>NC_091132.1:125767105-127008355 GCF_040183065.1 Periplaneta americana | reverse complement strand
CCCATTTAGTGTAGCCAGCTGTTCGGCACAGGAATCTCATCTCGCAAGCTGTTAGTCTGCTTTCATCTATTGTCCTTATAGTCTACGCTTCACTCCCATAACATAAGACTGGTCGAGCTATTATTTGATAAAGACGAGTACGAGTTGATTTTTGTACTAATGAAGGTGTTAAAACTCTATTAATGATGCCCATTGATTTGTTGAATTTTACAATTTTCTCTGGTAAATCCAAATTTTCAACAAAGGAAAGTTTATAATAATTAATTAAAATGCTCACTTCTCTTTGAAATTTTATTTAGGAATGTATAAAAATATACAATTGTATGAAAGGTATTGTGATTTAACTTATTAAGGTTTACAATGTGTATAAAAAGTAGGTCTATTTTGATATTAATACCTAACCTAAAAAGGATGACATTTTATTAGAACATTTTCTTAGACCTTTAATAATCATACATCTAATGTATTATAGTTATTAAACTCTCCTAGATTATATGCGTTATTTTTACTAAAGTCAATTCATTTTGAATTTTAGTTATTTACTAAATCTCCTTTTCAACAGTAATTTAAGAAAAATGACTTCCGTCTTCATAATACATTGAACATCTGATTTAAAGATGATATACGATTCAAGGGAACAATGTCAACACTTGGCGCTGACGTTGTAAGATATTCTTATGAAACTGTTATTTTGGAACAGTTTCGTTCATGAAACAGTTTCTTAAAAAGAACAATTTACCCCATCTCTAATTCTCATTTATATTGACGCGCATATAATGAATCGGAACAAAATCTCTCCGATTGTTTAAAATCAATCTCTGCAGACAGTCAGACAGCATGCACGTTAATCTCTTTATGGGTTTCAGTAATGCTGAAAACGTCTATCTCCGCGAAAATCCGAAAATCGATTTTTCGCAGCATTAAAATATTTTTTTCTTATAATGAGAAATTAAAAAATATATTACCGAAAAAGTCTTAAAGTAAATATGTTTTAGTATCACAGTAGGTTCTGTTCATTCTTGATATAACAGAAGATGAAATTTAACAAATTCTGACAGATCAAACTTGATAGAATTATCAGGCATTGCTGTAATATTACAAGTCAAACTCATAAGGAAATGTGAACCAATAGTAAACAATGTCTATTTACGTCTGTTAGCGTGAATTTATTACATTTTAATGTTGTGTAGAACGTAATTAATTTCAGTATGAAACTTGCTGTGAACAGCTAAACTAATATTGGTGATATCTCGCGGCCATTATTGTAAATTGGCATTCAATATTCCAGCAGTTTACAAGAGCGCTGGAGACTTCGATGTTTCCCTTTCCAAGTAAAGAGATTAAAAATGCACGACTATTTATATGAGTGATAAATATCGCATGGTTTCCATAGATTACTCGTGTAATAGAAATTACGTGTTAAGTATTTTTATTTTGCATATTTTGACAGCATTTCGAAACTCAATTCGATTTGAATGATGATACGTTTAGGCGTTATTTCAGATTGAATGGTCCACAGTTTTTTGCCATTCATGATATATGATACGAGGATTCTTTGCTATGTTCTGATTAAAATTATGTAAACTGTTTAGACCTATAGATACATTATTTCAAATGTTTAATTAATACTATTAAATCTCATCAAAATAAAATATAGCCCTATTTATTTTCAGATAATATGATATTCGCCTCCAGATTTCTTCTTTAAGTTTCGTGTTTTTATAGTTTTCATCCCGTTTATGTATCATATAAATAGGCCTACGGGTGACATCGTACAAGTTCGATAAGTTTCTGACTGCAATTATCAGCCAGCTTTCCTCATTTTCAAATAAAAACAATACAATTAATCGCCACCTGTTATACCTTTTTCTACATTCAATCGTCATAAAGAGTAGTATTTGCTCGCGTAATTTGCGCCCCCGCGTATTTTGCGCACCCTAATTTTTAAGGGATTATTTTCAACTTTACTTTTGCTCCGTGTATTTTGCGCACACATTTTACGTACATATTTTTTTCAGTGTAGTAGGGATTACGTACATATTTTTTTTCAGTGTAGTAGGGATTTTCCTTCCCTACAGTCCATCGTAGGTCATTCACCAGCAACTGAAGTACCTGCTTCAGAAAGAAACCCCAAAGTCCCACTACTTTAACAATGCTTGTCCTTGGTAGAGACAAGTTACCGGTATAGAAAAGTAGCCCTACTGTAAATACTTGTATTTCAGTTGACTTTCAACACTTCTAATGTGCACTTGTATTTATACAGTATTTCAAGATGGGAAAGAAAAATAACAATTAGGCTACACCGCGTCATATAAATTGAAAGTGATAAGTTTCGCGGAACAGTTCGGCAATCGTGCAGCTCAGAACTCAGAAAAGGACCTCTTATTTGAAAAATCCGCATATTTTACGCACCCCAATTTTTCAGTGGCCAAAGTTAATTAAAAAGTGCGCAAATTACGCGAGCAAATACGGTAAATGTTACATCTTTGATGAATGTGTCAAGAAAATTCGCTGAGCTACCGATTCCAACGAGAAACTCGAGCGAGGTTTTTGCCTCGAACGAGAATCTCTTCCAGTGTGTGGACGTCAATTTGAATCCATGTTATCAATCTTTGAATTTCCTCGCAGCACATTTCTCGCTAGCGAAAACTCTTCAAGTGTGTTACGGGTCTTATGAAGCTAAAAAAGTGCTGTGAACTCCTTAGTTACTTCGTATAGACATCTTTTTTCTATTTTAACTAGAAAATTACATTATTCTTGCGCGCTTATCACAACAATTATTACAAATTACATCACTTCCACCGACTTAATTATTTGCAGTTCAATTTTGCATCCTAATTTACAGTCTTGGAGAGTTTACAACACATTTTAAAAAATGTCGCCGTCCGCTTGAGTACACTTGGCGCACGCTTGTGAACGGCACTCGTCGCGCTACGTAACTGCATACGGCTATCTTTGACTTCTGTAGCGCTCGCGCTGGGTGCCGACTGCACGATAACCAAGATCACGCGTTCACAGCAATGCGTTCCAATAATGAAACGCAACTCTGTAAATATTGAGAATAGGACCCATGTTTATATGACATTTTTTGCTTAGAACGTCTTCGGAGATAAGCTCCGTAAAGGACGGTAAATCCTCGTGAATCGCCCTGTATATCTTATTTATAATGCAAATTATATACAGTATCTTACTACAGGCGCCGTGCAACCGGCACGAAGGTCATTCAACACACGGCAAACCGTCTCACGCCCTCTCGGTAGTCCTGTTAAATATCTCTGTAGGAGTGGTTATGTTGACGTCAGATTGCGTGTTATTTTTCTGATTATGTTAGTGAAGTCTTTAGATTTAGATTTAAGAGTGGTCTATCACTGCTGTTGCTTTGTAGAATGGCAAGGTTAGGTAATTTTCTTGCAAATCGTCTTCTTTACGTTAACGAAATCGCTCTTTTTCACGTAAGTTTCTACCATGAAAATCCTTTACTCTAATGCAGGCGTCTCAAGGTCAACGCATAAAAGGTATTACAGAGAGCAAGTGTAGATAGCGTAGTCAGCTGAAGAGATAAGCTCAATACCCGAAGATAGCCGATCGTTGATTCATGTTACAAGCATGAGCGAGCTAAGTTGGAACTGTCGTGGAAAAAATGCCTCAAAGCTACACTTTTGAGTTGTACTGTCACAATAGACGGTTGTTTTCGGAAGAAATTTCCTAAGTAGTTTGTCTAATAATAATAATAATAATAATAATAATAATAATAATAATACATTTATTTTCTAATTATATATCAATGAGTAAAAAAGAAGACATCTGAAGCATTAAGAATCATACTTGTTACGTAATTATTAAAGCACAAGAAACAGGCCACCCCACCCCATTATCTCCTGGTCTAGTTGCCTCATACGTGGTGCCTTGTTGGTATCACTTGTGAGGTTTAGATCTGTCTTCGGAGGGTTGACTAAACAACAACAATACTTCATTTATAGTAAATGGCTTTTAGTATCGCTCTTTTTTTAAAGTTTATATTATATTTAAGACAATTTAATAATAATAATAATAATAATAATAATAATAATAATAATAATAATAATAATAATAATAATAATAATAATAATAATAAAATTATACTTAAACTTGGTGGTTGTTAAAGTACGTATTCTTTGATACGCCAAAATTAATCTATGAATTACAATAATAGTTAAAGAATATGTTTCGTAATGTTTTCAATAATTAAAAATAATCAAAACTTCTTAGAAATTCACAAACAATTATTTTAAATTAGAACTATCCAAATCTTAAATCTGGTCTCAAATATTCGTTTCTGAAGTTCTTCAGTACTTCACTATACCTATTTGTTGCACTGGTCTTGATTCAAATTAGGTAACAATTCTACATTAAAGAAGTGGAAACAGTTACCCACTGAAACTTGCGACTCCCACAATTTCACTTTCCCTATGGAAGCTTTTATTTCTTCATACATTTGCTGTAATAAGGACATTTCCTTGAAGATGGACACAATGACTGACCGTTACATCGTAGCGGTTGCAGATGTCTATTCAAACGTCGCGGTCAATGACTCATCCGAAGATACACGAACTGTTTCCGCATCTTGTTCCACTCTTACATTAAAAAAAAAAAGAGAAAGAGGAGGAAGTGCTCCGAGAAGGCCCTATTGAGACGTCTGCTCTAATGTAAATTTCTATGGTGTCATGTGAGAAAACTAATCTAAATACTTCACTAACACAATCAGAAGAATAACACGCAACCTAACGTCAACATAACCACTCCTTAATCTAAACACTTCACCAACACAATCAAAAGAATAACACACAATCTAAGTCAACACAACCACTCCAAAATCTAATCACTTCACTAACGCAATCCGAATAATAATACAATCTAATGTCAATACAACCACTCCTAATTCTAATCACTTCACTTACACAATCAGAAGAATAACAAACAATATATAAATCTAAACACTTCACTAACACAATCAGAAGAATAACACGCAAATCTAACGTCAACACAACCACTCTTACACAGACACTTAACTAGATTACCAAGAGTGCGGAAGACAGCTCACAACGTGTTACATAGCATTTATGCGCCGCCCGGTTGACCTACATGATTTAAGAGAACACTCTGTATTATCGCAAAAATATTTATCTCATGTGTTATAACCGTTGTGTATTGTACCGTATCGTATCGTAACATGTATAGTATTGTGCAAAATGTCACCCCAAATCGTAATAATATATTATGATATAGTACCAAATTATAAACCTGTTCTAGTACGTAGTTCATTTTTGTGTCTAACACATAATAAATCTGTTTAATGGAGTATTGTAATTTCTCTCTATAGAGAAATGCGTATTTAATTCTAAGAGACGTTAGTTAAAGAATGTTTTACATCACTAGAGATTCTTCGTTCAACTCTCTCAAAACCTTATGAATAATTTATAACTAAACTTTAGTAAACTTAGACAAGCCAACTTTCTGCCTTCAAAGTTAAAAATTAAGTTTGATAGCAACATATATATCAATTATTCTGATTTATTCCATCTTAACATTTTATGCTCCTATTTCTTGTGTCGCTGTATACAACTTTCTTTTTACAGCATGCAAAGGAACATAGAGTACATTTTTTAAGTACGGTATTATTCAACATTTCCTTCTGTATTTTTACGAATGTCCGTTTCAATTAATCTTACAGATAAGGGCCTGGTCTTGGATTTACAATATAGAGTTCTATATTTAAAACAGAAAGAAACTAATGTCCGTGACTGTCTATTTATGTAAATTGGAACAGAGTACAATTAAAATAACATGCAACAGAAAATAAACGCGCCAACTTCGATGGGAGTTTATCAGCAAGGAAAATTCGTCTTTCTGGTTAGATTCAACATCCTGTAAAAAAATGTAAATATAAGGTAACTTATGGGCAAACATTAATTTCACATGCAATATAGATCTTGATAATTTCTTTTAAAATTACGGAACGTTATCCATCACTGGTGTTCGAAACATATCTCCAGATTTCTTTTGAAGATAAGTATCAATCAAATCAATCAAACTCCTGTATCTCCTCATGAGGAGCATAAGGCATTCACAAAGTGCCTCCATCGGACCCTATTTGTAGCCAACTTCTTCACTTCGCTCCATGTTTTCCCATCCCTAGCAATTCCCTCCAAAACTTTTCTCTTCCATGTATTTTTTGGCCTTCCTCTTGTTCTACTACCCTGGGGGTTCCAATCCAAAGTCATTCTTTCTACTGCTCCATCTTCATTCCTGATTGTGTGCCCTATCCAATTCCACTTTCGTCTTTTGATTTCTATTGTGATTTCTTTCTGATTTGTTATCTTCCATAGTTCTGAGTTTGTGATTATACCTGGCCATCTAATTTTTAAAATTCTTCGTAAACATCTATTAACAAATGTTTGCAGCTTATTTTGTATAATTTTACTTGTTTTCCAAGTCTCACAGCCATATAATAAGACTGATATCACATTACTGTTAAATATTTAATTTTTGTAGATCTAGATATAATATATAAGATTTCCATATTG
Organism: Periplaneta americana; assembly: GCF_040183065.1. Classification (NCBI taxonomy): domain Eukaryota; kingdom Metazoa; phylum Arthropoda; class Insecta; order Blattodea; family Blattidae; genus Periplaneta; species Periplaneta americana. The sequence goes on along the minus strand of NC_091132.1, from coordinate 127,001,792 downwards.
GGTACAACTGGACAAATGCACTATTTGCATTTTTTATTCGGTTCTTTACATCCTCAAAGGCTCCACCATCCTTGTCAATTATACTACCCAAATATTTAAATTCTTGAACAGTATCAATGTTATTATTATTTATTATAACTTTATCTGTCTTTTTACTATTTAATCTCATTTCTTTAATTTTCTTTACGTTTATTTTCATATGAGCCCCTTTTTTTTACTTCTAATAAAGTATTAACTTTATTCTGCATATCACCAAAACTATGGGAGAGCAAACATATAACATCAACGAAATCCAGATCTTCCAAGGTATCGTTTAATGGCCATCTTATACCTCTTCTAACATTGCCAACAACCTTTCCATAATATCATTCATAATAATCAGAAATAAGATCGGAGAGAGAATACAACCCTGTTTCACTCCGCATGTAGTTGTTATATTTTCTGACAGCATACCATTATGTATGACATTACAATTATAATTTTCATATCTAAGTTTAATTAGCTGAACATAAGTATAGGCCTACAGTAAGTGAACGTGATTTTAATGCCTAATAAATGCATTATAATTTGTAATTAATTCAAGAGATCGTCAGAAGAAGCGTATACAACACCTGTTTCAAGTACTATTAAATACAGTTGCGGTTTACACTAAAAAATGTGTGATTATATTTTTCCTACGGGCAGGAATTATGAAATTCTGAAGGAAAGAGAGTCACCTTAGTACTTTTGGTCAGAATGAAATAAAAATTTCTTTTATAAGGATTAATATCAGTCTTAAGCAAGCAGCCGAGTGTGGAGGTTCATTTGTGCAAGTCAGTGGATGTAAGCATAGCAGAGGCATTGACCTGTGTAATAAGTGAAAGAAGCCGGAGTGAAATGGAGGATATTGAAATGAAACAATATTTAGTAGCATTGAAGGAGACCATAGCGGAGATGAGGAAGAAGATGGGAGCACTTAGAGGAGGAAAAGAGGAGAAAGAACTTGATATTTTTTGGAATAGAAGAAAAGAAAAAGGAACATAGTGGTGAAACATATGAGAAGATAATAGGAGTGTGCTGGGAGTGTTTTGGAATGGATTTGAGCGACGGACAAATTGTGGATGTATTTAGAATAGGGAGAAGAAATCGAAATCGCAATCCAGATCAAGTTAGGCCTATACTAGTGAAATTCAAGAGCATGACAACGAAGGATAAGATCGTGAGAAACAGAAGGTTGCTAGGGAACACTTCCATCAGAATGGACAATGATTGGAGCTGTGAAGTAAGGAGCAGAAGACTAGCTTTGGTCCCTTTCCTGAAAGAAGCTAGTAAAAGTGGTCAGTTTGCAAAACTGTGTAGGCACAAATTAAAGATTAACAATTTGATCTTTAGTGTAGAAGAGTGTCACGAAAGTATTAACCCTTAACCACCCATGTCTAAATTAAGTCACACACTCACCCAGACATGGTCAAAGAGACCAGTGAAAAAAAAATATATATATATATAAAAATAACAAAACAGCACAGACTACTGAAAATTGTTCCAAATATATTTCAATATGTCTGAAACAAGATTATCACATTGAAATTATTTGTATGAATAATATCAAGATACTATTTTGGTAATATTCAATGCTGTCATAAATGTTGCTAAAATTAAATGGATTTTCAAAATGATCAATTATATGAACTTTTTCTTGCACTTTTATACATTTTTCGATGTTAATCTTCAGATTAGACCCTGCATATTACATAGTTGGGCTTTACTTTAACAAGAGCGTCCTTTTGTTATAAAACTACAAGTTCTAAAAATGTAATATATTTTTTAGAATACACTTAAACATTGCAAGTTGCATTTAATTATTTAGGATCTTCTTTTCATTTTCTTCAATTTTTCCTTACTGTGTGCCATTGCACTTACGGCATGTCTCTTTTTTTAGTGGGTTATTTTACGACGCTGTATCAACATCTCAGGTTATTTAGCGTCTGAATGAAGTGAAGGTGATAATGCCGGTGAAATGAGTCCAGGGTCCAGCACCGATAGTTACCCAGCATGTGCTCATATTGGGTTGAGGGAAATCCCCGGAAAAAACGTCAACCAGGTAACTTTCCCCGACCGGAATTCGAACCCGGGCCACCTTGTTTCACGACCAGACGCGCTAGCCGTTACTCCACGGCTGTGGACACGGCATGTCCTCACTGTACACTCCAAACAGAGAGGTTTACTGCAACAAATCCAAATGACTGCTGTTTTCCATTGCTTCTTTGGCAGACAGGTGTAGAAATTTTTTTGTTTCTCAAGTTCCTCTTCAAATGATGGCACAGCCTCTTTGTAGATCCAAAGAGTCTTCTGATGGAGACTGGGGTTTCAAAAGTAATGAACTTGTTGTTGTTTCTAATAATGCATATTGAGAGTACGTTTGCAAGATTCTTCATGAAAACCATTCTGGAAATTCGTTCGTTGTCATTGTCGGAACTGTACATGATAAATGCACTAATTGCAGTAATGTCAAGAATTCTTAAAAAATAATATGGCCATAGGCCAGCGTCTGGTTCGACGACCACAGCTATTTTGTGCACACTTCTCATGTAGAGAATCGGCGCCACCATTAGTAAAATTATAATATGCAATAATTACTGATTTATCACTTACATCATCAAAAGATTTGAGTGATGCATAGAGGATACCAGAACGACAGCCCTATTATTTCTTAGAAAGTGAGACACGGTGGTCATATTATCCGCGAACCCGAAGATCATCAGTCATATTTTGCTCATCATTCTCGTCATCATCATTCAGCTCTAACTCAGATTCTGACTCATGCTCGCTTTCTATCGCGACATCTTCGGTGCAATCGAGATCAGAAGTACTTCCTTCATCGTCCCCATACCATCGTGATATAGTATTGTTGAAATTAGGAGCATTCACATTAATTGCGTTCGAAGGACCAGGTTTGTTATTCATGATCTTAGGATTTTCACATTCACATTATACGAAGGAGCAGGCTTGCTAGTCATAGTGACTACCCAGGCATGGTCTGCCAGACCGCCCGAAATAATATAAATGTGATAAAATACTGCCAGAGGCAGTTACAAACAAATCCCTATGACAGAGATCTTCGTCAACAACAATAAACAATTACACAGAATCACAGCTGCGCAATTAAATTTGAAATGGAGATATAAGCAGTGTGACCAACCGCAAAGATCTGAGTGACCATGCCTGGGTGGTTGAAGGTTAAGGAGCCGGCAGTAGATTCGGAAGAAATGAAGAATAGGAGAGTCCTGAAGGAGAAAATTAGGGGATTAGTGTCGAGGAGCATTGGAAATGATATCAACTTGGACAAAATTTATGAAAATAGCAAGGGAAGCACGACACGGAGTTCATCAGACAGACATGGAATGCGGAAAGAAGCAACTTCAAGCGAGCGAGTAAAGCCTATGACGTCATCTGAGGAGAAAATATCAACACGTAGCAGAACTCTACAAACGCGTCAAAATTCCTGCAATCAGCATTTCGAGGCGATTCCAAGGCGAGTACGTAAGTTGCGGAGTCAGGGGAAAACAACGACAAGGCAAGTGAAGAAAAATGGAACGGATCCAGGAAGCAGTGATGAAGGAATAAAGATGAATAATAAAAAGAAACATTATGATTTAAGAAGTTGGTGTAGGGGGGAGGGAAGTAGTGGGGGAAAATACAAGAGAATAGTAGGGGGGTCAAGATATCAATAGGAAGTGCAGTGAAGTGAAGGAAGGATATAAGTGTGGGGGTCAGTAATGGAGAAGTGGGGATATATAGATAGGTAGGCTGGTGAACGAGAGGTGACAAGATACATTTAAAGAGAACATAAGTGAAAGAGGTAAGTAAGTTATGACTGGGATGGCACTGTATACAAAATATGTGAAGTGCCATCTCACCGGAAGTAAGTGCTTAACGACAAATATCATATTATATCATATAAAGATTAATATCATTAAAAATAAGCAAATTTAGGTATTAATAACTAAATTACATTAATATCATTATTAAAACACTGCGTTATTATATTACACTTCGTACAATACTAACATTTGGTTTGGTTTACCAAGAGTTTTTATAACTCTCCTTCAGTAGAAAGAAATTACTATGTTTCAAGGAAAACCATCTACTGAACATAAATTCAATGTCATATACAAGTGAATGCTCATCAAGAGTTAAATGTAACTAATACATGAGTAACATTATGAGGAGTTTCAAATTGCATGTTAGTTTGCAAGGAGGCTGTAATAAAAAATTTTGATATTCGAATAGCGGTCTTCAACCTTGTCTTGTACTTTTGTTTTGTTCACCTTCCGACATGTGATCTTTTCTGAATCCTTGTACCTTCAGACACGTCTCTTAGTGCATTTAGCCTGTCGCGAAGAAATTAAACTCCGAATTTTTTGGACATCTTTGACATGATTATTACTAGACAGTGGATGCGGGATGACTTATCGTTGAATGTAGGTGCACATTTACTATATGTTACATTTTTTTTTCATTCAGACCATTGGCTGAACAGGTTTTAAACGTAAACAGACGACGTCAACATGCCACTGTATCTCCGTACAATCAGAAGGAAAAGAAAAATGAAGTACTGTAGCACATACCTCGTCATCATTGATGGAATTACCAACGTTGCAGTAAACGACGATATATTCTCGTAAGTTGTCGAAGCTGAATCGTCTTCGCCTATCGCTTAAACAGTTTTTGTATCGAGAGAATTTCTAAAGAAATCTTCTAAAATGGTGATCACTCAATTTCTTTAGAGGAATATTTGCACTGAGCATCATGTTGCACATGTCTTTGGGAAACGTTTCGTTTAGACCCGCACTATTAAATGATGATGATGATGATGATGATGATGATGATGATGATGATGATGATGATGATGATGTAAATGGTTCCTCAGATTTCATTTCAACGAATTTCCTGTGCGATGTACTGTTGCAATGTTTCTCTATAGCCTGAGTTGTTCTGGTTTTTACTTCAATTTTGTATACATTACAGACGATATTGTCTTCGTTAATACATAAAATGTCACTCCCATACTTCTTAATTATTGCACTTCGTTTCTCTGAACGTTTTGCCTTCGACATTATGAATGGATCAGCACAACATTATTCAACGCGTACTAAATACTTGAGCAGGATAACACAACTGCACACATTGCGTTGCAATGTTACTATGAATGGACCGGGGTTCCTTCGTTCTGTACGCTGCTGTACTCGCCAGGTACACAAAAGACGGACGACGCAGCACGTGCCATATACTCTGATACGAAACAACTTCACTTTTCTTTAAGTCATCCCGCATACACTGTCTGATTATTACCTACTAACCTCAAAACTTGGTCTTGTAAATCCCGTAATTCAACTCCCAGATAAATGGTACTTTTACCCTCTGATAAAGTTGTTCTTAAGCTACAGAACGTGGTACAGCTCGTTTCGGTATCTCAAGTACCAATGACGCAATCGGCCCTGACTCATACCGTAGCGTCGCGCCAAGGTCGCTAAGACGGCCATTTTCGCCGTATCCCCCTCGCTCCTCCAGCATCTGGTAAACTAGGTTTACATATTGTTAAAAGAAGACATCGATCCTCTATTGAACTGTAAACAAACCATTAACGTGGCTCTTATAGTTTCTACACAGAAAGCGATCAAATTTTGCACTTTTTTTGGACATCCAAAACTCAGTACGAACCCATGACCAGAACCGGCTATTAAAACATCATTCCCTTGGGGAAATGGAATTATATCACATTTCATTTGTTTTCGTAGTTGTTTCAGAATATGTGTGTATATATTATCATACATTTGTTGTGAATGTAGAGTTCAATTAAAAAAAAAAAAAAAACATTCCGGTTATTTTTGGGTCCCCCCTCGTATCGCGAATGTGGATGTAACACTGTAAGAAACATGCCCTCGAAAATACCTTTATGCTCGACCATGCCGAAATGTAGTAATTATACACCTGGTAGCAGTCCTTTTAATGCATGTCATTGTTAGTAGTGAACATTGTAATTGGGCTTTGCCTGTTATGTTCAACAACAAATGAATGAATAAATAAAATAAATAAATAAACAAACAAATAAATAAATAAATAAAGTACACCTATTCATTAATGTTCAGGTTTTCGATTATTCTCGGATATCCAATCGAAAGACAACGCGGGAAACGTCACGGAGGCTGGAAATCCAATACTGTCACAGAAGGTTATGTTCTGTTACTATAATAATTACCGTTAATTGTAAATAACATTCAAATAAATTCAATTTGTCATCTCGTTTTTCAATTCTGAATCAATTTCCAGGTTATATCAAAATTAGTTCATGTTATTCTCTACATTATATCAAGGTCAATGACATTATTGTTCTTCGGAAAAAATCAATACTTTCGCGTCTGCGCACATCTCACAATTCACTGTGAGCTACGAACAAGGTCACTTCCGATCTTCTGTCAGATACAAATAAAATTAATACTTCTGAATAATTTCAAGTTAGAAATATGGTCGAGCATAAAAAGTCGTATGAAACTAGCCTATAATGGTAATTAAGACGCTCGTATGAAAATTATGAAACTCGCTTTCGCTCGTTTCATAAACAAACATACTCGCGTCTTAATTACTACCATTATAGGCTTGTTGCATAATGTACTATTATTAAATAATCATATTTCGATATACTGTACCAAGGTCAAGCCATAACAGGGGAAGGAGGTAAATGTGGATTCTATGGTCCCCCCCCCCCAGGAAACGGCTCTCTCTCCGCCTATTGGATTGGCTCTTTCGATGAAGGATTTTGTACAGAATTGGAGTTGTACTGTTCATTTAAAAAGGATAATAGCTTAAGACATTACCTCAAGTCTTGTCTCATTTATAATCCTCACTGCTATTCTGTGTCATTGGTCTTCAATACCGACAGGTCCACACCTGTGGAGTAACGGTTAGCGCGTCTAGCCAAGAAACCAGGTGGCCCGGGTTCGATTCACGGCCGGGGCAAGTTACCTGGTTGAGGTTTTTTCCGGGGTTTTCCCTCAATCCAATATGAGCAAATGCTGGGTAACTTTCGGTGCTGGACCCCGGACTCACTTCACCGGCATTATCACCTTCATCTCATTCAGACGCTAAATAACCTAAGACGTTGATAAAGCGTCGTAAAATAACCTACTGAAAAAAAAATACCGACAGTTGGCAACTATTCTCAGGACATAGAGCTGATTCAAAATTGTTTCGGGATGTTTACAGTTGTTCCAAATTTCACGTCCAATAAGCTGTTTACTGATGGTAAAGCTATTACACAGAAAACACTTGTTGTACCGTGTATGAAGTTTTACATGGATTTATAGTCTTTATCTTAAGATCATTTAAGTGTATAAAATTAGTCTGCTACCGCCTACGTCTGTTCAACGTATGTTTCTAATATAGGGTCCATGCAAAGCTTTAATACTGTCATGTTATAATTAGATGAGGATACTCAGTTGTTTACACAATTAACGCTCCAATGAGTAACCTTGTAGCGGGCTCCCTGATCCTTATTAACAGCAACGTGATGAACCAAGATACTTACACATTTCCTGTAAGCTGTGTTTACAAACCGGCTTCTACATGCATGTCTCCCTTTTCGCTTTGCCTTTGAAGTATTCATTAGTTTACATTCAATCACAGCATCAACTTTCTTTGCAATTTGCCGGCTACTTTGTGTTATAATTATAGTCAACTATGCTGCTGTAGCTAATAGCATGATTAAATGTGATAACCTTATTATGTAATAAATTCCTGTTTTGTCACATGCGAAGTAATATTGTTCACGATGTAAATAAACGGATAGTAAAATATCAGTAAATGACACAAAATGATAATTTGGAATGGAATAATTAAATACTACTATTACCATTAGGCCTAGCACAATTATTATTACTAATTTTGCTATTAATATTATTATTACCATTATTGTTGTTATTATTACTATTGTTGCTATTATTGCTGTTATTATTGTTGCCATTATTATTATTATTACTATTGTTGTTATTATAATTGTTATTACTATTGTTGCTATTATTTTTACTATTGTTACTATTATTACTATTGTTATTATTATTACTATTGTTGCTATTATTATTACTATTGTATTATTACTATTGTTGCTATTATTACTATGTTATTATTATTGTTACCATTATTATTATTACTATTGTTATTATTATAATTGTTATTACTATTGTTGTTATTATTATAATTGTTATTACTATTGTTACTATTATTACTATTGTTACTATTGTTGCCATTATTACTATTGTCATTATTATTGTTGCCATTATTATCACTACTATTATTATTATAATTGTTATGACTATTTTTGCTATTATTACTATTGTTACTATTATTACTATCGTTATTATTATAATTACTATTGTTGCCATTATTACTATTGTTATTATTATTGTTGTCATTATTATTATTACTATTGTTGTTATTATTATAATTGTTATTACTATTGTTCCTATTATTACGATTGTAACTATTATTACTATTGTTGTTATGATAATTGTTATTACTATTGTTGCTATCATTATTACTATTGTTACTATTATTACTATTGTTATTATTATTACTAATGTTGCCATTATTACTATTGTTATTATTATTATTATTATTATTATTATTATTATTATTATTATTATTATTATTATTATTATTAATTATAGCTTTTAAGGAACCCGCAGGTTCATTGCCACCCTCACATAAGTACTCCATCGGTACCTATCCTGAGCAAGATTAATCCAGACCCTACCATCATATACCATCTCCCTCAAATCCAATTTAATATTATCCTCCCATCAACGTCTCGGCCTCCCCAAAGGTCTTTTTTCCTCCGGCCTCCCAACTAACACTCTATATGCATTTCTGGATTCGCCCATACATGCTACATGCCCTGCCCATCTCAGACGTCTGGATTTAATGTTCCTAATTATGTCAGGTGAAGAATACAATGCATGCAGTTCTGTGTTGTGTAACTTTCTCCATTCTCCTGTAAGTCCATTCCTCTTAGCCCCAAATATATTCCTAAGCACCTTATTCTCAAACACCCTTAACCTATGTTCCTCTCTCAAAGTGAGAGTCCAAGTTTCACAACCATAAAGAACAACCGGTAATATAACTGTTTTATAAATTCTGACTTTCAGATTTTTTGACAGCTGACTAGATGATAAAAGCTTCTCAACCTAATAATAAGGGGCATTTCCCATATTTATTCTGTCTTTAATTTCCTCCCGAGTATCATTTATATTTGTTACTGTTGCTCCCATGTATTTGAATTTTTCCACCTCTTCAAAAGATAAATTTCCAATTTTTATATTTCCATTTCGTACAATATTCTCGTGACGAGACATAATCATATACTTTGTCTTTTCGGGATTTACTTCCAAACCTATCTCTCTACTTGTTTCAAGTAAAATTCCCGTGTTTTCCCTAATCGTTTGTGGATTTTCTCCTAACATATTCACGTTATCCGCATAGACAAGTAGCTGATGTAATCCGTTCAATTCCAAACCCTCTCTGTTATCCTGGACTTTCCTAATGGCATATTCTAGAGCAGGGCTGAGCATCGGGAGCGGATCCAGACTCTAAACGGGGACGCTTAATATTCATCCGTCACGAAATCAGCGCTGCGCGGTGTTCGGCGGGGAAGAAAGGGAATGAAGAGAAATCATATGGCTCCCCATGAGAGAGTAGAATCCGTTCTTGCTGCCCGGCCCTGTTCTAGAGCAAAGTTAAGAAGTAAAGGCGATAGTGCATCTCCTTGCTTTAGTCCGCAGTGAATTGGAAAATAATCAGAAACTGGCCTATACGGACTCTGCTATAAGTTTCACTGAGACACATTTTAATTAATCGAACTAGTTTCTTGGGAATATCAAATTCAATAAGACTATTATATAAAACTTCTCTCTTAACCGAGTCATATGTCTTTTTGAAATCTATGAATAACTGATGAAGTGTACCATTATTATTATTATTATTATTATTATTATTATTATTATTATTATTATTATTATTATTATCATTATTATTATTACTGGTAGAAGAGATAGTGATGCGAAAACATAGTCTCTCCTATTAGTCATTCTCAGCTTCCCATGGTCACGCTGATAGGCTCTGACAATTGAGCATCTGCGGTATAACTAACATCCAGAAGAGAAGAAATGCTGGTTTCCAACCCTGTCTAGAGGTTGAAAGATAGCAACCCTACCACTATACTTGCTCCCTGTATTGGCCAGCACCCCATTGGGAGGACCTTTACTTGCTTTCAAGTTTCACAATCGAGATCGCCGGACTTCACCACAAAAGAAACGATGGTATCCTGAAAGAACTTACTACCGAGCCAATATTACAATTTATAAACATCAAAGGAAAAATTGGAAAAATTATATCAGAAGATCGGTTGGTCGCCAGGCTAAAATATAAACTGATGTGAGCCGTAACTCAGGAACAGTGTTGCCAACAGTTGTTCATATAATCCCGCAGACGGCTTTCGAAAACCCGCGATTTTATAACAAATATCTCTAGATTTTAATATATTATTATTATTATTATTATTATTATTATTATTATTATTATTATTCAATAACAATGTACTTATTATTATTCAATAATAATAATAATAATAATAATAATAATAATAATAATAATAATAATAATAATACTCAAGCTAGAGCATCCACCTACCAAAGTAACGAATATTGCACACTTTTATCATTCCCAATGTGGCACTATAAAGCAATTTTGAACACTTTTATCACAGCCACAACATATTTCAATTCTTATTTAACGGTGTATGTTACCGTTAAAACCCGAAGTCCGACAAAACTAGTTTCAACTAGTAAAAATTAGTTTAGTTGTAGATTGAAAGCGAATTTTCTTAAGATCTAGAATCAATGACAGGTTAGGTTTGGTTTGTTTTGTTTAGGTTTTTTTTAGGCTTTTACCAAACAAAAACCTGAACAAACTAAACTCGCTTTCTATCTAACTATTATTTGCTTAAACTAGTTTTACTAGTTAAAACTGGTTTTGACGGATTTCGAGTTTTAACGGTAACATATATATGGCATTATCACTCCATTAACACATCCATTGTTTCACAAAACACAGACTGAACGAATAAAATGTAATTATGAAAGCCACTAATAATGCTAATATGAATTTCATTTCAGTAACTTTAAAGATTAAAATCCGCTAGTATTCCCGCTAAGCGGGATAATATAATTTTTTCCGCGAGACGGTTATCCAAAAAGGCTAGATTTAGAGGGAAAACCGCTGAATTGGCAACACTGCTCAGGAACCAAGCTGGGGTCATGTTATTATAATCTGTTTCTGTTCTATAAATATTAAGAATCTATTTCTACAGATTCGTCCCGTATTTTTGTTACAACCTATATTTCTATAACGACCAATACACGAGCAGTCAGTTAAATAAACTGAAAAATGGGAAGCGCAATAGTGTACATTTCCCTTGAGCAAAGAACTGCACTTGCATTCAATATCAAAAACTTGAACAGAGTGTGACACTTGCAAGAAAGTCTTGTGGTTGTGTGCTTGTATATAGGCCCAATATGTGAGCATTTACAAAGGAGCAGAGTGTTGGCGACGACGACATGTTCCAAGAATTGTCTAGTTGGAACTGCTATAACACGTATTCCAGAAACTATGTCGGTGTGTCACATGGAAAACAACGTAGAGAAACCGCTATACTAGCAACATGTTCTAGAAATTTGTTTTCTGAGTAGGGCAGTGGATGTTTTTTATGTTATCACGTAAACAAACTTTCTTATGAGTGGAAAAATAGAAAGCAATTCGTATGTTCAAATATTTATGTGTTTCTTTCCCATTATTAATGTTTTTACAAAATATAAATCCAATAACATTCTTCATATTAATATTTTCTGCTCTATTATTTCGAATATAATAAAATCGAAAATAATAATAATAATAATAATAATAATAATAATAATAATAATAATAATAATAATAATAATACTTGCTTACTTACTGGCTTTTAAGGAACCCGGAGGTTCATTGCCGCCCTCACATAAGCCCGCCATTGGTCCCTATCCTGAGCAAGATTAATCCATTCTCTATCATCATATCCAACCTTCCTCAAATCCATTTTAATATTATTTTCCCATCTACGTCTCTGCCTCCCTAAAGGTCTTTTTCCCTCCGGCCTCCCAACTAACACACTATATGCATTTCTGGATTCGCCCATACGTGCTACATGCCCTGCCCATTTCAAACGTCTGGATTTAATGTTCCTAATTATGTCAGGTGAAGTACACAATGAGTGCAGTTCTGTGTTGTGTAACCTTCTCCATTGTCCTGTCACTTCATCCCTCTTAGCCCCAAATATTTTCCTAAGCACCTTATTCCCAAACACCCTTAACCTATGCTCCTCTCTCAAAGTGAGAGTCCAAGTTTCACAACCATAAAGAACAACCGGTAATATAACTGTTTTATAAATCCTAACTTTCAGCAGACAGCAGACTGGATGATAAAAGCTTCTGAACCGAATAATAAAAGGTATTTCCCATATTTATTCTGTCTTTAATTTCCTCCCGAGTATCATTTATATTTATTTTGCTACTGTTGCTCCAAGAAATTTGAACTTCTCCACCTCTTCAAAAGATAAATTTGCAATATTTATATTTCCATTTCGTACGATATTCTCGTCACGAGACATAATCATATATTTTGTCTTTTTGGGATTTACTTGCAAACCTATTTCTTTACTTACTTCCAGTAAAATTCCCGTGTTTTCCCTAATTGTTTGTGGATTTTCTCCTCACATATTCACGTCATTCACATAGACAAGCAGCTGATGTAACCTGTTCAATTCCAAACCCTCTCTGTTATCCTGGACTTTCCTAATGGCATACTCTAGAGCAAAGTTAAAAAGTAAAGGTGATAGTGCATCTCCTTGCTTTAGCCCACAGTGAATTGGAAACGCATCTGACAGAAACTGACCTATACGGACTCTGCTGTACGCTGCACTGAGACACATTTTAATTAATCGAACTAGTTTCTTGGGAATACCAAATTCAATAATAATAACAATAATAATAATGATAATAATAATAATAATAATAATAATAATAATACATGGCGCAACAACCATAATGGAGTCAAGGTCTACCAGTCAAAGCCATAGGCCTACGCTTCCTCTTTCACAATAGCCTTGCCAAGAAACTGGAATTCGTTACCTGCTAGCATCAGGGACTGTCGAAATAAAATTGAATTCAAATGCAAACTTACTAGGCACTTGGTAAGTCATTGAGACTCGTTCAGACATGATTTCTTGTAAATAGTTCTCTTAATCTATCATAATCTACTCATCATCTTTTAGCATATCTATTCCACGCCTCTGGAACTCTCTCCCTGACCAAGTCAGAGACTGTCGGACAATATCAAAATTCAAATTTAAATTTAAAAAATCACATTCTATTTCATGGAATTGCTTTTTGAACACATGTCAGGTTGCGCAACTTCGGCTTAACCCACGACATATAGTAAATATTGTAACTATGCTGTTGTGAAATTGACAATTAACATATAATGTATTTATTATCATCATCATTATTATTATTATTATTATTATTATTATTATTATTATTATTATTATTATTATTATTATTATTATTATTAGTTTTCACTATCATCATTGCTATCTCTACTTTTCTTTCTTTTTTTTTTCTTGTATTAGCTCGATTAGAGCTGTATAGTGTTCTTTTGACCCTGTTGACCTTCTATAGGGCTTTAATTTAATTTGTATTATTTTCACCAGCTTCTGTATTTCTTTTTTGTATTTATATGTGCTATCTGGTGGGATAGAAGAGAAGGCCTTATGGCCTTAATCCTGTCAGATTAAATAAATATGTTAAATAAAAATATTTCAATATCCTGTAATTTCATCACTATAGAATTTTGATATTCTAAGTTTAATTTGTAATTCAGTAAACACAAAAATATTCTTTGTCCTTAACTTCTATGATAAAATGTCTAGCTTTCATTAATCAGGTAATCTTGTCGTACTTTAATTATTATTGTAATTGTAATTGTAAATTTAATATTAATCGTAATTTTATTCTTCATATTATAGTTGTTATCCCCTAGTAGAGGGGCAGAGAAGGCCTGACGGCCTTATCTCTACCAGGTAAAATAAATAAATACTACTAATACTACGCTTATTTTCTTTGAAAGATGATCAGTCATTCTAAGAATATAGGTTAACATGTGATCAACACATTGATCCATCAGCTTCTCCCCACTTTTCTCACGATGCTGGGTGGACACCGATCCCATATATTAGACTTTTTCATCAGAAAATTTCTTCACCCATGAAGATCTGACCCAGCACACATTCCGTATTGCAAGTTAAAAACAAAACACCTTAGATCATGCGGCAATGGTGTGAAAAATGCACAAAAACGCACCCACACAACAGGCAGAGAAGTTCGAGATGACGCCGAGATCTAGTAGGCTCTGAGGATGGTGTGACGAAGCATCGAAACAGCTGTAAGTCGCACAGACTTACATAACTAATACGAGCAAGCCCGCTAGTTAATCAGCTACCTATATTCAAGTGTTAAAAGTAGTGTACGTAAGATTCAAAATGAAATGTATTTAGTTTATCGCCTACGAATTAATTCTGGACTGGTTCACATAAATTTGGTCCTATTTTACAAAGTATTTCTGTTACAAAAGCTCTTCAGGTTATGTCGTATACGTAAAATTTTACAAATTTCAGCTACTTTAGAAATCTTAAAAATCTTTGTACAAACCGAATGTTGTATCTCCTGATTTGGAAATCTTTGAAATCTTACATCTCTTACAGAAGCATCTCTGTACGTAATTGGAAATTTGAACGAGAAAAGAGCAGTATTTTTTGGAGTCTTTTCGTATAATATAACAGGTCGTGTATCTTTGTGTAACTCCCTTGTAATGCAAGACATGGAGTTTCTACTCCTTCAGGAAAGAATTAAGACTGTATTTTTGTACATGTTATTTTACTAACAATAAACAATAAACAACAATTTAATTTTCCTCATCTATTTACGAGATATTTGCCGGTAATGATTTTTATGAGTCACTCTCGTATCATGACATAAATTACATAAAATGCTACATTTATACATATTATACAGCAGAATTTCTAACAGGCATATTTTGTAGTTATCATCATCATCAACCACAGGGATTAGGCCTATTGGCCTTATCCGTCTTCAAAGTTTATGTCGTCTGACCAACATTTCTGCGTCCTCTTGGTTCATAGTCCAGTATTACTTTAGGTAACCGGTTGTCATTAATTCTTCTTATAATATGTTGGTACCAATTATGTTGTTGTCGTATATTTTTGTTCTTTTGATGATCTAAAAGAGTGAGACCAGCAACACGTCGAAGGAATTTCATTTCGCTGGTTTCAATTTTCTTTTTAGTTACTCGGTTTATAGACCAATTTTCTGAACCATAGGTTAATAGTAGGACAGCTAACGTTGTATAAAATTTTTGTTGTGTTGAACGTTGTGTTTTATTTTTTAACGTTCTTCGTATTGTTCCACACATCTGTTGAAATTTACTCATTTTATGTTTGACGTCTTGTTCTTTTAAGTATGATATATTGCAGCCTAAATAGTTAAATGAGGATACCTGTTCTATGATTTCGTGATTTAAAACTATTTTACATCTTCTGTGATCAACTCCTTCAAAGGCCATTGTTTTTGTTTTATGATTAGAAATTTTAAGATTATATTTTTCCATTATTAATTGTAGTTGATAAACTGCCACCTGTAAGTCATCCTCCGATTCTGCCAATAAGATCTATTCGTCAGCAAAAGGCATGGACTTTAATAATGTCGTGCCTACATTTTTGCCGGTTGTTATTTTATTCTGTCATTCTTCTTGGCTTTATCTATGTATATATTGAATGATGATGGAGATAATGGGCAGCCCTGTTTAACACCCTGATTTACAATTATTGTATCACTTGTCTTGCTTCCTATTCGTACTGATATTCTTGTCTCGTATAAGCTTTTAAGGGGACACGCTACTTAGATTTCTAATCTCCACAATTTTGATTGTAAGTTTTTGAAATTTTAAAATCGAATAGATGTTTATGAGTTACATATGCACAATTATTTTCAAAATTTTATGTTGAAAAATGTACTCGGAAAAAAATAAAATATAAAAAAGTGTTTATAATTTTAGTAAACAAATATCTGGGTCTCATACAAAGATAATTTGTTTCTTAAACTTTTAAAATGATGCTAAGACTACCTACAATGAAATGGTGCATGGGTTTGTTCCTAGTCAATACAGTTCATCAGTAAAAAAAAATTAATAATAACTTTTAACACTGACCAAAATTGACGAAAACTCAGCAGCGTGTCCCCTTAACCGTTTTCACTAGGTGTGTTGGATATCCTTCTTTGGACAATATATTCCATAAATTATTTCTTAAAACCTTGTCAAAGGCTTTTTCGTAATCCACGAACATTATGTATGTAGGGAGATTAAATTCTCTTCTATTCTGGATTATTTGTTGCATCACAAACACGCAATCGGCACAGGACCGTCCTTTCCTAAATCCACATTGTATTTCGTCTAATTTTGTTTCACTAATGTTGTTAAAACGGCGAGTAATTATTTTAGCGTAGAGTTTGTAAGTGGAGTTCAATAGACTAATGCCTCGATAATTATTGGGAATTTCGCGGTCACCTTTTTTATATATTGGGATTACTATTGCTTTTGTCCATTCTTCTGAAATTTTAAATGTTATCCAACAGATGTTTAATATATTCAGTAAGCGTTGTTTTATTTTGTAGTACCAGACAAAATACTTAACAGTTTTAAACACAATCCAGTATTTCAAATTATTTTTAGCAAGCACAATAAATTTACTTGATAAACAAAAAAAACATTACCAACTTTGTGTATAATTCAACGTAATAAAATATTCTGAATGAATTTGATTGACATTCTTACTTGGTCTTCAACGAAGATGTGATGTCGAAGAAGGAGCAAATCCTGAAAAGACAGAGAAAATAAGATTTAGTCACTACAGTAAACATGAGTGTTTCAAATTTGTATTTCGATACTTCCACAAATATACATTTTTTTGAACATCTAAAACGCCAGAATTTGTATTTATTCCCCTCGGTCAGATTTGAACTTTCGACTTTCGGTTCCATTAACAAATAACACCAGAAAGGACAACACGGAGCTGAATTAGTTATAGAAATTAACATGAAATGTACAACCTCAGTCATTCGTGAATGCACCTCGTAATATTGCTACAGTATACAGAATGTTTCATAATTCATATTACAAACATTTAGGGGTTGTAGAGGGAACTAAGTAGACAAAGTTTTGATTAGGAATCCATGTCTGGAAATGTATAGTTTCGATGCTGAATAAGTTTGAAGATCGAATCGATTTCACATCTCCCACTTCACTAGAGACAATGAGCTCTTGCCAGTGTGCACTACAGGAAAGGTTCCACGTACTGCCTAACGAATCCCGGGTAAAGTTATGTGAAGTTTTGCCACTGACACTACGTCAGAAAATGTGGTTCCAACATAATGGCCCACCCGTGCACTTTTCACTTGCCATCCGCGAACATCTCCACCAAAAATTCCGGGAAAGGTGGATAGGTCGAGGTGGTCCAACTCCTTGGCCATCACGGTCGCCAGATGTAACTCCTCAACTTTTTCTTTGGGGTCACATGAAGAATCTTGTTTATGACACACCTGTAGAGTAGGAGGAAGATCTTCATTGTCTCTAGTGAATTGGGAGATGTGAAATTGATTCGATCTTCAAACTTATTTTGCATCGAAACGATACATTTCCGGACATGGGTTCTTAATCAAAACTTTATCTACTTATTCCCCTCTACAACCCCTATAAGTTTGTAATAGGAATTATGAAACACCCTGTATAGTAACTAGGGGATGGATGTTGATGAAAAGTCGTCTTATTTTTCACATTTAGGACAATGCCTATTAATTAATTTAATTTATTGGTCTGACCCAATATTTTGGGTTTGCCCTGCGACACAGAATAGCTCACAAAAAAAATGAAAAATGAAAAATTATATAAACAGTTTTCAGACAAAATTGATTAAGACATAAGAAAAAAAATTGAACCAAATATAATTTAAATTGAATGTACACAATAAAGATCCTATCTATGTTAATATCAACGTAAAAAAATAATGTCTTATATTTTTTTCAGCATTTTTTGGTCATTTTTAATACTTCGAAGAACTTTTAGGTCATTTGGAACGCATTTTACTTTCTTCTTTAACGATAGATCTGTTAAATCATTTTCTAAGCAAATAGGTCAGTAGTAATTATCTACAGAATAAGTGAATAACAGTGAAGCTTCAGTTTTATACTTTGGAACAGACTCAAAAGTCCATCCCTCATTCCAGTGAAGGCTTCACTTCAAACAACGGAATGCTTGACAACAGCTTAGTTTAAGTGAGGGCTTTGACCGATCACCCCTGATTGAAACACATTCTAACTCTCATTAAAATCTACAGCTTTTCCTTAAAACCTTTATTTTGTTGCATGTTCTTTTATTTTATCTTAACTAAATTCCAGGAAGTTGCCTCCTCTTTCCGAGATTGTCATTGAAACAAGGTGAATAATTTTTAAGTAGTTGTAGTGCGAGCAAGGTGAATAATATTTAAATGTAATTTTCTTTTAATTTTATGTCATTTTTCCGTTAGTTCAACCACTTCCCTGATTAACCCGAGTTAACTCGGGTTGCTAACTTCCGTCAAAATTTATTAACCCGAGTTAACTCGTGTGTGTCCCATTTTCGCTGCTAAGGATTATTATCCCGAATATATAAGTTTCCATCCTTTCATTAACCTTTTCCTGATTAGATTGCTACAGAAGTTAGTGATATTGCTACATCTGGTGGTGGGATTCCTACGTTAGGTACATGATATCTGAAGGCAGGAGACACCCTTTGACTATCGAATGGTGGTAATTCGTAAGATTTTGCGAAAAATACACCCCGAATGTCCTATCGTTCAAGGCAGGATGGCCAGGAAAATCGCCCAACCCACTTCGGCTTACAGGTAGACATTTTCCAGAAGTTATTCCACGAACTCTGAAGAAGAACAACCCAATCAGATAGGATTTCATGTGTAGTATTGCGAGAGACTCAAAATACAAACAAATTCGACACAAGAGCAGATACTACTGTCCGGAATGCAATGTGCCACTGTGCGTAATACCCTGCTTTCGAGTCTATCACACGACAAACAACATTTAACACCTTGATAACAGCACTCGTATTGTACCTCATAAAAGGCTTCGAGACTTCGGACCCAATAGAGCAGTTCAGTGGGAAATACGCATAATGGCGTACTGAGTATAGTGGTAAAGCGTACAGTGGGTGGGGGTACTGTAGAATGGATGCCAACAAATACACAAAGGAAAACGCTCTGGATTTGAAGGTTCTGACGAATAATTTCGTTTTCATACAAACTGTGTTTGAAACTATTACACGGTTAGAGAAGTCAGAGCAAGAGATGCCGGAAACCCTCAAATTAATTTAGAAAATGATGCAGAGAATTAATGAGACATCAAGTACACCGGTTACTGAACGTGTAAAACAGAAGTGGAAATCAATGTTATGTAAAAATAATGGATATGGATCATTGTGTAATATAAACAACAAATTAGTGGACATAGAGTCACCCGAGAATAAAGGACTGTCTCTTAGAGACTGTAATGATGTTAGGTTTTTTCACGTTTGAGACACTGAGAATGTATCTTGTAGTAGGTACATTGCAATTCGGTACTGTAACTGCACTTCTTAAAGACGACCAATAGGATACATGAAAAAATTGAAATTGCTACATGCTTATTTCCACCATTAACACTGTGTATAATTAAACACAAATGCTTATAAAAGAAAGGAGAATAAATGAAGAGTCCACTGCAAGAATGATGGATGTCACTTTTTTGTCGAAAATGAACCAAGACTGTCAATGCATAGCTTAACACATATAGAATGTACATAGAGAGTTACATGTCATTAACACTGATAGTCATTCTCCAGTAATGATAGGAAAATCACAGTTAAGCTTTAAGCGCTAAGTTTTTCAAACTTTCAATCGCTTCTCCTGCAAAATGTATTCCAAATGACATCCATCATTCTTGCAGTGGACTCTTCAAATGTTTTTCATATTCTTTTGACATTAGCATTGTGTAATGTATATTTACTTTCAGAATGTATATATGTGTGTTTCCCCATACTACCGTACTCTACTTTAAATAGCAACGTTGTTACCTCAACACATCTCTACCTGCAGCGAGTCAACAACCTATAGTGCATGCACAGTAAACTTATTGTATCGGGTCCAAAGTCTCGTAGCCTGCTCATAAATTAATATATAAAAAAAACATAAGTTGGTAAATAGTTCAGGAGCTGGAATCAAGGTGCACGAGATAACTCGGGATATTAATTCAGGTGTGAATGTATGTCTATTTCATAGCGATTTTTAGGTATGTAAGAAAATTAGTGATGTACAGCTGTCAAAAGAAAAAGTGGCCGCTCTCCTGAAACAAAGTTCCCTTCGGGAATCTTCGCTACAATTCGGAGACAGGCGATGTTACACGTTATTGGACCACGTTGCCTGATATCTACAGTTATAATTGAAGTATTCTGTGTGTTATCGATAGCATAATGGTAGCGTTCAGGCCTCTTATTCATGAGGTCCTGCGTTCGACTACAACCACGTGCTTTTTATGTTCTTTTTTGTTCTGTTTTTGAGAGAGACAAACTATACATAATGGCTCCTTTCTCTTTTACGATTATTTTAGTAATTAACATCAGGTTCATTAATATATTATGCCATGACTTTATCATTATGATATTGTGGCTGCAAATGGAAAGAAAAAAGATTTTATTCTCAATAAAAATATCTTTCGTGGCATAAACAAAACAAATTTACTGGCGTCGGCCTTAAAACATTCAAACAATTAAGCGTTCAAAAAACAAAACAAAAAGCCACAATTCAATATTTAGTCCATCTTCCTCTTATCTCGATCATCTTGCAGTCGAGTGGGCATGGAATTGACTAGTCTTTGCAAATAGCGACTGTTTTTAGACACGATATTCCAGGCATTCTGAACATACATACATAAGTGCTCTGTCCATGGGCAGGTCTTTTATTGCAAACCCAGCAATCTCCAATCTTTCCTATTTTCTGCCTTCCTCTTAGTCTCCGCATATGATCCACATATCCTAATGTCGTCTATTATTCTTTTCAACCAGAGACCCAACCAGTTACTTTTTATCTTTCTAATCAGTTTCAGCATCATTCTTTCTTCACTCACTTTTTCAAACACAATTTTATTTCTTATTCTATCTGTCCACTTCACACGCACCGTTCTTCTCCACATCCACATTACAAATGCTTCAATTCGTTTCTCTTCATTTCGTCGTAATGTCCATGTTCCTTCCCCATACAATGCCACACTCCACACAAAGCACTTCACTAGTCTCTTCCTTAGTTATTTTTCCAGAGGTCCGCAGAATATCCTTCTTCTTCTATTTAAAGCTTCCTTTGTTCATGTTTGCAGTTTTTCTTGGGAAGGATAGGCCTAAATGCGGTAACATCCCGTTGCTTTCCGCACACCACTATCTCTTTCGCATCTTATTAAATTCCAGGGGGCCCAAGCGTGGAGATGAGGAGAGTGGATTTGACTAATTGGGCCCTCCGGATTTCACCGAAAGTCACGGCAATGGTTAAATATTAATTCTATCAGGATGTTTGACACTATCAGGGATCGGGAAAACTCAATTGGCCTTTGCCCCCCGCATCCTGGACTAGCTTCTACGAATCAGAAAATCTTTGAGTGTGATTGGGCCAATTTTTCCGAAAATGTTTCCACACTTTTGCCCTCGTAGCTCAGCGGACGAACGTCGGAATTTAGATGTCAACGTCTCAGGTTCAATTCCTCGTTACTCCTTTTCATTTTATTGTGGTTCAAGATAGTATAATGTAATAATACAAAAAGAAAAACTAATACCAGTATTATGCAAATTGATTTTTCCGAACCTAATATTAAATTTATGTTATTTATATCGCTAAAGAACGATTACAATATAAATAACTTGAATATTATTTATACAGTATCACTAAAGAACGATAACACAATATAAATGATAAATATCGGTTTGTTTAATTAATATAAGATATTATATAATACGTATTTAATTAACTAAATAAAATAACCTATTTTACAAAGAAAGGTGGTTATTTGTGTTATAATAATTATCTACATAAAATACAGATTATTTATATTGCGAAAGAACAATAACAATATAAATAACTTGAATATTATTTTATAATGCTAATGAAGGAAAACAAGACGTAAATGATAACTTGAATATTATTTATGTCTCTAAAGAACGATAACGGAATATAAAAAACGTGAATATTATTCATATCGGAATTTCACAGATTTATTACAGATGTATTTAAGAAATTGTAGAAGAATAGTAATTAGTAACAGTGTCCTATTTATTCTTCTTTGAGCCAAATTTGTAACTTTTAAAAGTGTGGTTACTATGTTGAAGTGTATGTGTTGCAACGGATGCTTGATTTGTTATGTATGTGAGTCAGCTATGGGATGCTTGATGTCGTCGCAATGTCGTAATTATAGTTTGATTGTGTTTGTGTGACTATTTTGTATTAATTTATGATGTATGGTACGGAAAGCTGCATATTTGTGCTATAGAAGCGTTACGTATGTGTGTTGTTAATGTTTTTGTATGTTTCGAATTGATAACTGATATTTGTTTTGCAATCGCAATGCCTAATTTACGGATTGTTTATGTTTTGTTTACGTCGCGTAAGCTAATTTAATTTTCTTTTCCATTTCTCTTTATGCTTATCTGTTTTGTGTATAAAACTATAGACCTAACATACATATGTAAAATAGGGCTAACCCCCATTGGAGATACAATAATAATTATTATTATTCATATCGTTATAAAACGATAACAGAATACAAATGATGACTTGAATTTTATTCATATCTCTAAAGAACGATAACAAAATATAAATAACGCGATATCCATCAAGAACGATAACTGGATATAAATGATAATTTGAATATAATTTACATCGCTAAAGAACGTTTAAAAATAAAATGAAACTTGAAGAAGGCGCGAACCCAGAACCTTTGAATCATTAAACAAGCACTCTACCGCTGGTCTGTGAGGAGCAGATGTGGAACACTTTCATAGTTCCGGAACTGCTTGTACAAGCACATGCATCGTGTAACATCGCCGCGACCCGAAGTGGACTTTGAAAATATTCGCTGTTCACGAGTGCGGCCACTTTTTTTTTGACAGCTGTACAGTGATTCTGTAATATTAAATGACCTCTAAAAAAAAATTCTTTTTTTCACAAAATTGGTAAAATATATAGTAAGGGAAGAGGTTAAGGGCATTTTAATGATCATTTTAAGTACATTTTTAAGTCAACAACATCCGTCCCCTAATAATATTATGCACTTTATCTAAAACTTAAAAATATATATGTTTAATTACATAGAAGGCTTACTTGGAGTCGCATAATGAATTCATAATATTTAGAAGACTAAGGTAGACTAAATGAAACTACATGTGTCTTCAAGCATCACAAAGTAAAGCCAGCTTACATTACTGATTTCAACTTCGCCGACATATCTTTCTCTCCTTCCTGCTCTTTCCGCTATTTCCCCTTCTCTTTATATTTCCCCCTTTCTCCCCCAGTGTTTCTCTTCCGCAAAGTATACAATTTCTCCGCCCTTTCAGAATCTCCCTATGGTTGTTTTTTTCTCTCTTATTTAACAACGATATTCCTTTCTTGGTAGATTGGTTGTGTAGAACGTCTGAGTCCATTTAAGAAATTTGGTTCTACTTTATTTCCCTCTTTCCTGTTTCCATAAAGGAAATATAAAGTATAGAGACGTTATTTAAGAGGCTTTCACTAGATTGCAGAATACGATGTATATTCATATGCTGTAAAATTTGACGAAATTAAAAAAGGAACTGTACAAAATTATAAAACGAGTAGAATCCCATTCATTTAAGTTAATGATAATGATATTGGTCAACGACATATACGCAAAATGATTTTTTTTTATTTTAATAGCAATAACAATTATTTTATCAACATCTTATATTATTTAGCGTCTAAATGAGATGAAAGTAATAATGCCGATGAAATGAGTCCGGGGTCCAGCACCTAAAGTTACCCAACATTTGCTCATATTTGGGTAGAGGGAAAACATCGGTAAAAACCTCAACCAGGTAACAACAACTGATTTTTATTTTTAATATGAAAATACTGACGTTAAATTCACGTTGCCTGTATGCTACACTAAAGGATATTCATAATTACCATTATCAATTTAGTTGAAAGATTACAACGTGTTCATAATGTGTGTGTCCGCTTCATATGCAAATTTGACCATATAATGGCATCTTTTGAAGTTCTTTCTTGGGTCCGCCTAAAGGAACGTAGAATAGAACATTCTTTATCTGTTCTGTTTAGAATATTATTCACTTCTACTCCAAAATATCTGAGAACTCGCTTTGAATATCTTACAACGTTACGGAATCAACATCACGCCTTATTATCCATTCCTCGTCACCGCCGAACGGTTAATCAATTTAAATTAAGAATTAAGAACTACACACTTTTACATGAAATCGATTTGTTAGTGTTAGCCGATTTTTATAGATTATTCTCTGTGTATATAAATTGTCATTTAGGCCTATCATAAAGTAGAATTAGGATATGAATTGTAAATAACTTAATTATGTATCATGTTTAATTAATATTTCATTATAGCCCATGTAAGCAAGTTTCTTGTTTATGTTAGTTAATTAGGATACAATTAATTATACTTAATCACTCATTTAAAGTTTGTGTGACTGCAACCTGTGTATATTTTTGTGTGACTTTACTTCGTTTATAGTGTTTTTTCCCCTTTTTATTTCTGTTATTGTATTTGTATTCCTGGTGTTGTGGAAGAGAAGGCCTGATGGCCTTAACTACACCAGAATAAATAAATAAATAAATGTAAGCTTGTTAATGTGAATGAAAATTATTTTTTTATTTATGTATGACTTTACTATTTTTGTCATTGTTTCATTATGTATTTTACTTCTGGTAGTGTGGAAGAGAAGGCCTCATGGCCTTAACTCTCCCAGAGCGAGCGAGCAAGCCAGCAAGCGAATGAATAAATAAATAAATAAATAAATAAATAAATAAATAAATAAATAAATAAATAAATAAATAAATAAGTAAATATGTAAGTAAATAAGTAAATAAATAATTAAATAAGTAAATAAATAAATAAGTAAATAAGCAAGTAAGCAAGTAAATAAGTAAATAAATAAATAAGTAAATAAATAAATAGATAAATAAATAAGTAAATAAGTAAATAAATAAATAAGTAAATAAATAAGTAAATAAATAAGTAAATAAGTAAGTAAATAAATAAATAAGTAAATAAATAAATAAGTAAGTAAGTAAGCAAGTAAATAAATAAATAAATAACATTTAAAGTTCTTATTAAATGAGCCACAATAACTTTAGATTACATCTTATTCAACTGTAGGGCTGTCAAAGAATTATTTAGTAAATGAGAATAATTTTACTGAAATTCTAAAAATTCAAGGCCGTTGCGTTTCCGCTAAAATGTGTTTAGAAAAATGAAATTTTTTGTGCTTAAGTACTGGAATGTAATAGAACTTTTTTCCTATCCAAGTTCGAATTTATAAAAAAAATAATTGTCCATTTTCGATCCACCCTAATATACCGCAGCCGCCGAATTACTGTTGAAGGAACGACCACTCATAAAAAATTGAGGGAAAGAAGACAGAGGACGGACACTGGAAAGTTTTCTTTTCTCAATCGTACTATCAGGGAATGGAATGCTTTACCTGCAGACTTACTAAAGGCTTTACCAATAACCAAAAATGTATTTAAAAATAGGCTTAAGGACTTTACTAATAGACGGTAATATATTATACACAGTATTTAAAGGGTGTAATTGATATCTTGTTATTTGAAGTGTTCTATTAGTGAGGAAGTGTGTTGTGTCAGTGAAGTGTGTGGCGTCAGTGAAGTATATTGTGTAAGTGAAGTGTGTTTGTATCAGAGAAGTGGCTGTGCAAAGTAATTGAACAGTGAAATGGTAAGAAGTGTTAGTGAAATCAGGAGAGGATCAGTGCAGTGAGTGAGTTGACAGCGAAATAAGTGTAGTAGAGGTGGGGAAAAAATAACGTAACAGTTATTTTGGAACTGTTCCAAAAAGTAACAGCACCTTGGAACACTATGTTCCAAAATAACAGTGTTGCTCTGAGCTAGTACGAAATACTTGCGGTTACAAATACCCGTTTCACTTTGGAACTACATTATGACAACGCCTGTTCCACAGAACAGAACATGTTTTTTGGTACTAATGAAAACAGTGACGCCAACTTCTGGAAAACAGTGAGTGGGCTCAAACATTTGACGAGCTTAAGTTAAATAAATCTCACAACACGATAAATTATTGGGTGGGCTCGGATCCCACGAGCCTATATGTTGGCGCCACTGTTTGAAAGCAGAATTGGGAATCCTTTCGTCGTACTGAAATAAATGTTGGAAACTAAAGTAAATGATAAATAGTAAAGATACGAAGATCGTCTTTAAAAATGTACACATTATCTTGGAACTGGTATTAATTATTGAAATTAAACTAAAGTCTGTTGAAACATGACTGTATTATTGAAGTTCTTTTGTTTAAAAAAAAGTACAACGGTAAATTTTCATATTTCATTACATTACATTTCATTACATTCTTCATGACGGTACATTATTAATATGAATTTTGGCACGGCCGAAATGATTATAGCTTTTATTTATGCAATTCTTGGAGAAATTGAACACTACTGTGACCTTCAGCTAAGCAGAAGAGGAAGAATAGGTTATGTTTTATTTACCACTGGGATCCCTTTCGATTTCGTGACCAATTTACAAATAATTTAAAATTACATTACATTTCCTGCTTCGAACAAACCTGATCTACGAATTCAATTTAGCATTAGAAAAGATTTCATTTCCAGGAATTCACATCTCGACTCATTATCACATCGTACTGCATCACATGGCATACAGGGAAGTATGTGATCATTTAGCGTCTGTACATGTTCCTAAATACCACTGTTACATTACGTACTAGTAGTACGTGGCTCTTCCACTGTTACATTAAATACTCTGTTACAAAAAATACTTGCTGTTACAAAAAGTGCTTGCTGTTATGGAACTACATTATGAGTTATGACTATAAAATAACGTAACGGCCTGTTCCAAACCATCACTGTTACATTACATACTAGTAGTACTGTACCTGTTATACAAAATACTTGCTACATATTACAATATACTCGATGTTATGGAACTCGGCCGACTTGATACTCCCTTCGCTTTCGAAGGTGAAGCGAAGCTAGCATCAAGTCGGCCGTGTATGGAACTACATTATGATAATCGTTGGTGCAGTGTTATCAATTTAGCGACTTTGTCACTAGATCTGGCTACTTTTAACAATTTTCAGGGACAAAATCAGTACCAGCTTTTAATCCTGAACTGGCGTCGTGCATAAATATAACGTAACTGGTTTCGTGGTGTCAATACTGTCAGTATGACTTCTGGACTTTCTCATGGCCCTCGACTTATACCCAAATGTTTGCATAAATTACTTTGACTAAAGGGTTTTAACATAAACAAATTGTGTCACACGCTTCACAGAATGACAGAACTGAATTTAGGGACTTGACTCTGAAAGAGTTTCGTTCATTCCTGGTGTGTTTTATTTTGGTACAGTTTCCACATTAAATTATATACCGGTATATATATATATATATATATATATATATATATATATATATATATATATATATATGGTGGGGTACTGTTATTTTGGAACTGTTATTTGGAACCTAGTATTTTCATGGAGCTGGAACAGTTGGAACTGTTACAAGAAAATAACAACTTTTCCCATCTCTAAAGTGTAGTGCCGAAAGGTACTTGTCCAGGTGTGAACCTGTCACACTCGTGGGTCTTAGTTCGAACTTAGGGTTAAGATAAAAATTAGATTTACTTTAAATGTTATTTTAAGTGATCAAGCTTCATTTAATTTAGGATGCTCCTTGTTATTATTATTATTATTATTATTATTATTATTATTATTATTATTATTATTATTATTATTAGCATTATTTTATTATTATTATTTTATTATTATTATTTATTCTTTCTTATTAGTTGTGTCTATTATTAATTGTCATTACTGAGTGTCATTAGTTACCACTGCCACCGGGTATATATCCATTTGCAGTGTAAATAAATTCATACATACATACATGACAGTCAGAACCTCAATCATAGGTAAATGAGCCTTATAAATGTTAAAATTAGGCCCATACAGTACGTGTGTATTTTTGGATATCTCAGCCACTACTGCAGGTCTTTAAGTTACTGTGCTGCTCATAGTTTTTAATTAAGTAGATTGTTCTCTAGAGAATGTGAGATATCCTAATGTGTAATGATTACATCATACACTGTGCTTTATGTAAGTTACGTGTATACGTTCTCACTGCCGTATCTGAGTGCGTCTGTGTTGTGATGAATGTGTATTACATTGTAGCATTTCTCTTCCATGTTTAGGTTTGTAAAATTATGCTCATAAATAACGTAGCCCATCTGGTACGGTACCAGAGCTAGCAGAGTTTATTAACCTTACATTTCAGGGTGAGAGGTCCAGTGGTCAAGGGGCTCCTAATTGCTTTAAATCCACCATCTTCCGACAAGAATTATGTGCAGCTTTCATTAGTAGAGAGAACAAGCCCTCGTTTGGTAGCGGTTTCTACAGCGTTCATTAATGCAGTGAGTTACAAATCGATAATACATACGCAATGAGCTTCTAATGGCAAAATGTGGGACGTGTCATACTCAAAGTTCACAAAATTCTTTTCAGACTTGTGGTAGAAGAATTATTGTGGGACAGATCTTTGTCTGAATATTTCCGTTTTTTATATAACTTCACATCCCATATATTTTATTTATTTATTAATTTTTATTCATTTATTCATTCTTTTATTCATTTATTCTTTTTTACATTTATTTATTTATTTATTTATTTACTAGCCGTACCCGCTGCACCTGTTAGAAATAAAATATATAAAGTAATTACATAATTAAAATAGGACGTTTGATCCAGGGAACATTCGTGTTTGTTAGAAGGATAAATCGTTTAATATGTTACTTAATTAAAATTGCATTTAAATAATTAAAATACGATCATTTTGGTCCAGAGAGCACTCATTTGATGCAATGACAATTCCTTTAACATGTTTCTTAATTGTTATTACATGCAAGCATAGTTTAATGAAGATTGACATATAATTTAGTTTTAATGTGTAAACTTTAAATTACTTGCTATATGTTTCCATTGAATTACGGTAATAACTTAATTTTAACCATTGTTTTCTATGTCTTCAGTAAATGGCGCTGAACTCCTCAAATAACTTAAATAGTGATACAGCATAAACAGTGATATGTAATTATAGTTTTCTTTCTTTCGAAAATGTAAGAATTCACGATCTCCTATGTACCATTGCCATGGAATGAATAAATGTGTTTTTTCTCAAAAAAATTATATTTTGCACATAGGAATTACTGCAGGAACAGCAACGCTACAATCTGAGGCGGCGGTGAAAATGTATTGTATTGTTATTTTAAAAGTCTTGTATATCCTTAAATATCAGTCCTATCAAAATTTCGCATAGAATAAAACTTATCGGAAATCATTTTTAAAGAAACTTTTGTTATCTTACATTTTTCACAAAAAAGTAATAATAAGCGAGATATTTCGATTTATTTAATTCAGGCCCCGTTAAATGAAGTATTTTGAATGCTATGTAGTCTAAAATCTAAATTACAACGAACTTAATTTATATTTCAATTTTCATCGAAATCCGTTCGGCCATTATCGCGTGAAGAGGTAACAAACATCCAGACAGACAGACAGACATACAAACAAAAATTTCAAAAAAGCGATTTGCGGTCTCAGAATGAATAATTATACATGTTAATACCAATTATTTTTGGAAAAGCAAAAATTACCAGAAAAATTTTGGTTACATATTTATTATTAGTGTATATTATATTATATTATATTATATTATATTATATTATATTATATTATATTATATTATATTATATCCAAAATTATTTACTTTTGATTACTTTGTTTACATTTTCCGAATATACAAAATAAACTTTAATTCAATTTTGAAATTAAATTAAACAATTGAGTAAGGGACAAACTAGAAATTAGCAACAAAACTAAAGGATGCGAAATACTCTCTACAGCTCTACACGAAATAAAATATTTCTTCCAACGATTTAGATTCTGGAAAAGTCCCCATAACACTCATAGCGTTCCCTCGTTTAATGGCAATACTAATTCTTTGGCGGAGGAAAGCCGTAGAGCGAGAGATTATATTATATTATATTATATTATATTATATTATATTATATTATATTATATTATATTATATTATATTATATTATATTATATCATATTATATTATATTATATATTTATTTATTTATTTTATTTTATTAGCTTCCTCAAATTAGAGGCTGCCATTAGACAAAGCATACAAAACAATACAAGAACAAAATAGAAGATGAGAGCTAAAAGAGTAAGAAAAAAAGGCAAACAAATACACAAACAAACAAAGGCAGTTTACAGAAGAAAAAAATATTTCAAGTAAAGAATCAATGAAAGCTACGAAGGAAAAAGAAAA
The DNA here is from genome assembly GCF_040183065.1 of Periplaneta americana. NCBI lineage: Eukaryota > Metazoa > Arthropoda > Insecta > Blattodea > Blattidae > Periplaneta > Periplaneta americana. Next base: position 126,970,872 of record NC_091132.1, on the reverse strand, counting down.
ATGATAATGGTGCGTCAATTTTTTTCCATACAGTGAATTAGAGTCCACATACGTGGTTCCGTAAAAGTTTGACTGACTCTTTAATTATGAGGAGGGCCAGTTCGTTCAGAAAAGATTTGTGCAGTCCTAGGGTCTTACAGAATTGAGAAGAGAAGTTGGGTATCGTTCCTCTTGCTCCAAACATCAATCCCGTAACACTGATATCGTGAAGTTGGTATTTATCTTTATAATACGGGATGGTTGGAACGTAGATTGCTCGTTTCTCCTCATGTACGTCTTCGGGCTGTCCTTTGTATGTTTCAAACCTGATGGTGGGGTCGATTATCATACCCTGAGGCAGGGATTCGCTAATGGCGATTATGTCAATTCGTCTGTTACTGCCATTATCGGCGGTTCCGTGGACTTCTTCATAGACGGTGTATTTTAGTTTTCTAAGGGCATCGGCCAATTTAGTTCTAATTGCATGGTGCCTATGTATACGCAATGTTTCGCCATAAGGGCAGGCTCCCAGGACATGTGCGTTGATAACGGATATATTCCGATAAGTAAGTTTTTAATTTGTTGTGGGGGCTCTTGAATCTCAGAAGGAACAACTTTTATAACAGCGCAACATAATCTGCTTGGCTCATTACCCATTTTTTTTGCTTTGCATTTATTGCATATATATTTTATGTATTTTAATACGATTCAATAGAGCATAGCTAAAATTTGAATTATAAAATAATGGATTGCTAAGCTAACGTAGTATTACTGCATACTAAATCAATACACTCTCGTTGTTCGTTAATTCTCTGAGATTAAAATGAGTATGTGCATAAATATTATTTTAAGAAATACAGAAAACGAATGTACCTACAAAATAGCCTAATAAATTTTCTTTGCATAAGAAGCTATTTTAATCTTTTCTGTCCTCGATTTACTCAAGTTACTGTAATAACATTATAGCATTATGGCCATCTAGAGAAACTGCACTTTCCAATGGTGAAATTATTAATTACATAAATCGGTTAATTTAGCTTCCGATATTACTTCATGCAAACACAGAAACATTTTCTGTAGGCTATGTTTATGTAGGCCCCTTTTTCGATTGTTGTTGTCCAAGGCCCCTTATAGACGAAGTCATTTGTTATTTTATTGCACCGTCTTAGATGGCGTTATTTTAATTTTAAAACTCATTTATCTCATTAAATATCAGTCCTATCAAAATTTTGTAAAGAATAAAACGTATCGGAAATCATTTGTAAAGAAACTTTTGTTATGTAACTTTTTTTACAAAAATCAATAATAAGCGAGATATTTCGATTTATTTAATTCAGGCCCCCTTACAACTCCCCCCCTTTTAAATAAAGTATTTTGAATGCAATATAGCCTAAAATCTAAGTTACAACGAACTTAATTTATATTCCAATATTCATATAAATCGGTTCAGCCATTATCGCGTGAAAAGGTAACAAACATCCAGTCAGACATACAAACAAAAATTTCAAAAAAGCGATTTTCGGTTTCAGGGTGGTTAATTATATATGTTAGGACCAATTATTTTTAGAAAATCGAAATTTACCAGAAAAATTTCGGCTACAGATTTATTTATTTATTTATTTATTTATTTATTTATTTATTTATTTATTTATTTATTTATTTATTTATTTATTTATTTATTTATTTATTTATTTATTTATGTATTTATTTATTTATTTATTTATGAATAGGAGCACTACCATGCAATATTAAACGACAGGGAAGTTCCGTAATACGTACACTATGAAGACTGAATTCCATGAAACGAACGTCGTGTGCATATTGATACAGGGGATACTAAAAAAATTACTTAACTTTCACTCTATGCTTTCTAGCAGCAGTGAATCAATTTTCTGGTGAAATCTGGAGAGAACAATCCAAGCTCTACCGTGACATTTCAATTTATAACTTAGGTAGACAGCATCTGATTCTAGAACTAGCTAATTTGCGAGCTGGAGCGTGCCTTCACTAATCCGCCAAATTGCTTGTATTCAAAAGCGTGAAATGAATTCTCTGCCTAAGACGTCACAGTCTGAAAACGAACTCTTTGAGATATATTCTCAACCCAGATGTCATTAATGAAGGAGGCCCCAACGTAGCGTAGTAGGCAGGTGATATACCATTCAATTGCGTCAATGGCACAAATCTCCATATAATTACATAAACAATCATGCCGCTGCGAGCTTCAGATAGGGGGGATATCAGGGATAATGCGTATACGAAAACACTTTGACAATACACCCGTGGGTTTCATTAGGCCTGTAACTTATCCGTGGAAAGACACTGTTAGTGGAATTCAAAACATTACATGAATTGTCCACCGTGTTGCTCGCATTTTAATAAAGTCGTCCTAGATCCTATTACCAATTTTCCATTCAGTGAAATAATTTTATTCCCAGCTTGGACTTTAATGTAGCAAACAGTGCCTTTTTTTTTTACACTCGACAGCCCATTTAATAAACCCCACATTTGCAAAGACTATCGCTTCGGACGAAAATATATAGCGTAGTTCTCGGTAGACATTAGGAAGATTTAAAAAGCTAGTAATACAGGGACATCATTTTATTTTTACTTCAATTTTTATTGTACCTGAGTTTTTTAATGTACTTCACTCCCACCCCTTCTACTAATGAAGTTCAACCGTCCTCCACACAGATCCAAGACCGCATATACAGTCATAGCAGCCTTACGGTCATAGTAAACAGTACGTTCCAAAATATGTTCACGTTTTCCAGTAACGAAAGAGCGTTCAATATTGAATCATTTTCGCACAGGTACTGTCGTCCATTTTCCTACGTCGTATCTCGGTTTCCGCCACCTTCTTTTATTCGCCAGCTAGTGGCTGGGCTGTCTTAGCTCTTTTCTGAGAACATTAATTTCTGTCAGGAACTGGATGTCTACGTAATGTTATACAACTGTTTAAAATAACTGAAATAAAAGGCCCTCGTTAAGTAATTAACTGTCACGTGATTTCCTCCCTTTCTACGACCCTACGACATAACCACTTGGACGGACAGTAGATAGTATGTCTGAGTAATTTTATCTTTTCGGATCGGGCAGAAGTGAAGATTTAATTTACAATACGTAAGGTCTCTTTTATAGAGTAGGTACAGAATTATTTCAATATGAATTACTTATACGAAGTACGAACCTGGTAATTGGAATTACGTACAATAGTCTATAGTGCGATAATATGCACATTAGAACTGAAGCCTGTACAGAAATGAACGGCCACCATTTTCAAAAATGTGTTTAAATATCCATATTATGATTATTTTTCAATTTAACTTCATTCTCTATATTGTACGCTAATGTGCTGTAGACAGTATAATATACACTGCATAATGAATACGTCCAAATGGACAGCTCAGTTCGTGAGTAAAAACGCTCATTGTTAATACTGTACTGTATCTTGATTAAACAAAAACCTAATGAAAATTATCAAACTCAAAATCGAGATATTTTCTAGTTTACGTTAATGGATGAACTACTTTTCTTCCCCCCTATACCTAGTAAAGTGATTTGTTTGTACATTACGCCAGTATCATCGAACTCCAGTCGTGGAATAGGGTAGCAAACGGTGTTAATCCAAAGGTACAACCAGGTTAATATTAATAATGTTAGTAAAAATAAAATGATGTCCCTGTACTATTCTTCTATGTCAAACATGTTGCATATTACTTGACGGGTTCAGAGCCGTAGTGGGCCAAGCGCCATTTATTAAAACGGAGAAAACAAGGGTTAAATTTAAGTGAATACCACAGTTTAATGAAAATTGACATATCATTTAGTTTTAATGTGTATACTTTATATTACTTGCTATATGTTTCCATTCAATTATGATAATAACTTCATTTTAACCCTTATTTCCTACGGTTTCAGTAAATGGGGCTTGGCCCACTATTATTCTGAACACTTCACTTGATATAAGTTAATAAATATTTAGACTTTTAATTACACATTAAAATATTATTCGTCACAGCAGCCATAGGACTAGCGTCTCTTACCCGCGAATAAGAGACTGCACTATCGTGCATCCGTGGTTGCTAACGGGTATGCTTTCTCCCTATCCCTTCTGCGCGACGGTGCGTAGGCCTATTCCGATACACTGTTTATCCCTTACCCATTTCAGCGAATGCTGACGACCACTGACAAAGTGCATAACTCACGCGTTAAAGAGATTACATATGCACGGAGATGTTACATAGTTAGTCTATAGCAAAATTTCCGTTCTCATGTTGGCTTTTAGTTCTTTATTATTAGGTCTAATGATGATAATAATAATACTTACCTACTTACTTTAAGGAAGCCGGAGATTCATTTCCTCCTTCACATAAGCCTGCTATCGGTCCCTTTCCTAAGCAAGATTAATCCAGTCTCTAGCATTATATCCCACATCCCTTAAATATATTTATATATTTTCCTCTCATTTACGTCTCGGCCTCCCCAAAGGTATTTTTTTCTCCGACCTCGCAACTAACACACTACATGCATTTCTAGATTCGCCTATACGTGCTACATGCCCTGCCCAACTCAAACGTCTGGAATGATGATAATGATGATGATTTTATTTATTTTATTTTATTTTATTGGGTTATTTTATGACGCTGTATCAACACCTAGGTTATGATGATGATGATGATGATGATAATAATAATAATAATAATAATAATAATAATAATAATAATAATAATAATAATAACAAAGAATTTATACAAAATGGTGCAAATTCATTATCTAGTGCTATTTGGGAAAGTAAATTATACCAAAACAATGGAAACAGTCCATAATTGTACCTATAATTTAAGAAAGGGGAAAAGACTAACTGTAGGTACTTTCGATGAATATCACTTTTGTTGACGTTGTACAAAATTTTCTCCAATATTCTTTCGAAAAGATTAACTCCATATGTTGATGTTAATATTGGAGATAATCAATGTGGGCCATATTAATATACATTCTTAGCACGGGCTTCCGGTGGATGATCAGCGAACTAACGTTTTTCGTATTCATAAACCAGTGTTAGCGATATGATATGATATGAATCCTGTACAAGTAATCAGTCGATAGCCGGGGCTAGTTTAGCACGCTCGTAGCGCAAGCTAGCGAAATGTCTATGCAGAGCACCCTGTGGTTTTAGGCATAATAGATCGACTATTGATCTGAATTTTTGTATTCGACAGATATTAGAGACAAAGTAGGAGTATAAGGATACAGTATCGTACATCAGTTATTCATAAATATCAAAAAGATATATGACTCGGTTAAGAGAAAAGTTCTATAGACTATATTATTCTTACTGAATTTTGGTATTCCCAAGAAGCTAGTTAGAATAATTAAAGTGTATCTCTGTAAAACACACAGTAGAGTCAGTGTAGGCCAATTTCTTTCTGATACTTTTCCCATTCACTTCGGGCTAATGCAAGGAGAAGCACTATCAACTTTACTTTTTAACTTTGCTTTGAAATACACCATTAGGAAAGTCCAGGATAACACAGACGGTTTGGAATTGAACAGGTTACATCAACTGCTTGTTTATGCGGATGACGGGAATACCGGTATGTTAGGAGAAAAACCACGGTAATTTTACTTGAAGCAAGTAATGAGATAGGTTTGGAAGTAGCTAAATCCCGAAAAGACAAAGTATATGACTATGTCTCGAGACTAAAACATAGTACGAAATGTATATTATAAAACAAAAAAGAAATTTACTCTTGGAAAAATTCAAATATCTAGGATCAGCAGTAATTACTTACTTACTTACTTACTTACTGGCTTTTAAGGAACCCGCAGGTTCATTGCCGCCCTCACATAAGCCCGCCATTGATCCCTATCCTGAGCAAGATTAATCCATTCTCTATCATCATATCCCAGCTCCCATAAATCCATTTTAATATTATCTTCCCATCTACGTCACGGCCTCCCTAAAGGTCTTTTTCCCGCCGGTCTCCCAACTAACACTCTATATGCATTTCAGTATTCGCCCACACGTGCTACATGCCCTGCTCATCTCAAACGTCTGGATTTAATGTTCCTAATTATGTCAGGTGAAGTACACAATGCGTGCAGTTCTGTGTTGTGTAACTTTCTCCATTCTCCTGTAACTTCATCCCTGTCAGCCCCAAATATTTTCCTAAGCAACTTATTCTCAAACACCCTTAACCTATGTTCCTCTCTCAAAGTGAGAGTCCACGTTTCACACCATAAAGAACAATTGGTAATATAAGTGTTTTATAAATTCTAACTTTCAGATATTTTACAGCAGACTGGATGATAAAAGCTTCTCAATCGAATAATAACAGACATTTCCCATATTTATTCTGTGTTTAATTTCTTCCCGAGTATCATTTATATTTGTTACTGTTGCTCCAAGATATTTGAACTTCTCCACCTCTTCAAAAGATGAATTTCCAATTTTTATATTTCCATTTCGTACAATATTCTCGTCATGAGACATAATCATATACTTTGTCTTTTCGGGATTTACTTCCAAACCTATCTCTTTACTTGCTTCCAGTAAAATTCCCGTGTTTTCCCTAATCGTTTGTGGATTTTCTCCTAACATATTCACGTCATCCGCATAGACAAGCATCTGATGTAACCCGTTCAATTCCAAACCCTCTCTGTTATCCTGGAATTTCCTAATGGCATACTCTGGAGCGAAGTTAAAAAGTGTAGGTGATGGGAGCAATAGTAATATATATATATATATATATATATATATAAATTACAGTCGAGAGAAAATTAAACGTAGAATAAATGAGCTTGAGAAGCTTTTGTCATCCAGTCTGCTTTAAAAAACACTGTAAGTTAGAATTTAAAAAATATATATTTATATTACTGGTTGTTCTGTATGTTTTCTGTATGGTTGTGGAATTTGGACTCTTACTTTGACATTAAGGGTGTTAGGGAATAATGGGCTTAGAAAAATGTTTGGTGCTAAGAGGGATGACGTTACATGATAACGGAGAAAGTTACACAACGCAGAACTGCACACATTGTATTCTTCACCTAACTTAATTAGGAACATTAAATTCAGACAGTTGAGATGGCCAGAGCATGTGGCATGTATGGATGAATCCTTAAATGCATATAGAGTGTTAGTTGGGAGACCTGAGGGAAAAAAGACTTTTGGAGAGGCCGGGACGTAGATGGGAGGATATTAAAACGGATTTGAGGGATGTGTGATATGATAATAGGGACTGGATTACTCTTGCTCAGGGTAGGAACCGATGGCGGGCTTATGTGAGGGCGGCAATGAATCTTCCGTTTCTATAAAACTCCATAGATTTCAGAAACGGCTTATTTCCGGACCTGTGTTTATTAGGACTTTCTGCTTTGTTTCTTTTCCCTACATTCACCCCTGCAGTTTGTACTTATAAATATGAAACACTCTGTATATGTGTGATGATTACTAAGTCCTACAGGTAGCCTTAAAGCCTCATGCCCATGGATGGGCAACTCGTACTCCCAAAGTGCTAAATAACCTTGAAAGAGAGAAAGGCAGACGGAGCCAGCCGCAGCAGTTACAAGTTGTTTGTAGTTTCGCTGCCAAAGCCACGGTGAGCTCTGGCGTCTCATGCAGGTGATCGTGATATCTATTCCCTGATTTGAATTTCAGAATGACGCAAGGTACAATAATTATAGTAATTTTAGACAGACTATATTTGAACACTTAAGAAAATTATATTATTTTCTAGCTTTGTAAATTAGTTTAGTGCTGGAAACACAAACTGAATACAACCTTTTCAAGATACAACAAATATAGCTGAAACACTAATTTATTATTATACTATTTGTTAATATTTCTTATTGTATGTCTTATTTTAAACGTAGAACGCTAGAATTAACAAAACGTTATACATAAAAGAGTATTCCTCTGTTCTCAGAAAGGTAATAGTCTGTATTCGCAAACAATAACAAATTCAAGGAAGTATTTTTTACATGTCACGGCAGATGAAGTAAGCTTACTTCTCAGCTCTTTCATTAATTCGAGAGCTTTTACATTCCTTTCTTGTATTAAACTCTACCTCAACCACATATAGTATACATGGAAGCAAAGAATATACTTATAATTCTACTTAGACAACATTACGATCAGTTCGATTCCTGATTTTGCTGGAATCTGAGTGGCGTGCCGTTCTGTAGATTTATTAATTCAAACTATAAATTTTCAGGATTTTCTATCGGAGTAAGCCAAAAAGATTTCAGAAAAATTTCGATTCCTTGTCAATTGTCACTGTTTCTCCAAACTTAGCAATGAATTCTCTATAGGTTTTGAGGTAGGGACTTATATTTGATAAGAAGATTTTCTTATCACTCTTCAAAATAGTTTATAGTCAAAGAAAGGGAAGTTGCCTGTTCTACATGATACTACCACATTTCAAATTTATCCATAAATGTTCTTAGCTAGTCGATTATATGTCGTGCAATTCTGTAACTCGCACGCACATCGTGCTAATGATATTTGATATAAGCCTTACTTTGTTGATGTGTCACTTTTACCTTTAACTGTTCTAAAGCAGATGCAGACAGTATTTCTTTACTAAAAACCTTCACCGTTTATTTGTAACATAAAATGTCATGCGTAAGAAAGTGTAGGCTAATGGAATACAAGCTTTATCTCTCTTCTTAATAAAAAAATTCTCTTTTTACTCGTAAGTAAAGGGAAATGATCTGGGAATTATATTGTTTTTCACTTAAAACGAGCCGCCACTTACTGCAGACGCGATCGAACTTGTGTTTTGAAAGAACCGCACACAGACAGTACAGCTAGTACAGAGTCCGTTCTACCTGCATTAAGATTGTGTTGACACTTTGAGAGCACGAGTTGCCCACCCATGCTCATGCCCTTCCTATATCAACATAGCAAACCCCATACAAGACTTGGTTTTAGACTTTTTTTACTCTTTCAGATGACACAGTATTATATAAAATATAATAATATGTAAGATATAATAATATAATATAATATAATATAATATAATATAATATAATATAATATAATATAATATAATATAATATAATACAATACAATACAATACAATACAGGGTGTTTAAAAAATACGGGGCATAATTTCAGGTATGTATTTCCCACATGTAGACAATCAAAATAGTTCATTACAACATGTGTCCGGAAATGCTTTATTTCCGAGTTATGACCTTCACAACATTGAAATTCACCGGAACGTTTTTCTTTCCGCAGGTCGTTGCCGTCAAAGGAGACATTAACAGGGCACTCTGACAGTTCATTCCGAGGCGAAGGTTACATTCAGTGTTGTGTAGGCGTTAGACTGTGCGACATGTATTCAAATCAAGAGCTGGCAGAGATACACTTCATGTACGGTAAGGCGGACGGCAATGCTGCGCTGGCTCGTCGTTTGTACCAGGAGAGGTACCCACAGCGACAATGTCCAGATCGGAAGACATTTGTACGTCTCCATTACCGTCTGTCCGAGTATGGAAAAATTAACTCTCCTGGTCTGAGAAGGGGACGACCAAGATCTACAACTCCAGAAGTACAGGAGGATATTCTGGAGGGGAGGCTGTGAACATGACTCCTTCTATCAGCACACGAAGGGTAGCGTTGCAAGTCAATGGTCCTCATACGACTGTCTGGAGACTGTTGAAAGAGTATCAATTGTATCCTTATCATTTGCAACGTGTACAGGCCCTGTCACCAGCAGATTACCCTGCACGAGTTAGGTTCTGTCAGTGGTTCTTGCAGCAGTGTGGTGTAAATCCGAACTTTCCTGCCTTAGTATTATTTACAGATGAAGCACAGTTCACACGAGATGGCATAACAAATTTCCACAATCAGCATGTATGGGCGTATGAAAACCCACGTGCAACAGTTCCATCTCATCACCAGGTGCGGTTCTCCCTCAACATGTGGGCCGGTATCATTGGTGATCGATTAGTTGGACCCCATGTACTTGTAAACAGACTTACGGGGCAGGCGTACACAAACTTCCTGGAAAATACCATACCTCATGTTTTAGAAGACATTCCACTGATCAAGCGTCAACACATTCACTTCTTGCATGATGGCGCTCCTGCACACTTCAGTCGTAGACTACGGCTCGCCGGTACTTGGATCGAAGGTTTCCTGATCGATGGATAGGTAGAGGTGGCCTAATTGCTTGGCCTCCACGCTCACCTGATCTGAACCCTCTCGATTTCTACTTGTGGGGCCATTTAAAATCATTGGTTTATTCGTCTCCGTTGCCTCATTTGGAATCCCTTCGGAATCGAATTGTGGCATGTTCTGAGGACATACGCAATACTCCTGGAGTTTGGGATCGTGTTCGCAGGTCAATGAGACATCGATGTGAGGTCTGTATTCAAGCAGGAGGTGGACATTTTGAACATCTTGCGTAATGACAACGACCTGCGGAAAGAAAAACGTTCCGGTGAATTTCAATGTTGTGAAGGCCATAACTCGGAAATGAAGCATTTTCGGACACATGTTGTAATGAACTACCGTAAAGTGGGGATATTTCGGACGCAGGGGTAACATCGGAAGGTAATTCAATGTATCATATTTTATGTTGGTAACACCAGTTCTTAGCATCTTTTCCGTTCTTTTTACTATGTTCGTATGTTACTGCACATTTTTAAAGACCCATTGGTGAACTGGTGTTACAAACATAAAATATGATAAATTGAATTACTGTCTGATGTTACCCCTGAGTCCGAAATATCCCCACTTTACGGTATTTTGATTGTCTACATGTGGGAAATACATACCTGAAATTATGCCCCGTATTTTTGAAACGCCCTATATAATATAATATAATATAATATAATATAATATAATATAATATAATATAATATAATATAATATAATATACAGTCAGCTCTGGTTATAGTGAACATTGGGCTATAGTGAACCTAAACCGTTGGTTCCGACCCGCATGCATTAAAAAGTACTTTAATATTTCCGTTTATAGTGACCAGAATATTGTACGAAATGAACTATAAAAATTGGAGATTTATCCTTCAAAGAGATGGAAAAATTCAAATATCTTGGAGTAACAGTAACAAATATAAATGACACTCGGGAAGAAATTAAGCGCAGAATAATTATGGGAAATGTCTGTTATTATTCGGTTGAGAAGCTTTTGTCATACAGTCTGCTGTCAAAAAATCTGAACGTTAAAATTTATAAAACAGTTATATTACCGGTTGTTATGTATGGTTGTGAAACTTGGACTCTCACTTTGAGAGAGGAACAGAGATTAAGGGTGTTTGAGAAGAGGGTGCTTAGGAAAATATTTAGGGCTAAGAGGGATGAAGTTACAGGAGAATGGAGAAAGTTAAACACAGAACTGCACGCATTGTATTCTTCAACTGACATAATTAGGAACATTAAATCAGACGTTTGAGATAGGCAGGGCATGTAGAACATATGGTCGAATCCAGAAATGCATATAGAATGTTATTTGGGAGGCCGGAGGGAAAAAGACCTTTGGGGAAGCCGAGACGTAGATGGGAAGATAATATTAAAATGGATTTGAGGGAGGTGGAATATGATTGTAGAAACTCGATTAATCTTGCTCAGGATAGGGATCAATGGCGGGCTTATGTGAGGGCGGTAATGAACCTGCGGGTTCCTTAAAAGCCAGTAAGTAAGTAAGTGAACCCTCACTTTGGTTATAGCGAACCTAAAACTAGAACGTCCCCAAGAAAATGTAATTTTAAAATGACCAGAATGGTAATTTAGGAAACCTTTTCTCCTATAAACTATCAAGAATATGTAAAATCTCAAATCTTCTACCCCTTAAGTGCATTGAAAGACAAAGGATTTGTTCAGCTTCCTGGACAGCTTGAAACATATTAAAAAGAAAAGTGTATGCAGTGAGGGATAAAGAATGGATTAGGCTAGTTCTGACTCCTTTAAATGAGGTTATTAGAAGAAAAGGAGGAGAAAGTGTTTTCTTTTGTAAAAGGGAGTGGAGTGATGTCCAAAGGTTAAATACAAGAAGGATTACAGTATAATGGTCCTCAATTCTTCCTCCCACATCTTTCTAAAAGTGAACCTGGGGAAATTCCAAAGCCGAGTACACAGTAGCATACCTCTAGTGGAAAGAGGTGCGAAATCGGTCAGTGCCTACTACCTACATGGCCAGATTAGATTCAACTTTCGAACTGTGAACATTAGGATGTCGAAGCGCAAAGTGTTTAAGTTGGAAGACAAAGCGAACATAAGTACTGATATCGAATGTGGTCTGTTCCAAACGCGAATTAATGCTGTATGTATAGCAACGTTACTATTATAAAAACAGACACCTCGGTTTAATGAACCTCGGATATAGTGAACGAAATATGCTGGTCCGCAGAGGTTCACTATAACCGGAATTGACTGTATTATAATATAATATATTATACAGGAACATCATTTTATTTTTACTAACATTTTTAATATTAACCTGGCTATATCTCTGGATTAAAGGTCTAGAACCGGAAACACCGCTTGCTCCTCCTTCCAAGACTGGAGTTCCATGATACTGGCGTAAAATACAAATCACCTACTAGGTATAGGAGGGAAGAAAAGTAGTTCATTTGTGTAAGCTAGGAAATATCGCAATTTTGAGTTTGATAATTTTCACCTGGTTTTTGTTTAATGAAAATACAGGACTGTATTAACAATGAATGTTTTTACTCATGAATTGAGCTATCCATTCGGATGTATTCATTATGCAGTGTATATTATAGTGTTACAGCACATTAGCGTACAATATAGAGAATGAAGTTAAATTGAAAAATAAACACAATATGGATATTTAAACACAATTTTGAAAATGGTGGCCGTTCATTTCGATACGGGCTCCAGTTCTTTTTTGCATATTATCGCACTATAGACTATTGTACCTAATTCCAATTACCAGTTTTGTCCTTCGTAATAGTAACTCATGTTGAAATAATTCTGTACCTGCTCTATAAAATATTACCTTACATGCTGTACTTAAATTCAGTCTTCACTTCTGCTCGATCCGAAAAGATAAAATTAACCAGACATGCCATCTACTGTCCGTCCAAGTGGTTTTGTCGCAGGGTCGTAGAAAGGGGGAGGGGAAATCACATGACAGTTAATTACTTAACGAGGTCCTTCAATTTAAATTATTTTAAACAGTTGTATAATATTACGTAGATGTCCAATTCCTAACAGAATTTAATGTTTTCAGAAAATAGCTAAGACACCCCAGCTATTAGACTTTACAGAGGGGCGAACAGAAGCAGGTGGGGAAACCGGGATGCGACGTAGGCAAACGGACGACAGTACCTGTGCGAAAATATGATTCAATATTTAAAGCTCTTTCGTACTGGAAATCACGAACATATTTCTGGAACGTACTATACTCACTAACTCAGTACTGCATACGCGGCCTCGGTTCTGTGTGGAGAACGGTTGGAAGTTTACTAGTAGAGGGGATGGGAGTGAAGTACATTCAAGAACTCAGGTACAATAAAAATTGAAGTAAAAATGAAATGATGTCCTTGTATAATCTCTTATATGGAGATTTTTGGTTGAGTGAAAAAGGGAAACGGGAGTACCCAGAGAAATCCCTCCTACAATGTCTGCTTTTTCCACCACAAATTCCATCACGACCTGACAGGTGGTAGAACCCAAACCGCGAGGATGAAAGAATACCGATCTACCGCTGAGCCACAAGAACTCTGCTATTTTCTTAGCTTACAAATAGGAATCTCTTACAGTTGCTGTTTATTCTTTCTAAGATATTGCTTACTCTATGCTTGAGTTCCAGTCTGTTGCTCCTTCACTAGAGTTAAACGAAGAATAACATAGATCAGCTGATTGCATTTGCGACTCCTTAAAATGTTCCGTAATTGTTAATTTATTCCACTCCCATATCTAACAAGAGGGGGTAAGTACATACAAATGGCGCAATCCATAAGGTCATGCGAATCTTGAGAGAGCCTTACGCCCTTACTAGAATTAGCGATTCAATTAGGAGAACAGTTTGTAGTAGGAGATATGAAGTTGGTCACAACTGGGGTTGGAGTGGAGAGGGGAGGCGAGACGCTTGTTGTGAACATACCCCGCCAAGATCTCTCCCCCCTATCTCTCTATCTCTCTCTCTCTCTCTGAATTTCCTGCTCCTTAACACTGCTCCAATGAATAATTCAATTATTTCCATGAATCTGTGCTATAAGTCAAATCCTGATTAGAAACTTAATTGAAATCTGTCTTGAGCGAGCGCTAGGTGGTAGACTTCGGTACCCTGATAAGGTGACATATATGGCTCTGTGATTATATGCTCGTGAGCTTGTCGTTTGCCGACTCTCGTAAGTCGGTTAACAATTAAATGCAAATTCATTCAGCTAATAACTGCGTGAGATTAATTCATTGTCTTCCAGGCAGCCATTAGTGACCACGAGAACTGCCTGCTCTTACTTAATTTAGTATAATTTACACACAATTAATGTAGTACGTCATGAAATACTAAAGGTCCAACAGATAGAGAATCAATTTACCATTGTTGGAAACTCAGATTCAAAACCCGGCATGTTAAATTTATAATAGACAGTCTGGTACTGGATAAGGTTTTCTCCGCGATTCCGCGATTCTCGTGACGCGCTGCATCAGTTTTCAATAATTTTCATTTAGAAATGATCGGGACGAAATTGAAATACAAACTGCTGAGCCATTTATACCCGAACCCACACTTTCTGAAGTCGAAATTGCGATAGAAAATCTGAAAAATTATAAGTCTCCAGGTATCGATCAAATTCCAGCATAATTAATACAAGAGAGTGGAAGAGCATTATCTAACGAAATTTATAAGCTTGTACTTGCTATTTGGGAAAAGGAAATTGTACCAGAACAATAGAAGGAGTCCATAATCGTACCTATCTTTAAGAAGGGGGACAAGACTAACTGTAGTAACTTTCGAGGAATATCACTTTTGTTGACGGCGTACAATATTTTGTCCAATATTCTTTTGAGAAGATTAACTCCATATGTAGATGAAATTATTGGGCATCATCAGTGTGGTTTTAGGCGTAATAGATCAACTATTGATCAGATATTTTGTATTCGACAGATAGTGGAGAAAAAATGAGAGTATAAGGGTACAGTGCATCAGTTATTCATAGATTAAAAAAAGGCATATGACTCGGTTGAGAGAGAAGTTTTAGATGATATTCTTATTGCATTTGGTATTCCCAAGAAACTAGTTCGATTAATTAAAATGTGTCTCAGTGAAACGAACAGCAGACTCCGTATAGGTCAATTTCTGTCAGATGCGTTTCCAATTCACTGTGGGCTAAAGCAAGGAGATGCACTATCACCTTTACTTTTTAACTTTGCTCTAGAGCAGGGGTCGTCAGCACAGAGCACGCTGGGGCTAGTCTCTCTTACCCGCGGAAAACGCAGTGGACTATAGTGCTCTCGTAGCTGCTAGCGGGTATGCTCTCTATCTCTCCCTGTTGCACGACGGTACACAGGGGACGGCACCGCGTACCCGTTGCACATTTCAGCGAGTGCTGACGACCACTGCTCTAGAGTATGCCATTAGGAAAGTCAGGATAACAGAGAGGGTTTGGAATTGAACGGGTTACATCAGCTGCTTGTCTATGCGCATGACGTGAATATGTTAGGAGAATATCCAAAAACGATTAGAGAAAACACGGGAATTTTACTTGAAGCGAGTAAAGAGAGGGGCTTGGCAGTAAATCCCGAAAAGACAAAGTATATGATTATGTCTCGTAACGAGAATATTGTACGAAATGGAAATATAAAAATTGGAAATTTATCTTTTGAAGAGGAGGAAAAATTCAAATACCTGGGAGCAACAGTAACAATTATAAATGATACTCGGGAGGAAATTAAACACAGAATAAATATGGAAAATGCCTGGTAATATTCGGTTGAGAAGCTTTTATCATACAGTCTGCTGTCAAAAAATCTGAAAGAATTTATAAAACAGTTATATTACCTGTTGTTCTTTATGGTTGTGAAACTTGGACTCTCACTTTGAGAGAGGAACATAGGTTAAGGGTGTTTGAGAATAAGGTGGTTAGGAAAATATTTGGGGCTAAGAGGGATGAAGTTACAGGAGAATGGAGAAAGTTACACAACACAGAACTACAGGCATTGTATTCTTCACCTGATATAATTAGGAACATTAAATCCAGACTTTTGAGATGGGCAGGGCATGTAGTACGTATGGTCGAATCCAGAAATGCATATAAAGTGTTAGTTGGGAGACCGGAGGGAAAAAGACCTTTGAAGAGACCGAGACATAGATGGGAGGAAAATATTAAAATGGATATGAGGGAAGTGGGATATGATGATAGAGACTGGATTAATCTTGCTCAGGATAGGGACCAATGGTTCGCTTATGTGAGGGCGCCAGTAAACCTCCTTATTCCTTAAAAGCCAGTAAGTAAGTAAGTAAGTGAGTGAGTGAGTGAGTGAGTAATTAAGTAAGTGAGTAAGTAAGTAAGTACGTAAGTAATTAAGAGAGCTGGAAAAATTTCGCTGTAACACGAAACTTCCCAATCAACAAGTATCCCGACTCAAAAAGCTACAGATGCTCATGTTCTTTCCTATTCCGCACAAACTGTTAACTTTTGCTTGGGTTATACGAGCGTCTGTCCATAGTACGTGACGATGTTACAAAGTTTCAGTCATCCTGTAGTTGATAATGAATTATTGCTCTTATCAGTCATAATTAATTTCTCATTTACTCTCCTAATATTTCTGTGCGATATCTTCACTTCCCACTTCTTTTTGTTTTCACAGGGCATACAATTTATAAAATGTTTAATTATATAACGTTGGTTTAAAAGCAAAGCACATTAAGCAAAAAAAAAAATGCTTCTGAGAAAAAGGAGTATATAGTGCACATAATATATGTGTATAAACTTAGAAATGGAAAATTAAATAAATTTAAAAAGAAATGTCTCAAAACAGATAAATAAAGTTAAGAGGGGTAAGCCAAGGTTGTAACCTGGGCCCTTAAGGCTCATTCACAATGAAAATTAAACATAACGTAAGCGTTAACTTAAGAATGTAAACGGTAAAATCAAGAAATCATACCATCATTCACAATGGGAACATAAACATAACAGCAAACATACTCGGTAACCATGGAAACATAACAACGACGCCGTTTCCTCATATTCTGTCGTATACTTCAGCGCTCCACGATTGTGTTCTGTTTGTAAATCACGTAAGCATAAACATGAAAGTTTGGAGTTTCCAAACTTTAATGTTAACGTCTTACTGTAATGTTTATGTCAAAGCTTATGTGAATCATTGTCAATGATCCCATTTGGTAGCCTGGGCGCAAACTTGTGTTTATGTTACGGTTGTGTTTAATTTTCATTGTGAATGGGCCTTTACAGTATATTAATAGTACATTATGCAACGAGCCTATAATGGTAGTAATTAAGTCGCGAGTATGTTTATGAAACGAGCGCAAGCGAGTTTCATAATTTTCATACGAGCGTCTTTAATTACCGTTATAGTCAAGTATCATACGACTTTTTATGCTCGACCATATTTCTAACTTGAAATTATTCAGAAGTATTCATTTTATTCTTATGTGACTGAAGAGCGGAAGTGACCTTGAGCATAGCTCGTAAATTTGAGATGTGCGTAGACGTGAAAGTATTGATTTTTTCCGAGGAACAAATGTCCACATTGACCTTGATATAATCTAGAGAGTAAACTAAATATTAATATTGATATAACATTGAAATTAAATTAGACATTGAAAAACGAGATGAAAAATTGAATTTATTTGAATATTATTTACAATTAACGCTATATAGTAACAGAACATAACCTTCTGCGACAGTATTGGATTTCCAGCTTCCGTGACGTTTCGCTAGTTGTCTTTCGATTGCATATGCGAGAATAATCTATACTTGCGGTTTTATAATGGTACAATCAGTACAATGGAGAGGGCTACTACCAGGTGTATAATTACTACATTTCGGCATGGTCGAGCATAAAACATTTTTTCCAACTTGATCAAAACTCGATTAATCTATTGATGAATCGATTAAATTCAAATAGTTAATCGATTAAATATTTTGATCGATCAACAGCACTACTTTATAGGGATCATAATGTAGAGACTAACAAAGAGGAAGGCAGAAAATAGAAAAGATTAGACAATGTTGGGTTTGCAGTGAAAGACACGCCACTTGGCAGAACATTATGTAGGTATATTATGGAAATAATATAGAGTTGGAGCTGATCTGCAGATTGGATGGGTGGGGCACCCTCAATTTGACTCATGGAAAACAAAACGTAAAGGAGGAAAGTAAAGTTTTCTTTCCAAAGTGACAGGTGTTTTAGAAAACATTCTGGGTGGCGTAGTGTGGCACAATAAATCTACACTTGTCAACCTCGTGATATATGGAAGTTGCAAGGGATCCCACGCTGCTGGTTTTGAGCATGAAATGTATCATCTTATGATTTCTTATTCCTCACTGTCCATGCAGTGGTTTAGGATCTTGCAAGCAGCCCTGAAGGGGGGAGGCGTCTAAAGATTTATTTACGGAGGAACAGGAAGAAGGTCAATACCCAGCGTCGCCATAGCGGCCAATAAATAAGACGGCTAATGAGGTTGTCCGAGCAGCCGGGGGCCAATCGGTTTTCTGACTGTTGTGTCGCGTATAGACTCAGCGCCAGCTCCCTTTTACAAGGACGTATAGCCGCGTCCGCTTCCTATCGGGTCCCAAAGGCTCCTAAGTAATTCTAAAAGTCTTTCAGACTTTCAAGAAGAACTGAAAATTTCCTTGTGTTGAAAATAAAGAGAATTTTGATGAGATAGCATTACGATCTTAACTTCACAAAGAGAATAAAGTTTTAAAGAAAAGAAAGTTATACTGAATATGCGATTACCATCAGCAGCAACATGTAATATAATAATTACGCTTCTTTAGAGCTCTTCCGACTTCTAAATAACAAAAAACGAATCTTATGGCTTAATAAGAAAGCCATAATACGAGGGGTTTTAAGAAAGGAAAATGACAATGAGCATTGTGGTGGTGATGATGATGATGATGATGATGATGATGATTATGATTATTATTATTATTAGGCTCCTTATTAGAGAAGTTAATTCTGAAGTGAGAATAGAGATATAACAACCCTAATCAAGCAATCTTGGAAAAATTGACATGAAATTTAAGGAAATCCTAATAAATGCGTCAAACGCCAACATTATTATTATTAGGCTCCTTTTTAGAGAAGTTAATTCTGAAGTGAGAATAGAGATGTAACAAGCCTAATCAAGCAATCTTGGAAAAATTGACAAGAAATTTAAGGAAATCCTAATAAATGCGTCAAACGCCAACATTATTATTATTATTAGGCTCCTTTTTAGAGAAGTTAATTCTGAAGTGAGACTAGAGATATAACAAGCCTAATCAAGCAATCTTGGAAAAATTGACGTGAGATTTAAGGAAATCCTAATGAATGCGTCAAACGCCAAAAGTCGAATAAAAGAATTTAAATTGTTTATTGTTAGTAAAATGACATGTACAAAAATACAATCTTAGTTCTTCCCTGAAGGAGTAAAAACTCGTGCTCAGGGAGATATCTAAACACAAAGATAAACACAAACAATAGTACATTATGCAACGAGCCTGTAATGGTAGTAATTAAGACGTGAGTATGTTTGTTTATGAAACGAGCGCAAGCTAGTTTCATAATTTTCATACGAGCGTCTTAATTACCATTATAGGCAAGTTTCATACGACTTTTTATGCTCGACCATATTTCTAACTTGAAATTATTCATAAGTATTCATGTTATGGTTATCTAAGTGAAGTTATTTGTCTATGAGCGGAAGTGACATTCTAAATTGTGAGATGTGCGCAGACGCGAAAGTATTGATTTTTTCCGAGGGACGAATATCATTCACCTTGATATAATCTAGAGAATAACTTGAACATTAATATTGATATAACCTGGAAATTGATTTAGAATTGAAAAACGAGATGACAAATTGAATTTATTTGAATATTATTTACAATTAACGCTAATTATTATAGTAACATAACATAACCTTCTGCGAAAGTATTGGATTTCCAGCGTCCTTGACGTTTCGCTAATTGTCTTTCGATTGCATATCCGAGAATAATCGATACTTGCGGTTTCATAATGGTACAATGGTGATTTCTCATTGGCTGAACAACTGAAGTATAATGAATAGGTGTATTTTAATGAGGTGCATTAAAGGGCTACTACCGGGTGTATAATTACTACATTTCGGCATGGTCGATAATTATTTGACACAAACTGGGTCAAGAAAAAAATTACAGGAGTAAATTGAATTTAAAAATACAATTTCAATTTTAACAATTTAAGTCATACAAGTACATATACATATTAAATCAATACATATTCTTTAAATATTAAATTCCTACCGCTATTTTTGAAATTACTGATAGGCCTACTAAAATTTTACAAATTTGGGTATTTATAAATTATTTTATTGTATAACCTTGGACCAAAGTAGGTACCATGGCTCAGAGCTGTGCTTGTGAAACACTTTGGTTCCTCTAGTCGTATAAAATCGGATCTTTTAGTTCTATATTTATGATGATACAATTTGAATTTATTACAATTTTTATGTATGAAGATTAATAAGGCAATATAATAGATCTGTTTAATTTTCAAAACATTAAAATCAGTGAACAAAAGCTCGCATGAGCAATCAATTGGTTTATTAAGGCATAGTTTAATAATTCTTTTCTGAATAAGTATTAGTGGAGTGAGATTAGAAGTACAAGCATGTCCCCACCCTAAAATTCCACACTGGAGAATGGATTGAAATAAAGCTAAATAAATGAGACGTAAAATATGAATTGGTTAATATGACCGAAGTATAACAAAGATATAAATTGTTTTACGTAATCTATTGCATCAATATGTAATATGTTTATTCCATCGTAAGTGTTGGTGGATTGTAATTAACTTCTGAGGATGCGGTTAATATGGGACATTTACAATTTTGAGAAGAACACTCTGAATGATGAATTTTGAACCTAAAAGAAAATTGAGGAGATTGAAGACCACTGGACCTTAGTGAAAATGGAACAACAGTTGTTTTGAATGTGTTTAAGGAAAGAACATTTGAATGAAACCACTCTTTAATTACATGTAATCCATTATTCGCATTAATATAAGTGCCTTTCCAAGATTTTTCACCAAAAAGAATTACGGTATAATCCACATATGAATATATAACCCCATTATATTTGCGTAAATCAGTTAATAACAAATCATTTATATAAATCAAGAATAAAATTGGACCAAGAACAGTGCCCTGAGGGACCCCTACTTTTATGTTTTGAGTAAAACTTAATTCATTATCAATTTTAGTTACATGATTTCTGTTATTCAAATATGACTTAAATAAACTTAGAACATGACCATTAATAAATTACGTATCTTCTTTAACACTATGTTCTATTTTATATGATATTAATACAGTCCATGTATACGTAATACCAGCATTTACGTTGGGATAAACAAATTGATTTCATGTGTACAAGTATAAGACAGGCAATTTATAAATTCATAATACTTCGAAATTTTATCACTAAGGAGGCATTGAGAATAATATGTCTAGCTTTGGTACAATCATTAATACAATATGGTATAATAAATTGGGGTGGAGTAGCATAATCTGTGCTTAATCCATTAATTTTATTACACAGAAGGTTAACAAAAATTTGTCTGACTAAAAATATGGATTACCCAACAAATTTAATTTATACAGATTTTAATGTATTGCCTATTGAAGAAATTTATAAATATAGTTTACTAACTTACTACTATAGAAATAAAAAAAAAACATAAATCTAATCGACATGAATAACGTACTCGAAGACAAAAGTCTACTTTCCCATTAATTGAGCCTAAATGTCATACAAGTGCAGTTCTTAAACATGGTGCTAGTTTCGGCCCAAGACTTCATAATAAAATTACAAACCATTTTCCAAATTTGAAATATTTTAAAATTGAAGCTTTTAAAAAAGAAATTTGTAAAATTATCCATGATATATAATATTAACAAATGTATTTCATTACCTTTTATTTCTGTCGACTATATTCATGTTTTTATTGAATATCACTGGCTTCTGTCGGATTGTCATTTTATATTAAATGTGTATTTTTTCTCTCTTTTTCTCTTTCTTCTTTATTCTTGCTCTTGTGTTGTACTTATTGGCTTGCATTAAGATACTTATTGTATTTAGTAAACTGTCTTTGTAAATTTTATGTCATATTATTGACTATGACCACACCGTACACGAGCCTGGCTCTTACGGTAGTGGCTAGAAACATTTTTGTTTTATAAATGTAATTTGTACTCACTAGCTAGCTAGTTAAATAAATAAATAAAAATATATGTATCCAATCTCTTCACCACTACTGTGTGGAAAACCTTCAGGAAGATTAAATAGACAGTGGAGCGAGATGCATCGCGTGGAAGACCACTTAGGCTAGCTACACTTCTGTTTCCATTGTAATTTTTTTAGTCGGTTATTTAACGACGCTGTATCAACTACTAGGTTATTTAGCGTCGATGAGATTGGTGATAGCGAGATTGTATTTGGCGAGATGAGGCCGAGGATTCGCCATAGATTACCTGGCATTCACCTTACGGTTGGGGAAAACCTCGGAAAAAACACAACCAGGTAATCAGCCCAAGGAAGGATCGAACCCGCGCCCGAGCGCAATTTCAAACCGGCAGACAAGCGCCTTAACCGACTGAGCCACGCCGGTGGCTTTGTAATTTCTGTTGGATACACGTGGCCAGGCTACCAGGCGACAGATGGACATACCGAGCTACCATGTGGGACCTCCGTATAGGAAGGAGACTTCAAGGCAGACCTCGGCGCAGATGGGCAGACTTCTTCAGATAACAGGTAGGTCAACAATGGTCCAGAGAGGCAAGAGATAGAAGAAAGTGGAAACTACTCGAGGGACATTTGTGCATAGACAGGAAGTTGTGAAAGGCAGTGAGAGTATCACTGTTAAAGAAATTCAAGTTCTTAGACTTAAATATCATGTCTAACGTGAACTAGCTCATCACGTTAGGCAAATAGAGCTTTCCCTTATTTAAGGAGGCCTTTGCCCTTCATGGGACACAATAGGCTATCTTTATCTTTATCTTTATTACATTGCGTATACATACATACATACATACATACATACATACAAACATACATACATACATACATACATACATACATACATACATACATACATACATGGCGCATGCAGAAAATAAGTTTCCCTATTTTTTCCCCTTGAAAGTAAACGTAATTAGCCGTGTCAATTGCGCATGCGTAACAGATCTATGACGTATCAATCATATGCCAGCAGGACAGGTCCCGCCTGGTGCCAATAGCGTGGCAGCAGTGGTCCGAAATGGAAGCTCTTATTCCTTCTCCCGCCGCCTGCGTGGTTCGGTCGGTGATAAAGTTCTTTCATGCACAAAGCATTGCGCCAATTGAAATTCATCGGCAGCCGAACATCATGAGTAAGCAGATGGTGCGTCGCTGGTGTAGGCAGTTTTCCGAAGGTCGTCAAAGTGTCCATGATGAAGAGCGCTGTGGGCGACCGTCTCTCATCAATGATGATCGTGTTGAGCTGGTGCGGCAGTGCATCATGGAGAACCGTCGCTTCACGATTACGGAGCTGAGCAGCCATTTTCCGCAGATATCGCGATCCTTGTTGCATGAGATTGTCACTAAGCATCTGCTGTTCAAAAAAGTGTGTGCCAGGTGGGTGCCGAAAAACCTGACACCCCAACACAAAATGCAACGTTTAGGAGCAGCACTGACATTTCTGCAACGGTATCACGATGACGGCGACGAGTTCCTCGACAGGATCGTCACGGGCGATGAGACTTGGATTTAGCACTTCACCCCGGAAACCAAGCAGCAGTCAATGCATTGGCGGCATAGTGGATCTCCGGTCAGGACGAAATTCAAACAGACACTGTCGGTACGGAAAGTGATGTGCACGATGTTCTGGGACAGGAAGGGCATTCTGTTCATTGACTTCCTTCCAAGAGGTGAAACAGTGAACGCTGACTGTTATTGTGAAACACTGCGAAAATTGCGACGTGCCATTCAAAACAAGAGGCGTGGAATGCTTACTGCAGGTGTTGTGCTCCTCCATGACAATGCCCGTCCATATATGGCTCGGCGCACAGCAGCTGTTTTGAAGGAATTTGGCTGGGAGTTGTTTCATCGTTCACCCTACAGTCCTGATCTTGCTCCCAGCGATTTTCACGTTTTCTTGCACCTCAAGAAATTCCTGTCCTCCGGTGAGCGTTTTGGCAACGACGAAGAGCTGAAGACGTCTGTCACACGCTGGTTCCATCCACAGGCGTCAGAGTTACGACAGAGGGATACAAAAGTTGATCCCACGATACGACAAGTGTCTCAATTCTGATGGTGGCTATGTTGAAAAATAGCTGAAACATTGCTGTACCTGTCGCCAATAAATGTTTTCCTGAAATTGTGTGTTCTTTTAAAAAAAAAATAGGGAAACTTGCTTTCTGGATGCGCCTCGTACGTACATACATACATACATACATACATACATACATACATACATACATACATACATACATACTTACATACATATGTGCATAGAGTCCACACCTGTGCAGTAACGGTTAGCAGGTTCAGCCGCGAAACCAAGTGGCCCGGATTCGATTCCCGGTCGGGGCAAGTTACCTGGTTGAAGTTTTTTCCGGGGTTTTCCCTCAACACAATATGAGCAAATGCTGGGCAACTTTCGGTGTTGGGCCCCGGACTCATTTCACCGGCATTATCACCTTCATCTCATTCAGACGCTAAATAACCTAAAATGTTGATAAAGCGTCGTAAAATAACCTACTAAAATAAAAAATACATACATACATCAGTGGCGTATACTGGTTTAAGGGTCTGGGCTACCACTGACCCTATTATTACACAAAATATATTTTTAAAACCCTATAATAAAATTCCTTACCTATTTATATGTGAATTCCAGACGTCTTGATTGGGACGAAAATACTTTGATGACTTCGTCATTGAAATTACAGTTGGGCCGCTTGCGAAGTTTCTGTAGAAATGACTTTTCAATTAACATCAGTGCCAAGGCGGATAAACGTTCTTGTGTATGAGTTGATCTACAGTAGGATTTTATTCTCTTCAACGCAGAAAATGTTCTTTCTACCGATGCTGACGTAGCTGGTATTGTCACAATTAATGTTGCCAATTTAAGGACTTCAGGAATAACTTGGTTCAGGTGGTTTTCATATATGGCAGATAATATTTCATGGATAGGTTTGTTCGAAAAATCAAAGACTTCTGCTGAATATATTACACTTAATTCATTTTTCAAACGTACTTGATCAAAGTGACTGTTATAGGACTGAAATAATTTGTTTAGTGCCTCATTCGGGAAGTTTTCTCTATAAGCTGAAAATTTTTGAGAATCTAGAAGATGTGTGAACTGAAGTGTTCCATAATCAGAAAATCTGTGAGTAATTTCCATGTGCATACGATCTAATATGCTGTAGTACAGCTGCCTGTAATTCAATTCATCATCTCCTTTTCTTTGCTTTAATGGTGGTTCCATTGTATTGTCTGAAGAATTTTCATTTTCCATATTACTCCATATGGACGGAAACCCACTACGTCTGAACTCGGATATAGTATGTTTTAACTTTGATACCTCTTGCAAGCAGTATGCTATGTCTAGACTTTTTGTCTGAAGAATATTGTAGAGCACATCTATATGTGCGAACACTTTAGCATTGACTTCAAGAAGAAATATATTCTGAAACTGTGTGAAAAAATACAAATATCCTTGAGCCTGCACAATTACATCATCATCCCAGTTTTCTTCAGAGTCATTACAAATGATATTTTCTCTGTATTACTTTACTGTATTTACAAGCCGAGATGTAAAATTCCATCTAGTTGGTGCTACTTTTGGGAGTTTCTTTTTCATAAATTCCTTGAGCTTTTCTGATCTTTTAGGAGATGGTGAGAAAAATGCAGCTAAACCCGACAGTGTTTTGAAAAAAAATGCGGCATTCTGGAATGGATAAAGTAGTTTGTTGCAAAACTAAATTGAGAACATGGCTGTAACAATGGACAAATAGTGCTTGAGGATACTTTTCTTGAACTTTTGTTTTTAAGCCATTAATATTTCCCGCCATAACTGAAGCACCATCGTATGTCTGTGCAATTAACTTATTGCCGACATTGTATTCTGCTATAACACCCTCCACATGCTGAAACAAAGCAGCAGCAGTTTTGCCCGAACTGACATTTGTGAATCCTATAAACCGTTCTTGAACATTGGCAGTACTGTCGACGTATCTTAAAACAGTGGACAATTGACTCTGATTAGAGCAGTCACTTGTTTCATCAACAACAATGGCCACAAAAGGTGCTTCTTCTATTTCAGATTTTATGTTCTTTATCATGACCACACTTATAGCAAATATTAAGTCATTCTGAATTGCGGGAGAAGTACCACGGGATACTGTTGAACTCTCAAGATGATTGACCAGTAAATGGTCAAATTCACTTAAGGAACTTAAATATTCAATATAATTTCCTCTATTGTCTGATTCCACACTATCATTATGACCCCGAAAAGCCAATTCTTGTTTTCCTAGAAAGCAGACTGCGTTAATAAGACGCAGTAAAATCTCCCGATTTTTTTCACAAGAGCATTGTGTTGGTTGATGTGTAGAACTTTTTGCTTATCTAGCTGTAAATCAATTCTTGTCTTCCCAAAGTTTGCAAAGTTCATGCTACTATAAATATGAGCTTTTGATTTGTCGTGTTTTAGGACTGCCGTTCGAAGGGAGTTCATATTAGAAAACCCCTCTTTTGACCACACATTATTTTCGCGGCTAAATAACAAACATGGCCAGCAAAATAGTTTAGACAGTTTAGAACTACCAGACAACCAATTCCACTTACCATATGATGTTGAAGTGAAATGGCGTGTGTACTCACGCTGTTTTTCTTTTACGTCCATGGACAAATTTAACTCAGGAGTTGGTCTTTCCATTTTCACAATTTCAACTTTCTCGTATGTACGACGGTTAAAAGGCACTTTTAATAAACCTTCTATTACACAGTTATTTTCAACACAAACCTCTCCAGAAACTTGTTCTGCCATATTTTTCACAATATCACTTAATTGGGAAATTAAAAACTTAATAATTCACAATTAATATAACTCTTAGACACTCGAACAAATCACAGATTTAAAATACTGCACTGCAAGAACACAATCACATTAATGAGCTAGCGTAATAAGCATATTGTTGCTTCGCGCCTTCCAAGAAACCGATCACGAGAGCGGCAACTCACCCTCCTACAGTGCACGATGGAAACAGGAGAGAGCGGGGGACGGGCAGTTGTGAGACGTGAGCGGAACGGTCACAGGCTACCCTTCGTAGCAGCGGTTTCTCCAGTAATGCCGCCTTGACAACTTGTTTCTTTCGAGAGCAGAGAGCGTATATAAATCTAACAATTACTTTAATTTTAATTACTGTGGTAAAACTAATACGGTAATACAAAATTATTACATTATGTTATATTAAAAAATTTTTCTTTTGTAATTTCCTTGGGCTACCTGTAGCCCCGGTAGTCCGCAAAATACGCCCCTGACATACATACATACATACATAGGCCTACATACATACATACATACATACATACATAGGCCTACATACATACATACATACATACATACATACGTACGGTACGTGTTCGTACATACCTACATACGCACATAGGACTACAGACATACATGTATACACACATCGGAAGGTGAATATGTCGGATAATCCATGGATAATCCTTGGCCTCATCTCGCCAAATACCATTTCACTATCACTAATTCCAGCGACGCAAAATAACCCAGTAGTTGATACAGCGCCGTTAAATAACCAAGTAAAAATACAAGCATTATATAATTAATATATACGCATCTACGTAATATTACATCACATTAATTCTTAGGGCTCGTATTTTTGAGCAGTATAAAGAAGTATTGTTATTTCATATATTTAACCATGCACCCATACCCTTCTGATACTAGATATTTTCAGATACTTAGCCATGATGTGCGAAACAATACGTAGACTAATATGTCCAATCACAGAAACTATTAAGAAAGACAAAACAAATTTTAGCGCAACATGTCTTGATAAGCGCTGTAACGGTAACTTACACGTATAATAGGCCTACGCGGGGAGCGCGATTCAATAGGTAACAACGCTTTCTGACCCGTAGAGTATACTACGCCTACCAAAATATAGTGGATGCCAGTTTTAGCTTATTGTACATATAACAAGTCTGATTACTCATTAGTGAACTATGTTATTCTATTATCTTTGTGCTAAAAAGGATGAATGTTCATTTTCCCTCTTGTTTAAAATAGTCCCTTGTGCAGATACTTGCAATTAATCAATTAATTATGGTTTATTTAACGACGCTCGCAACTGCTCGAGGTTGCGAGTTTGATCGCGGCCCAAGTCGATGATATTTAAGTGTATTTAAATGCGACAGGCTAATGTCAGTAGATTTACTCCTGCGGGACAAAATTCCGGCGGCACACCGGTGTCGCTGATATAACCTCTGTAGTTGCGAGCGTCGTTAAATAAACCAAGTTTTAAAAAAATTCATTGTATGACAAATGATATTGTTCGTAGCTATTTGTATGTGCGGAACATTTGTTGGCTCTCATAACTGAAGTTAATAACATAGTTTTCCATAAGGAAGATGTTATTAATTTCAGTTGTAAGAGGCAGAGATGGGAAAAGTTGTTATTTTCTCGTAACGGTTCCAACTGTTCCAATTCCTTGAAAATACTAGGTTCCAATAACCGTTCCGAAATAACAGTACCATATTATATAACGTGTGTGTAACTATAAGGTGCACAGTGGTATCTTGGAACCGCACGGTTGACTAGTATCTGATGGAACAGTAGTATTTTGGAACAGGTACGTAGGCTACTAGTAGTATGTAAAGTAACAGTGGTATTTAGGACGCTAAATGATCACATACTTCCCTATATGCCATGTGGTGCTGTATGATGTGAGCCGTTCAGACCAGAAGTGGTGTAAGTCAAAATTGAGTAATGAGGATTAAAGTAAAAATTCTGTGAAATACAGCACAAAGTAGCAATTAATATGTCCTTCGTGCTATCCACTGACTACTAATAGTTTAAATAAATTGAATATTAATTGCTACTTTGCGCTGTATTTTACAGAATATTTTCTTTAACCCTCATTACCCATTTTTGGATTATACCACTCCTGCCCTGAACGGCTCATGTCATAGTGAGCCGAGATGTGAATTCGTGGAAAAGGATCGTTTTCTAATGCCAAATTGTATTCGTAGATTAGGTTTGTTCGAAGCCGGAAATGTAGTGCAATTTTTAGTTATTTTTAAATTTTATTGGTCAAGAAATCGATGTGGATCAGAATTTTAAATAAAACCTAACCTATTCTTTCTCTTCTGCTCAGCTCAAGTTTACGATAGTGTTCAATTTCTCCAAAAGTTAGTAATTAAAAGTTGTAATCATTTCGGCCTTGCTAAATTTCATATTAATACCGTCATGAAGGGTAATAATCTCATTTTAATCAAATATGAAAATTTACCGTTGTATTTTTATAAATAAAAAAACTTCGACAATATAGTCATGTTTCAACAGAGTTTAATTTCAACAATAGGTAATGAAACTAAAAAATGGACAATATTTTTAAATAAAACAATCTATATATTTTCATCTCCCTTGATAAAATTCACAATGTAGTTTCTATATTGTAATACAGGCATTATGTTAATAATTGTTTAATAGAATCCTATACTCAATACCATTAGTTTCAAGATAATGAGTACATTTTTTATAATGAGGCTCTTCATAGTTTTACTATTTATCTTTCACTTTAGATTTCAACATTTCTTTCAGTGTGACGAAAGGATTCCCAATTCTGCTTTCAAACAGTGGCGCCAACTTATATGGACTCGTGGAATCCGAGCTTATATGGGCTCGTGGAATCGTGTTATCATTTATACTTATGACATTTATTTAACTTATATCTAAAAATGTTTGAGCAACCCAGTGTTTTCTAAAAGTTTGCGCCACTGCTTTCAATAGTGCCAAACATGTTCCGTTCTGTGGAACAGGCGTTGTCATAATGTAGTTCCAAAGTGAAACAAGTATTTTGTAACAGCAAGTATTTCGTACTAGCGTTATTTTGGAACATAGTATTCCAAGGTGCTGTTACGTTTTGGAACAGTTCCTTGCTTGGAACTGTTCCAAAATAACAGTTACGTTATCTTTTCCCCCATCTCTAATATGAGCCAACAAATGTGCCACGTAAACGAAGAGCTACAAACAATATCATTTGCCATACAATGCATTAATGGAAGCTAAACTTCTTCATTGTTTTATTGTTACATTTTTAACAACTCATCAAGTAGCAGTAATTATTTTAACTACTGTATTTATGTCTAAATATTTTAATTTTTGACATTGTTTGTATTCTTATCCAGTAATGTGTTCATATATTCTTACATTCATACCTAAATGATCTGAAGATGGCAAAACATTTGCCGAAAACGTTCATCTATGTAACATTGATATACACATCATGCTAATTTAGTGAATACATTTTACTTAGCAATTGATAAGCTTTTTAGACGGCAAACACTCGATAAACTTTCACACTCCTTAAGTCAGTAGGCTATAGCATAAGATCAATTTTTAAAAGATAACATAAAACAAAGACAAGTCAAAGATAGCCGAATAGTTCCTGTAGGAGAAAGACAATTTTCAATACCCCACTGAAATTAAGACAGTCCACTGGATTACAGCTACAAATAGGCCTACTGCATGTGTCACTCAGTAGCTCTGGAAAACATGGTCGTAACTTTTTCGCCCTCCCTCTCCCACTATCTGTACTACCCACTATCTCCTTCTCTCTATATCTCTCCACTTCCATCTCCATGTCTGTGTACCTCCGTCCCCCTCTCCAGCAGCGGATACTTGGATATACCATGTTTTTTTTTTTTTTTTTTTAATTTCAACCGGCCAGAGACCGTTTTCCAAAGTTATCTATTTTTGTTTTCTGTTTGTTTACCTTTGTTTCCTTCGTTTTTTTTTACTTATTACTAATACAATCACAACACCCATGCCCGAGGCGGGACTCGAACCCACAACCCTTCGGACCAAGCGATAGGGACATGCCGTGCCCCTACCGCTTGAGCCATCCGGACCGGCATGTTGAAATGGTGAGTTAATGATAAACAGAGAGATATAGCAATGGACACGTCAGTACCACAGTCTACTATATACAGTCACGAAGCTTGGGGTGATTTTTTGCCAACGAGTTGCATTTCTCACGATAGTTGCTAGCCGCTTGGAGCGCTGTGAGTACTAGGAACAGACTGTGCCACTGCCATCGTGATCTAATACAGGCCGTAAGGCAGGCCATGTGACTCGCTTAACCCGATCACGAAGGGCGGCGTTTCAACCATATAAATTAATTGGAATGCGTAAAGAGTAACATATATTTCTCTAAAATGTAGTGTAATTGCATTAATAAAATTTAAAACAATGATTAGAAGACACTTCAGACATAATTCCTTGCGAATTAAGGTGTAATATTATTTTTGGTGTGAAAATTACGTTGTTCGTATGTGTAATACCTGCCTTTATTTCGATTAAATATTGCGAAATTCTTGTATATTCATTTATGCACGATTCAATAATTTTCAGTTCCACCGCACGAATATTTAGATATGTTGAAATTATAGGTTATGTTTACTGTACCAGTTGCCCATTTCTGTCTAATTTTAGTTGTCTAATTTTAGTTGTCTACATTATGTATGTTTTGTCATATGGAAAGTATAGGTTATGTTTACTTTATTTAACTTATATTCCTATATTCGCAATTATATATTATAATTAAACATAATGTCTTGTATGACACCCGTCACAATCTATTTGTCTGTATTTTAATACAACAATTGAGTACTGAATTATTGTATTTATCTACTACCTAAGAGACGAAGTAACACAGTCGTACACTAATTTCATAGGAGTGGTATTGTAAATTTTCTGTCTACAATTAAGGAAGGTAGCTGTGCTAAATTAAAATCAGAATATAAATTCGTTTTTATTGAACCTCAAAATAGCTTCCATTCTAAACTTAAAATGTTGACGCCAACAGATTATGTTAACATGTAAAATTCTCTTCACATTAAAATAACACAGTTTTGTAATTATTTCTGCAACATATTATGCAACAAGAAATAAACGGAACTTATGGACTCATTACACTAAATAAAACTTAGCAATGATACGCAATGAAGTTATAACATAACATTTCACTGAGCTACATACACTGAAATAGAAAACCCGAACATACCGGTACATTACGACCTGGTCTAGATCGAAAAGGCATTGACTGTGCCGTATTTCGCTTTGTTGTGAAAAGTTGTGTAAACTGTGAAATGTTTGTTATCGGTTGTAATAACTGTAAATGGCTAACATACAATAATTTGAATAATAATATGGGACACGGAGACGTTTGTGATACTATAAATATTGTAAGAAATAGAGGTCAGATTTATCCTTCTTCCGAAAAATCCAGGAAGGTGAGTTTATAAAATATAATATATACTTTATGAAAATAATATATAAACCTTATGTATTTCACATGTCAATAGAGGTAGGAAGATGATATTTTTTTCAAAAGAATACGTTATCGAAAGTACAATACATTTTATCGTCTGCTGGAGAAAGGGTCTGTGATGAGGCGATAGTAGCGATCCTGGTGGCTAGCAACTATCTATGGATGCATATTTAAAAAGTCTATGTTCGCATATTTAGTAAGTATTGAGCTTCGTGACTGTATATACTAGACTGTATCAGTACTCTGTGAAAACGTTCCAAGAATTTCGTTTTAATACATAAAAATTCCGTTTTCACTGGATTGAATTCCAACCAAATTTTCCGGCAAGGACAGCCCAACGGTATGCCTACAGACATAATTATAAAATATGTCTTGCTTAATGAACCTCACAATATGTAGTTACTTTGAAATGTGGATTATTAAATTTACTGCACGTTATCCTTATAGGCCTATTATATAATATGGGGAAAATAAAAGGGTAACGTTTGACACCAAATGAAATGTAACCTATTTGTGCAGATCTTACTACAAAGCCTGGAGTTCAATATTACAATGCAAACATATAATTCTGAAATTCTAACTCCGACAACGGATTCTGTTAAGGATTTGTCTATTTGGAACACGTTTATCCTGCAGGCTTGTTTCATCAGGTATGTTCAAATCACTCAATTTAGTTTTTAAATCCTTCATGGTTTTATGACATTTAAAATGTGTTATACATGATGCAGCTTGCCCTGTCTGGCATTAAGTGCTGCACGTACATACTACACATGATGTCCGGATTTATTATGGTTGACTGCTATGTACTTAGCAATATTTCAAATAACTTTTATTACAACAACAAAACAATACCACATTTCATTGTCACTAATAAGCCATAACTGTCTACTCTCTCCTTTATTTATTATTTATATAAAAACCGAGATTAATTCCTCGAGAAGAAATTCAAGTAGACAGCACATAATTGAGACAGGGAGATCAAAAACCCACTAACTCCAATTTTTGACAAAATGGAGTTCTGGGCTGGATGATGCTTTTTAGTTTGTCCCGCATGCGTGGAAGGCAAGAATACACTAATATCGACATTCATCTGCATTCTGGGGGCTGTTTTAAAACTCGTGGAAGTCAGAACTTCACTTACCCCATGGAATAAGAGAGTTTTTGTTTTCCAAGCTTAATTTCCCGGTAGGTGGCAACCAGATGTCTGCAAAGGACGTTTTCGCTCGAGCGCCAAGTAGTTCATAGCATAATCCGATAGGTAGCGCACATGCATGATGGGTAAAATTGTCACGAGCGATAAATCCTCGAACGGTATAAGCCGAGCGTTAGACATTCGTTCTTGTTACAGTGATTAGCTGTGTAGTAACATCATAGATATTTATCATTTCAAAACTTTGCACTGTTTAACTAACCTCACCATAGTACAACTACAAAACTTGCTTTAAAATGTAATATAAATGCTGTAGGTAAATGTTTTTTTTTTTTCCAACAGGAGTGATTTTGTTTTTGCCACATCTGATAGATGTTATTGGATGTAAATGTAATTATTATAAACGGAGAACACAATCACGATAATGCAAGAACCGTATCAAGTTTTCTAGTAATAATAATAATAATAATAATCTCTAATAATTTGTGTATCAATCTTTGCGTCTGTAACAGTTATGCAGCATGATTATTCGTTTTATTATATTTTCTGTGACGTTATCTCTGTACTAATATTGTTATTCATTTACTGCTATATCAATAATATTTTGTAAAACGTTTCTACATTGTCGCAGTATATACGCAGAACACTGTGTATGGACCATCATATTATATATGTGGTAAATCAAATATTGAATAATTATTAATTAGCAATAATAACTGTATATCGATGTTTTTCATACTATTTTATTTATAACTTCATGTTACTGTTTTGGTACGTTCCATTAAACGTTTGTCATAAACGCAGGAAAATAAAGCCTTATTTTTACCGTTGTGAGCAAAACATGTGTATCTTATCTGTCGCCTTCCATACAAGATAAGACATGTCGGTGAGATGACCTTATACTGTGCTCCTATTTATTACGAGCGTATCACGACCGATCTTATCTAACTCGAGGGTGGGACATTCGTCTGAGTTCAAGCGAGCGATTTAACTCCAATGCAGCACTCTGGTGGCAACACTATCGCTCAACCAGCTCAGTAAAGTGATACGATACGGTATTCAGAATGTCACAAAAATCTATGAAATCCATGTGAGTACAGTAAGACTATTAAAGGCACAATATCGAGTCGATTATCTTCCGGAAACCCAATACAGATGCATCATTCCCCATTCAACTAAAGTACAATTCAGCATTGCCATTGAAAGAAGAAAGCAAAAGGACTTGTAAAATTTAATGCAGTTTATTTCTGAGAAAAGTAGGATGAATTACCAAACTCTGTTTGCGGACAGTAATAATCTAGAATCTAGATGCACAGAAAGAACATGAGAGTGAGAGAAAAAAACAGAATCTGTAACATGAATGAGACTGCGTTAATATTTTAATATTGTTTGTGGTTTTATTTGTGTGTTTTTATGTGCTTTATGGTAATTTGTAATTTTCTGTCTCATATGTTTGAAATTTAAAAAAAAAAAATGTAGCAATGTTAATCTTAATAATAAACTTCCATTTTCTCATATATTCCAATGTTTCATAAGGGAATTATGATATACTTATCTTTTTTCTTCACATGTCTCATATTTATTCACTTTTCTTAATAAATAAACTGTGGAAGTCAGAAAACCACTAACACCAGCAGTGTTTATTTCAAATTGTGGCGTAAGATAATGTAAAAATTTAGGTTTTGAAGTATTTAATTAATAAAGAATGTAATTTTACACAATATTAATATATAAATGTATAATATTTAAAGTTAGTAAGAGAAATAATAAGTTTTTTCTCTCTCCTATAAAATTTGCTTTATTGGAGTTAGGGAGTTTTTGTTTTCCCTGTCTCAATTATGAATAGATATACTGACACCATTTTTTTTTTTTTTTTGCAAACGACCAAGTCTTACACACCTAGCCTGAGGATCATCTCCAAAAATCCATACATATTTTAAATACCATTGCAAAAAATTATGATCTGCTAATGTATACAGAAAAATTCAAAGCCATGTCTTTCCGAAATAAAATATTCTCTTCCAAGGAAAATCTACATCGGAATAACATTTTAGAATCAGTCAATTCTTAAAAGTACGTTGAATATAGTATGTCATATGAAAGGAAGGATGACATACTTATCAAAACCCAATATTGCTTCAACGTCACTGATGTCATTAACTCTACTTTTAAACTGTCATTGATCTAGCTCTAACAAAACACGAGATTAATGGCCGGTTTCTCCAAGTATTGTTAGAACCAATTAGAACACTTAACGACTGTTAAACCCTCAACAGTTTGTTAAATACAGTTTTTTCATGTCTTCAACACTAGTTTGGCTTAACAGACTGTTAACTGCTTGTTAACTTTAAATGTAGGATTTCAGGCAGTTAACTCATTTAACAAACAGTTAAACACGGCGGATGACACTACAGCTGTTCAGACAGAAGTTATGAAAATAATGTGTTATGTCTCTCTTTACGGAATGTTTAGTATCAATGATTCAAAATACGCAGTGAGTAAATAATAAAATGTTTCAGTGCTTCTTTAAGACGAAATCACATATAATTTCTACATGGATCTGAAGCAGAGAGAGTGAGTAGAGAATTTTACATGATACGGAATTCTCCTTGGAGTTTTGTGTATAGTTGACTACACACGCATTTCTGTCATAATGCTGAGATTTTTCTGAACAGAAATTATTATTTGGCATTACAACTATAACCTTACTTATAATAATTATTATTCAATATTAGTAACTTTAATATGTTACTCGCCGCATTATTATATCGAGATATATTTGCAGTGAAAACAATTAGCTGCAATCACTATTTCAGCATTTTTAGTTATTCAGAATAGATATTATGCAAATATCTTTCACATGTCTTTCAGGTGAAGCTCCCTGTAAAGCAGATTTGAATAATTTCAAGGGAAAAATTGTTCCGGGGCCGGGTATCTATCCCGGGATCT
The DNA here is from genome assembly GCF_040183065.1 of Periplaneta americana. Taxonomy (NCBI): domain Eukaryota; kingdom Metazoa; phylum Arthropoda; class Insecta; order Blattodea; family Blattidae; genus Periplaneta; species Periplaneta americana. The sequence goes on along the minus strand of NC_091132.1, from coordinate 126,934,020 downwards.
CTGGTTGAACGTACGTACTGGTACGTTCAACCAGAGGTCCCGGGATCGATACCCGGCCCCGGAACAATTTTTCCCTTGAAATTATTCAGAATAGATATGTTCATAAATACTGAAATAATTCATATTAATATTAGCACTGCATCCACAATAAAGAGAAGATATGTGCTTATTAACGTAAGTATTTCTGTGATTATTATTTCGTATTAATACTCATATAAAATTGCAGATTTTCAAAACGATATTTCATTTCACTGATTTAACAGTTCACATGTAATTATGACCAAGGACGTGAGAAGATATTTTAGATATATAAGATATGAAAATAATGTTAACGCTTACCAATGTAGTATTCAGCATAAAAATTATTTTCATTTTGTATTGGTTCTATTTTATCCTGGATAATTGAAAGAATCTTCGTACAAATATCAACTTTGAGAGTGAAAGTATCACCGTCAGTTTTCAAATGTTCCACTGTAACTTGTGCATGACCCGTCTTAGCATTTCTTTTAATATTTTCATAACATTGATTTGTTTCATAGTTTGCGTTTTCACATCCATATGGCGACTGAAAATATTTTGTTAAAGAGACCAATGCTTGTTCCTTTTCCCTATTGAAAGTTCCATCACTACGTTTGAGTTCAATTACATTCATATAATTGCTAGATCTACTAAAATAATTATATTTCTCATATGAGGTAAAATTACTGCTCTTTATACGTTTCTTTTTCTCGATTTCCGTTGTAATTATGTTAGTCTCCAATACTTCCATAATGTAAAAAATACAGTTCTCCGCTAAAACAAATGACTACACCAACTAAAGGCACATTCAGTAAACTTTCATACAATCACTGCTTCTTTGATTCCTATTACATTACCCTTAACATCATGTTACCTAACTAATGTAACTCAAATGGTTGGTGAAACACTATTACACTAACCGGATGTTTAATTTTTAACAAATCGTCAGATAACGTGCTGCTAGCGTTATTTTAACGAAGTTTGGTGAAACTGGGCCTCTGTACTACATGGATCATGGCCTACTACAACAGGTTATGATTTTATACGCGTTTCATGACTTACTCTACAGCTCAGGATTTAAATAATAATTTCAGCCAATAAGAAATTGTCTTATATATGCAAAATCATTACCAACTGCTGCTGAGTAGTTAGAATAATATTAACGACAGTTATAGTGAAGTGTTGGTTATTTTAAACGAAATTATGTTGAAGAAATGGAAAACATATCAACAAAACGTTAAAAATAAACCTGCTGTTAATATAACATTTGTGAAGCCAAATTAGACATTACTTGGAGAAACTGGTCATAAGAGTTATAGTAAGACCAACTTTGTCACATAGTAGTGAGAGTTGGACTATTAGAAAGCAAGGTCAAAGAAAAAAAGGGCTAGTGAGATGGGATTGAAGCGCAAAACTGCACTGTATTGGGCAGAAAACGAATTGAATTTGTTTTAGCAGAAACAGGTTTGAATCTGAAACAGATTTTTAGAAGGATATATAAAAACTGTAGGAACAACGAAGACAGAATGTCTGTCTGCAGATGGCTAAAATAAGCCCTTGATTACTGACTACCTAGAACTAGAAGGAGGTCAGTGGGAAGATGTCTGACAAGATAGTAAGAATCTCTCGAGACCGCAACGGATGACTGAGTCCAAAGCTTGCTTGGATTATGATGATCTGCAGATTTATATGGCGGCAGTTTTTTACAGTTCTTCACGAAAAGATCGACGTATAAATCCTGTGATATTTTATTCCTGAAGAATTTTTAAATGGAAAGTCGTCATCGTCATCATCATCATCATCATCATCAAAATCATTATCATCATCATCATCATTGTTGATGTAAGTTTTATGACTCAAATTTCTGCCCCGTTTAAGATTTACTTTCGATCTCCCCAACTAAGTTTATGTTACCCTGATTTGTGCGGTTCTTAACTCCATAACAAAGGTTCTCACTTGTTAGTGTCCCATAGTTCATTATTTTCTTTGTTCACAAGACTGCAGTTCCTAGTAGTAAATTCAAACAAAGAGTAATTTCAAAGTTAACTCATTGGTTATAAATATAAACCTCTTCGTTCATGATCTAGTTGTATTTGCAGAAAATGGAAATAATATCTACCTACGGTTCACGGCAGAGTGCTGCATTGTAGTTAAATCGCTCGCTTGAACTCGGTCGAATGTCGCACCTTCGAGTGAGATACGATCGGTCATGATACGCTCGTAATAAATAGAAGCACAGTACAAGGTCATCTCACCGACATGTCTTATCTTGTATGGAAGGCGACAGATAAGATACACATATGTTTTGCTCAAACGGTAAAAATAAGGCTTTATTTTCTGCGTTTATGACAAACGTTTAATGGAACATTCAATGGAACGTACCAAAATAAGAACATGAAGTTATAAATAAAATAGTATGAAAAACTTCGATATACAGTTATTATTACTAATTAATATTTATTCAATATTTGATTTACCACATATATAATATGATAGGTCCATACATAGTGTTCCGCCTATATAATGCGACAAGGTAGAAACGTTTTACAAAATATTATTGATATAACAGCAGTTTAATAACAATATTATACAGAGATAACGTCACAGAAAATACAATAAAACGAATAATCATGCTGCACAACTGTTACAGACGCAAAGATTGATACGCTAATTATTAGAGATTATTATTATTATTATTATTATTATTATTATTATTATTATTACTACTACTAGAAAACTTGATACAATTCTTGCATTATCGTGATTGTGTTCTCCGTTTATAATAAACATCTATCAGATGTGGCAAAAACAAAATCACTCCTGTGTGGGGGGGGGGGACATTTACCTACGACATTTATATTAATTTTAAAGCAAGTTTTGTAGTTGTACTATGGAGAGGTTAGTTAAACACTGCAAAGTTTTGAAATGATAAACATCTATGATGTTACTACACAGTTCATCACTGTAACAAGAACGAATGTCTAACGCTCGGCTTATACCGTTCGAGGATTTATCGCTCGTGACAATTTTACCCATCATGCATGTGCGCTACCTATCGGATTATGCTATGAATTACTTGGCGCTCGAGCGAAAACGTCCGATGCAGACCTCTGATTCACGGTAAAAGGGCAAAAGTCATATATTGAAAGTTTTCAGCAGAAACAAAAGCAAAGTTTGAAATTATGACCAATATCATTATGATGGGCTGGAAATCTGGCGTTCTCCATCATTATGAAGAGGATAGACATATACCTTTTTATACTATCTGAAGAAGCACATTTTTTGTATTCATATATAGGTCATAACTAGATTTCGAAGTTCATGTCCCGGCCGGGGAGATACAGGTTAACTGATAGCTGAGTGTTGGGAGGAGGTGGGGGAATAGGTTAGGACTTATTTACTTTTTCTGATTTGGTTCGAGGTTTCGTACCATTGAAGCTGGAACAGTTGGGACTACGTGAATTTATTGGGATGTCGAAAGTGAAATTCAATTGAAAGGAATTTTTAAATATACTCTACATTATTAAATTCCTTTCAAAAAAATCATACAAGTAGAACTAAGTAATTTTATTTGAAATGGCAGATTTGCTAAAAAAACCTTCATTCATTCATTCATTCATTCATTCGTTCATTTATTCATTCATTCATTCATTCATTCATTCATTCATTCATTCATTCATTCATTCATTCATTCATTCATTCATTCATTCACAGTGTTCTGCCCAATGGCAAGTCTTTCACAACAAACCCAGCTTTCTCCAATCTTTCCTATTTTCTGCCTTTCTCTTTGTCTCCGCATATGATCCATATAAGCCTTAATTATGGACTAAAAATTCGTAATAAAATGATTTTGAGGTACCGGTATCTGCGTTTAAAAATTATAACGTACAAATCCAAATTAGAAATAGGAGATATTTAGACTGCATAATTTAAATTAGAATTAATATTCAGCGTATTCCGAATCTCACCGGACCGGCGGACCACAATGACGTCACGCTGTAGCGAAATTGGAACAAAACTGCTGGAAGGTTCGATGGCTGTCATGGTGGCTGTACAAGTTGTTGTCTGTGCTACACTAGCAAGATTTTGCGAAATTTCCGTACTGTCATCTCGTTCAAAGAAAAGAGAGCATAAACAATTTATTGCTTGAAGCGGTAGTAATAACTGGTCCGTTGACATATTCGCTCATAAACCATTAACATATTGTTTTTACGTTGTGCTCATTACAAACAATACAGCAGAACTAAAGCAGAACACAGCGCCATGACACAACAGTGCACGGTGTCATTCGTCTGCTAATTCCCACCCTATACAAGAACCAATCAGATTCACTGATGGCGGCTGATGGAGACTGCCACCACCTCTGCAAGCTGATGGCACCGGTGCGACACCGGTGGAGCATCAGTGACGTCATCGTTGAAATTCGGAACGCCGTGATGCCATCAGATTGCTCAGCGCTGAGATTCGGAATACGCTCATTATATTTAATATACTGTACTTACTTACTTACAAATGGCTTTTAAGCAACCCGGAGGTTCATTGCCGCCCTCACATAAGCACGCCATCGGTTCCTATCCTGTGCAACATTAATCCAGTCTCTATCATCATAACCTACCTCCCTCAAATCCATTTTAACATTATCCTCCCATCTACGTCTTGGCCTCCCCAAGGTCTTTTTCCCTCCGGCCTCCCAACTAACACTCTATATGTATATCTGGATTCGCCCATACGTGCTACATGCCCTGCCCATCTCAAACGTCTGGATTTAATGTTCCTAATTATGTCAGGTGAAACATACAATGCGTACAGTTCTGCGTTGTGTAACTTTCTGCATTCTTCTATTTAACATACTGTATATTTTAATTAAGTATCTTGTTAATTTATGATACCGGTACTTCAATTTAATTCATTTAAATCTCAGTTTACTCTATTTTTATTTTGAAGTTAACCTCCAAAACAATCACTTCGACTTCATTTTAATATTAAATTCTTACTAAATTCAATACTTTAATTATTTTGATTTTAAGTAAAATCTTCGTTTCTTGGTAATGAGATTTTACTCATTTTATATTAAATAGAACATATTGCTTTCTAAATCATTTGTCTAAATATTGTTTCTTTTATAGTAAACTTATTATTTTCAGAGAAGTTTATTTCTGTAACCTATATTTTATAATTACTGTATTTATGTAGATTCCTTTCCATTTTTTATAAATTACGTAGACCTAGAATTACAAATGATATGTGTTCTGATATTCTAATGATAAACTGCTGCTGTTGCTACTCCTACTGCTACTACTACTACTACTACTACTACTACTACTACTACTACTACTACTACTACTACTACTACTACTACTACTACTAGTATAAAAATTGTTACACAGTACCTTTGTAAATAGTATTTCCATGTATTAACTCTTTTAGGCCTAAGAAAAATATTACTTTTCTACACCTTACAGACGATAATGCGATGTATTCTGACCAACATATTATTTACGTTTGTCCTTCAGGCGAACATTTAATTTTTTTCTTGCTCGGCCTGTATTGCTCCATCCAACTGACATGATGTGCGTTTGAGGGGAGAGGACTACCTTGTCAGCTGCTTTGTAAACACTGTATTATTCTGTGTGTACTTAACTTCAGAGTAAATGTGCCTCAACTTCGAGGTCTAGTTATGAGCATTTGCTTTACCAGGAGTTACGACATTTAGCCAGATTTGAGGTTTTCCTTATTAATTAATTTTGCAATGAAAAAGACAGTTAAATTAATGAAAAATAAGAAACAAAATATGTATCTGGAATCCAATAATACCAGTTAACAGAGACTCAGTGATGAATATAGAATCACATGCTATATTACCAATTCTATTACAAAAGTCAAAGAATACACCGACGATCAAGTCTCAGGTCTGTCTTAGTGAGAAACCACCAGTTCATTGAACTAAGCCTGAGACCCATTAATGAAAGTGCCCTAAACTTGTTTTCTATTCTGTTACTTCTTCTCAACTCGAAGATAATAAACAAACAAACAAAGAACTTGTGCGAGGAATATAGTTAGTATTTGCGACTGTGACATGTCTAGTTTGACCACAGTAAAATAAAAGTGACAGGAAGGATGGGGGGGGGGGTTTCCATGTAGTTTTAAATCACAAGTTTACTTCTAGTTTTCCTTCTTCCTGAAATAAGAAGTTCTGTCTGAAATCTTCTGGAGACCTCTGGTTTTCCCCTCTTATAAAGCTATCCATCACAGTGTCGCCTGCGTAGTCTGTCTCTCCCTCTCCCCCTCCCTCTCTCACTCTTGCCTTATTGGCTTCTGATGTAACAGCTGTTCCTGTGTCGGAACTTTTCTCTGTTGTTAAAAGACGTCTGTTATGTAAGGCAAAGGCCAGCCAATGTCATCGCTCTGATTGGATTTGTGGTGACTCTTTTACTCTCTCTCTCTCTCTCTCTCTCTGTTTCTCTCACTCTGTCCTCTCGGTTTTCCCTACATCTCTACATCCCTCTACACCCACATACAAACACGCACACAAGACATGAAAGGACAAAACCTCTTTGTTGTTCAGAGTTCGAAAAGAGCACTGTTCCCCGAAATATCCAGTGATTGCTGGATGAAAGAAGTAATGGAAGACCAAAAGATCGTCAAAAACGTAATGATGTCTATTTTTATATTAAACAGCACTACCGCAAGCCTTCTTTTCTCTACTTGTCAAGCAGGAAACTTCCTTTAATAACTGGACCGTCAATTAAGAAGGTAATAAGGTGAGAAGGTTTAGATAATTGTCCATTTTTCGCAGTATGTAATGGAAGGCAAACAATATTAAAGAAGTACTTATCGTAAAAGATTGTTTGTTTAATAACCACGCTGGTTAATATTCATTATATCCTTTTTATCCTCTGGTTGAGTGGAAGAGAAGGCCTCATGCCCTTAACTCTGCCATAAAAATAAAGCATTATTATTATTATTATTATTATTATTATTATTATTATTATTATTATTACTGCTACTACTACTACTACTACTACTACTACTACTACTATTAAGCCACCGACGTGGCTCAGTCGGTTATGGCGCTTGCCTGCCGGTCTGAAGTTGCGTTCGGGCGCGGGTTCGATCCCCGCTTGGGCTGATTACCTGGTTGGGTTTTTTCCGAGGTTTTCCCCAACCGTAATGTGAATGCAAGGTAATCTATGGCGAATCCTCGGTCTCATCTCGCCAAATATCATCTCACTATCACCAATCTCATCGACGCTAAATAACTTAGTAGTTGATACAGCGTCGTTAAATAACCAAATAAAAAAAATACTACTATTATATTCTTGAGATAGAAAAGATCGCAAAAGAAGTGAAGTAATCGTTGTTTTTATTATACATGAAGCTGCAGAGCTGTAACCATTCAGTAACGTGTATATGAGTCCATGGATGGGCAACTCGTGCTCCCAAAGTGCTAAAAAAACCTTGAAAGAGAGAAAGGCAGACGGAGCCAGCCGCAGCAGTTACAAGTTGTTTGTAGTTTCGCTGCAAAAGCCACGGTGCGCTCTGGCGGCTCATGCAGGTGATCGTGATATCTATTCCATGATTTGAATTTTATAATGACGCATGGTACAATAGTTATAGTAATTTTAGACAGACTACACCTAAACACACAACAAAATTATATTATTTTCTAGCTTTGTAATTAGTTTAGTACTAGCAACACAAACTGAATACAACCTTTTCAAGATAAAACAAATATAGCTGCAACACTTATTTATTATTACACTATTTGTCAATATTTCTTATTATATGTCTTATTTGAAATGTAGAACGCGAGAATTTACAAGTCTTTATACATTAAAGAGTATTCCTCTGTTCTCATAAAGGTGATAGTCTGTACTCGCAAACAATAACAAATTCAAGGAAGTATTTTTTACATGTCACGGCAGATGAAATAAGCTTACTTCTGAGCTCTTTCTTTAATTTGAGAGCTTTTACACTTCTTTCATGTACTAAACTCTGCCTCAAGCTCATACAATATATATGGAAGCAAAGAGTATATTTGGAAATTCTGACTTACGCAACATTACGAACAGTTTAATTCCTGATTTTGCTGGAATCTGAGTGGAGTGCTGTTCTGTAGATTTATTAATTCGAGCTATAATTTTCAGGATTTTCTATCGGTGTAAGCCAAAAAGATTTCAGAAAAATTTCGATTCCTTGTCAATTGTCACTGTTTCTCCAAACTTAGCAGTGAATTCTGCTGTAGGTCTTGAAGTAGGGTCTTATATTTGATAAAAAGATTTACTTATCACTCTTCAAGATAGTTTATAGTCAAAGAAATTGAAGTTGTCTATGTTCTACATGATACTACCACATTTCAAATTTATCCTTAAATGTACTTAGCTAGTCGATCATATGTCGTGCAATTCTGTAACTAGCACGCACAACGTGCTGAAGATATTTGATATCAGTCTCACCTTGTTGATATCTCATTTTTACCTTTAGCTGTTCTAAAGTAGATGTAGGCAGTATTTCTTTACTAAAACCTTCACTGTTTATTTGTAACATAAAATGTCATGCGTAAGAAAGTGTAATAGAATGTAAGCTTTAACTCTCTTTTAATAAAAAAAATTCCCTTTTTCCTCGTAACTAAAGGGAAATGATCTAGGAATTATATTGTTTTACACTTAAAACGAGCCGCCACTTACTGCAGACGCGAACCGCACACAGCTAGTACAGAGTCCGTTCTACCTGCACTGAGACTGTGTTCACACTTTGAGAGCACAACCTCAGTGCAGGTAGAACGGACTCTGTACTAGCTGTAGTGTATGTATACAAGTTCGTTCGCGTCTGCAGTAAGTGGTGCTCGTTTTAAGTGAAAAACAATATAAACACCAGATCATTTTTCCTTTTTTAATGAGTCGAAAGAGAAACATTTTTTTTTATTAAGAAGAGAGGTAAAGCTTGTATTATGTTCTATTAACTTCCTTACGCATGACATTTTATGTTACAAATAAACACAGTGAAGGTTTTAGTAAAGAAATACTATCTAGATCTGCTTTAGAATAGCTAAAGGTAAAGATGGGATATCAACAAGGTGAGAAGGATATCAAATATCGTTAGCACGTTGTGCGTGAGAGTTACAGAATTGCACGACATATGATCGACTAGCTAAGAGCATTTACGGATAAATTTGAAATGTGCCAGTATCATGTAGAACATAGACAACTTCACTTTCTTTAACTATAAACTATCTTGAAGAGTGATAAGAAAATCTTCTTATCAAATGTAAGACCCTACTTCAACACCTACAGCAGAATTCACTGGTAAGCTTGGAGGAACAGTGACAATTGACAAGAAATCGAGATTTTTCTTAAATACTTTTGGCTTACAGCCGATAGAAGATCATGAAAGTTTATAGCTTGAATTGCTAAATCTACTGAACAGTACGCCACTCAAATTCCAGCGAAATCAGGAATCGAACTGTTCGTAATGCTGCCAAAGTCAGAATTTCCTAATATACTCTTTGCTTCCATATATACTATATGTGGTTGAGTCAGAGTTTAATACAAGAAAGAAGTGTAAACGCTCTCAATGTATAGAAAGAGTTTTAAAGTAAGTTTAAGTCATCTGCAGTGACATGTGAAAAATACTTCCTTGAACTCTTTAATGTATAAAGACTTGTAAATTCTCACGTTCTATGCTTCAAATAAGACATATAATAAGAAATATTAACAAATAGTGTAATAATAAATATGTGTTGCAGCTATGTTTGTTGTATTTTGAAAAGGTTGTTTTCAGTTTGTGTTTCCAGTACTAAACTAATTTACAAAGCTAGGAAATAATATAATTTTGCTATGTGTGCTTAGGTACAGTCTGTCTAAAATTACTATAATTATTGTACCATGCGTCATTCAGAAATTTAAGTCATGGAGTAGATATCACGATCACCTGCATGAGCCGCCAGAGAGCACCGTGGTAGTGAACTGCTTTTGCAGTGAAACTACAAACAACTTGTAACTGCTGCGGCTGGCTCCGTCTGTCTTTCCCTCTTTCAAGGTTTTCTTAGCACTTTGTGAGCACGAGTTGCCCATCCATGTAACTGTAACTCGTTTTGATTTAGAAATGTTAATATAATAAGAATATTATTATAGACATCTAGTTCGATTAATTAAAATGTGTCTTAGTGAAACTTACAGCAGAGTCCGTATAGGCCAGTTTCTATCTGATGCTTTTCCAATTCACTGCGGGCTAAAGCAGAGAGATGCACTATCACCTTTACTTTTTAACTTCGCTCTAGAATATGCCATTAGGAAAGTTAAGGATAACAGACGGGGTTTGGAATTGAACGGGTTACATCAGCTTCTTGTCTATGCGGATGACGTGAATATGTTACGAGAAAATCCTCAAACGATTAGGGAAAACGCGGAAATTTTACTTGAAGCAAGTAAAGAGATAGGGTTGGAAGTAAATCCCGAAAAGACTAAGTATATGATTATTTCTCGTGATCAGAATATTGTACGAAATGGAACTATAAAAGTTGGAGATTTATCTTCGAAGAGGTGGAAAAATTCAAATATCTTGGAGCAACAGTAACAAAAATAAATGACATTCGGGAGGAAATTAAACACAGAATAAATATGGGAAATGGCTGTTATTATTCGGTTGAGAAGCTTTTGTCATCTAGTCTGCTGTCAAAAAATCTGAAAGTTAGAATTTATAAAACAGTTATATTACCGGTTGTTCTGTATGGCTGTGAAACTTTGACTCTCACTTTGAGAGAGGAACAGAGATTGAGGGTTTTTGAGAATAAGGTTCTTAGGAAAATATTTGGGGCTAAAAGGGATGAAGTTACAGGAGAATGGAGAAAGTTACACAACACAGAGCTGTACGCATTATATCCTTCACCTGACATAATTAGGAACATTAAATCCAGACGTTTGAGATGGGCAGGCATGTAGCACGTATGGGCGAATCCAGAAATGAATATAGAGTGTTAGTTGGAAGGCCAGAGGGGAAAAGACCTTTGGGGAGGCCGAGACGTAGATGGGAAGATAATATTAAAATGGATTTGAGGGAGGTGGGATATGATGATAGAGACTGGATTAATCTTGCTCAGGATAGGGACCAATGGCGGGCTTATGTGAGGGCAGCAATGAACCTCCGGGTTCCTTAAAAGCCAGTAAGTAAGTAAGTAAGTAAGTAAGTAAGTAAGTAAGTAAGTAAGTAAGTATTATAGACATAACGCACATTTGGGAGAAAAGGACTATAGCCTCCTGAATCATGAAACATTTGTTGTTATATTTTTGAAGTTCAATATAATAAAAGTCACTGACATGAGGAAAAATGCTGAAAAAAATTCTGCGGGTTACAGTTTGGGAAATAATGCTAGTACAGGAAAGTGAAAAAATATTGAAGAAGGGGGAATAAATACACTAAAATGAGAGGTGTGATTGATGGAGAGAATGCTAACAGAATACAAGTGTGTGTGTGTGTGTGTGTGTGTGTGTGTGTGTGTGTGTGTGTGTGTGTGTGTGCGTGTGAATACAGGAATAGAAAATAAGAAGAGAAAGAAAATGTACGCCGAATAAAGTAAAACGAAGTAGAGCGTCATAGGACACAAAATGAACCAAAGGCAGGCAGAGATAAAATCAGGCTAATTGTGCCAGACAGGCAAACGAACAAATTTTGACAGTCGTCATTAAATTACTATAAACTAAGCAGCATTAAAGTGCACGTTAAAAAATAAAAGTGGGTTTTAGGATACTATGCAAGAGAACAATGAGCAGTATTATTACAATGCACATCAACTGCGTGAAACTCTGGGAACGAACGGTGTTATCATTAGCTTGCGGCTCCTGTGTGTTCCCTTACATCAGCCGCTAATGGCTGGTTACGCCAACTTTCTATAATACCTTAACAGCTTGTTAAATTGGAAGCCTTCACACCTAGCGCACTAATTAAATTGCGTCCCATTAGATCCAAATCAATACCGAGGTCTTGTAATTACCACTTTGTTTTATATCTTCATTCGTTAGCCTATTCCTTTCAATTTACAGACATTCCTTCTTGCCTTTTCTCTTCTCGGTATCTAGCCTTCTTTATTTCCGAACTGGGAGAACTTGGCAGATTCTATTAGTCATTCTACTTGCTGATTATATTAGCAACATTAATTAGAACTTATCAAAACTTACTCTCAAACTGCACACGTCTTTATATCTACGAAACAAGTAGATATATTATATAAAGAAATACGTAACCGGTACCAATACTAAGTGTAGGTCCTACCTAAGTTTATATTATTATTATTATTATTATTATTATTATTATTATTATTATTATCATCATCATCATCATCATCATTAGACCTATTGTTAGTAATGTAATAATTGGAAATTTATCCTTTGAACAGGTGAAAGAATTCAAATATCTTGGGGCAACAGTAACAAATTAATATGAATGGTACTCAAGAGGAAATTAAATATAGAGTAAATATGAGAAATGCCTCTTATTATTCGGTTGAGAAACTTTTGTCATCTACTTTCTTTTAAAAAAATGTTGAAAGTTAGAATTTATAAAAGAGTTATACACCTGTTGTTCTGTATGGTTGTGAAACTTCCTCTCTCACTTTGAGAGAGGAACACAGGTTAAGAGTTTTCGGGAATAAGGTGCAGAGGAAAATATTTGTGACTAAGAGGAATCAAGTTACAGGAGAATGGAGAAAGTTACACAACGCAGAACTGCACGCATTGTATTCTTCACCTGACAATTAGGAACATTAAATCCAGACGTTTGAAAGGAACAGGGCACGTATGGATGAATACAGAAATGTGTATGGAGTGTTAGTTGGGAGGCCTGAGAGAAAAGCATTTGGGAGACCGAGACGTAGGTGGGAGGTTAATATTACAATGGATCTGAGGGAGGTGGGGTATGCTATGAACTGAATTACTCTTGCTCAGGATAGGCACAGATGGCGGGCTTGTGTGAGGGCGGTAATGAGCCTTCGGTTTCTCTAAAAACAAATTGTAAGTATGTAATTCGAAAGAAACTATGGCATCAGTCAACAGAAGACACAAGCATGAAAAAATGATTACTTTGTGTAAGTAATCTAACGTGTTTCTAAATTAAATAAACGAAATTAATTTTGTTCGTATTGAACATCAATAAATTTTAATGTCAAATTCCCTAAAATCAAGGAATCGTGTAGATATCCTATGTATCCTGAGAAAAATCAGAATAATAATTAAGGCAAGTAGAAAGTGTTACTAGCTAATTCATGTATTCATTCAATCATTAATTTATAATTTACTGTACAATGACAGATATTTGACTGCCAACTCAGTATTATCTAATCTTCCTTATTTTCCGCTTTCCTCGTAAGTTTCTACATAGGATCCAGGTATCTTAATGTTGTCTATCCTCTAGTACTTTCTGCCCCGAATTTTTCTCCCATTCACCATTCCTTCCAGTGCATCCTTCAGTAGGCAGTTTCTTCTTAGCCAATTTCTCTTTCTGAACAGTTTGTCCATTATACTCTTTTCACTCACTCTTTCTAGTACAGTGTAATTTATTTATAATGGCTGAAATTAGCTGAAGTGAATGAAAAGATGTGCAAATATAGTGAAGTAACAATTTCAGTGTATTGTATTGTATTGTATTGTATTTATTAACATTCCATGGTATTCGTACATTGCTTTACAGCTAGGATATGGAACAAGTCAAAAAACTTAATACTATTATAAAGTCTTAATTTATAGTCACAGTCTAGATGAAATATAATATACAGGCGAGATTTACAATATAGTATACTAGTACAACACATAGTTTTAGTATCAATTTCATGAAGTGTTATTGAATTCACCTACAGAATAGAAGGCGTAAATAATCTTATGTTTTGAGTTTCATTTTTTATATCGATATGGAGGCTATTAAAAATATTTACTGCCATATAACGCAGTCCTTTTTGATAGCACGATAGACTTGCCGATGGATAATGAAAGTCATTTTTTGACGTATATTTATGCTATGAACTGTTGAATTAGTTACAAAGTTTTCACGATTACATTTATTGACTGAGAACCAGTCACATATTTTGAAGATAATTTCGTCTGTTAAAGATTGGAATGTGTTGGAGTTATTGGCTGTAATTACGATACTTGTGTAATCTGCAAATAATATGGGATGACCTACATCTTTTATTAGGGGGGCAAGATCATTTATAAACACTAGAAAAAGTAGGGGACCTAATATTGATCCTTGAAGAATTCCATTATTAATAGTTCCCCGTGTAGGCATTGTGGGTTATAATCACGGTTCCAGAATAAAACGCTTAGAAATTACAGTATGCTATTCATGGGAATCGAACGCATTAGCAAGTCATAGTGCAGTATATACAACATTGGTGTCTAATGAAACGTAACAAAAGTGGTGTCCAGGAGTGAAGGGACACAAAGCTTGTAACTATAAAGTTGTGATGTCGCAAAAAGTACCTCAATGTTTCCACAAAAATGTACTTTTCACTATCCCTGTAACAGAAAATGTGTATTTTGTCATCCCATTAACACATTCTTCTATATAAAGCATTTTTTCCCAAATTATTCAAGAGACTTCGTTCGTTCGGGTTCAGTATTTACGACTCAATTCATTGGGTTATCATGTTGATATGAAGTACAGTAGCGTAATCACTTTACCACAAATATATTTTTTAAATATTACAATCATTTAATAACACGTAGTTTTAACAATTTTCTTCATATTATAGTCCTAGATAATATGGCAAATGATAATAGCCTATACTGATAACAAATCACAAACCGAAGGTTGCCTTTACATGCTAGACAATTGTACTAAATGAAGACAGTGTGAATTGAATAAGTGATCACAATAAGCTCTAAAAATCAGAGTTTTGCTTAAGCGCGACATAAAAGCTTTCGATGAACAGATACGTAAAATACTCCGGAAATATTTCAATTTTGAAATATTTCCGGAGTATTCTAGTAACATACAACGTATTCTAGTAACATACAACATTTATAAAAACTGACCCACATGGTCAAATCAACATAACCGTGATTTAATTTTCGAATTTTTATACTCACAAAGCAAATTCGAATAACAAGAAAGATGTTTAATTTACGTACCAGGCACATTTTTAATACAATAGAATTTTCAACTAACTAAATTATCGAATAGGAGTAAAGAAAATACAAAATTCGCAAAGATGCTCCGCTGCATCCAAGGTAATGCATAGTTCGGTTGCGATGAATATTTTAACTTTTTTAATTATTATTTAAGCGGAAACGTTATTTGTAATCGCTGTCCAACTCATTTTGAATGTAAGTAATCTCGACCATCATTTTACCCGGCCCCGGCTATATTTTGTGGAATTGGTTGGAGGGAAGAGTATGTAAAACCCACCCAAACATAACTGAGAGGCTTAAAATTTCAATTATGCACGCGACAAACAATACTGACGGCAACATGCCACTCACGTTAAGGAAGCAACTATCTTGAAAATTCAGTTCAAGTTATTCATATGTGTTGTAACTGCTGTATATTCAAAGTTTCATCCAGCAGAAATTGTTTACAATGTTTCGAATATTTGAATGTTTACTGTACTATCATAAGTTTGAAGTCTAATAGGCCTACAGGTAATTTGGTTTCTCTGTAACACAGTCTTTATAGATACTTATAGTCGATACCATAATATACAGTACAGTGGGATTGACGAGAATTTACCGTCCTTTGCGGAGCTTATTTCCGAAGACATTCCGAGCAAAAAATGTCATATAAATATCGGTCCTATTTTCAATATTTACAGAGCTAAGTTTCGTTATTGGAACGCATTGCTGTGAACGCGTGATCTTGGTCAGCGTGCAGTCAGCAGCCAGCGCGAGCGCTACGGAAATCAAAGATAGCCGTATGCAGTAACGTAGAGCGACGAGTGCCGTTGACAAATGTGTTGTAAACTCTCCAAGACTATAAATTAGGGTGAAAAATTGAACTGCAAATAATTAAGTCGGTTTAAGTGGTGTGATTTGTAATAATTGTTGTAATAAATACGTAAGAATAATGTAATTTTCTAGTTAAAAATAGAAAAAGATGTTTGTACGAAGCAACTAAGAAGTTCACAGCACATTTTTGGCTTCATAATACTTGCGAATTAAGGAAATGATAGTTCTGAATGGTTCATTCTCTGTTTGTATTATTATTTTACCTTCAAACTAAAGAAAAAATGTATTTTACAAACAACTTTAAATTAGTGTAACTCTGAAAATATTGAGAATAGGAACTATGTTTATATGACATTTTTTGCTCAAAATGCCTTCAGAAATAAGCTCCGTAAAGGACGGTAAATCCTCGTGAATCACCCTGTATAATGTCCTATACTTTCACTGTGTTTTTATTGGTGTACTGATTTTTCATTTATCTCTGTCTCTGTTCAATGTCACAGTTAGCGGTGTGAGGCAAGAAATATAGCAAAAGGTTTTATTAATCTTAAATGGCATATTGTTCGCAGGTGGTCAGGTGTTAAGCAATTTAGAATATGAATAAATAACTCGCTACAAATAAATTAAACGAAGAAGTAAGTAAATATAATACGAATATGTCAGCAGAAAAATTGAAAGTAATGGCTTTCACTGGTACAAACCATATAAGATGTAAAACAATGGTCAAAAATTAATTGGTAGAACAAATGAACAATGATTTTAACTATTTTGGATTTAATGTAGTGCCAAAAGGATTATATATTTAGGGAAAATTAAGAAATTTTATAGAATGTGTGAAACAATAAGGAGAATACTAAGAAATGAAGCTTACAAAAACACTCAAGTAACATTTTACAAAACAACGGGAATACGTATTTTGACCCGTGGAAGTGAAAACTGAGCAATGAGCGAATCAGATAGAAGAAAACGTTTAATTGCTAAGATGAAGTTCCCACTCTCAGTAGCGGGTTAGATTATAATGAAGATATAAAAAAAGATTTGAATATATTTAATCTTAAAGGACAAATTAAAAGTTAACAGAGAACTCGTATAAATATGTACAGAATTAGAAAAAATGATGGCGCGACTCTTGGTGGAGAAAAAGGCTTTTATCACTCTACTTATTCACGCTCAATTCTTTTTAGGTACTTGTTCTAGTTACCTAGGGACGACATACAACGAAACTGAACGGATCTTAGGCCTGTTACCCGAACTGTACTGTTTTCGCTGTAAGAAAAATCCTAATGTAAACATAAGCACGTTGCTGTCATACCCGTTATTGGCTCCCAGTCGAAACACTCGCATGACGCAGGAAAATATAGATCGTATTTGTAAACCACAATCTTGTATTATTTGAAAATAAAACATTGAATTCTAGTTGTTAAATACGATGAAACATTGAACTTTACTCATATGTAAAACGCTATGTAAAAGAAAAGCTACTTTTATACTTTGTTATGCACTATGAACGCGGATGAATACCAACAGTAATACCGAGGTAATC
This sequence comes from Periplaneta americana, assembly GCF_040183065.1. Classification (NCBI taxonomy): domain Eukaryota; kingdom Metazoa; phylum Arthropoda; class Insecta; order Blattodea; family Blattidae; genus Periplaneta; species Periplaneta americana. The sequence continues at coordinate 126,916,530 of NC_091132.1, read as the reverse complement.
TGTTCTTGTAACAAGCTGGCGTCACTTGAGCTCGTAGTTGTTCACGTAAGCACGTGGTATGGCTTCTGCATCCTCAACTGTCCATTGTGAAGACATAAGACTTAAAAATAATTTAATTACAGTAATTATAAAATAAATGTTTCCTAAGCAAATGAATGCATAGTAGTGAGGTTAGATCTAATTGACGAGTAACGGGAAATGTTTAACTGAAACAGAATGTACAACAGTAGGCGGGAACACGTACTGAGAATCTATGGCGCCAAACAGTGGCCAATGAAGCCTCACTTCAGTCACGTGCTATTGTTTACATTAGGATTTTTCTTACAGCTAAAAGATCATAGTGGTTCGTTGCAGAATCTGGTCGTTCGTCCTCTGATCATGCGCAGTGCCTCCTTTCTGAGCTTTTAAAATACACGTGCGCCAACAATTATTGTTGGCGCACGTGTATTTTAAAAGTCCAGAAAGGATTATTGTTTCTAAGACTGTAGACGCAAAGAAAATCAGATGAGGGAATACATCACTTTCCATTACATCAACCAAAAGGAAAAACAAATAGTGGCCTCATTAACAAAATGGAAAGATTTGATTTGTTGATGTAGAAACAGGTCTAAAATCTAATTATTACATGAAGAAGAAGAAGAAGAAGCAGAAGAAGAAATCCAATAATGGATGCTGAGCACTCATTGAATATATCCGTTGGGAGATTGAGCCCCGGAGCACCCAGATAGTTGACGCCTATGGCACAATGACTTGGAATATAGAGCAATCAACTAAACATTTCCCATTTCATCCCCTTTCAGAAACTTCTTAAAGTATATGTACACCTTTACATACAAAAAAATTTGTTTTGCATAAATTTGCTCTGTAAAATTTTTATACAATTGAGAATGGTACCAGAAAGAGGATGAAGTGAACAGATCCCTTGAAATTATGTCTAAATTGTTTATAAAAATTATTTTGTTCAAAATTTTGACATACAACTTGAAACATGATAGCTCATGCACTTTTTAAGAGAGAGCCACAGTTTCTTCACTGTTTTATAGCCTGACAAATGGATATTTTTTTATTTTCATTTACATTAATTAAATATTACCATATATGTAACTTCCAGTATACTAATATTTTATGTTGCATAAATCATGTAAAAAATCCATAGATAATTTTATTAACAACATTAATGTTATTTCACTCATTGTCAGGCACTAGAGGACATTACAAGCTTCAAAATGACACCAATATCTTCTTGGTATCACCATATTTCGCTGAGATATTATGTTAAAAAGAATTAAATATTTTAAAATTACTATTTGTAGGAAATGAGCCACAAACTTTCAGAGCCTAGAAGACTCCATCATCATATGTCACCCCTTAAGCAGCTTCATGTCGGTCCAGTTTCAGTTTCTTTCTGCCTCTCAAATACCTCCTCCTTGTTTTAACTTCAGGTGTTGAATGTTTTTTTTGGTCATTTTGTCCTTATTTTCCATTGATGCAACAAATCCTGCGATGGTGTTTATGCCCATCCTCCTCAGAATTTTAATTTCTACTTCTGGACTCTTATTAAAATGAGGTACAACATCACTGACACACAAATTTACAGTTTTATGACTAACAATAAAAGATTATAAATTACTTCATTATGTAAAAACGTGTTTTCAATCTAATGATCATGCCCTGATATCTAAGCATCTATTTTGGGACTAGAAAGAAGTTTATTTTGCAAGCAATGCTGGACGAAGGGATTGACAGCTACGAGGATCACTTCAAAAGTAATCCACAATATTTATTTAAAAATTACATTTTTAGCCTACAGCTTTGCTATTTTCATAGAATGTAGATACATCCCTCAGGAACAATACAATTTGATACAAGGAGGAAGGATGTATCTATGACCTCCATAAATTGTAAAGGTTTAGAATAAAAAATAAATTAAAAAAAATGTTGTGCATTACTTCGTAGAAGTGACCAAGGCTGATGACGCAGAATTTTGGAAAATGGGACTTATCTGGAAAACCATACGGCATAAATCGAAAATTCTTATATCAAATTAAAAGGGAGAAAATTTTGTGTTGAATTAGTTATATTTTGAAAATTCTAATTTTTCATCATTTTTTTTTTGCGTTTTGTGGGTGTACATATACCTTACGGGGTTAGGTACAGCTTACAGCAGTAAAATTGTCGACATATTCAACATTTTTTTCTTCCATTACTGTATATTGTACAATAATGAAAATTACTATGTGTAAAACAATGTCCTTCTGCTACATGAAAAAAATATTTTACGATTTAAAAAAAAAAATTATTTACATTTTTTTTTTTTTTAATTCAGTTCACTGTGCAGTGATGAAGCGTTTCCCACATAACTCAAAAACTATCCAACATTCTGTGATGACATTTTTTGTGTGTATTTATGCATGTCATATGTACAATATGATGCAAAATCACTTCTCTACTAGAGCTGGGGACGGAGCGAGTAGAACTGTTGTGTTTCTCGGTTCTATCGGTTTATGTGCTTGGCAGCGGAGCGCCGAAGTTACTCGGTTAACCGTAGCCGTTACCGGTCAGTTCAAACGTTCAAACAGAGTTCACGTGTTTTACTTAATTCTAGCAGACAACAACGTAGGTACTGTTGTATTTAAATATTTTCTGCTGCAGGACAAATTATTTCCTTATCCCCAAGGTGGGCTGAAAGACCTCTAGTATTGAAGAGGAGTTCATCCTATTATATGACCTGTCAAGTGGACCTAATTAACACTGACAGTCTGAACATATTACTGTACATAATAGTAATAATAATAATAATATTATTATTATCATCATCATATTAGAGTGTTTGATTAATATTAAAATATGTTAAAAAAGGAAATGCATTATATATTTCTTCTATTTGTGTTTATTGAATTTGTGTTACCTGATCAGTCATCATTTTATTTGTATTTATTTCTATGAATTATGTTACCTAATTACTTTAATTTATCAATAATATTACTCTTCACCAAAGAGAACATGGTTATATTGAAGGCTAGTAATGTTATAAAATAAATAAACATTATGTTCTTCAGTTTAAGATTCCACGTTTTATTGATTATTTTACCCACTTTCCGTAATAGTAAATAATTCTGTGTGTGTTTTTTAAGTGTTTTAGGCAGCGCTTCATGGAGCCCGTTTCTTTCTATCTTCTTTTTTACTTAGCTGTAGCGTTTAACGTTTACCTTACATGTTAATTTATTAGCTGTTAGTATTATAAATTGTTTTATCAATTTTATTTCGTCTGTCATATATAACAACACTGAAGGTTAAATAGGTCGTTCATACAAAATAACTTCGCAAATAGTTGTAATCACGCAAATGAAATTTGCAACCGCCATTTTGCAATGAAGAGAAGCACTTTTTTTCTCGTCAATTGGCAAAGCGAAAGCGCTTTACTACAACGCTTTTAAAACACGCTTGGTTTCACTTTCAAAGTAGGCCTACGTTCCAAGATCGACTCAATCTATCTAATTTTTAAATCTGCCGCCACAAATTTGTACTCGGTTCAACCGAGTAATGACGTCACAATAACTGCTCCGAACCGAACCGCTCCGTCCCCAGCCCTATTCTCTACTTTTGATATATTGTCTGATAAAAAATAAATTCATAAAAAAATTATCAAATAACAGTATTTCCTTCTAACACAAAATAAGAAAAAAATATTATTTATTAAGGAATGTAGTTGAAAGAGCATGATATTGTAAACATGAGTTTCAGCAATAAGAGAACATAAAAGAATTAACAAGTTTATGAGTTATGGGGGAAACGCTTCATCACTGCACAGTGGACTGCCATCATTATGATTTTAAAAAAAAAATATATATATATATATATATATAATTTTTTAAATCGTAAAAATATGTTTTTAATATAGCAGAAGGACAGTGTTTTACGCATGTCAGTTTTCATTATTGTACAGTACAAGATACTGTAATGGAGGAAAAAAATGCTGAATATTTCCAAAAATTTTACTGTTGTAAACTATACCTAATCCATTAATTTAATGTTATTCTGCATCTAAAATGATTATTTGTGTGTGCGCTTTTTTTCGGAGAGATTCTTCGTTTGTAACTATTACTGGTTCCCCTTAGCAGTCTTCTGCGTATTTATATTAACGCGATATCGGAAGATATTTTTGGTCATATTTTCACTACTTTTAAGCCGTACAAGTTTTTATACTTATATCGAAAATACCTGGTACAGTCCTATTCTTTGGTTTTATCTACTGTATATTGTAAATTTAGATCAACAGAAATTGTTTTATGTAATACACAATTAATATTAAAAGCACATTTAATGTAATGGGGTATACACTGAACTAGAATAAATTAAAAGATGGGAATGACGATAAATAGCATTATAATAATCTATATATTTACAAATTCGAAACAAAAACAACTGTTATGGAAGTAGGGCTGTTCAGTTAGTTTTAATACGCAATTAATATTCTGCAGATTATGAATTAAATAGGAAGCATCTGTCAATTAACATATGTAAATCCTTTCTCTCTTTTTCTATTTTGTAACAGATGGATGCTAATGATTTTTGCTGGAGCAGAAAAAAGGGGTCAGTGTTCACATACTGCATATTCATAATTTGATGAGGAACAATATAGGCTACCTACTCGTGTATTTTTGTATTATATTAAACATAATGTATTTTGTGTACGTCTGCCATTAGCGTTAATAATCAAATTATTTCTTTCAAATTAATGACGCAGAATATTCACTAAATAATTATTTAATATTGTGCAGTGTATATCCAAATATTGAAGGGTCGAGGTTTCACTCTTCATAAGAAATTATGGATCTCCAGATGCTGTTGCGGAATGTGCAATTTGATAGACTAACATTTTACTCTTGTTACTTCAACGACAATAAGATTGATTGCGAAACATGGATGACCCGTGCAATAATGGTAGGAAAACTTTAAGAATACATTGTATACATACATACATACATACATACATACATACATACATACATACATACATACATACATACATACAGGGACATCATTTTATTTTTACTAACATTTCTGATATTAACCTGGCTATACCCTTGGATTAACGGTTGAGAACAGGAGTCACCGTTTGCTACCCCTTTCCACGACTGGAGTTCGATGATACTGGTGTAAAACACAAACACATCACTAGGTATAGGAGGGAAGAAAAGTAGTTTTTCCATTTACGTAAATTAGGAAATATCGCGATTTTGATTTTTATAATTTTCATTAGTTTTTTGTTTAATCAAAATACAGTACTGTATTAACAATAAGTTTTTTATTCGCGAATTGAGCTATCCATTCGGACGTATTCATTATGCAGTGTGTATTGCACTGTATTCAGCACATTAGCGTACAATGTAGAGAATGAAGTTAAATTGAAAAATAATCATAATATGGATATTTAAACACATTTTTTAAAACTGTGACCGTTCATTTCGATACAGGCTTCCGTTCTTTTGTGCATATTATCGCACTATAGACTATTGTTTCCTAAAAGATTACTAGATGCCACGCTAAGTGGTAAAAGAAGAGCAGGAAGACCTAAACTACGATGGTTGGATGATGTTCAGGATGATCTAGTTAAAGCAGGAATTAAGAGATGGAGACGGAGAGCCCTAGAGAGGGAAGATTGGGCGGCAATTCTTAAGGAGGTCAAGGCTAAACTAAAAGGGCTTTATGACCACAGATGATGATGATGATGATGATGATGATGATGATGATGATAGACTATTGTACCTAATTCCACTTACCAGTTTTGTCCTTCGTACTAGTAACTCAAGTTGAAATAATTCTGTACCCACTCTATAAAAGAATACCTTACGTACTGTAAATTCAATCTTCACTTGTCCCCGATCCGAAAAGATAAAATTACTCGGACATGCTATCTACTGTCCGTCCAAGTGGTTTTGTTGCAGGGTCGTAGAAAGGATGGAAATCACGTGACAGTTAATTACTTAACGAGGTCCTTCTATTTAAGTTATTTTAAACAGTTGTCTAAATATTACGTAGACGTCCCATTCCTAGCAGCAATTAATGTTTTCAGAACAGCGCTAAGACAGCCATTAGCCTTTACAGAGGGACGAGTAGAAGCAAGTGGGGAAACCGGGATGCGATGTAGGCAAACAGAGGACAGTAGGCCTACCTGTGCGGAAATATGATTCAATATTCAAAGCTCTTTCGTCACTGGAAAACGCGAACATATTTCTGGAACGTACTATACTCACTAACTCAGTTCAGTTTACTATCATCGTAAGGCGACTTTGACTGCATACGCGGCCTTGGTTCTGTGTGGAGAACGGTTTGAAGTTTACTAGTAGAGGGGGTGGAAGTGAAGTACATTAAAAAACTCAGGTACAATAAGATTTGAAGTAAAAATAAAAGGATTTCTTTGTACATACATACATACATACATACATACATACATACATACATACATACATACGTACGTACGTACGTACATCCATACATTGCAAATTACATTTTTGTGCGTATGTATGTATGTATGTATATATGTATGTATGTACTCTATACAAATCTAAAGGCTTTGAGCCAGTGCCGGCTCGTGGGTATTGAATTAAGGGGGTTGCATAAAAAATAAACCAAGCAACTTATTCTTTTTAAATTAGTTCCATGCGCCTTGTCTTGCAGGTTGCAAACTTTTGAATCATCTTCTTATTAAAATCCGGTATGTCGTTTAACATAATCTTTACAATGGAAAACATAGCTAATGCAGTCACTTCTCTCATCATATTTCTAAAATAGGATTTTACGCTCTTCAAACACGAAAAGCAACGTTCTGGTTCGGAAGTTGTCATTGGTATGGTGATAGCTATGCGTAGTAGTTTCACAACTTCTGAAAATGAGGCCTGCAAGTTCTCAGATAGAAGAAACTGCAAGAGCTTGACTGCGTCACTGATATTTCTGAATTCTTGTCTCTGATACAACACAGTGAGTTCCGTTTTTAGTTTGTCTTTATCAAACATTGGAAAAAGCTTCACACATGCATTTAGGTCATTTTCAGAAATTGAGCTTTTGTAGCATTCAAATTTTTCTTGACACAGAAGAGAAGATATCAGACGATCTATGAACTGGAATCGGGTGTTAGCTTGTGTGATAATGAGGTCACACACTTCCTTGGCTGCTGCAACCCTTGTCTGAATCCCTTCGACCTTACGACGCTTTTTAGAGTTTTCATTTTCACAGATCTCGCTGCTCAGCTGTGCACTGTTCCGTGCTTGCCTCATTTATTGTGATGTTGTCAGATGTTTCAGATTCCATTATGGATTGAAAACATTCTAGCAATGGCTCCTTCTTCTCATGAACAACGTTTACTGTTTTTATTTTAAAAATTCCATCTTGTTGCCCCAGCTGATGGAATTGTCTTTGAAACACATTAATCTAATACAGACTGTGAGGAGATCGAGAGAATAAAGCAGGGATACTGGATAAATTAGAAAAAAATATGCGAGCCTTTTTATTTGGTTTAGGGCTCTTTCCATTATGAGATTCAACTGATGGGCACTTAATTTCACATTTCTCCTGAATTGTTAATGTACTGAACTGAATAGACTGTAAATATTGTACAGATTTAAACACTATTGCACTTGCTATACTCACAACACTAAAGAAAATGTATTTAAAACTGCGCGCTACTGACAAAATGCTGCAAATTTTGCAGCTCTTGGAAACTCTGGATTCATGGCCAGGGGCAGCAGGGGGAGGGGTAAAACTAATGCGCAAAGCATCCGAGACGAGACTGGCAGCTCCAGGGGAGGAAGTGGCTTCACCCATAGTCCTTGTCTCTGGCTTCGCTCTGGCAGCACCAGGGGAGGAAGTGACTTCACTCACGATTGCGAGCAAGTCAATGAGAGTGAAATTTTATAAAAAATTGGAGCCGCTAAATAGAGACTATATAATAAAAGTATTTCACAACATAAAACGAGACAAGAGCCACAAATGTCTGGGGGTGCTGCAGCTCCGCAGCCCCCCTTCGAAAGCCGCCCCTGCTTTGAGCGATATTTCCCAAAGTTGCACAATGGTCAATGCGAGAAAAATCCTACTATTTAAATTAAATGATATAGCCTATGTACTGTATTCTTTGGTACGACTGATAAAGAGGTTAATTTTAGCTCACCATGACACCCCAATGCTGCGGTGGGAACAAGGGAATTCCCTATTTATCGTCATTAAAGGTCAAATGAAAGCACATATGAACAGAAAATTACATGAAATGCATGTCAGAAAAGCTTCACATCAATGTAGAACATTGAATTAACGCTAAACGGGTTATATGGACCGAGAGATGTGTTTTGTTTAACAAAACTTCAAAACAATACTAACGAAAAACAATAACAGTTGAACGTAAGATACATGATGAAATGTTTTCTTTTCGGTAGCTGATCTTCAGCTGTTTCAAATTGAGTTAACCCTGGCAGGCAGTTTGGCTAAGAAATACATTAACATTCATGTAAGTGACGCTATATAATGATTAATCTTTCGGAACGAGGGAAGCTTAGTAAAGACAATTCGTTTCGGTTTTCTATACCTGCGTGGAAGAGATCACGAAAGTCTAGAAGCGAAAAGGAAAACTCGGACAACGCCGGGTGCTTTAAGCTAGTTATCCATGTAAGATAATATCCCGAAAAGCATTTGTTTCTTGAATAACGAACTCTTACCAAGAGCGTAGAGTCGACGGCAATTCGGAAGGCGGTCGTCTGCTAGCGTTTGCGTCGAGAGAGACAGATAGAGAGAGCAAGGCAGCGTACAACATTGCCACATCGTACTTCACGAGCACGTGCAATACAAATAGCGCTGGAGAGAATTTAAATTATGAAAAGACAATAAGACCTTAGCCGTTGGTTACTCTAAGCATGACACCAAACAAACCCTCTTTCCTTCACTAACGATATTCTTTGCATGGTTCTCAATCCCACACCACATGCTTCTGCAGTCGTTTCTTGCGCGTTGGCAACGTTGCAGTCATCATCAAGATGACCGGCAGCGTTCTTCTCGTTAACGTTTTAAAAATAATTATACAACTTAAACACTATTTTCCGCACCTGCCTGTCTTTTTACAGTCTACTTGTCTTTTTACAGTCTCTTATTCCATTTATTTATCTTATACACACACACAATAAATGCTAGTTTTACTTTTCAATGTATTGAAACACTCACACGTCAACAAACGAACTCGGGAAGTACTTGTTATAGACTGATTCTGATTGGTTCTACTGTACAAGCTTGCGACGTCACATACCAGATATGCTACGGCGCATATAGCAGCTGACCGCATTCCGAAATGCCGTCTAATCTAGTCGTGGAAAAAACTAAGTAACAGACATTGTAATAATTGTCACTTGTTTCCATATGAAGAGTGCACTGCAAGAATGATGGATGTCATTTGGAATACATTTTGCAGGAGAAGCAATTGAAAGTTTGAAATGCTTAGCGCTCAAAGCTTAACTGAGATTTTCCGATCATTACTGGCAATGACTATCAGTGTTAATGCCATATAACTCTGTATGTACATTCTATATGTCATAAGCTATGCATTGACAGTTTTGGTTCATTTTCGACAAGAAAGTGACATTCATCATTCTTGCAGTGGACTCTTCATATACAGTAGAACCCCGAGTATCCGTCACTCTATGAACCGCGTATTATCCGACTGTCTTTCGCTTTTTTTATTTTGCTACAGAAATACAGTACATGAAGTACTATGACACTTTATATTAGTACGTATTTTTTTCTTGAGAGTGTTATTAATTTATTAGTCATCACAAGTCTTTACCCTTACACAATATGGTCTACTGTTCGAGTTGCCATACTGTACAACTTCTATATAAAATGTATTCCACGAGTGTTAAAAGAAAACGTGTTGTGCTAAGTATTGGAAAAGTACAAATAATTTAGTGATTTGGAAAGAGAAACTGTGGCTCATGCCGCATCAGAATATGAGATTAGAATTAAACTGTGCTGTCCACACCTATGGAGTACCGGCCAGCGCGTCTGGCCGCGAAACCAGGTGGCCCGGGTTCGAATCCCGGTCGGGGCAAGTTACCTGGTTGAGGTTTTTCCGGGGTTTTCCCTCAACCCAATACGAGCAAATGCTGGGTAACTTTCGGTGCTGGATCCCGGATTCATTTCACCGGCATTAACATCTTAATTTCATTCAGACGCTAAATAACCTAGATGTTGATACAGCGTCGTAAAATAACTCAATAAAACATAAATAAATAAACTGTGCTAGAGAATAATCAAGAATAAAGTGTTTAAAGTATATAAATTCAAAATATGAGACCTCCACGATTCCTAACTTACCACAAACAATCATAACAAAGAGTTTGTTTGTCCTTTGACAACCCGTCGTTGACAATCAGATTTACTTTGAAGAACGTCTGATCCACTAACTAGTGTGTTAAATACAAGACCACGGAGGAAATTACGAAAGTGTAAGTATTATTGAGTTAATTCACGAAAATTTTTATGGTACGGATTATCCGATTTTTTCGATTAACCGTTCAGTTCACCCCCTTCATTAGCACGCATAATAGAAGTTCTACTGTACTATATACGCATAGCCTAATATTTATGAGGTAGTATAATTCAGTAGCTGCAGTTTTCGGAAACACGCTTTTCGTTCGAGGACAGAAAAGGAAACACTTATAACTGTGTTCCACGTCAGGTAGCAAACACATCTAGAAACAGCGTCTCTATTAAAGGAGATAAATGAACTCAATTCAAAGTACGATACTTCGAAAGAAGAATATATGTATTTTTCCAACAGAAAGAGGATGGCTTTACTAACACTTGTCACGCCCATAATGTTGCAGACCGCATTATGCTGTATGATAACAGACCTTCAACGCAAAACGTGAAATGAGAAAGTCCAGGGTAGAACATGAAGTTTCGTAAGATAAGAAAGCAAAAGAATTGAGCGCTGCCTTTCTGTGACTGCAAAGGCTGCAGTAAAGCTTGAAATTCTTCCGTGCAGCATGTTCCTTTAGGTGACACGATCAGAGTCCGCCATGCATTCAGAACCATAGTAAAAGAGCACGAGTATCTTATTTTCATGAACTATTCCCTTTCTTATGGTTACACGTATCCATGCTGGGTCATTCTGCCTCAGACTTCTTCCTCTTTTTTGATAACATTTTTATTGTTAGTTACTGCATCTCTTTTCATTTTAGTTTGTTCTTTTAACGCACTTCTCCTTTCCATTTTTCCTCCTATTTCTTAACTTCTTTCTTACTCCAGTCTCTTCCTTTTTCTCTTTATCTTCCTTTCTGTACTGTTTGTTATTTTATGCTCGACCATGCCGAAATTTAGTAATTATACACCTGGTAGCAGTCCTTCAATGGATGTCATTAAAGTACACCTATTCATTAAATTTCAGGTTTTCGATTATCCTCGGATATGCAATCGAAAGACAACTAGGGAAATGTCACGGAGGCTGGAAATCCAATACTGTCGCAGAAGGTTATGATCTGTTACTATAATAATTAGCGTTAATTGTAAATAATATTCAAATAAATTCAATTTGTCATCTCGTTTTTCAATTCTAAATCAATTTCCAGGTTATATCAAGATTAATGTTCTCTAGGTTATATTAAGGTCAATGATGAAAATCTAATATTTCAGGTAACGCTTCCTGTAAAGCAGATTTGAATAATTTCAAGGTCAATGATATTCGTGCTTCGGAAAAAATCAATACTTTCACGTCTGCGCAAATCTCACAATTCAGGTCAGTTCCGTTCGTCACATAACCACAACATGAAAACTTAGGAATAATTTCAAGTTAGAAATATGGTCGAGCATAAAAAGTCGTATGAAACTTGCCTGTAATGGTGATTAAGACGCTCGTATGAAAATTATGAAACTCGCTTGCGCTCGTTACATAAACAAACATACTCGCGTCTTAATTACTACCATTATAGGCTCGTTGCATAATGTACTATTCTAATGTCTTTCTTAATCCTTTATTGTTTCTCTCTCTTCGTGTGTCTTTTCCCATTTTTGCATTCTCTTCTTGCTCTATTTACTTCATTTTCACAATTTCTTCATTCCTCTTCATCAAGTACTTTATTTCTACTAACTTCTTTCTTTCACTTTGGTTTCTTCTCCTCTAATCTTCACTTCTATCCTTTGTTTATGATCTTTATTTTTCCCCATCGCGGTTTCCGCTCCTTTTCTTTCACTTTCGTTCTATGTATTTATTTTTATTTCTTATCCGAATTATTTATCAATTTCCTCAATTCCATATAACCCAGTTCATGAGGGGTCTTAAACTTTAGTCCTTATCTTAACGTTTTCAATATTTCGCATATTTTTCCATGGTCAGTGCTTTGGGGTCAGCACGATGTCGTATTTCCACCTAAGACAATGCAATGTATCACCACAATCTAGTATATACAGTCACGAAACTTGAGTTGTGAGGTTACTAGGAACAATAGACTGTGCAGGTACCACACTATCTACCAAAAAGTATTGGGCACTGTTTTTGTCCCTTTAGAACCTCGTGGTACCACCTCTTGTTGCTATAACAGCGGCCACCCTGTCAGACATGCTCTCCACTAGTTTGTGTAGGATATCCACTGGAATGCGTCGCCATTTCTCTTGCAACATGGCACTCAGTTGGACAATGGAAGTTGGCCGCATCTCCCGAGATCTCAATTGCCGGTCCAATTTTCCCAAAGGTGCTCAATGGGATTGAGATCAGGACTCTGTGCAGGCCAGTCCAACCGGCGAACATTATTGTCTGCATACCACTGCATAGTAGCCGACGAAACATGGGACCAACTTCCATTTTTCAACAGAGTGCCATGTTGCAAGAGGAATGGCGACGCATTCCAGTGGATAGCCTACACAAACTAGTGGAGAGCATGTCTGACAGGGTAGCCGCTGTTATAGCAGCAAGAGGTGGTACCACGAGGTTCTAAAGGGACAAAAACAGTGCCCAATTACTTTTTGGTAGATAGTGTATTTCGCATTGTCTGTGATGAGACGATAGTAGCGATCCTAGTGGTTAGCAACTATCCATGGATGCATATTTACTACGTATTGAGCTTCGTGAGTGTATATACTAGACCAGGCATGTCAATTGATGCCCATAGGAGCAAGCGCGCGCTTTAGAGCTCAGGAGAGCGGAAAGGAAAGAGATAGACGAAAGAGGTGGTATATATCGCTTGGTCGAGCTATATTCAGGGCTGGCCAGCACTGATTCAATAGATAAAGGGAAGACAACTTATTAAAACTGTATCCATGTTAATTTTTAGATTTGCCTGAGAAGTATAAGTGCATTAAAAGAATGTAAGTTTTAATTTTAATGCTCATTTTTCACAAGTTTGATTTTTTTATTCAAAAGATATATTTTCTCAACTTTTCGTATAGAAAAGTGAAATTTTCAGGTATAGGCCTATTTATTTAGTAGCCTTACAGAATGTTTTCATAAATCTAATATACCGTATATATGTATTACTGAAGATAGTGTATTGAAAATTTTGAAAATATTCGCATGGAAATTGTTTGTAAGGAAATGAATTAACAAAGCAACTACTGTTACTCATAAGCAAAAGATACGTGCCCATGTGTTGTAAAAATGTCAGCTCTATAGCTTCAGCAGATTTCGAGAACATAATTTAATATTCTGATGATAGAAAGTTGCGCACCAATATCACCTTAAAATCATAATTCGGCAAGAGTTTTGTTATGTAATATTAATATTACAGTTAAAATACATACCTAGGTAACTTTGCTTTCTACTATAATGTTGTTTTCATTAGTGTATTGATTACTTTTTTAAGGCTAACGGTACCATCTATATCAATTCCAACTTACCATGTCATACTCAATCTCTTTCTTTGGAATATCACTTTCTTTATGAACTATGTGTTTCATTCACTGAATATAGTATAATTATACTACTATGAAATTTATGTTAATATTCCTTCTAAACTCTTTATTATGTTATTAACATTTAAAGCACAACTACAATATTAAGAAATTAGTATTAGTAGCCTACTTTTGTTTTACAGACAATAAATAAAATATCAAACGGAAAGGAGCCATATAAAAATAACGACATAAAATTTCACGTTCCGTTTGAAGTTTGTGCACTACTGTTTTCTTAATCCAACAGGCTGCTTATTCATATACATAATTCTTCCTCTTTGCATACCTAGCCCTTGCTGCCCGCGCACGACATCAAAGTCAGAAAAATGCGCTTGCTTTGACATCACTGTACTAGACTATGGTATCACTCTGGACAGCAAATATCCAAGCCGTAAGTGAGATTCGAACCCAGAATATGGCTTTCAGGTGACCCTGACATTGGAACAAAGCCATTTCGTACACGACAACCGAGCATTATTTTTTTTTTATTTTAGTTGGTTATTTAACGACGCTGTATCAACTACTAGGTTATTTAGCGTCGATGAGATTGGTGATAGCGAGATGATATTTGGCGACATGAGGCCGAGGATTCGCCATAGTTTACCTTGCATTCACATTATGGCTGGGGAAAACCTCGGAAAAAACCCAACCAGGTAATCAGCCCAAGCAGGGATCGAACCCGCGCCCGAACTCAACTTCAGACCGGCAGACATGCGTCTTAACCGACTGAGCCACGCCGGTGGCCCCGAGCATTATCAAATATCTTTCTTTCTTAGAGTCGGTTTAATCTTCCCCATTTCCGTCTTACAAGCCACTGCGGGTAGGTGATGGAGAATCACTGATTCACACACCAGGGACTTCTAAAATGCGGGGCATTGCTGGTCATGGGATTCACATGGCACAGGGCCACTGCAGAGACGTCACAGGACAATCATGAAATAAACACTCAGTTCCGTGGACGGAAGATGAATTTCTTCCATTGACCACGCCGAGAATCGGCCCTTGGACCGCTTGGAAAGGAAGCGCAGCGCAATACACATACAGCAGTCACAACGACGGATGAAATTAACTATACAAGTACTAATTTAGGAGACGGGATGATGAAGGCGGTGATGACTGGTAATTCTAATGATGATTGTGACTATAGTGATGATTATATTGATGGCAGTCAGTATAGAGCTGATGATTTTATACTAGTGATAATTATATTATAATGGTGATGATGATTGCGGTGGTGATTATGGTGATGATGGTGATTATGCTAATGCTGGTAATTATTGTGATGGTGATGCTGGATATGGTAATAATAGTGATAATTGCGGTGATGAATATGGTGATAATGATTATGTTGTTGATAGTGATGAGTGCAAATGATTAGGGTGGTGATTATTGTGAAGGTAATAAATTATAGTGGTGGTTGTAATTACGGTGATGGTAATGATGATTTTGATAGTGTGAATTGCAGTGGCGAGTAAAGTGATTGTAACGAGTATTGTAATGGTGATGATGATTATGGGGTTGGCGATTATGACAATAGTAGTGATGATAAAGTTGATGATAGCCATGATAACATTATGTTCATTGTGAAGATGATGATTGTGTGTAGTAATATTATATTTTTATGAATTACAGCGAGTATTGTTCCTTGCTTCATATTGTTAAACATTTAGGCCTATACGTATACCGTGTGACACAGAAGTGCGTTGACAAATGGGAATCATTACTCTTCTGCAATTGGAAATACAATATGTATGTTCACTATCGCAAATGTTCCAAATGTGCTTGAAAATAGTGCTTCACTATATCCTGACATTCTTCTGTCATGCTTAAAAGTGTCGCAGGTGGTATGTGCCGGATAACATGAGTGATCCTTTGTTTCTTTTTTTTTTTTAATTGGGTTATTTTACGACGCTGTATCAACATCTAGGTTATTTAGCGTCTGAATGAGATGAAGGTGATAATGCCGGTGAAATGAGTCCGGGGTCCAGCACCGAAAGTTACCCAGCATTTGCTCGTATTGGGTTGAGGGAAAACCCCGGAAAAAACCTCAACCAGGTAACTTGCCCCGACCGGGATTCGAACCCGGGCCACCTGGTTTCGCAGCCAGACGCGCTGACCGTTACTCCACAGGTGTGGACTCCTTTGTTTCAAGTTATCTATAGATGTAGGCTCTGTCTGAAAGACGTGCTGTTTCACAAATCCCCATGGAAATAAATCAAGGGATGTGAGATCTGGTGACCGTGGAGGCCATGACTGAGGTTCACCTCGTCCAACACAGTGTACATCGAATATCTTATTTAGTTTATGGCGAATTGTTAGAGCATAATGTGTCGTGACCGTATTTGTTGAAACCACATCCTTGTCCGTTTGTTCAGAGAAAAATCATACAGGAGCTACATTACACTGCTGTCTAGCAATTCCCTATATGTGTGTTGGTTTACATTTCCAACAAAGAAATATGGGCTTCAACAACCATATTATCTAGTATTCCACACCACACCATAATTCAAGCTTCAAGCATCTATCTTGGGTTTACTTTGAATCAGTATCGAGCATTTTGTGTATGAGCGTGCCATCCAGTAAGAATACGCATTCATCACTAAACAGAAAATGCTTAAGGAAGGATCGATCAGTTCGCAAACGCTGTGTGGATCCATTTGCAATATATTAGCCTCCTGAGTGGAGTCTCGTCTTGCATTGTGTGTAAATGCTGGAATTTGTAGGGGTGAAAACGTGCAGATTTCAATATTCTGCGAACAGATTCTCTACTAATACTACTTATTCTTGTCACATAGCGCACTGACCTTTTAGGGCTGGCCGTCATCTTCACAATCACGTCCACTGAATGCTGTCCGTCAGTATATAGCAGATTTGGGACGAAAGGTGGAGAATTCTGGCGGCACAGAAGCGGAATGTGTACTGCCAGTCTAACAGTGCAAATGAAAATAGTCACTCAGATTACGGATATCTTGGAGGAAACATGTCCTTATGTTATTCATCATCAACATCATCATCATCATCATCATCATCATCATCATCATCATCATCATCATCATCATCATCATCTTCAAGGTTTAGGCCTGTTGGCCTGTTCCTTCCTCTTGGAAAGTGTCCTCCCATCTATTGCGGGTCTTCCCACATTCCTCCTTCCTTCCGGTCTGTAGTTCACTATTTGTTTTTTGGGGAATCTGTCTTAATTCATCCTTAATATATGTTCCTTCCAGTTTTCCTTTTGTCTTGCTAATCTGTCGTTTAAGTTGAAAATTCCCAGTTCCGTCCTTATGTCTGTGCTTCTTTTCTGGTCCAATAGAGTGTAACCTGCCACCGATCTCAGAAATCTCATCCCTGCAGCCTCTATCCTTCTTCTTTCTGATCGAGTCAATGCCCAGTTTTCACTGTCATACATAAGAACAGGGACTGCCATTACTTTATAGAATTTAGTTGACTCTCTTTTAGTGTGTACCGGGATAAATTTCTTTTTATTGTACCACACATTCCCTGGAATGTATTTATTTCGTTGTTAACATCGTTATTTTCGCAATAGGATACGTTGCAACCCAAATAATTAAAACTACTCACCTGCTCAATTATTTTATCCTCTATTACTATTTTGGTCCTTAGATGCCTAGTCCCCAGAAAGCCCATTGGTTTAGTTTTTGTTAAGGATATTTTAAGATTATAATCTTTAATAACTCTTAATAACTTATTTGTTGCTATTTGCGAACGGTCCTCTGAATTACTGAAAATCACTAGATCATCGGCAAACAAAAGAGTATCTGTGCTCTCTTTGCCGACTATAAAATGTTCTGTTAAAATACTTTGCCATTCTTCAATGACTGCGTCTATATATATACATTAAACATTGCTGGTGACAATGGGCATCCCTGTTTCACTCTCTTGTTTATTGCTACCCTTTTGTTCGTAATTACTTGTCCATTTTCTATACTTATATATGTTTTCCTATACAGACTCTGAATCACCTTAAGTATATGTTTTGGCTATCCTTTATTTTCCATTATATTCCATAGTTTATTTCTTATAACATTATCGAATGCCTTCTTATAATCTATGAATAGAATATATGTTGGCATGTTGAATTTTCTTCTCTTTTGTATCAGTTGTTGCATTATAAATACACAGTCGGAACAAGAACGTCCCTTCCTGAATCTGCATTGTTCTTCTTTCAGCAGAGCTTCATTAATTACGTTTATTCTTCTCGTCACTATTTTTGCATATAGGCCTATCTTATAAGCTGAATTGAAAAGGTTTATTCCTCTATAATTTGTGCATTCATGTCTATTTCCTTACTTATGTTATTTTGTACAATAATTATTTCACCTTAATAATTACGAGTGGTAATGTTCCCCTTTTATCAACTGATTTGTGTCAACTGATATATAGTAAAATAAAAAACTAGGGTGCTATGCATAGAAATTTCGCTAGCCCGCTCTACGAGCGTGCTAAACTAGCCCCGGCTGTCGACTGGTTACTTTGTACGGGATTCATATCATATCATATCGCTAACACTGGTTTATGAATACGAAAAACGTTAGTTCGCTGATCATCCACCGGAAGCCCACGCTAGGAATGTCGATGAATACGGCCCTAAATTCTAAATTGGAATAAATTAATGATGCACAATAACAATGACCAGACTCAAAGCACTCGTAATTGCTGCAGGCTAAGAGTTTAAAATGGAATTTATGATTCGCAAAAACCGTGACGAGAGGATCACCCCAGGAGAATAGCCGCAGGCTAAGAGTTTAAATTGGAAATATTCATGATCCACAAGAACAGTGGCGATACAATCACTTCATAACAATAGCAGCAGGCTAAGTGTCTAAATTGAAATTCATGACGAAAAAACACTGGCGACACTAACACTTCATAGTAATAGCCGCTATCTACGTGCCGTATTCATAGACATTCTTAGCGCGGGCTTCCGGTGGATGATCAGCGAACTAACGTTTTTCGTATTCATAAATCAGTGTTAATGATATGATATGATATGAATCCCGTACAAGTAACCAGTCGATAGCCGGGGCTAGTTGAGCACGCTTGTAGCTTGGGCTAGCGAAATGTCTATGAATAGCATCCTACAAGTCTAAATAGAATTATGATGTACAAGTACAATAGCGAGATTGCCACCTCATAATAATAGCCGTTAGCTACAAGTCTAAACTAGAATATTTATGATTAGAGTTCGAAGTTGAGGGACATTTACTCTGAAGTTAAGTACACAAAAAATAATAGTGTTTACAAAACAGCTAACAAGGTAGTCTCTCACCTCATGTTAGTTGGATGGATCAATATAGACCAAGCAAGGAAAAAATTAGATGTTCGCCTAAAGATCAAACGTAGATATTACGTTGATTGGAATACATCGTATTATAGTCTCTAGGTTGTAGAAATGTAATATTATTCTTAGGCCTATAAACAGTTATAGAGGACAATACTATTTACAAAGGTACTTTGTAACTATTTTAATAATAATAATAATAATAATAATAATAATAATAATAACAATAATAATAATAATAATAATAATAATATCAGAAGATATATTAATTGTATATGTAATTAATATTTGTTAAATTTTAGTTTCGCGAGATTTTTAGGGAAGAAAACATCTATAAAAATTACAAATTCCAACAGATTCTTCTAATTCCTTAAAAAAATGTTAAGTTCATGTGTCTGCACACATATCTATCAAAAGTTTCATGGTCCTTTGCAAAGAAACGTAAGTTTGTTAGTCTATGACTTACAAATGGGAAAATTGTTCGTTTCAGGAGACAGAAACGCGATCATTCTTCTGTCAGAATCTTCAGAAGATATGCAGTGAACTTCTTCACGGACTTCCGAGCAATAGCTATCCTAGCTCTATTGCGCAACAATTCCGTTTTCCTGCAGAACCCAGCGCATGTTTGAGTCTCGTTGCAGTCTGTATGGGTTGTTTTTTTAATTGGTTTATTTTACGATGCTTTATTAATTGGGATAGTGATCTCGCATCTGAGTGAAATGTAAGTGATAATGTTAGCGAAATGAATCCAGGGTCCAGCGCCGAAAGTTACCCAGCATTTTTACTTATGGGTTGAGGGAAAACCTCGGATAAACCTCAAACAGGTAATGTGTCCTATCGAGAATTCGATTATTATTATTATTATTATTATTATTATTATTATTATTATTATTATTATTATTATTATTATTATTATTATTAGAATGTAACATACATAACGGAAATAGACGTGTCTGAAACTAAATAGGTTACTATAAAATAAGCAATATTTAGATAAAACATTTAGGAAACAATATGTTCTATTTAATATAGCCTAAACCTAACCCTCGTATGAATAAAATTCGTTACCACAAAAAGAAGATGATATACTTAAAGTGGAAATAAGTGGATTATTCTATTTTGTAAGAATTAATATTAATAAGAAGTCAGAATGAAAGTTTTTGTAGGTTAACTTGATAACAAAATAAAGTAAACTAAGGATCAAATGAAGCAAAATGAATTTTTTTTTAAATCGTAAAAATATTTTTTCCATATAGCAGAAGGACAGCGTTTTAGACATACCAATCTTCATTATTGTACAAGATACAGTAACGGAGGAAAAAATGTTGAATATTTCCAAAAATTTTACTGCTGTAAGCTGTACCTAACCCCTTAACGGAGTAAAATGAAATGATATGAAAAGGAAAAAATGGATGAAATGAAAATCAGATGAGAGGAAACAAAGAGGAAGAAGATAGGACATGAGTAGAAAAGGAGGGAAAATAATTGAAATTCAAAGAAAAAACAGAAGGTAAAGAAAAACACCAGAAAATGGAGAAAAGGGAAATGGAAATTAAAAACGAAAAGGAATGACAAAATCGGCATAAGTACATAATTGCATGCGGTAGATAAGCATGATGCAACATAAAACCGTACTATAAAATTTAGTGCAGCACAATAAAGACATGGGTATGTACCTAATAAACAAGTTCAGTGTATAAAGGCAGGAGCTTAATGAGGTCATGTTTGCAGGACGGCCGCCATGTCGCTGATCTCAGGAAACGAGGTGGTTACCCTCTCCGCTTTGACATGATCTGTTTGGACGCGTACGACTTGGTTTCCCCGCTGTACAGTATAGTTCACTCTTCTTTCTGGCTGTCCGGTCCAATTTAATTACGTAGTATCTCCGGCTATGGTGGCGTCGACGCGCCCGCCTGGCTAAAGCGGGTCACTTCAGAATCAATAGGCTTCCCCGACATTAGCAGAGTAGCTATCAACGCCACGCATCCGGCCAGACGCCAGGTTATCAACGCTGTTGTGGAAGACCTTTTTTTGAAGCCATTAATGTGTATATCTATGAGACCGCATGAATCTCTCTCTCTCTCTTATGAACTGATTTTGAACAAACCTGATACATTGTAATGGATATCTGATTTTTTTATTATTATCCAATTTAATAAACCCTATTTCACCCTGAGGTATATTACGGTTATAGTTGGCATCAAAATACATATTTTATAACCAATAAACAATAGTAAAATTATGCAAATCTAGTCTTTCAGGTGACGCTCCTTGTAAAGCAGATTTGAATAATTTCAAGGGAAAAATTGTTCCGGGGCCGGGAAAAGTTGAGACGGTGTCGGGTGGAGTTCCCGGGTAGCTCAGTTGGTAAGAGCGCTGGTACGTTCAACCAGAGGTCCCGGGATCGATACCCGGCCCCGGAACAATTTTTCCCTTGAAATTATTAAATAGTAAAATTATAATATAAAATTGTGGTCACAGTTACAATTCACATGAATTATGTAGAAGAATGCACCTTAATGAAAGAATGGATCCTGTTAATAGTACATTATGCAACGAGCCTATAATGGTAGTAATTAAGATGCGAGTTTCATAATTTTAATTTTAATACGAGCGTCTTAATTACCATTATACTCAAGTTTCATACGACTTTTTATGTTCGACCATATTTCTAACTTGAAATTATTCATAACTATTCATGTTATGGTTATCTAATTGAGGAGCGGAACTGACATTCTAAATTGTGAGATGTGTGCAGACGCGAAAGTATTGATTTTTTCCGAGGAACGAATGTCATTGACCTTGATATAAACTAGAGAATAATATGAACATTAATCTTGATATAACCTGGAAATTGATTTAGAATTGAAAAACGAGATGAAAAATTGAATTTATTTGAATATTATTTACAATTAACGCTAATTATTATAGTAACAGAACATAACCTTCTGCGACAGTATTGGATTTCCAGCCTCCGTGACGTTTCGCTAGTTGTCTTTCGATTGCATATCCGAGAATAATCGATACTTGCGCTTTTATAATGCTACAATGGATTTCTGATTGGCTGAACAACTGAACTTTAATGAATAGGTGTACTTTAATGAGGTGCATTAAAGGGCTACTACCAGGTGTATAATTACTACATTTCGGCATGGTCGAGCATAAAAGATTAATGAGATGTTTGAGGAATAATCAATGCAAAAGATATACAAGAATCTAACCGTTTCAGAGTAAATACACGACCTTAAAAAGATAATCAATAGCATATTAATATAACAAAGTTTGACTTTTACTTTCAAATTAATACTTAATTTATGAACAATGGAACAGTTAAGAGTAATAAAAGGATATTACATGCAATGACGATTTACGGTTACATAAAATAATAACACAAGTAATGACTTACAACTAACGAATAACGAAATTCTTGAAGGGCAATATATAACAGTAGGGGCAATACAAAAGATTTAAAAACAAATGTAAGCAGTAAAGGAATAGTAGAAAAATTGACTTAAAATTACAAGTTAAACACATTCTTTTTAAAGCAATAGGTAACAACAACGAGATACTAATATCAATAAACGGACTTTAGTTACAGATTAAACACATTATTTTAAAAACAAACACGGAAAGGATCAATAGCTATTTTCAGGCATTATATACATGGACCATGTCTTTAATTCACATCTTCTTGACGTTACTTCGTATATTATTTGTTATTTTTCACTGTAACAACAAAAATATGTTTCATAAATTCTCTATATTTATTGTATTATGGTACTCTTTATCAATGGCAACCTGTAATGGTTATAGGAAGAAATATATATATATATATATATATATATATATATATAGCTATTAAACATATTATTTTAGAAGCAATAAATAGCTATACTAAGAGATGACTTAAAATTTACGAATTAAATACATTTTAGTAACAACAATTGGCAATAAGGAGGTATTGTAAGGTATGGCTCAAAATTAGAAATCAAACACCATATTAAAATAAAAATTAAAACTAATGGTACAGCCCAACCAATATCTGATTAAAATTATTACATATGTCGCCTTGAATTGAAACATTCATGCACGATAACGACGCAAAGAATGAATAATATTAAAAGCTGAAACTTAAGTTTGAAAATATCCGAGTTTATTACTAGATAAAAACAAATTGAAAAGATCAAGTAGAGTATATTCAAAACTAACGAAATCTGACATAAAGTAAAGAAAAACAACATCACCGCAGAATATTCCATCACTTCTCACTCTAAGAAATTCAGATCACGTTTCGGTTTCTTTTCAAATTACAGATTCCTAAAATTTGTCATTTCGCAACTAGTAATAACGTTTTATTTTCTGTTAATGTACGAAATTTTCTTTTTACTAGTTACTCTTAAAAATTGTCAGACTAGAGAAATTATCTTCCAATATAACACAAATATTATGATTAGTAACTTTCAACCAAAAATGGAAGTGTCGCGAGAAAACACTCCTACCGCTATCTCAA
This sequence comes from Periplaneta americana, assembly GCF_040183065.1. NCBI lineage: Eukaryota > Metazoa > Arthropoda > Insecta > Blattodea > Blattidae > Periplaneta > Periplaneta americana. Next base: position 126,892,798 of record NC_091132.1, on the reverse strand, counting down.
ATCTTCAAAGTCGACAAATCCAAACACAGATAGACAACTGTAAGATTTACAGTTTCTTATCGCGTTTTAAAGAAAACCCGAAATATGCTATTCTTGTTCAATCGGAAATTGAGTCAGGGAAATCAAAAACTCCCTAACTACAATAAACCAAATTTTACAGGAGAGAGAAAATACTTATTATTTCTCTTACTAACTTTCAATACTATACATTTATCTATTAATATTATGTAAAGTTACATTCTTTATCAATTAAATACTTCAAAACCTAAGTTTTTACATAATTTTACGCTACAATTTGAAACAAACACTGCTGGAGTTAGTGGTTTTCTGACTTCCACAGTGTATAAATTACGAAAAGTGAATAAATATAAGCCATGTGAAGAAAAAATTATAAGTATATCATAATTCCCTTATGAAACATTGGAATATACGAGAAAATGGAAGTTTATTATTAAGATTAACATTGCTACATTTTTTTTTAAATTTCAAATATATGAGACAGAAAATCACAAATTACCATAAAGCACATCAAAATACACAAATAAAACCACAAACAATATTAAATGTTAACACAGTCTCATTCATGTTACAGATTCTGTTTTTTCTCTCACTCTCATGTTCTTCCTGTGCATCTAGATTCTAGATTATTACTGTCCGCAAACAGAGTTTGGTAATTCATCCTACTTTCCTCAGAAATTAAATTTTGCAAGTCCTTTTTCTTTCTTCTTTCAATGGCAATGCTGAATTGTACTTTAGTTGAATGGGGAATGATGCATCTGTATTGGGTTTCTGAAAGTTCATCGACTCGATATTGTGCCTTTCATAGTCTTACTTACATGGATTTCATAGATTTTTGTGACATTCTGAATACCGTATCGTATCACTTTACTCAGCTGGTTGAGCGATAGTGTTGCCACCTACCGGGAAATTAAGCTTGGAATGCAAAAACTCTCTTATTCCATGCAGTAAGTGGAGTTCTGACTTCCACGAGTTTTAAAACAGCCCCCAGAATACAGATGAATGTCGATGTTTGTGTATTCTTGCCTTCCACGCATGCGGGACAAACTAAAAAGTATCATCCAGCCCATAACTCAATCTTGTCAAAAATTGGAGTTAGAGGGTTTTTGATCTCCCTGTCTCAATTATATCCTGTGCAATATTCCAAATGATCATATTAAATGTCTGAGAGACACAAAACATACGATAGCTTAATTACTAAGTGCCTGTTCCTACCAAGTCAGAAAGTTACAGGCATTTCTATCTTCGTTTTATCCGATAAAAATCTATCAGTTCTTTAGGCTGGTGCAAAAATGCCAACCGACAGAGTTGATTTCTTCTCTACTGTAAGGTTCTACTCACAGCAGTTTGCATTGACACTACTTCATTTGATACGAATTCACATCTGAACTATACGTCCATATTTTATTTAGAGTAAAGCCTAATTAATGAATAAAAAATCTCATTTGTGTAGCTTCCAGTTTTCAGTGTTTCTGATGCTGATAAACTCTGATTTTCCTTTCATATAAAATAGAAGTGATGTTGTGCATAAGTAATTTTGTTTCAAATGTCATATTCCTTTAATGAAAGTTTGTCTTGTAATTTTACTCCCAGGAATATTTAGAATATTCTTCTATGTATCTGAAACAATATTGTTAAAATTTGTACTTTTTTCATTCTTCCTACTAATACTGTTAAATTTGTCTTTTAACTGCGCAATTATTTCTGATTCAGAAGTTTCAATAGGATTTTCTTCACTTTCACTTGATGGCATATTTAACATTTTCTTTTGTAATACTTTCATCATATTCTTAATTATTTTCTTACGATATTTCTTCTACTTCCGGCGTGATACTCCTGCAAACTGAAGACTGCTATCCTACAATTTTCAATAACATGTTGGCACCACAATCAACTGAACTCTCTTGCTGCATAGTTGAAACCTACTGAATCCTTCTCCCACAACTTCTGTAACATTGGTGGATTCCTTAAGCTTATAAAGTTTTGCTCTGCACATGGCACAAACAGTTATTGTTCAAATTATTCTTTACTAATTCTGTCATTCATTGTTGAACTGGCTTAGATTCTTTGAAACATGTGAATGTTTTGCTTCATTGAAAGGAATAGTCTTTCTGCTATATTAGACAATATATTAACTGGTGCTTCTTACTAGCTTAGATACACAAAATGGAGATAACATCCGCTTTGTAGATAATACAGACAAAGTCCACTAGCTTAAGAATTCAATATACTGTTATACTGCTGTTACTGCCATCTGTCGATAGAAATTTAGAGGAGTTTGGGATAAAAGGATACTCAACCTTTGTATAATTTCACTAACACTGTGTGATTTGTAGGATAAAAAGACACACAACATACAACTAGCTACCCCTATCCAATGTTATGTTCATATTAATGTACTAGACACAAGAAGTGTTCCACAGTTCCAATCTAAAAAATTTTCAGTAGTTATGTAGTGAGACAGTATGTATAGCTAACATGTATATTTTTTAGAAATTTAAAAACTGTCCTTTTTTGAGAAATTGAAGGTTAAATATAACAATGCATGATCTTGAAACAAATTCACAAGAACATAATGTTATATATATATATATATATATATATATATATATATATATATATATAATAAAACTTGTTTGATGACCCTCAAGTTCAAGATTAAGCAGTGTAATTGTAATTGTAATTTTTCAGAAAATTTAAATAGCTATCACAAAACTAGTACCGACACAGAGATTCAATACTTTATACATATAATTAACTTTATCCTAGCTTCAGTTTTGAAAACTATTATGAAAATTAAACGGGGTCAGGTTATGACCCGGTGTTGATTTGACATGGGATGACCCATAACTTACTGAAAGAAATAGTGAACGGGAGGAGAGTTCGTGGTAGAAGAAGGTATCAGATGATAGAAGACATTAAGAAATATAGATCTTACGCTGAGACAAAGAGAAAGGCAGAAAATAGAAAATATTGGAGAAAGTTGGGTTTGCAGTGAAAGACCTGCTCTTGGGCAGAACACTATGAATGAATGAATGAATGAACCATAACTAACATTCCGACAGAGCAGTAAATCTTATCAATAGGAGGGAAAATACATTAACGTGTGGAAACCTGCTTCAAATACTATTTGTCCATCACAATTTCCTGGCATGGAAAGCTAACACTATTGTCCAGTTAACATCATTATTGTCAATCGTCGTCAGTAGGAACTTCAAGATTATATCAATTATTAAGTCCTGATTACAAATTATGTCATTTCAACGTCTTTAATGGTGTCGCCTTCTTTGTTTATAGGCCTATAGTTGGTATTCTTGGACTATTATCAATAGTAAAGTGTCAGTGGGAAGTAGGAAGAAAATTATAGCCCTCATAAATATCATAGGGCCGTTTAATTAGAAATTGAATTGAGAGTAGTAAAAAGGTAAAGGTATCCCCGTAACATGCCATGAAGGCACTTGGGGGGGCATGGAGGTAGAGCCCAATGCTTTCCATGACCTCGGCACTAGAATGAGGTGGTGTGGTCGGCACCACGCTCTGACCGCCTTTTACCCCCGGGAAGGACCCGGTACTCAATTTTATAGGAGGCTGAGTGAACCTCGGTGCCGTTCTGAAAGTTTGGCAACGAGAAAAAATCCTGTCACCACCTGGGATCGAACCTCGGACCTTTCAGTCCGTAGTCAGCTGCTCTACCAACTGAGCTATCCGGCCGCCCATTGAATTGAGAGTATGTGTATTTAAAACAGGTATAGTGTGTATTTTTTAAACAAATCTATACTCTCTATTGTGACTGGGACTTTGCGCTGTTATAGAAATAAATAAATAAATAAATAAATAAATAAATAAATAAATAAATAAATAAATAAATAAATAAATAAATAAATAAATAAATAAATAAATAAATAAATAAATATTATAAAGTCTTCAATTTCTATTGCACATTCCTTCCTTAGATTCAAATGAAAGCCAAAAACTCCCCAAGTACGGAATTTTCTTCAAGATATTTAAAAGGTTTAATTTATTTACAGAAATTCCCTAATTTGGTTAAATACCCTCAAATCTGGTAACAATTACTGGATGAGTCTTGCATACTTAATATGCCTAAATTTGTAGCTTTATTAAAGATGATCCCTAGAGATACAAAGGCAAGGATCAACGTTAAGAAAGAATTATCTGACATGATGTTAGACACACATCATAGTCTAAGACAAAGTCCACAATTTCAACTTCGCCAGTCTTTATTTCTTTAACAAATACGCTTAGAATCTATTGTCCACACCTGTGGAGTAACGGTCAGCGCTTCTGGCCGCGAAACCAGGTGGCCCGGGTTCGAATCCCGGTCGGGGCAAGCTAACTGGTTGAGGTTTTTTCCGGGGTTTTCCTCAACCCAATACGAGCAAATGCTGGGTAACTTTCGGTGCTGAACCCCGAACGCATTTCACCGGCATTACCGTATCACTTTCATTTCATTAAGACGCTAAATAACCTAGATGTTGATACAGCGTCGTAAAATAACCCAATAAAATAAAAATAAATAGAATCTATTTATAACCTATACTACACGTCCTATTATACTCGTCACATGGGTGCATAGTGACTATGAGTGCGTACTAGGAACGAAGTAATCACGTGTTCTATAAAAACCAATCTGGTTAAATCCAATATTCACACTTCAATTGAAAAGTTCACTGGCGAGGCACTTCTCTTCGATTGTTTTTCTATTGTACTCTAGTTATTTCTGTGATAAGCTATGTGAGTAACTTGATTGCGTTACCGTATTTACTCGCATATTGAACCCCACTTTTCCACTCTTTTCAATGAAAAAAGTAGAGGGGGTCTTATATGCACTTATGAAAAATTCGGTGAGGAAATAAAGTATTTAAGTTAGGTAAACAATAGGCCTAAATATAGAAATTAGTTTAAACGTTTCAAATAGAGCTTCAGTATTTTTATTGACAAATTACGGTATTTACCATAGAAACAACATGCTGAACTTTTTTTTTTTACCGCGGCAGCCTAAAAAATACATCGAAAATTCGCGATCAGCAGCTTTCACTCTATTTTTCTTCACAAAGTCAATCACATTCAATTTAAATGATACAAAATAACTCACTCGCTTATTGCTCATTTTTGAATTCACGCCGACACTGATCTGGTTCACCGTAACGACTGACTTGGGCAGTACAGTATGCGAAAACCGATACCATGAATAGGAGAGGAGGAATTGTCGAAACATTATAAATTACCTAAAACTCTAGACAAATAAATCTTAAATTTATGTCCCAGTTCATAATCAGTAATTAAATGAAGAATCCGAAAATATGCTACAATTACAAGAAAATGCAGAACTGTACTACAGCCAAGCTGATAAGTAGACTTCGATACTTGGGACCCGATACAATAAGTTTACTGTGCATGTACTATAGGTTGTTGACTCGCTGCAGGTAGTGAAAGGTAGAGATGTGTTGAGGTAACAACGTTGCTATTTAGAGTAGAGTACGGTAGTATGGGGAAACACACACACACATATGTACATTCTGAAAGTAAATATACGTTACATAATGACAATGTCAAAAGAATGTGAAAAGTATTTACTCTCCTGTCTTTTATAATAATAATAATAATAATAATAATAATAATAATAATAATGATAATGATTTATTTAACCTGGCAGAGTTAAGGCCATACGGCCTTCTCTAACACTCAACCAGGAGTAAAGACTGCGTTACAAAAACACTACAAATTTACAAATTACACTACAATTTTACACACAAAACTGAATAAGATAATAATAATAATAATAATAATAATAATAATAATAATAATAATAATAATAAATAAACAACAAATAAGAAGAAATCAGACATAATATATAACATACAGAAAGAAAGAAAAAAGCATAATAATATGTGAACAGCAGGTCAAAATAAATGAGGCATACAAAAAAAAGACAATTATTCATAATAATAATAATAATAATAATAATAATAATAATAATAATAATAATAAATAAACAACAAATAAGAAGAAATCAGACATAATATATAACATACAGAAAGAAAGAAAAAAGCATAATAATATGTGAACAGCAGGTCAAAATAAATGAGGCATACAAAAAAAAGACAATTATTCATAATAATTATAATAATAATAATAATAATAATAATAATAATAATAAAAATAAGAATAGTAATAATGATAATAATAATAATAATAATAATAATACTAATAGTAGTAATAAAATAGTGCAGTACAAAGTATACAGTGAATACAATATTTCTAAGTACACACAATAAGGAAAATTAAGATTATATATAGCTCAACTTATCACATTAGAGATATAACATTATCGGAAAATATGAAAACAAAAATATAAAATAAGTTGAATATCATTAGAACATAAAAAAAAATGTGAATACGTGGAAACATGCAATACAACACTTGTCATGATAGTAAGTTAGTTTGGCAACTCGTCATAAGATAATTTTCTAACTTGGATTTGAAAGAATTCAATGTTAGGCAGCCCTTGACTTCAGGCGGCAGAGAGTTCCAGTGATGAGAGGTAGCAACAGTGAAGGATGAGGAATACAGAGACGATGCGTGAAGTGGAATTTCTAGCGTGTTATCGCGTTGTGATCGAGTATTAATATTATGATAGCGAGAGAGAGTATGAAATCGAGCGAATAAATAATAGGGGGAAGAAGAGTGCATAATTCGATATAAGAGAGAAAGTGAGTGCAGATTTCTCCTCTCATGTAACCTAAGCCATGATAACTTCTTGAAAGAAGGTGAGATATGATCATAGTATCGAACATTACAAATGAAGCGGACGCACGCGTTATGAACACGCTGTAGTTTCTGAGCGGAATCAATCCTGAGATCACTGAACAAAACGTCGCAATAATCGAAGTGAGGTAGAATGAATGTCTGTACCAGCGTCTGTTTTAATTTAGATGATAATGATACAATCTTTTTAGTGAATGGAGAATAGAGAATGTCTTCTTACATGTATATTTAATATGCGTATCCCAATTGAGATTAGATTCGAAATGTACTCCGAGATTTTTTACGGTAGAGCTAAACGGGATGATTGTTTTATTCAGTTTCACAGGTGGAATATTCAGGTCGTTGACTTCAGGAATTAATCTACGGTTCGCGAACAGAATAGCCTGTGATTTACATGCGTTTAGGTTAAGCCCAAATTGTTGAGACCAGGAAGAGATGGAATCAAGATCTTCATTCAGACTATTAATGCTATAAGCATTATAAGCATTTGTGTTTAATTATACACAGTGTTAATGGTGGAAATAAACATGTAGCAATTTTAATTTCTTCATTTATCCTATTGGTCGTCTTTAGGAAGTGCAGTTACAGTAACGAATTGCAATGTACCTACTACAAGATACATTCTCAGTGTCTCAAGCATAAATCTTTTTGGGTTATCTGCCTAAGTTTGTACTGTGAAAAGCTGCGCTCTACGTCGCATGACGTGATAGGAGCAAAACGAAAAAACCTAACATCATTGCAGTCTCTAAGACAGTCCTTTTTTTCTCGGGTGACTCCATGTACACTAATTTGCTGCTTATGTTACACAATGTTCCATATCCGTTATTTTTACATAAAATTGATTTTCACTTCTGTTTTACGCGTTCAGTAACCGGTATACTTGGTGTCTAATTAATTCTCTGTGTCATTTCCTCAATTAATTTGAGGGCTTCCGGCATCTCTTGCTCTGACTTTACTAACCGTGTAATAGTTTCAAATACAGTTTGAAAATAGGTTTGTATGGAAACCAAATTATTCGTCAGAACCTTCAAATCCAGAGCTTTTTCCTTTGCGTATTTGTTGGCATTCATTCTACAGTACCCCACCCACTGTACGCTTTACCACTATACTCAGTACGCAGTTATGCGGATTTCCCACTGAACTGCTCTATCGGGTCCGAAGTCTCGAAGCCTACTGATAAGCTAGTTGATATATGTGAATCATTTGCAAAATTTGTATAACAAATGGACGATTGAGAACGTCAAAATTAAAGTACTATTTAGTGCATATTCTGCATGTATTAATGTAGTGCAATGTCTCTGCCATAGTAATCAGCCACTGTACACTCACCTTGCTTTACAGCACTGTTTTGAATTATGTAACAGACATGACGGAGTAACAGATCTGACAGGTAACAGACGTGACAAACCAAACATAAGCATGTGCTAACCTAAAATCTTTTTGCTTAAAAATCTTCAAAATAGCAACTTAACTACTGCACACGTGCACTATTATGTCCTCTCGATCTTGACTTTATAATAGTATGTTATTTGTGGAAAAAACAACTCAAACAGATCTGACAGAGTAAAAATGCACTCTTAGACTAAAACATAAAGCAAGAGTATGACACACAATCTCGCCAAATCAAAATGGGTGAACATAGCAGTACAATAAAAATGACTCTTTGCGCATCATCTTGGCTTGTGCTGACATCTGTGGGATTTCTTTTTTCAATTGTGTAGCCATAGGGACAGAATGGTGTAACAGACCTGACTGACTTACAGGACTAGATTAAATTATGCAATCATATTTAAGGAAATATCAACTCAGACATAAATGAATAAGTTTTGATAATATAAAATGTTTCTTTGATTTTTTCCTCAATTACATTATTAAACAAACCTTTATCTGGACATAATCATGCTCCATTTTAAAAGCGCAACAGTATGGACACAGCATTTTAGCTGTTACTATGAGAATTTGATTTTATTCTCGTGAAATATTTCACATGAAGGAAATAATTCTTGTGACGTTTACAACATTAGTATTGAAACTACACACTGTTAGGAATTTATAACTCTATTGTTATAAATGCAATACTGGGAAGGGTAAGAATTGATGGACGTCATTTGTTGGGTACAAATTCTGCAAATGACCCACATAGTAAATAAATTAGTGGCATTATAGACAGTACGAACATATTACTGAAGTTACATGGAAAATACATTTACATCCCTTCAATATAATCACCAGCGTGTCCCTATATCTATGCCAAAATCGGGTAACGTTGAATGTCGTTAGCGAGATTGTTTCTGTTGATCTCTCTGATGGACTGCCCTACTGCATGAAGAACTGATGCAATATCTGGAAAACTATTGCCGCTAAGTGGTTCTTTCAACCGTTGAAACAAGTCGTAGTCACAAGAACTCATGTCAGGGGAATATGGAGGATGTTCCATTACTTCCTAATCCTATCTCTGTAGCAATTGAGCCACTGTTCCTGCGACATGACAACGAGCATTGTCATGCAAGATGAAAGGTGCATTGTCTCTCAGGAATGTGAACGTTTACACCCCATACCTGGACGTAGATTGTGTTCGATAAAATGTTGGTAGTACGCTTCATTGACATTTTGGTCTTGAGGTGACAACATGGCTAATGATAACATCTTCATTGTCGTATGCTACTATCAGCATGACTTTCTCCCTAGAGCAGTCGTGGCGAATATGTAATCGTCCGCCGAGCCACTGTGTAACCTGCAACGTACATAGCACCTATGGAGGGAGGCGGACACCCGAAGAGGAAGTGAAGCAACTGTCTGACTTATTAACGGATTTTCATTTTCCTTACGTCAAGCACTTAAATATAATTTTATACAGTATAAGGTTACAAACTAATGTAACGAAGAAAGAAATGAATAAGAAAACTTAGGACACATTATCACAATCTAAAATTAACTGTCTTCAGAATGTCTCTGCGACAAAGTTTCACAATCAGGAATTATGTCACTTACTGCCAGTCGTAGCTGATCACGAAGGTATTTGTCTATCAGCCGTAATCTAAATTAGGTTTTTACTATTTTCATTGTTGAAAATAATTTTTCACAAACATAAGTTGGAGCGAACATGGCTTCAACAGAGCAAACGAAAGAACGAAGCTCCGGATATTTATTTTTTGGCAAAGAATTGAAAAGTTCAACATTTGTCAAGTCCTTACATCTAGCTCTCATTGTAACATTACATTGAAAATCTGTGAGTTTAAATTGAAGACCTAACCGCATTATTCGTACATCTGCTGAAAAAGGATCGAAATAATAATAATAATAATAATAATAATAATAATAATAATAATAATAATAATAATAATAATAATAATAATAATAATAATACTTAACCTTTTAATGTTTCATGAGTAACATGTAGTATAATGCTGTTTTATGTTATACAACCGGTTTCCTCGTAATACTTGTGAACAAATAATATATTTAATATTCTCACCATATTGGCAGCAAAAAAATTCGTCCTCCCATCCTATTTGAAACTTTCGTTTTTGTAGAGGTACATGGTTTCGAGAGAGACATTGCGACGATACGCCCCTCGCAGGTCAGAGACAAATACAATTGGAACGGAGTTTGACTCCAGTGGTGAGAGGGTGGGAGTTGGGGGAGGTAGGAAGCAAGAGAAATGCACAGCTATCATTGCGAGTCACAATGTGCTCGTGAGTCGCATTTTCGCCACGGCTGCCCTAGAGGGTTCACATCGCACTTTTTTTTTTTGGACGTACTGATCCTATGTGGTGCCATTCGTTAGACTGACGCTTTAGTTCAGGCTCGTATGCCCGTGCCCACGTCTCGTCAACGGCAACAATACGTTGCAGGAATACCTACGTCCCCTTCGTTGTGGTGTTTCTGTAGGTGGAGTAAAGCTATTACGTATTGCTGCCACTTCCATGCTTCTGTTAGGTTATGAGGAACCTAACGGGCTGCAATTTTTGTAATGTGGAGGTTTTTCTTTAGAATGTGACATACAGTTTGATGGAAGAGTCCAACCTCGATGGATAATTCTCGTACAGTCCAGAAATGGTCAACAGCAAGGAGACCTCGCACTAACTTCACTTGGACGGGCGACCTGTGCGAGCTAGAGCCACATCTGCCGTCTCATTCCAACCAGTACAAAATGCAGATACCCATCTTGTAACCGTCCGGTACGGTAGTGCATCGTTGCCACAAGCTTCAAGTAACCGTTGATGTCACAGGTCTGCGTTTCTACTACAGGCTACCTCGATTTTTAGCCACGTTCGCTGCTCAAGTTTAGTAAACATGCTTTAGAGGAGTTAAAAATAGTGCTCTACAATTAACCACCACAATAACTTCTGTTGTGATAGCAACCAGTTTTATCATTCAATACATCTACAATATCTCCAACTACGATCACCAGTTGTTTCGTATCGCATACGAATGTGCACGACCCATTCCCGGCAGTATTGTCACTAATATATTTACAACCCATGTGTATATTATATACAGTATATATATATATATATATATATATATATATATATATATACTTACTGGCTTTTAATGAACCCGGAGGTTCATTGCCGCCCTCACATAAGCACGCCATTGGTCCCCATCCTGAGCAAGACCAATCCAGTCTCTATCATCATATCCCACCTCCCTCAAATCGATTTTAATATTACCTTCCCATCTACGTCTCGGCCTTCCTAAAGGGCTTTTTCCCTTCGGCCTCCCTACTAATACTCTATATGCATTTCTGGATTCGCCCATACGTGCTACATGCCCTGCCCATCTCAAACGTCTGGATTTAATGTTCCTAATTATATCAGGTGAAGAATACAATACGTGCAGTTCTGTGTTCTGTTCTCCATTCTCCTGTAACTTCATCCCACTTAGCCCCAAATATTTTCCTAAGCACCTTATGCCCAAACACCCTTAACCTATGTTCCTCTCTCAAAGTGTATATATATATATATATATATATATATATATATATATATATATATATATATACACACACACACATATTAGTAATAATAGTACTCGTAGTAAAAATATTAGTAGTTACATTGTACATAGTAGTAACAGTAGCCTTATGGTAATAAATGTTAAGTTGTAATTTATAGTAGTTATAGTAGTAGTAATAAATATTGTAACTCTAATTTTACGCTTAATATTCCTTTAAACTACAGAGAACATTTGGAGATAATTAAATTATAATTAAAATTACAATTCTATTTAATATCCTTCCTAAATTTTAGAGGCACAGTTATAATTTGTATTCAACATTTATTCGTGTATTAAAGGCGCTCTTCATTAGATATAAATTTGTAGTACTGATAGATTATAATTATTTATTTAAAGACTATTTTCAACGTTTTATTATAATAGACATTCAATCACTGTGCAATAAGTTTTAATTTCAGATATTTATTATTAAGGCTATTAAATAACTGAGACTAAGTACTCACTGAAGTAATTGAAATTTCCATCTCAACAATTATTTCACTTTCTCATTAAATGCAGTATATACAGAGTGATTCACGAGAATTTACCGTCATTTACTAATGTATGTATTTATTTACACTGCAAGTGGGCAAGCACCCGGTGGCAGTGGTATATACAATAATTAACAATACACAGTTAAAATGATAAGCAATACACAATAAAATTTACAATACATAATACAATTTACAACACATATACAATTTTATACACAATACAATAAGAATACACAATACAATTTAACACAATAATAATAATAAAACATAAAATAAAACACCTAATTTTACAACACAACCTACATAATTATGTATAGGTCCTACATAAGTTTCAATAGTCTTTCACTTTACTCTCATCTCATTCCCTGTAGTGGCACTATGACGCATTTCACTGACACTTTAGCACATTTCACTGACACTCTGTAACACATTTCACTGACACTATAGAAGACATTTCATTGACGCTATAAATTATCACTGAACGGAACTGTTCACTGCACTGTAAAACCATAACTTCACTGATTCACCTCGCTTCACTGATATAACAGTTCAAATAAGTCAAATAATTGCATTCTTATTCATACTTATAAACAGAACTACATTTAAACTAAACATTTCTAGTCTAAGGCCCTCTTACACGCTATTTTTAAATAATTTACAATTCAAACCAAGGAAGTAAACTCGTCAGGCTAGACAAATACATGTCACCTTAAAAAATTAAATGTTGAATGTCACCTTAATTTTAATTTTCACTTTATACACAACTCTTTAAATTATTCTTGAATATCCTTAAGGAAGGACAGCCCTCAAAGACCGTTGCAGGTAGGTCATTCCAATCATTTATAGTTCTATTTAAAAATGAGAATTTATCTACATCCGTTTTCTGTTTCCTACATTTGATTTTAAAATCATGATCGTTCCTACCATAGTACGTTGGCTTTTCTAACCGAGGCTTTATGTCTACCCATGCTTTCTGACCTAGATGTTCTCTATACAATGATGTTATTCTAGTTTTCCTACGTCTGTTTTCCAAAGTTTCCCATTTAAGTTCTTTTATCGTATCGTTCCCATTTTCTCTTTTACCTTTAACAAATTTAGCTGCCCTATACTGGATTCTTTCTAAGGAATTTATCTGATATATTCTATAGGGATCCCAACACGTAGTTCCGTATTCCATTAACGGTCGCACTAATGTTAGATATGCTATTTCCCTCGATTTGGGGCTAGCCTTTCTCAAGATTCTCATAATAAAGTGAAGCGCCCTCCATGCTTTGCCTGTAACATTATCAACATGCTCTCCCCAAGAAAGTTTGGAGTTTAAATACACTCCTAGGTATTTACAACATTGTTCTTGCGGAATTACAACACCACTGAATTCGTAATTAAGACTAGTTTCCTCTCGGGTTTTACAAAATGTTATAGATTTACTTTTAGAACCATTTATTTTCATCCTATGTTTTAACGCCCAGTTGTAAATGTTATTCAAGTCTGTTTGAATAGCATCTACATCTGAATTATTTCTAATCTTTCTATAGATAATGCAGTCGTCTGCAAATAGCCTCACATTTGATGTAATATCCTGGCATAGGTCATTTACGTATATTATAAAGAGTAATGGACCCAGAACGCTGCCCTGTGGCACCCCTGAACTTATATTTCCAATTTCCGATATTTCATGACCTACTCTAATTCTCTGGGTTCTACCTTTTAAGAATTCTTGGATCCATAGCACCACTCTTTTATCTATTCCTAGCCTACTTAACTTATCTATTAATATGTCATGTGGCACCAAATCAAATGCTTTCGAAAAGTCAATCACAACTGCATCGATTCTTCCGCCTCTATCTACCTCTTCAGCTAGATCCTGAACCAGCGACGTAATTTGACTATCACATGAGAAGCCTTCCCTAAAACCATATATATATATATATATATATATATATATATATATATATATATATATTGTGACAGCGACGTGAGATTCGAACTCACGACCAGCGTCCCGCAAGAGAGCAGACCGCGCGTGAGCCGACGCGGGCTTCACGGAGCACATTGGGATGGCGCGCGGCGGAGAGAAGTAAGCGGGAAGGGCCTACGTGGCGAGGGAGTTTGCGCGCGCATCTTCTGCTTGCCTAGAGAGGCCGAGAAATCCGTCGAAGTGGAAGACTCGCGAATTCGAACTTTCGAGGCTACGTCGCTGTGGTTATAAATTACGGACGCGAAGGAACGACAGCAGTTTTTCAGTTGATTAGTCAGCCAGTCAGTGAGAAAGCCAGAGCAAGCAAGCCAGTCTTGTGTACCGGAGTTCGACTCGAGTGTGCGTCCGCAACTGTATCAGCATCCAAAGGCCTGAGTTCGTGTGCAGTGGACCGCAGTTGGAGGGACCTGAGTTCGAGTGCAGTGGACCGCAGTTGGAGGGACCTGAGTTCGAGTGCAGTGGACCGCAGTTGGAGGGACCTGAGTTCGAGTACAGTGAACTGTCTCTGAAGGTCTGTGGTTCGAGATACTGTGAACTCGAGTGACTGAGCTAGAAGAACTGTGAACGGAGAACTGATAGTTCTGATTTGTAAATAGTGCTTTGTAAATATTAGTTAAGATTAACAGTTCATTGTTGTTCGTACTAGTCCAAGTAAATTGTCATTGTCGTCGGTGGAGTGCTATAACGAATAATGTGTTGAGTGAAAATCCAATTGTTGACGAGAGCGTTTAAGGCCAATTGTAGAAAAGAATTATTGTTGTGACGAATAAATTACATTGTTGTTACTAATAAAACGTTGAAATATATAAGTAATGGTAGTAAAATATTAGTAGGTGTTATATTGTATACAGTAGTCACAACAGTGGTAATAAATATTATCACTTGTAACATATATTACTAATAATAGTACTCCTAGTAAAAATATTAGTAGGTGTTATATTGTATACAGTAGTCACAACAGTGGTAACAAATATTAGCAGTTGTAATATATTATATTAATAATAGTAGTACTCGAAGTAAAAATATTAGTAGGTGTTATATTGTATACAGTAGTCACAACAGTGGTAATAAATATTATTACTTGTAACATATATTACTATAAATAGTACTCGTAGTAAAAATATTAGTAGGTGTTATATTGTATACAGTAGTCACAATAGTGGTAACAAATATTAGCAGTTGTAACATATTATATTAATAATAGTAGTACTCGAAGTAAAAATATTAGTAGGTGTTATATTGTATATAGTAGTCACAGCAGTAGTAATAAATATTAACATTCGTAACATATTATATTACTAATAGTAGTACTCGTAGTAAAAATATTAGTAGGTGTTATATTGTATACAGTATGTTTCAAAAGTACGGGGCACAATTTCAGGTATGTATTTCCCACATGTAGACAATCAAAATACTTCATTACAACATGTGTCCGGAAATGCTTTATTTCCGAGTTATGGCCTTCACAACATTGAAATTCACCGGAACGTTTTTCTTTCCGCAGGTCGTTGCCGTCAAAGGAGACATTAAGAGGGCACTCTGACAGTTCATTCCGAGGCGAAGGTTACATTCAGTGTTGTGTAGGCGTTAGACTGTGCGACATGTATTCAAATCAAGAGCTGGCAGAGATACACTTCATGTGCGGTAAGGCGGACGGCAATGCTGCGCTGGCTCGTCGTTTGTACCAGGAGAGGTACCCACAGCGACAATGTCCAGATCGGAAGACATTTGTGCGTCTCCATTACGTCTGTGCGAGTAAGTGAAAATTTAACTCTCCTGGTTTGGGTAGGGGACGACCAAGATCTACAACTCCAGAAGTACAGGAGGAGATTCTGGAGGCTGTGAACATGACTCCTTCTATCAGCACACGAAGGGTAGCGTTGCAAGTCAATGTTCTTATACGACTGTCTGGAGACTGTTGAAAGAGTATCAATTGTATCCTTATCATTTGCAACGTGCACGAGTTAGGTTCTGTCAGTGGTTCTTGCAGCAGTGTGGTGTAAATCCGAACTTTCCTGCCTTAGTATTATTTACAGATGAAGCACAGTTCACACGAGATGGCATAACATATTTCCACAATCAGCATGTATGGGCGTATGAAAACCCACGTGCAACTGTTCCATCTCATCACCAGGTGCAGTTCTCCCTCAACATGTGGGCCGGTATCATTGGTGATCGATTAGTTGGACCCCATGTACTTGTAAACAGACTTACGCGGCAGGCGTACACAAACTTCCTGGAAAACACCATACCTCATGTTTTAGAAGACACTCCACCGATCAATCGTCAACACATTCACTTCTTGCATGATGGCGCTCCTGCACACTTCAGTCGTACGGCTCGCCGGTACTTGGATCGAAGGTTTCCTGATCGATGGATAGGTAGAGGTGGCACAATTGCTTGGCCTCCACGCGGACCTGATCTGAACCCTCTCGATTTGTACTTGTGGGGCCATTTAAAATCATTGGTTTATTCGTCTCCGGTGCCTGGTTTGGAATCCCTTCGGAATCGAATTGTGGCATGTTCTGAGGACACACGCAATACTCATGGAGTTCGGGATCGTGTTCGCAGGTCAATGAGACATCGATGTGAGGTCTGTATTCAAGAAGGAGGTGGACATTTTGAACATCTTGCGTAATGACAACGACCTGCGGAAAGAAAAACGTTCCGGTGAATTTCAATATTGTGAAGGCCATAACTCGGAAATGAAGCATTTCCAGACACATGTTGTAATTAACTATTTTGATTGTCTACATGTGGGAAATACATACCAGAAATTATGCCCCGTATTTTTTAAACACCCTGTATAGTAGTCAGAGCAGTAGTAATAAATATTAACACTCGTAACATATTATATTACTAATAGTAGTACACGTAGTAAAAATATTAGTAGGTGTTATATTGTATATAGTAGTCACAGCAGTAGTAATAAATATTAACACTCGTAACATATTATATTACTAATAGTAGTACACGTAGTAAAAACATTAGTAAGTGTTATATTGTATATAGTAGTCACAGCAGTAGTAATAAATATTAACACTCGTAACATATATTATATTACTAATAGTAGTACTCATAGTAAAATATATTTTTTTATTGTATAAAATATTCAACGGTCTACTGGATAATAGCGAAATATTATCACAAATCCAGATTAACGCTAGAACATCACATTTAAGAAATCGTCAATTGTTATATTATAATAAACCAAACACTTCAGCACATAAAAATTCACCAGTGTAAAAAATGTGTTCAAATTTCAATGAAATATGTAAAACATGGGATCTAGATTTCTGCATTTCTTTCATGGAATACAAACATTTTCTTATTAATATACTGAAGGTAGTTGATTTTATATAATATTGCTATTTGTTACTCTGTAATTTGCCAATTATAGCTACATTTTACATTTTTGGCTGTGATATCTACGTATATTTAACTATTTTTCATTTATTTAATTTTGCATTTTTCATTTATATCTATATCTGTGTATTTTATTTAGGTAATATCTATTTGTCTATTTTTTTTCTTCTTTTCTTTTCTCATTTTCCATTTTAATTTGTATTTACACTTGTATCTGTTTCATCTTTTTTTTCATGTTATCTACATATTTTTTTAACGAATATCTGTAATGTCTATTGTAATTGGGGCTTTGCCCTGTTAAATAAATAAATAAATAAATAAATTAGTTGGTGTTATATTGTATTTAGTAATCACAGCAGTGCTAATAAATATTAACACTTCTAACTTATTATATTACTAATAGTAGCACTCGTAGTAAAAATATTATTAGGTGTTATATTGTATATAGTAGTCACAATTATATTAGTAATAATAGTATTCGTAGTAAAAATATTAGTAGGTGTTATATTGTATACAGTAGTCACAACAGTGGTAATAAATATTAACACTTGTAACATATTTTATTAGTAATGGTAGTATTAATAAATATTTATCATTCCTTATCAGCACGTGCTTACATATATTTGATTAGTATTGGTGTTTAAATTTAAGAAATCGTGATTTATTGGCAGTTTTCTTAACTGTACACGACGTACGTGATATAACAAGCCTTCACAAGAAGAAAATACTAGTAGCCTATAACTCCATTTTCGTGCCGGGAATCGAATATGGCTCCTCTGCATGCGTAGTAGGAAGAGCTCGCTCTTGAACCACAGCACAGAACTTAAGCGATCATATCTAAATTTTATTACGGTAATATGCAGATTCACGCTCTTGTAACCATGTTGAAACCAAATCGCAAGGATGCGGCGGCGGCGGAGCTGAGCTTGCTTCCATCTGCTGCTTCCATGTAGTTACTTAGCGTCACGCTTTGGCGCCCACAGACTTCAAATTGTTTTACATGCTAGATGCCTTCGGTTTAAGGGCCATTAAGTTTATCTGCCAAGTTGCCTCGCTTTAATAGCACAGTTTAGGGTCAGTGTAATCGACAATATGCATCATGGAGTCAACTATGTCTAATTTATAGTAAAACTAGCCGTACCCGTGCGCTCCGCTGCACCCGTTAGAAATAAATATAAAGTAATTACATAATTAAAATAGGACATTTGATTCAGGGAACATTCCTGTTTGATAGAAGGATAAATCGTATATTATGTTACTTAATTTAAATTGTATTAAAAAAATTGAAATGCGATCATTTTGATCCAGAGACCATTCATTTCGTCATAAAAATTATTTTACGAAATACAGGAAACGAATGTACAGAATAGTCTACCAAGTTTTCTGTGCATAAGAAGCTATTTTCATCTTACCTGTCCTCGATTCACTCAGAAGTTACTGTAATAACGTTATAGCAGTATGTCCATCTAGAGAAAGTACACTTTCCAATGGTGAATTAATAATTAATTATACAAATCGGTTAATTTAGTTTCCGATATTACTTCATACAAACAAAGAAACATTCTCTGTAGGCTATGTTTCATAGCTTTCGATTGTTATTGTCCAAGGCCCCCTTATAGATGAAGTCATTTGTTTTTTATTTCATTACACTGCCTTAGATGGCGTTGTATTGTAATATTGAAACTCATTTATCTCATTAAATATCAATCCTATCAAACTTTTTCAAGGAATAAAACTTATCGGAAATTATTTTTAAAGAAACGTTTGTTATGTAACATTTTTCATGATAATTAATAATAAGGGAGATATTTCGATTTATTTAATTCAAACGCCCTTATAACCCCCATTTTAAATAACGTATTTTGAATGCCATATAGCCTAAATTCTAAGTTACAACGAACTTAATTTATATTCCAATTTTCACATAAATCGGTTCAGCCATTATCGCGTGAAAAGGTAACAAACATCCAGACAGACAGACAGACAGACAGACATACAAACAAAAATTAAAAAAAAAAATGGATTTTCGGTTTCAGGGTGGTTAATTATATATTTAGGACCAATTATTTTTGGAAAATCGAAAATTACCAGAAAAATTTCGGCTACAAATTTATTATTAGTATACTGTAGATCTAGAGATCAGAGAACTGCGCTAGCGACTGTCATTTATAATTATTCAACATTCATTGACTGTCAATATTGATCACTTAAAGATATTTATTTCCATTTTTGTAATAATAATAATATTAATAATAATAATAATAATAATAATAATAATAATAATAATAATAATAATAATAATAATAATAATAATGTAGCATTCTCATTGAATTTGGTATTCCCAAGCAACTAGTTCGATTAATTAAAATGTGTCTCAGTGAAACTTACAGCAGAGTCCCTATAGGACAGTTTCTATCTGATGCTTTTCCAATTCACTGCGGGCTAAAGCAAGGAGATGCACTATCACCTTTACTTTTTAACTTCGTTCTGGAATATGCCATTAGGAAAGTCGAGGATAACAGACAGGGTTTGGAATTGAACGGGTTACATCAGCTTCTAGTCTCTGCGGATGATGCGACTATGTTGGGATAAAATCTACAAACGATTAGGGAAAACACGGGAATTTTACTTGAAGCAAGTAAAGCGATAGGTTTGGAAGTAAATTCCGAAAAGACAAAGTATATGATTATATCTCGTGACCAGAATATTGTACGAAATGGAAATATAAAAGTTGGAGATTTATCCTTCGAAGAGGTGGAAAAATTCAAATATCTTGGAGCAACAGTAACAAATATAAATGGCACTCGGGAGGAAATTAAACGCAGAATATATATTGGAAATGCGTGTTATTATTCGGTTGAGAAGCTTTTGTCATCTAGTCTGCTGTGAAAAAATCTGAAAGTTAGAATTTATAAAACAGTTATGCTACCGGTTGTTCTGTATGGTTGTGAGACCTGGATTCTCACTTTGAGAGAGGAATAGAGATTAAGGGTGTTTGAGAATAAGGTTCTTAGGAAAATATTTGGGGCTAAGAAGGATGAAGTTACAGGAGAATGGAGAAAGTTACACAACGCAGAACTGCACGCATTGTATTCTTCACCTGACATAATTAAAAACATTAATCCAGACGTTTGAGATGGGCAGGGCATGTAGCACGTATGGGCGAATCTAGAAATGCATATAGAGTGTTAGTTGGGAGACCGGAGGGGAAAAGGCCTTTGGGGAGACCGAGACGCAGGTGGGAGGATAATATTAAAATGGATTTGAGGGAGGTGGGATATGATAATAGAGACTGGATTAATGTTGCACAGGATAGGGACCGATGGCAGGCTTATGTGAGGGCGGCAATGAACCTGCGGGTTCCTTAAAAATTATTTGTAAGTAAGTTTTGTAATGATTTCGAATTTCTCTTTGCAAATCCTTCTCATCCCTGTTTTTATTCCTAAGTCCTAGTTTGATTTAAACCTCGTCACTTTCTAGTCTTCATGACTTTGATATCTTTTTCCTTTCTATCTTCGTTCAATCCTTCAACTTTCTCTAGTTATCGCTTTACTTCCTTTCTCTTTCCATTCATATCCTCTCACTACTGTTACTTTTTCTTCCCCTTTATACTTTACTTTCTTTGCTTGTGCTTTTTTGCATTTCTTTGCCCAGTTCGTCTTCCTTCAATTTCCATTTTCTCTTCTTTTCCTTTTCTCTTACTCTTGAAATATATCACACTCTGTGCATATTTTGTCCAGTTCTTCTATTTCGTGTCTTGCTCTTCATTTCTTCACATATTCTTTACTCTCGCTTCTTCTGTCACCCGCATCCTCTTTATTATAATTCCTCTTTGTTTCTCTCGTCTTTCATCCAGAGCCCTCTTTTTCTCATTTCTGTTCTTCTCTTTGTTCACCTATCTCTAGGTTTATTTTTACTCGAATCCTACTCCCTCTCTATCGACAATCTTTCCTCTCGGGCTCTTTATTTAATCTTTCGCTTCTTCCTTTCCTTCAGAGCCTCTTACTCTCGTTTCTATATATTACGTATTCTCTTCCTTCCTTTCGTTTCATTCCCCGTTTTCTTTTTTGAATCTCCTCCATCATTCAGTTCCTCTGGTCAATTTCCTCTTTCAATTTTCGGGTTCACCTTTTCTTAACCATTCCTTCCACCATTTTTTTCCTCCTGGCAACTCTTCATTTCGTTTCCTATTTATCTACTCTTCTCCACCCAGAAGATTATCCGTGAAAGGAATGTGCTTACTATTGCGTCATCTATTGGAGCGAAGTAGTGTTATCGTTTGTGCTGTGAGAGTTAGCCAATGGAGATGCGTGTACCCATGTGTGTGACTTTATGACATCTTATGACATCAACCATTCACAGCATTACCCCGCTGCGTCTCATTCCCCTGAAACGTTCTCGTGGTTGGAGTACAGTAGTTTACTCCTAAGGTTTCTTTCCATGTTTGCAATTTCTGCCATTTCTTCCTCTCCTTCTTATCCATTCTCTCACTTTCAAGAATCGTTTTCTGCTCTTCTAATATCCTACTTTCATTTCCTCGCCCCATCAACTCTCTCCTTTTGTCCTTCTGTCATACTCTACTCTCGCTTTTCTATTTTCCATTTATCTCTATTATCTCTCCTCCGTTATTTTACATAATTTAGTTCTTATCTTACAGTTCCTTATCGTTTTTTCTCATCTTCCTTCTTCGTTTCTATTCCTCATCTTCTTATTTCTTCTAAATTTTATCCTTATATGATTTCTTCCTCTCTATTTCTCTCCTTCCACCTCTTCTCTCTTTTCATCCTCTCTTTTTTGAATCGTTCATGCTACCTTCCACTCCTTCCTGTTGTTTCTCTTTGTCTCAATTGTCCCAAACATTTCAACCTCTCATTTATTACTCTCGCTATCTCCTTCTCTTATTCCTTCTTCTAATTTCTACCTGTCGTTTCCTTCTCGTACCATCCCATTATCTCAATTCCTCCTTTTACCTACTTCTAGTTTCCTCCTACTAACATTTGTTTTTTTTATTTTCTTCCTTCTCTATTTTGTCCTCCCATTTCCTCCTATTCCCATTTCTTCCTCTAATTTCCTTCTCCCAGTACTTCCTGCCCTTTCCTCCTCCTCTAATTTCATCCTTACACCTTTTCTCCTCTCATTCCTTTTTCCTTTTTCTTCTCTTTCATTCTGTCCTCTCGCGTCCTTCTCCTCTTATTCCTTCCCTTCCCTCGTTTCATCCTCCTATCCTCTATTTTCGTTTGCAAGTTGTACGAGATTGTAGTGCTGTGGAATCCATCACCCCACTTGTACTACTGTACTCCAACCACGAGAAAGTCCCAGGGGAATGAGACGCAGCGGGGTAATGCTGTGAATGAATGTTGATGTCATAAGGTCACACACGTGGGTACATGCATCTCCATTGGCTAACTCTCAAAGCACAAACGATAACACTGATACACATATTTATACTACTGTAGTTACAAAATTAGATCACGATTAATCTTCTGGTCTTTTAATATCTCAAAACATATGCAAGAGAGCGCATGTTTTTTAAACTGACGTTATAACGGTAATATTATCTATCTACTGTACTCCAACCACGAGAAAGTCTTTGCGGAATGAGACGAAGCGGGGTAATGCTGTGAATGAATGTTGATGTCATAAGATGTCATAAGGTCACACACGTGGGTACTCATATCTCTATTGGGTTGCTCTTACAGCACAAACAATAACATTGATAGATACAGTTTTATACCACCCTAGTTACAAAATTAGATCACTGTTAATCTCCTGGTCTTTTAATCCCTCCATACAGGAAATAACAAATGTAGGAGAGCGCATGGTTTTTAAACTGACGTTAAAACGATAATATTATCTATCTACTTCGCTCCAATAGATGACGCAATAGTAAGCATATTTCTTTCACGGTTGATCTCCTGGTTGGAGAACAGTACTTTGCTCCAATAGATGACGCAATAGTAAGCACATTCCTTTTACGGTTAATCTCCTGGTTGGAGAACGTGTTGGAAGTGATAGCGAGGAAGGAAACCAGGAAGCTGATACAGATTTGGATTAGCCAGGCACAGCGGACCCAATAATAGACGACACTTCAACACATGTGTTAGATTTTTATATTCGAACCTACAAGCACTTATAAAATGCTGAAGATACCGATACTAATTCCGAACAGAGAACCAAATACACTCTTTACAAATAATGTATTTCCGTCATTTTATAGACATTATAGTTTCTAAATAATTTTCATAATCACAATGAGTGCAGAAAAGGAAGTCAATGTTTTTGAGACTGTACCACAGTCTTTGTAATTGACCGAGTCTCGCACACTACGGAAGCTACACAGTGCACACAAAATGTCAGAAGCTGTATGCCTCAAACTGCAATATAGGACGCACCATGTTGTCATATCCGGAGCCGAGATATTGGAGGTCCATGACCTGACTGTCTTCGGTGGTGGAGTGTCAATCTCGACAGAGAGTTTTAGACACCCTCATCATTAAATGGAAAGCTGACGAAACGTTTTAAAGGAGATGAAGTTCGCTATTCATTCATTCACTTATTTACTTACTTATTTAGTTATTTATTTAATTATTTATTTATTTATTTGTTTATTTATTTTTTTATTTATTTCTTTATTTATTCAATTCTTTATTTGTTTATTTCTTTCTTTGTTTATTTGTTTCTTTCTATGTTTATTTGTTTATTTACTTATTTGTTTATTTATCTATTTATTTATTTTTCTTTATTTGTTTATTTATTTATTTTCTTCTTTGCTTATTTGTTTCTTTATTTGTTTATTTGTTTGTTTATTTATTTGTTTATACATTTATTTCTTTATTTCTTTCTTTCTTTATTTGTTTGTTTATTTCTTTCCTTGTTTATTTCTTTCTTTATTTATTCAATTCTTTATTTGTTTATTTCTTTCTTTGTTTATTTGTTTCTTTCTATGTTCATTTGTTTATTTACTTATTTGTTTATTTATCTATTTATTTATTTTTCTTTATTTGTTGATTTATTTATTTTCTTCTTTGCTTATTTGTTTCTTTATTTGTTTATTTGTTTGTTTGTTTATTTGTTTGTTTATTTATTTGTTTATACATTTATTTCTTTATTTCTTTCTTTCTTTATTTGTTTGTTTATTTCTTTCCTTGTTTATTTCTTTCTTTGTTTATTTATTTATTTCATTTATTTCTTCCTTTATTTATTCATTTTTTTATTTGTTTATTTCTTTCTTTGTTTATTTGTTTGTTTCTTTGTTTATTTTTTTGTTTGTTTGTTTCTTTCTTTGTTTATTATTTTAGTACGTTATTTTAAGACGCTTTATCAACATCTAAGGTTATTTAGCGTCTGAATGCGATGAAGGTGATAATGCCCGTGAAATGAGTCCGGGGTCCAGCACCGAAAGTTACCTAGCATTTGCTCATATTGGGTTGAGGGAAAACCTCGGAAAAAACCTCAACCAGGTAACTTGCCCCAAACGGGGAATCGAACCCAGACCCTCTGGTTTCGCGGCCAGACGCGCTGACCGTTACTCCACAAGTGTGGACTTTGTTTATTTGTTTGTTTGTTTGTTTGTTTATTTATTTATTTGTTTATTTTTTTATTTGTTTATTTGTTTGTTTGTTTGTTTGTTTCTTTGTTTATATTTTTCCTTGTTTATTTGTTTGTTTCTTTGTTTGTTTGTTTATTTATTTATTTGTTTCTTTCTTTGCTTGTTTGTTTCTTTGTTTATATTTTTCTTTGTTTATTTGTTTGTTTGTTTGTTTATTTCTTTGTTTGTTTGTTTGTTTATTTATTTATTTGTTCATTCATTTATTTACATTTATTTATTCATTTGTTTATTTATTTAGTGAGGGCGGCAATTAACCTGCGCGTTCCTTAAACGCCATTGTATTTATTTATTTATTTATTTATTTATTTATTTATTTATTTATTTATTCTCTTGTAGTTAAGGCCACCAGGTCTTCTCTTCCACACCACCACAAATACAAATACAGTAATAGAAATAAAAAGAAAAACCACACTATAAACAAAGTAAAAACCACACAAAAATATACACAAGTTGCAGTGACACAAATTTTAGACGAGTGGTTAAGAATCATAATTAATTATATTCTACCTAATTAACGATCATCAACAACAAACTTGCAATTTTAATCTAGAGTAAAAAACACAAATCAACACTTCTAGCAACACATTAAAAGCATTAAATAAGACAAAATTTTCCAATTTAATTTATAATTATTATAAAGTCCGGCAGTCTCTGACGTCATTAGGTAACGAATTCCAGGGGTGAGGTATTTCTACAGTGTAGGAAGATGAGTATAAAGACGTTCTGTGATGAGGGATAGAAGTGCTTTATGCCCGTTTCGAAGAGTTGTAAGAAATTGAAAGTGCAATAACAGATAATTCGGAGTAGAAATATGCATGATTCTAAATGGAAGTGACAGTGAATGTATGTATTGTTCTTCGTTCCTTCAGACGCACCCATGAAAGTAACTGGAGGGAAGGCGTTATATGGTCAAATTTACGAGTATTGGAGATGAATCGTATGCACACATTATGAACACGTTGTAGTCTCTCAGCTAAGAGTGAATTTACATTAGTTAGCAAGGAATCGCAATAATCAAAATGGGGCATTACAAGCGTCGGAATAAGATTTTTTTAGACTAAGTGGTAGAAATTCTATCATATTAAACAAAGAGTAAGTAGAGAAAATATTTTTTTTTGCAAGTGTGTGTTACTTGAGTGTTCCAATTTAGATCACTATCTATAAATATGTCAAGATTTTTAACGGTTTCACTGTATTTAACAATAATCCCATTAATTTTATATGTGGTATAGTACTACTATCAAGAGTGCTTCGTAGACGATTATGTCCCACTAAGACTGCTTGCGATTTCTCTGGATTTAACCTTAATCCAAATCTGTGTGCCCACAGTGAAATCGAATTCACGTCTTCGTTTATTTTATTTACTGCGTCACTAGTCTCGTCAGGATGGAAATGCAAATCAATTTGCAAGTCATCAGCATACATATGCTATCATATGTCTCAGATAAATGGTTCATACCAATAACATCGACTATTAACAGTAGCACACTACAAAAAAAGTTTCTGATCAAATACGAAGAGAGAGAGGTCTCTGAGAACTGACATCCCGATTCTGGTGCAGATTATCTGCACAACCATGTCTCGTGAGACTGGAAAGACTTCTAAAGGACAATGTATGAAATAGGCCACCACATAAATTCTAAAGACAAGCAAGTTAATCATATTACAGACTACTGCGGTGTATTCGGTATTAATAATGGACATGACTTCAAATAAACATATATTTACTATAAATGAATTGTCCAGAATCCTATCAATAAGTGAGTAATACTTACTTACTGGCTTTTAAGGAACCCGGAGGTTCATTGGCGTCCTCACATAAGCCCGCCATCGGTCCCTATCCTGAGCAAGATTAATCCATTCTCTATCATCATATCCCACTTCCCTCAAATCCATTTTAATATTATCTTCCCACCTACGTTACTTTTTCCCTCTGACCTCCCAACCAACACTCTATATGCATTTCTGGATTCGTCCATACGTGCTACATGCCCTGCCCATCTCAAACGTCTGGATTTAATGTAAGTGAGTAATACATGAGTTTATATAAATAGTGAACTCATATCGTCGTTGTTCCTGCAATAACTCCTATGTGAAAAATATAAAATTTTTCAGTAGGAAGAAAAACACATTTATTCATCCTATGGTAGCCATTCATAGGAGACTGTGAATTTCTTACATTTTCGAAACAAAGAAATATAATTACATATAGGAGATTTTATTATTTTCTGTATCACTACTTAAGTTATTTAATAGAGACAAAATCTGAAAATCGATAAATATTTCACATAGGAGTTATTGCAGGAACAACGACGATATGCTTGTATTGATGGCATGACGAATAAAATGTAACAAAGTCTTCTGTGAGATCAGGATTTCTTTATGTATGCTACGGTAAATCTACAATAAGTGCTTATCGGGTTTAATTCGTATTCGAAGGAAAGTATTGCAGTGATTTTTAAGTTGGCTATTTATCAACGCTGTATTAACTACTCAATTCAATTCAATTCAATTCAATTCAATTCAATTCAATTCAATTCAATTTATTTGGCCATTAGACATACCGTTTTAGGCTTCGTCAGAATACATTGAGAAACATATAAATGCATTTTTAAAAAATACTAATAAAAGAAACAGTAAAATTTAAATAATACAATGAAAACATGAAATAATTTGAAACTTTTAAATTAAAGAAAACTAACTAAATTGCAATTAAACTTATTTATTAAAATACAATTTCATACAAAATTGTGTTGAAGAACTCAGCAACAGAATAAATAGGATTATTTAATAACCAAATGTAAAATCTAGTTTAGAAGCTATTGATTGGTAATTTATAATATTGACTTGGGAGCTTATTATATAATTTCATCCCCATAGTTAAAAAGTTTGTGTTGCTCTTGTGTAATCTACAATATGGAATATTAATTTGTTCATTACTTCTAATTTCATGATCATGTACATTGGCCACTAATGAGTAATTGTCGATATTTTGTAGAGTGTAAAGTACGAGATCATATATATACAAATTTATAATTGTTAAACTCCGTGATTATTTGAAAAGTGGCCGATAATGTTCCAGATAGTTTGATTTACATAAAATTCTAATGGCTTTCTTTTGTAAAATCAAGACGCTTCCAATTTCGGTTCCATTTCCCCAGAAAATTAGGGCATATCGGATTATCGACTGAAAGAAAGAAAAGTAGGCACATCTTAAATAATTTTGAGAAACGCAAGTCGTTAATTTCTTTAACAAATATAAAACTCTTGATAGCTTTGTGCATATATATTCCATGTGCTTATCCCATGTTAAACTGGAGTCTATAAAATGTCCTAGAAATTTTGTGTAATAGAGTCTGTTGTCCTTATTTATTAGATAATTCAGGCTGAAAGTTATGTTGATAGTTTTTTCTGGATTAAGCGAGAAACCATTAGATTCAAACCATAAAGCCATCTGTGATAGAGTGTCGTTGTTGAGAGCATGTAATTGATTTAGAGCAGAGGAAGAACATAGGAAAGTAGTGTCATCTGCATACATAATTGTTATTGCTTTAATTAATTCTGGAAGGTCATCTATTGCTATTAAAAATAATAGGGGACCAATTATTGAGCCTTGTGGAACCCCATAATGTGTAGTGGTGTTGGGTCATATAGCGTCGATGGTGATAGCGAGATGGTATTTGGTGAGATCAGGCTGATGATTTGTCATAGATTACCTGACATTTGAATTATAATTGGTAAAACCTCGGAAAAAGGTACATAATTAGTTAATCGGCCCAAGCGGGAATCATACCTACGCCCAAGCGCAGCCCCGGATCTACAGGAGAAGCTACGCCTGTGATTCCCATGCCCGTGTGCACCATTCTTGATTAAAATTTGACCATGGTTAAGTCGGCACTTGACCATCTTCAACGCCAATTTGCGGAGTATCGATCTCGATCAAAGTTAAACAAGCGAGTTGATGATGATCAAATTTAATCACGGTTGTGTGATCGATTATCTTGAATTGAACATGGTCAAGTCGAGAAAACCAAAATGGCGACACGATTTGACGTACTTGATGGAATTGAAGATGAAATGATGTATCTTGAACACGCAAATCACTGCGGAAATAACAGAATTGATGTTATTGTAGAAAGGGTAAGTTTGTAGATGAATAATAAAAATGTTTTTTTTTCTTAAAATAGACTAATGTTTTATATATGTTTCTGCTTTGGAAGATCGGGACTTTACTTGAGGACAAAATATTATTTAGGCCTAACTGTCCAATTTTGTTAAAATAATAATAAAGTAGTTATTCTATGCCGGTAATAATATAGTAAAACTAAATGACCATTTTGTAGAATGCGAGATTATCACTTATTAGCTACAGATTTGTCGTTTGAAACTATTAGGGCCTACATGACGTTTTGGACAATTAGGCTATTTACGATTGAATTAAGAGAAATTACACGGATACCTTCCTTTCCCACTCCAAAATTCCAATCTTGTGTACACAAAATAAATGGTTAAATTTCAGAACATGAACACTTTCCTTTCCCTCTTACTCCAAAATCCCAACCTTGTGCACACAAAATAAATTGGCATTAAAAACTTCCTTTTCGTGTACATGATGATGCGTATTCGACATACACAGACGAATTGCTTTTTAATTTTTTTATTTTAAAATAATTGTTAGCGAGGTGTCGGTATACTGAAATTGTCCCAAATAAATTATTGGCACTGCAATGTGTCTTTTCGTAAGTAAGATGATGAGCATTCGACAAACACATACAAATGTACTCTTTTTAGTAGCCTATTTCAAGATAATTGTCAGTGAGGTATCCGTATACTGAAATTTTCCCAATTATTATCAATAATATGAAATAACCACTGTATAAATTACGTTACAAATTATGTGGAATTATGTAAACACGTATAACTCATGTTGAATTGTGAAGTTAAATCCAACCAGGTAGCTTGCTTTTCTCTTAGAGAACTTCCGTCAGTACTTTTATTCTCTAATATGGATGCAGAATTGCTGACGAATTCTAAAAGAATTCCCACTTCGAACTGTGAGAAGTTCGGTGATCTTTTCTTTTTTTCTTCCATGATTATTGAAACTTGTTATTTGAAAACTGCGAGGATGTTTGAAACAGTCCGACAAACAAAAACGAAGCGATAATTGACAGAGTGCGTTCGTTCGCTTTTTTATACGCGGTAACCTAGCGCTCAGATGATTCTTCTCAAGCGAGCGTACCGTCAGCTGACGGTACTGAGTTGATCGAGGGAAAATGTCGGTGCACCGCATCTGTTACTTGATCGTTGTCAAGAATTAACCATGTTTCCGTGATTGCTGATAAACGGGCTAGATGATCGAGAATGGTGCACACGGCCGCCAGTGATTTTGATTTACTTCAAAACTACTTCGCAGATGATCGAGTTTCTGGGATCAAGCGGGAAGCACGGTAACAGACTTTACAGTATACCAGCGGTCATCAAAACACTGCACGCTCGGGCTAGCGTTACTTACCCGCGGACAAAACTCAGCCCTAGCGTGCAATCGTCACTGCTGGCGGGTATTCTGTCTCTCTATCCCTTGTGCACGACGGAGCAGAGTTCATTACCCTCCATGTACTCTACCCATTTGAGCGAGTGCTGACGAGCACTGCAGTATACAGCAAAAATTTAATTTTACGTGTATTGAAATGTGAAAGAACTTATTTTATTTAACAGCTTTTTATAAAAGGAAGCCTAGATATTTGATAGGCCTATGTTTTTAATAATTATGTTCTAATTTTAATTTACAGAGCGTATAGAATAATGATAATATAGCATTATGGTGAGTGATAACGACAAATACATTAAAATGAAAACGACAGGAGAACAGTTGTGCTTGTAGCAAATTATGCTACTGTCGCTCACATAAGGAGCATAATCAGGTCTTCACTTTAGGTAGCACTAGCATTAGTGACAATTACATGAATTCATATACCTATTAAGATACAGTATAGCAGCCGCGGCGAAAATGCGACTCACGAGCACATTGTGGCTCGCAGTGCTTTTCTCTCGCTTCCTACCTACAACCCCCTCCCTCTTACTCACTGGAGTCAAATTCCGTTCTATTTGCATTTGTCTCGGACCTGCGAGTGGCGCATCGTCGCAATATCTCTCTCGAAACCATGTACCTCTATAAAAAACGAAAGTTTCAAGTAGGATGGGAGGATGCATTCTTTTGCTTACAATATGATGAAAATATTAAATATATGATTTGTTCACAAATATTACTAGGAAAACGGTTGTATAACATAAAACGGCATTATACTACATGTTACTGATGAAACATTAAAAGGTTAAGTGTTATTATCATTATTATTATTGTTATTATTATTATTATTATTATTATTATTATTATTATTATTATTAGTATTATCATTATTATCATTATCATCTCTGTACGTCGATTCTTTTACAGCAGATGTACGAATAATGCGGTTAGATTTTCAATTTAAACTCACAGATTTACAATGTGACGTTAAATGGAAGCTAGATGTAAGGACTTGACAGATATTGAACTTTTCAAATCTTTGGAATAAAATAAATATTTGAAGCTTCGTTCTTTCGCTTGCTCTGTTGAAGCCATGTTCGCTGTAACTTACGTTTGTGAAAAATTATTTTCAACAATGAAAATAGTAAAAATCAAATTTAGATCACGACGGACAGACATACCTTCGTGATCAACTACGATTGGCAGTAAGTGACATAATTCCTGATTTTGAAACTTTGACGCAGAGACATTCTGAAGACAGTTAATTTTAGGTTGTGATAATGTGTCCTATGTTTTCTTGTTCATTTCTTTCTTCGTTACACGCCCTAAACATTCACTTCCCCTTCTTTTGTCTGCCTCCCTCCATAGGTGCTATGCACGTTGCAGCTTACACAGTGGCTCGGCGCACCATGGCCTTTTCGCCACGGCTGCTGTATAGGGATCATATGCGGAGACAAAGAGGAAGGCAGAAAATAGGAAAGACTGGAGAGTGTTGGGTTAGCAGGGAAAGACATGCCCTTGGGCGGAACACTATGAATGAATGAATGAATGAATGAATATACCTATTTTTTCTTTAGTCAACTGTCCCAAGACAGATATGAATCTCATGAAACAATAAAGCATCACTCATGAGGCAACTAAGCCAGAAGATAATGGAATGGGGTGGCCAGTTTCTTTCCCCCTCCATTGCATACACCGCTGACTAATAACATATTACATTAATCAGACTTCTGACTACAGGGACTTCTTAACCAATATATATTTTTTTATTTTAATAGGTTATTTTACGACGCTTTATCAACATCTTAGATTATTTAGGGTCTGAATATGATGAAGGTGATAATGCCGGTGAAGTGAGTCCGGGGTCCAGCACTGAAAGTTACCCAGCATTTGCTCATATTGGGTTGAGGGAAAACCCCGGAAAAAACCTCAACCAGGTAACTTGCCCCGACCGGGAATCGAACCCAGGCCAGCTGGTTTCTCGGCCAGACGCGCTAGCCGTTACTCCACAGATGTGGATTCTCAACTAATATGAATAATTTCGAGGGAAAAATTGTTCCGGGCCGGGTATCGAACCCGGGACCTTTGGTTTAACGTACAAACGCTCTACCAACTGAGCTACCCGGGAACTCTACCCGACACCGATCCAATCTTAACTAATATGGTTTTTACATTCCCAGAAACAAAATTTGGGCCACTTGAATTTTCCAAGTTCCGGTTATAACATACTGCGCATGCTCAGTGTTTCAACAAAATTGAGGTGGCCCAAAATTTTTTTCTGGGTCTGCACAAGGTATCGTATATTCAGCCAATCGATGTTTACGTCGCAATTGGAAACCTCTTTTTACCGCAGAGTGGCTACTATGCGAGAGAGAATTTTCAGAACATGTAGTTTTCAGTACTATTTTAATTGTTGTTGTTTATTGTTTATTGTTGTTTATTGTTAATAAAATAACATTGACAGAAATACAATCTTAGTTCTTCCCTGAAGGAGTAAAAAACTCGTGCTCAGGGAGATATCTAAACACAAAGATAAACACAAAGATAATTTTTGACACAAACTGGGTCAAGAAAAAAAAATTACAGGATTAAATTAAATTTAAAAATACAATTTCAATTTTAACAATTTAAGTCATACAAATACATATACATATTAAATCAATATATATTCTTTAAAAATTAAATTCCTAACGCTATTTTTGAAATTCCTGATACTAAAATTTTGCAAATCTGGATATTTATGAATTATTTTATTGTATAACATTGGACCAAAGTAGGTACCATGGCTCAGAGCTGTGCTTGTGAAACACTTTGGTTCCTCTAGTCGTATAAAATCGGATCTTTTAGTTCCATATTTATGATGATAGAATTTGAATTTATTACGGTTTTTATGTATGAAGATTAATAAGGCAATATAATAAATCTGTTTAATTTTCAAAACATTAAAATCAGTAAACAAAAGCTCAGATGAATAATCAATTGGTTTATTAAGGCATATTTTAATGATTCTTTTCTGAATAAGTATTAGTGGAGTGAGATTAGAATTACAAGCATTTCCCCACCCTAAAATTCCATACTGGAGAATGGATTGAAATAAAGCTAAATAAATGAGACGTAAAATATTAACTGGTAAATATGACCGAAGTATAACAAAGATATAAATTGTTTTACGTAATCTATTGCATAAATATGTAATATATTTGTTCCATCGTAAGTGTTGGTCGATCGTAATGCCTAAATACTTAACTTCTGAGGATTCGGTTAATATGGGACAATCACAATTTTGAGAAGAACAATCTGAATGATGAATTTTGAGCCTAAATTGTTTTAATTTTTCATATAGATTTTACATTTTATACTTAAACTTATTTATATTATGTTTTCATGTAATTGTAACTGATGCAATTGCTACGTAAAGTGAAGTCTTGGTAATATGCCTTACGTAAGTGAAATCGTTCGACTAAAATTTAGCTACGGACATAATCTGTGGCCTCATACCAGTGATAGTTTTTCTTCAGAAGAGGGTAAAGAAAACTTCTTATAATTATCTCTCGTAGTGCTTGCAACTTAAACCCACACTCACACAGACAATAGGGACTA
The DNA here is from genome assembly GCF_040183065.1 of Periplaneta americana. NCBI lineage: Eukaryota > Metazoa > Arthropoda > Insecta > Blattodea > Blattidae > Periplaneta > Periplaneta americana. The sequence goes on along the minus strand of NC_091132.1, from coordinate 126,858,419 downwards.
CATTAAACAAATACAGAAAATTAACGTACGCAATACGCTGTGAGCCGCATGCCTTGAATTCAAAATTGATGAGCGTTGCCAAACATATTGCTGTGCAAATCGGTATTTCACTGTTAGAAGTTGTGAACTGGATGTAGAAATTCACAGATCTGCGATAATGAAATGACTTAAAAGTCTTCGTTCTGAGGTCTGAGAGTAACACTTCGAGAAGAGGGGAGTGAGATGTGATTAATACTGTACCAGGTACTTACCACGAATGGAGTTTTCTTAATTAAATTGATTGGATTTGATTCACATCCCATAATCATGATAAATAAAAGGTCTGCAAACGATATTTGAACATTTAACTCTCAACATTCACCATTGTAATTACATTTGAGTTGTGTTGTTGTATTGGTTTTGTAAAAAAAAAATGATCTCATTTAAGCGCCAAAAAGGCGTACAAGTTACCTTGACATGGTTGCCATACGTACGACTATAGTTGTTAGCATACGACTACTTTGACAAATTGTACGAGATACGACCGCACTCTATGTCGTACGCAATTTTATACGACTATTTCACTTAAAGGGAAAAATTGTTTTGAAATTTATAATGTTGGTTTATAATTAAAATAAAGTTGATGATTAATTAGTCCCTTTTAGACAAGTTTTCTTCATTCAGTATGTCTTTGACTAATATGAAAAAACATGCTTTTAAGGGGGGGGGGATGCTTTGAAACTCGATCTGGTAACTATGCTTGCCATGTAAATCATAATTTGTCATCTTAAGCTCTAGATTTCATGTATACGGCGTGATTATATCGAAGCAATACAGGTTTAATTTTATTAACTTCCTTGTTTGTCAATGAAAAAGTACCGCAGTAGCATTAAGAAATCTAACGCGCCGACATTATAGAGGTGTCGCGTTTAAGTCGATTGTAGATGAATCATTTTGATATTATTTTCAGCCGCCGCATTCATTGATATATTAAAATATCTGTCGTCGCGCCGGCCGAAGATTAAATTCCTGCTGACTTCAAATATAACAAAGTTGTTTCTAACCAAGCGTCATCATGCACGCTTTATGGCGATGACAGTGTTGATCATGAAGAAATGAGTGATGATTTGTTTCAATGCTGAATGTCATTGTGGATGTGAACAATAATTAGTGGTATTCTTAAAATCTGAAACTAAAATTTACTGGTAGACGTATATAATATACAGGTTATTTTACGATTCTTCATCTACTGCGTGTTCAGTTCAAAGTGTGTCATGGCTCGCTGTATGTCGTCATATGGCTAGTCGATGAACCTAGAGAATTCAATCTTCCTACACTTCCGCAGATGTGTATTACTTATGTGCCAGAGAAGTTGCCTAGCAAGCACGGCGTTCATTCTGAAGAGTACTTACCGATACGTACGGTAACGCCTGTAGTGGCAGGAATGTGAAGTGTTTGGAAACACGTACTGAGGTGAGTTTTTTTCTTACTGTCGGGATATGGGGACAGGGTTAAAACGATTACTTACGTACAGTATTTGTTGACATTAATTTCGACGGTCAACATGGACACGGAGCATTTGATTTGTAGTGTGGAATGTTGTCGTACGCCACCGATGATAACAAATACCCTGGGTACGACTTGCCCGCGCAAAACACAGTTCGAAAGAGTTTATGGTAGTACACAGACCGTACAGATCGCCATCTGTTGCTACGACGTTCAAGTTATATCGTGCACGTTCTCAAGTTCAGATTGAACGCCTTGATTATTAGGCAACTTCTCTGACATAAAAGCTGAAACTCGCTTCAAGTCGCTGACCCACCAACAGTGACGTCATGACACATTTTGAAATGAACACCCAGTTGTCTACTGCCATGGTTATCTGGCGTCAATGATATGAAAGTGATAATGCCAGCGAAATGACTCTTAATGGACTAAGGGAAAATCCCGAAAACAACCCCAACCAGATAACTTGTCTCAACCAGGATTTGAACCCCGATCCGCTCATTCACAGTCAGACATACTAATCATTATTACATAGCGGTGGACTAAAATTGTGTACATTAGGAAGCTGAGAAATGTACGACAATTTTAAGCTGAAGTACGACAATTTTCATGAGTTGGTACGACTGTTGCGATTCCTTTATCTGGCAATCCTGTATCTTGACCTCAGCACCAGAGTGAGATACTGTGGTGAGCACCAAACTCTGACCGCCTTTTACTCTCTAGAAAGAACCGGTTCTCAATTTGGCAGATGGCTGACAAGCAAACATTGTCATGAGGGTAGATAAAAAAAACTTATTTTTTTCTTCCACCTTGTTAGTAAAGTCAAAACAAGTGCTTATACAAATTTTTTCCACTCGAGTCCAATTACGAGGGCCGTAAAAAATAAGTTTTCCTGGGGCCGTCTACAGAAAGAAAACAATTTCACGAAAAGATTTATTGGAACAGATACAGCAATTGTTGAGCTATTGTTCAACATATTCCCCAACGGAATTGAGACATTTTGTCATACCGTGGGATCAACAGAGAGACGTAGACGGCTAGCACACACTGGTTCCGATTCCAGGCGGCAGACTTCTAAGACACAGAGGTACATAATTTGACCCCACGGTATGGCAAATGTCTCATTTGCGGTGGAAAATATGTTGAAAAAATAGCTCAACAATTGCTGTATCTGTTCCAATAAATCTTTCCATTAAATTGTGTTTTCTTTCTGTAAACGGCTCCAAGGAAGTTTACTTTCTGGACGACCCTTGTAATAAAATTGCGCTCGAGTGACGAAAATTTGTATAAGCACTTGTTTTGACATTATTAACATGATGGAAGAAAAAAAATATAACCTTTTTACCTGCTCCCATGAGAATTGGGTGCAATGCGTTTGCGCCAGATTTATTGTTTATTTGCAATTGAAAAGTACGGTCATATTTAAGGGTAATGAGTTTGCGCCAACGACAGTTTTGTGTAAGAATTTTCATTTTTCTTAAGTTTGTAGAGAACGAAATCTAATAGTACACGATACCCAGGTGGCGTGTTTAGTTTTGGTACTAGGCACATTCAGTGGGAGGACATAAACATTGTGAGGGAGACTGGTGACTAGTGAAGGTTGTCATGGAGGTAGTCCAAAGGTGCAGCAATAGAGGACAGAACTTACTTGTAAGAGATGGTTTTAAGTTTCACAAGGCGTACACATATGTAGATGAACGTATACGTTGGCGTTGTACAGTGAAGAATTGTCCTGCCAAAATAATATTCTTAAACAGTGAACCGAAAATTTTAGGCGGCCATAATTACCAAAGTAATGAAAGAGATCTCCTACGGCAAAAAATACGTGCGTCGTGTAAAAGGAAAGCGACTATGATTTAAGTGAAAAACCAGGCATCATAATAATCTACAATATTCAATGAGAATCCAGAGCCTTGTGCTAATGTATTGCATTTTACTGACATTAAACTATTACGAAAAGCAATCTACAGAGAACCACGTCACCATATGACGAAACTACCAACAACCATACCTACTTGAAGTTCACGAAGCTGTAACTGAATTGCAACCAATGTCCTCCACTAACGAAGATTTTGTATCGTATCGTAACATCTTACATAATATTTTTGTACTAACCTATGAACAAACGCAAACGCAATACGGATATACAGCAACCCATTTGGCGCAATTACAAGTGGCGCAATCATAGTGGCCCATGAGAATGTTTGCTTGTGAGTGGACCCCAGGGTCGTTCTAAAAGTCTAACAACGAGAAAAATCCCGCTACTGAGGCCTTCTAGTCTGTAACACGTTGCTCCTCCAACTGAGTCACCCGACCGCCACAAACTTTCTTATCTGCCTTTAATGAAAAACAATATTTACGTACAAAATTATAGGTCAAGAGCGAATAGAGTAATAAATAAATAGAGACAGATAGACATACAGATAATTGAATTATTATTTAATTAATGCATTGAAATAAATGAATGAATAATTGTATGAATAAATAAACAAGTAAATAAGTAACTTATAAATCCAACCTATATCCGTTAATTTTACTACAGAAAAAAGTATTAAAAATTTGTTTTAAAAAGGAGCAAGATTGCCCAAATGAATTGTTGTTTAAACACTTCAAAGTTTTCAACATTAAACAAATTTATTATTTTATTTTATTAAAATATTTTCATAGAAATCTTAATAACTTTGAAAGGTATATACATACATATAGAACTAAAATATGAATTCTCTGCGTTTGTCTGAACCTAAATGTAAAACCAATGAAGCTTTTTATCATAGCATGAGTCAAGGTCCCAGATTATTAAACAAAATTTATTCTAAAATTATTTTAATCACGAATCCTCTCCAAATTAATAAAAAAAATTGTATTGAATTTATAGTTTGGGTTCAAACACATTAAACAGTTTTTAATATGTATTCACTCTCAATTTTAATTTTATTTTTGACTGTATTGGAATCCCCTCCTGAGCACGAGTCTTTCTCATTCAGGCGTGGGCTAGTTTATCTTTCATTGTATTAACTTATATTCATTTCAAACTTACAAGCAATAAAATAAATAAATAAAAAATGAAGTCATATTGACATGTAATAAATATAAGCGGATTTTGGGTCCCTACACAGTTACAATACGTCACGTGCCTTGGCGTACGGAGGGAGCGTAGCAATGAGTTCAATGACTTCCCTGCAACTGACGTTCAGTATCGGCACCGAAAAATCTGCTGTCTGCTGATATTGATAACGCATGCTCCTACTAGTATTGCATAAGATATACTGTTTACTTACATCGTTGTACCTCCATTCTCTGTCGTCGCCTGCTTCACTCTGGAACAAAGAATGAAAATATTAGGCTACTGTAATTTACTAACAGGTCTACTACCAGAGTCAGCTAGTGACAACTATTCCTACTATACACGAATGACAGAAACAATAAAGTAACAGAAATATTCCTTTAAAGACGAAAAATTAAATGTAGAAATATTACCCGACCATTCTGTTTGTGGAACGGTAATTACTTGTACTGACTGATATGAAATTAAAATTTATAACGAGTCTTGATGGGAGTCTACGTGTATATAGACAACAATATCACGACTGTCCACAAGTAGCATATAATATACAGGTGTTCTTGTTTACTGCATATGCGCAATGTGTTGTAAGCGAAACATGATAGGAGAGCTCCAAATTTTATTTCCGTATCTGTACTAACACAAACGCGCCGCTGTTACGTCACCTGTGCATTACGATCGCTCTCTTATTCTAATCACATACTATGACGTCCTCTTTTCCACAAAGTAACAACATATGATCGCAGCGCCGCTGTTTACGTTCCACATACAAAATGGTCACCTAGTACAGTATACAATTTCAATTAAATAAACGAGGGTCATTTCATAAGTATTGGCGACTAAGTTATACCTTCCGAATAACCGAAAATGTGGTTAGTTCAGTATATAGGGGAGACTGTTGTACCTTTAGCATAATGTACCTTTGAACATTTTTTGTCTTTTAATTTTTGCTGCTACCTAGAGGACTCAAACTGAAGTAGATTGTAGAGAAAGCCGCTAAGTAGCTCTGGTCATAGTTTCAGTTTGATTTACTGCAAAGTGTGAGTTCCATGGACAAAAGAAGTTTTTTCAATACCAAAAGTAATCATTTCGTTCAGTTATATATGTTTTCTAACAAAAAAACCAGATTGTATTTGTTAATATCTTTCAAGTGCATTGTATTCCGATCATCTAATGAGTAATGACATATTTTAATTTCCACGATTTATTCGAATTTCTAGTTTTGGGAACCATATTTGTTTAAAAGTGCATCCTCTTGTACCTTTGAACACAAAACATCTTTTACCATGGAACGTGTTGCAAAGTACACGACACTATCGGTTTTTGTTTTTCTTTTATTTTAAGATCATTTCACGAAGTAAGCCTGGAGTTAAGAGGCCCCAATTGATCCGGATGCCTTGAAGAAAGATGTTTAAGCAGTTATTGCTCCTCCAGGAAATAAAATCTCAATCAGAGAAGCCTGCTCTGGTTTATGATGGTAAATACATTTTAAATATTATTGTCAGTTTTTACAGCTATATTCCCACCTATATTCATGTGTTCCAACTTACAAGAGGGTATGTTCCAAGGTACATGAACCTTTTGTACCTTTGAACAAGTTGCATATCCCTTCATTTTATTTTTTCCATCCTTAATAAATCTGCAAAACACGAAAATACATACAGGAAGTTGTAAAGGAACCTTCAATAATTATTTCAAGCATTCTTTCATTTAAACAATTTCATTTCCCAAAATTAAAAAATAAAATGTGAAAAGTGTTTAAAGGTACAACAGTCTCCCCTACGTTTGAAAATCTGTTGTACACTGTACGGGATGCTACCGCCGGATTGCGTCTATGTGCATTGATGGCTAGTTGACAGCACACGCAAAAGTTAGTATGCTAGGGTGCTATTCATAGATATTTCGCAGCACGCGCTACGAGCGTACTAAGCTAGCCCCGGCTATCCACTGGTTACTTGTACAGAATTCAAATCATATCCTATCGCTAACCCTGGTTTATGAATACGAAAAACGCTGATCATCCGCCGGAAGCCCGCGCTAAAAATGTCTATGAATACGGCCCCTAGAGACTATGCTTCAACTACGAGAAGCAATTGAAGAAGCAGCTGCGAGGGAATTGGTTTGCAAACAGGGAGGACATCTTTACAACGTTTCGACGACAGGCGATCACATAGACGAATCGCACACAGCCGATGGTCTTCAACGCCTGCACCATTGTTGGCAAAGATTGTGGAAGCATTGAAGGATTATTTTTAAGGGTGTTAGCTTGAGTAATGTACTTTGTTTCCTTTTGTGCATAATAAAACAATGATTTCTATTTACGCATCTTTCAATTTCCCTTACCCATAGCCTCCTGTACCCGAACCTAATTTGGTACTAGCATTTCGAAGCACATTCCAGTGAACTTCAATCGCATATACTGAATTTCTATTCCTGCAGCTTTATTGGCTGATATAATTAGTTGCCATGACTTATGAAATGACTTTCGTATAGCCTATACAATAATTATTGAAGATCTCCCCGGAATAAGGACGTAACCAACAGAAGTCTAATTCATGTTTCAGGAGGAAGGAAAATATTCTAGGAGATATATTTCAAAATGCCTATATTTCCTATCATAGCTATTTGCCTAAAAAAGAATGTAAGTTTATTAAGCCATTGAACGCAATAATCTATTGTTATAAATAAATGCTTTGAAAGTCCTTTATCCACGTATATCACATGTTCAAGAATTGTTCCATCTTAAATTAAGATGGCTATGAACAGCACAATTTCCACTGGTTTGTAAATATTTACGTAACCCACAAATGCAGTTAACAATGTATGAATTATGGACGACAATATCAATTTAATTTTAATAAAAAAGCTGCCCTAAATAAGGGTTCGAATAGATCGGCCTACTAAACAATTCATAATGAATAATCATTAAAACCAATTATGTGACAATTTGAAAGGAAAAAGAAAACATTAAGATAAATGATACGAAAACATAGGAAATTATTTACAATAAAAGTTTATTTGGTACAAATGATTACTAATTATAGCTAAGGATGATTTTAACACATGAGATCCTATGGCATCAATCGTTGCATCAGAAATTTTAAATTGTTTAAGTTGATTTAAAGTTTCTCGTGGGATCGTAGCACGGGCATCGAACATGAGCCCAAAAACTGTCCAACGTGTGATGTGGTATTGTGCTCCAAGATGCTGACAACAAGGCTCATATATGACTTGTTTTTCACGACACACCTCTTGTGGCTGTTGCTCATGCATCTCGAAACGGATTGTGGGATCAAGAATGACACCCTTATCCTTCTGCCGATGAATTATGTTGATATCAGCACGTCTAGTAGAGCCATCAGAAGAGACGCAACCAACCTCCTCATAAACCTCATAGGAATCATTCTGACGGATTGAAGATGCGATGAGAGAACGAACCGTATTATGTCTGTTGATTCGGAGCAATTCTCGCATCTTCTGCAACGGGTTGAGTCCAGAGTTCTACCAGGGAGAGTACGTACAGGTATTGTATTACAGTTCATCTTAATGGCTTGCGTCCACTGACTGCTCGAAAGTCCCATTTTGGTTGAGATCCACGAATTACCTTTCTTCCAGTGAGAATGGAAAACAACTCCCAAACCTTTACTTTACCACAATATATAGCGACGATGTTGCAGTAAAGGGTGGCTGGATTCTATCATAGCCATCTTAAATTAACAAGCTATGTTCATACACTTGGTAACGTTGCTGCTCCAGAATATGGTGGTCTGATTGCAGAAAACATAGCAGATGACACATATACGAAATATGTTTAAAATTTCGTTTTTAATTACCGGTACTTTGTAGTAGCTGAACTACATAAACATAAAATTGACTTATGATAACAATAAATAATAAATTACGCTTCCTTTATGAAAAGGTTACCATGTTTGACTAAGTGTAATATATAATTTCGAAAACACACTTAGAAGGCAAAATGATTTACATTTGAAACGGTTAGGGAATCGAACATACAAAACGTCAGAAAAATGTACACCTAAGTAGCGTATACATTTTATTCCACAATTAGGAAATATATAAACACAAAACCTGTATTTTATGGTATGTGCAGATGTGGTGCAGACTATTAGTAATGAAGCTACAGACCTAAATTAATAAGTAATTTCTATAACACACAATGCGGTAAAAAAAACATAGAATAAAATTAATAATTCATCATCCTGCTTTTGGTTTACATTAAAATATGAACTAATTTATTAAAAAATATTGGCGTTTTAAAAATCAATAGCCCTGTACCTGAAGTCAACCATTAGGCCTAACAAATTGTCGTAGACTATATTAGTATACTAATAATATGATGATTAGTAAATGACGGTAAATTCTCGTGAATCACTCTGTATATACTGCATTTAATGAGAAAGTGAAATAATTGTTGAGATGGAAATTTTAATTACTTCAGTGAGTACTTAGTCTCAGTTATTTAATAGCCTTAATAATAAATATCTGAAATTAAAACTTATTGCACAGTGATTGAATGTCTATCATAATAAAACGTTGAAAATAGTCTTTAAATAAATAATTATAATCTATCAGTACTACAAATTTATATCTAATGAAGAGCGCCTTTAATACACGAATAAATGTTGAATACAAATTATAACTGTGCCTCTAAAATTTAGGAAGGATATTAAATAGAATTGTAATTTTAATTATAATTTAATTATCTCCAAATGTTCTCTGTAGTTTTAAAGGGATATTAAGCATAAAATTAGAGTTACAATATTATTATATCATTGTCTGTGATCATTTTTCATAATTCAAATAAATAGTTCAGTTATAATTATAATTTTTATTTAAAAATTTGCAGATTTCTTAGACAATATGGACTATAGATTATGTTTATGTTTTATTTCGTATACCAGAAATTTTCAGCATATTTTGCTCTTTTTAATTTCAGAAGAACATATTTTAACTCAGTTCTTATATCCTTTTTTCTAATTTTTGGCTTTCGAAAGCTTCGAAAATAATTTTCCTTGTCTATCTGAACCACTGGAGACAAACAAAACATTGAGCTAACAATATCGCTCAAGGAATGAGAGAGACAAAATCCCGTGGTAACGTTACAAACGATTGAGATGGTAGAGATGATATGAAGACTAAACTGTACACAAAGGAAAACACCCTGCTGTGAACTTGAAGGAAATGTGAAAGATAACACAAACTATCTGTGGTAGTTCCGAAAGTGCCCTTAACCATGACCATAAGAAAGCAAGCGTAGCAGAAAATCGTTCAATACAACTCAATTGAAATAAGAAAAAAACTGTTCAGGACTTTTTACTTGGTTAACTAACGACGCTGTATCAACTACGAGGTTATTTAGCGTCGAATGAGATTGATGATAGCGATATGGTACTTGGCGAGATGAGGCCGAGGATTCGCCGTAGATTAAGTGGCATTCACCTTACGGTTGGGGAAAACCTCGGAAAAAACCCAACCAGATAATCAGCCCAAGCGGGGATCGAACCCGCGCTCGAAGAGGATTTTATTCACAGGATATCGCATCACTTATGAATTACGACAATTTACACTTTACTTTCTCATTAGAAAAAATATTGTGATGCTACAAATATACTTGGTTAGTTCAAATGAAACTCGGCTAGGCATATCATATGTAAATTGAGTAGGCCTATAGGCGGAGTTCGCTTTAGGTGTATTGACAATAGTTATATACTTTCTATTGGTAAATGTAGTTAGCATACTCTTGTCACTTCTGCTGCGAATAAGTGAAAAAAAAGAAAAGCAACTGATGTAAAATGGAAGCATCCAAAATTGAACAATATACTGTATTAGTTTCTTTATTGCACAGGGCGCAAACCTATTGAAATTCATCAAGGAATCGTTAAAATGTTTGGAGATACATTTCTAGGGATACCAACTGTAAAGAATTAGTGTGAGTGATTTCGTTTCGGCCAAACATCTCTAGAGGACAATCCACGACCAGATAAAACATACAAAGCTTTCACGTCAAATTGAATTCAATATGTTAACGCTCTTGTGCGAGAGAATAGAAGAGTAACAATACGACAACTTAGTTCATTAATAAAAATTAGACATGCAAATATCTATAAAATTTTCCAGAAACTTTAACTGCTGAGGAGAAAGGCAAACGTGTGAAAATATGCCAACAGAATTTCAAACAATATCAGAAGGAAGGTGAACAGTTCACGTAACACATTTTGGCAGGTGGTGCGGTAGTGGTTCTCGGAGAAACCTTTGCAGCTCGTCTCCTGTTGATCTGGGAGTGCGTGGTCGAGCATTTTGATGGATAAAAAAACTCTCTTTTTTGGCAAAAGGCCTGTGCGTTTATTTTTGATTTTTTTTTATAATATGCCGAGAATTATCTCCATCTGATTTACATTAGAGACTCGAGGAAGAGTCTGAAAGGAGCTACATTTCCATCGAACGAAGCGGTACAAACTGTTGATAATCAGTTTCATCTGCAACTGGAGTTTTATGAAGCCAGGTCTCTGTCACCTGTTGTCACAGTGGGAGAAGTGTGTATTGGCTAGTTTTATGCAGTAAGTTTATTTCATTCTTTCCATAACCGATGGCCGGATTTCATTTGAACGGTGCAACATTTTTAGAAATATTCGTGAAAAGACAGCAGTCCTAGGGAACAATCTTTCTTACGCGCCACATAACCTATAACGAATAGAACCGGCAATGTTAATTTTTATTTTAATTTGAAATTTTGTTTTTTTTTTTTGTGTGTCCTCTAAAATAATTGAAAGAATACTTGTTCTCAATAATGTGTCATCGCTTAAAGATTCACAAGTCTATTTTCGTTGAATATAATATGTGATATTCACATCTTAACTTTGCAATCAATTATTCCTTCTAAACTGGTGGAATTATTAAATCTCATGACATACTTCTGATTACATCTACGTAAAGATTAAATTTTAATCTTTCAGAATGTATCTATTATGGTAACAATTGTTATTAGAGGAGAAAAATTCGCTCCAGCACCCGGGATCGAAATCGAGTCCTTGGTTCTACGTATCAAGCGCTCTAACCACTGAGCTACGCCGAAGTTCGATCCTCAGCACCGGATCGAATCCCTTTCCTTTAGTGTTTTTCCCTTTGTGGCCTTACTCCATGTTCGACATATATATTAAGTCAACTGCCATGTTTGAGTTTACTCCAAAGAAGGTTCGAGCGTTACCTGAGTGATGTTCACATAGTTCAACAGCTGAGAAACATCTTTTATCGCGAGTAGAATCGCATTCCACAGTCGGATATTGATACCATATTCTCTCCATGCCCAGAAGGTACAGAGCAGTTGTCAACTTAAGAGGAGGGCCTACTCTTTACTGATTTATAGGACCGTGACATCGGTATATTTGTATTAGTTTGAAGGTGAACATATGACGCCGGACAGAATGTAGTCAACGTGTTTCAAGTACAGGCAGCGGAAGCGAATTTCACACACACCTAAGCAAGCACATTCCGTGTTTTGTATACGATTATTGTGTATTATAAAATCAAGACACTACAATCATTGTATATAAGGGTTAACATCGGAAAGATCTAAAATGTTGAGGTTGAGAATAATTGTTGGAAATCATATTTAAATTGTCACAAATGTGGTAAAACATTATCTGAAAAGATGTTTTTCTTAATATTCAGAGTTTTGCAATACAGTTTTAGAATGCCGAAAACGTCTATGGCGTATGGTGATATAAGCAGAAAAGTGTGTGCGAAAATGAGCACAATAATACAAAAAACAGAAAAAAAACTGTTGTTTCAATAAATTATGCAAAATTACAAGAGTTTTGTCAGATGACAAGTGCGATTGTTATAAACTTGGTGTAGAAATTGATGATGTGAAATATTTTGTGCGAGATCGTGCGTATTTGCTTGTTTTCCGCACAGAACCAATACGCGGTAAGTGTGAAATACCACATTCAGTATTCCCAACGTAACACACATAACAATTTCCCTCTTCTTACCGCTTAAGCGCGACATTCATTTTACTGCTTTAGGCTTTTAACATATTATTTTTAGAGACGTTTAACATAGTAATAATTATAAATTGGAAACTTACCACTGCAATTTCGCCTAAATTGCAATGTTAATTATTGTTTTTAAATATTTGCAAAAATTAAGTAAAGTCTACTACTCCACGAAACTTATTGCATTCCTGATACAAGTAACATTAAGGAAGCCGTGAAAAAATCAACAAGATTGCAGATGCGGATTTTATTACTGCAATATGTTATATAAATAATATTGTTAAAATATTAAAATGAAAACTAAATCATTACAAAACCTTACCGTTTGTTTTAAGTTCATGTTCTCGGAAATTAAAAAAGCTCAACTACGTTTCGCTTTTTCAATCTTTTCCTGGACCATGAAAACGTCAACATACCGCTCTTGTAACGTATATTACTATTACATATGCGCCCTTGGTTTCAGCCGATGTAGAAAGCAGTTTTTCCGCATAGAAGATTATACTATCCGGCACTCTGCGGTCATTTCCATTTGCAACTTTGAAAATGAATGTTGTTTATTGCAGTGGCAAGAAAAATAAGGTACAGAATAGATGGGATAAATAAATTAACGTAACAGTTAAATATAGGGAAAGAAAAATTGTAGCCTACGTCATATACCTTTTCGGCATTCTAAAACAGTAACGCAAAACTCTATATTAGACCTTTCCGATATTAACCCTTATTATACAATAATTATATGTCTTGATTTTATAACACGCAACAATCGTATACAAAACAGAACGTGCTTGCTCAGGCGTATGCCAAATTCGCTTCCGCTGCCTGTAGTTGAAACACAGACTACATTCTGTCCGGCGTCGTATTTTCATCTTAAATCAGTGATGTCAAAGCAAGCGCATTTTTCTGACGTTGACGTCGTGCACGGGCAGCAAGCGCTAAGTATGGAAAGAGGAAGGGTTGTGTATATGAATAAGCAACCTGTTGGATTAAGAAAACAGTGGTGCACAAACTTCAAACGGAACGTGAAATTTTATGTCGTTATTTTTATATGGCTTCTTTATGTTTGATATTATCTATATTGTCTATAAAGCAAAAGTAGTAACACTGATTTCTTAATATTGCTCTTGTGTTTTAAGTTTTAATAACATAATAAAGAGTTAAGAAGTAATATTCACATAAATTCCATAGTAGTACAATTATACTGTACTAAATGGATGAAACATATCATTCATAAAGAAAGTGATATGCCAAAAAAAGAGATTGAGTATGACATGATATGTTGGAATTTATATTGATGGTATCTTTAGCCTTACAAAAGTAATCAATAAACTAATCAAAACAATATTACAATACAAAGCAAAGTTACTTAGATACTGTATCTGTTTTAAGTGTAACTAATATTACATAACAAAACTCTTATCGCATTATGCTTTTAAGGTGATATTTGTGAGCAACTTCCTATCATCAGAATATTAAATTATTTTCTCGAAATCTGCTGAAGCTATAGTGCTGACATTTTTACAACACATGGGCACGTATCTTTTGCTTAAGATGTAACAGTAGTTGCTTTGTTAATTCATTTCCTTACAAACAATTTCCATGCGAATATTTTCAAAATTTTCAATACACTATCTTCAGTAATACGTATATACTGTGTATTAGATTTACGAAAACATTCTGTAAGGCTACTAAATAAATAGGCCTATACCTGAAAATGTCACTTTTCTGTACGAAAAGTTGAGAAAATATTTCTTTTGAATAAAAAAATCAAACTTGTGAAAAATGAGCATTAAAATTAAAACTTACATTCTTATAATGCACTTATACTTCTCAGGCAAATCTAAAAATTAACATGGATACAGTTTTAATAAGTTCTCTTCCCTCTATCTATTGAATCAGTGCTGGCCATCCCTGAATATAGCTCGACCAAGTGGCATATACCACCTCTTTCGTCTGTCTCTTTCCTTTCCGCTGTAAAGCGCTCAGGCTCTCCTGAGCTCTAAAGCGCGCGCTTGCTCCTGTGGCCATCAATTGACATGCCTGCCTTAAATTAATACAAATATACCGATGTCACGGCCCTATTGAGTTATATTTTTAACCAACCATTAAACATAAAATTGTTTAAGAGAAAAAAGCATAGCCTCTATCTGTAATAGACATTATATTTGACTAGTTACTCCATAATAACATGATAGCCTATATTTACAATAAAGATCATTTACTTGAATCGAAAAATCATGAATAATGTTACTAATCTTAATGCTGATGAGATTATATGCTCATAATGGAGCTCTGGTTTATAAATTTCATCATTATTTATTTTTTAAAAAGCTAGGGTATATGTATCATATTATAAAATATCCCTATACCATTTGATTTTGTGTTATTTGGTATTCGAACTCATGGACTACCGGTATCGTAGTGTGAGTATTAAAACAGAAGTTAAAACATTTCTAAACTGTGAAAAGTTCATTTTAAAGAGAGCGGGTGCACTCTACCCAATCAATAGTGTATGTTCGTCCCCACAGTCCAGACTTCTTTCACATCTTCTGTCCACTCCAAAGTACTCGAGAAGAGTTCTCTCCAAGGAGCGATACAGTCAAGGAGGTGGAGGCCGCCGATTGGTTCAAACTATACTCAAAGACCGTCTGCCGGGAGGAATCCGAGCGCAGAGGTATTTCCAAGGGACCCTGGCGTAAATAAATTTCATGTTCTCACGCCTTTGTTGCAGTCGAGATATCGAGTGCAGCTACGCATACTTCTATCTTCTCCTTTTCTGACTTTCGTTTGACCTGATTTATTTATTTTTTATTGATTATTACTGCAGTTTTCTATTTGCTTACATCATTAAAAGTTTCTTTATTTAGCAGTTTACTTATTATTGACTTATTTATAAATCATTATTCATAATTAGGCTCCGGATTTTTATGTAATATGAAAGTGTGAAATATGTACATAAAAATGTAGGAAATATCGGGGAAATATGTAATTAAATATGTAATATTAATAAAATATGTAATTTAAAATCATTATTTATTAATGCATTAAACTCACAAAAATGTCGTCACAATTTAATTGGTCAGTTGAAGTGGAATGATATAGCCTGGAAAATCAATTTGCCATTTACACCCCATTCCATAATTTGCAAATACAAATTGTCTCTGCAATAATAATTTATGATTTTTCTTGTGCCTTGAGATTTCCTAGAAAAATATTTTTCTGTGGCACACACAATGGTATTTTGATTTAGCTGACACCGACCCAAACCCCTTGCTAATAGCCTACTTTCAATTTGTAACATAGTTAAATGACCGGCACATCTGACCATCCCAGATTCTGAGAAAGCATTAGGGTTAATTTAATGTATAGAGTTGAGGCACTCCGAACTACTATGTTTTACAGACAAAGAGTTGGAATCCCTAGTTTTATGTTTGTTTTTTATTTATAAAAGAACTATTCTCTGAAACCAGCTTTAGAAATTGAAGTATTTTCTATAGTTGTGAACAAAACATAACGCCATCAGTACCAGGCCCTTCTTCTTTACCAGCATCGTGTAATATAGTGAGAACAAAAGGCGGCCCCCCAGCCCGAGCAATGAGACAGGGACGTTAAGATATATGTCCAAATATACATGGGAAAAAAAATAATAATTTACTCTGAAAAATAAAACGAATTTTGAAACAAAATTGAAAACTCAATAATTGCCTAGATATGTAAAAAAAATGTTACATTCTTTACATAATATGTAACATATGTAATACTACTAAGATTATGTAGGCTAAATATACTGTAATACACAATTATTGTTAAATTTAACTTGTGTTCGGTGATAAGCATAAGTATTAAAGTTGTATATCTGTATATACTGTATCGTTATATTACAAAACAACTATTTTAATTACTTATTAACATATTTATTATGAGGCTTATGTAGTAATTTATTGTGTCAATTTCTCCGGCAATTTTTGAGACAAACATAAATAACAAGTTTACACAGAAAAGTGATTTTTTTTTCTTTATCAAACTAAACACACAACTTTCATATACAAACTCAGTACATAAACTGCAACTGCAAAAGTACAGCGATCGAAACAGAAGACTGGCCCCTAATGTAATCGAATTACCAGATTTTAGAAAGAGAAGAAGGTAGCTACGCTCCCACTTGCACACAGTGTAGACATGATTATTTTATAAGGGATGAGGGGGACGAATCCCAGAAAAGTATGTATTTCATATGCTAGGAAGATGAGCTGACAACAAGGTGGAAGTTTTCTCGGTAAAAAATAAAACTTAATAAGGGTTTCACATAGTTTTTAAACTTTCAATAGAGGTAGACTAGGTCATTGTCCTCATGTCTCCATCTCTTTCTGAAGTGCTTGTGCAAAGATTTTCCCTACGCTACCTGGTTTACTGTTAGAAAATAACAGTACTATTGTACTTTTAAGCAAGCAATTTCCGATAGAGAAATATTGTCGGAATTTTTAGTATGAGTTTGTATTAACAAAATAATAATTAATATCAACTGCAACTGATTAATTTTAATCAATTCAATTACTCAATTAAATATTTTGATCGATTAATCTTACAGCAGAAATTGATCGATTAATCGATTAATCGATTAAATCCCACGACACTAATTTATACACTTTTTAATTCTATTTATTGGTTTTTATTTATTATTATTCTTACATTTTTTCGTTAATAACTACTAATTACCAAGCACTCCATCCATCTAACTATCCAAACAACCTACCATCTAAGTAACCAATCATCCGGACAACTAACTACCTAAATTTTCGATCAATTAACTACGCAACAAAGTATGAAATCATCCTAACGACCAACTATCAAATTATCCGATCAACCAACTACCCATCTACACGACCAAACCCAGCTAGGCCTAAAAGAGCGACCGACAGGCTAGACCTAAGAAACGGACTCGTAGGTCAGGCCTGACAGACCGACCCATACATTTTCATGCTTAAGGGGAGTATAAATGGCCATTTTGTTGAAAATTTTTAATTTTTGTGTTTTTATGCAGAAACATTATTTGGAATATGCTCTTTAATTTGGTGTACGATTTATTAAATTTGATTCACTGGAAGTATAATACTAATTGTAATTTTATTGTTGATATTGTAGTTGGAATCTCCTGGTAGAGGGGCAGAGAAGGCCTGACGGCCTTATCTCTACCAGGTTAAATAAATAAATACTACTACAATACTACTACTATACTTAATTCTTTTTTTTTAATTACCTGCATAGGCCATTTTTAGAATTTCGTAAACCATTGGTCAGTTAAAAATTAATATCTCAAGAACCTTAAGGTCTACAAGGCTGTGGTTTGACTTAAATTCTAGTGGAAACATTGCTGCATAAGTTGGTAGGACTTCCTAAAAGTTCTGATTCTTGTTTACGTTGTGCGTGCGATATTCTTATTGTAACGTGGATAATTTTATCCTTCTTTGTGTTGTTGTGCTAGTACACTATTGATCTTGCATATCAATTATTAAAATTGATCATGACAAGAGCAAAAGGAGTGTTCGAAAAAGTAAAAAACAAAGGAAACCGGTACTACAGAACTTATCCTTGTGTATCAGAGGTTGAGAGTGGGGTTAGAAATCAAAGTTCACCTAGTACTTCAGCTCCACACACTGCGACATCTTCAAGTTCTTCCTCCAAAAAGAAACTTGTGAAATGTGATGAAGTATATTCAAGTAAGAGAAGTACAAAAGATAACAGCATTAGCATCATTATAAATTTGAGTATTCTCAATTCAGTGTTCAGTGAATTTTCAAGTTGTAGTTTATGTGGAGGGAAAATAAACATCACTGAAGATGCCTCTAAAAGAAATGGGTTAGTTTGTAGCTTGACAGTTTCATGTGAAAATTGTAAAAGCCAGAAACAATTTTTTACTTCAGAAAAGTGCAAAAATAATGAATTATTTGAGTCAAACATAAGATATTTTTATGGATTGAGGTGCATTGGGAAAGGGCCTACTGCTGGGAAAATATTATGTGGTATAATGAATCTCCCACGTCCCACTACAAGCATATCAAAGCACAGAGACATTTTACTAGAAAAAGTGGAAAAAGTGGCAGAAGAATCAATGAAAACTGCAACACAGGAGGCAGTTGAGGAAAACAGAGACAGTGAGACACCTACAGATATTACAATTGCATTTGATGATACTTGGCAGAAGAGGGGCCATCAGTCTTTGAACTCCTGTGCAGCTGCCACGAGCATTGACACAGGTAAGGTCCTAGATGTAGAAATTTTATGTAAACATTGCCATGGATGCAATATTGCTGGGTCAAATGCAGACAAAAAGGCGCAGCATGAACCAAAGTGCACCAAGAATTATACAGGCTCTAGTGGAGGCATGGAAAGTACCTCAGCAGTAAAAATTTTTCATAGGTCTCTACAAGAACGAGGGGTTCGCTATGTGCAATTCATTGGAGATGGTGACTCTAGCTCATTCAAATCTGTTGTTGATAGCAGACCTTATGGCAACAAGATACCAGAAAAGTTAGAGTGTGTCAACCATGTTCAGAAAAGAATGGGCACACGACTTCGACGGAGGAAGCAGGAGCTGTCGAAGACACCGTTGTCTGATGGCAAGACTATTAGGGGTCGTCTGCTAGACATTACCATCAATCAATTATCAGACTACTATGGTCAAGCCATAAGAAGCAACCAAAATAACCTAGAGGGTATGAAAAAGGCTGTGTGGGCAACCTTTTTTCATAAAATATCAACAGATGACAAGCCGATCCGCAACTTTTGTTCAGACGAATGGTGTAAATATAAAAAAGCTGAAGCAGCTGGAACTTTACATAAGTTTACCCACAAGAACTCTTTACCTGAGGCTGTTATGTTGGCTATAAAGCCAGTTAATAGAGATTTGGCAAATCCAGATCTGTTGAAGAAGTGTCTCACAGGGAAAACACAAAATGTGAATGAGTCATTCAAAAATGTAGTGTGGACAAGAGTACCTAAAAATGTATTTGTGGGGTCCCACACATTGAAGCTTGGTGTGTATGATGCTGTCATCACATTTAATGATGGTAATGCTGGCAGACTGAAAGTCTTGGAAGAGTTGGGAGTGAAGACTGGCTGGAACACACGAGTCATACTGGAGGAACTAGACAAGGAGCGAGTCGACAAGGCAGAGCTACAAGCCCAAAAAGTGTCCAAGGAGGCAAGATCATTGAGGAGGAGGAAGAGGATGCACTTGGACAATGCAGAAGATGATGAAGACTACAGTGCTGGAGGGTTTTAGCTGTTGTTTCTAATAAAAAGTGAGTTTTTGTTTAAATTAATTTTTAATTGCAATTTCTGAAAAACTTACTTTTTTTCAGACATATAACCCATTTTCTCAGGAACTATAAAAGATTGACTCTTGATTTTTTCACAGTTCATTTATAATATTCTTCTGATACCATACCTCTAGAACGGTAGATATAGCTTGTATATTTGGCGTAAAATTAAAAAGAAAGTTAAGGAAAAAATGTAAAAAAAATAATACAACAGAAAAAAAATTATATCCTAACTCCTAGCATATGTAGTTCAATGAAACTAGAGGAGTAAGTTCATAAAGGATATATAAATGACCTGTAAAAGTTTCATTAAGTTGCATGAAGTAGTTCTTGAGAAAATGGGTCATAAAGTTAGCAAATTTAACATTAGCGGGATAGGCCATTTATACTCCTTTGGAAGTTTTCTCGGTAAACAATAAAACTTAATAAGGGTTTCACATAGTTTTTAAACTTTCAATAGAGGTAGACTAGGTCATTGTCCTCATGTCTCCATCTCTTTCTGAAGTGCTTGTGCAAAGATTTTCCCTACGCTACCTGGTTTACTGTTAGAAAATAACAGTACTATTGTACTTTTAATCAAGCAATTTCCGATAGAGAAATATTGTCGGAATTTTTAGTATGAGTTTGTATTAACAAAATAATAATTAATATCAACTGCAACTGATTAATTTTAATCAATTCAATTACTCAATTAAATATTTTGATCGATTAATCTTACAGCAGAAATTGATCGATTAATCGATTAAATCCCACGACACTAATTTATACACTTTTTAATTCTATTTATTGGTTTTTATTTATTATTATTCTTACATTTTTTCGTTAATAACTACTAATTACCAAGCACTCCATCCATCTAACTATCCAAACAACCTACCATCTAAGTAACCAATCATCCGGACAACTAACTACCTAAACTTTCGATCAATTAACTACGCAACAAAGTATGAAATCATCCTAACGACCAACTATCAAATTATCCGATCAACCAACTACCCATCTACACGACCAAACCCAGCTAGGCCTAAAAGAGCGACCAACAGGCTAGACCTAAGAAACGGACTCGTAGGTCAGGCCTGACAGACCGACCCATACATTTTCATGCTTAAATATCACATGGAACTAGTTCATAATATTAAGACAGATACAGTATGTCTACCAATATTATTATAAATTTAATTTCCGCTGAGAGTATCTTCATATTGCCACTTTTACCAGCGACACAAATTTAAGTTTAAACTGCAAGTAACATTAAAAAATTAACTATGTGCTTTACATTTTTACTTTTAAGATATCTCTTTATTGCGTCATATATTTTTATACCAGGAAAATTATTCCATCATTTTTAACTTCATGAAACTGAAATCTACACTGCTTCATTCCAGTGCCAAAATCAATGAAGTATGGAGCTCTTCCACAAACATCCATGCATATTTGTGATGTAAAGGGACAACTTTATTTTACCTAGAACTAAAATAATTGTAGATTTATTATCTTCTTCTTCTTCTGCTTCAAGCTGTAGGCTTTAAGCCCGTTGCGGCTCCTTTATTTCTTGTATCCATCTTTTTGCTGGTCGGTCGATACTTCTTTTTCCAGTGGGTACATAGTCAGCGTTTATTTTCGGAATTCTATCTTGGCTCATGCGTTGTACGTGTTCCCATCATTTCTGTTTATACTCATCTACAGTTTCTAACAGGCTGTTAACTTTTAGATTGTTTCTTATTTCTTCATTTCTGATGTGATCCAGTCGAGTTACTCCTACTACACTTCGAAGAAATCGCATTTCAGCTGCCTGTAATCGGCTTCTTTCTTTCTCTTTTAAGGTCCAAGTTTCACTCGCATATAAGCCCGTTGGTATTGCCATAACTTTATATAGTTTAATCTGGGTATCTTTCCTAGTTTTATTTCGGAGTGTTCTTCTAATGGTCCCACATATATTATTAAATTTGGCAATTTTATAATCAACATCTTTTCCATGAGTATATGATAGATGGCAGCCAAGGAAGTTAAAAGTATTAACTTGTTCTATGATATAGTCTTCCACTACTACCTTTGATCTCACCACCCTTTTGCCCATAAATGCTATTACTTTTGTTTCTTCTTTCGAAATAGTTAGATTCATATCTTTCGTAATTTTATATAATTCAAATAGTCCCCTTTGTAACGTATCCTCGTCACTAGCTAATATGACTTGATCATCAGCAAAGAGGAGGTTTTTTAAGAATTGTTTGTTTTTGACGTTTTCTGATATCTGCATTTGCAACTTAAATTTCCTCATTGCTTCGTCGATATAAAGATTAAAAAGTGTTGGCGACAAACTGCAGCCCTGTCTTACTCCTAAATTTACTGCCTCATAATACAGTTTTCCTTCTTTTGATTTGTAGCATATGGTGGAGTTTTCATATATACTTTTTACTATGTCTATTAAATTTTTAGGAATACCTCTTAATTCCATAATTTCCCAGAGTGTATATCTTTTTAAATTATCAAATGCCTTCTGATAGTCTATAAACAGTAAATGGAGCTCTTTATTAAATTCTTTGGATTTTTCCATCATTTGTTTTATTGTGAATATGTTATCAATACATGATCTTCCTTTTCGGAATCCTGACTGTTCTTCCAAGAGGATGGTTTCGGTAATAACTTGTAATCGTTTTGTTATTATTTTTTGCATATATTTTATATGTTCCATTTAGTAAGCTAATTCCTCTGTAGTTAGAGCATTTATTATTATTATTATTATTATTATTATTATTATTATTATTATTATTATTCGTCACGAAATGTGGCTGGTATTGAACCCCTGTTTCATTTCATGAGAACTCGCCAGCTGACTGGGTACGGCTGAGTTTGACACATATGTGATAGCTTATATCGAACAACATATTTATTGGTGCGTTACGTCGAAAGCCATGAACTATGAGGATGGAAAATATTTCCAGAACTTACAGCGATTCAATTTGGCAGTTCCCGGTAAAATTACGTCATCCGACGAACGTAAGTCTGCTGAAGGCACTTGATCTCTTACCGGATAAAGATTTTCCTTTGGTATATAAGAGCACTGAGAGATGACGGAAATTAGTTTATATATGTTGTACAAGTAAACTTTCCTTTTTGTGACCTGTATATCATTGTGAGTAATGTGACAGCATGTTGAGAACCTTGTCTGCTGCGGTAGGTAGGAAAGATAAACCCACTTTATACGACGCAACTTTCATCTCTTGTTTAAGGTGCAGACATTTTAGTATATAATAAAAATGACCCTAGGGTAACATTCGAAAGACTCTTTCTTTATTGTTGAGTAAACCTTACTGTTGCATCTTTGGATTTTTGGTTCATACCCAACGAAGGGCGATTAAAATGCTTGTAGGTAGCAATTTTCGTTACATGAAAAGTAAATTTAGTGGCCAGTTTCTCCAAGGAATGTCTAATTTGGCTTAACTAGTGTTAAATTAACAGCCTGTTTATTTTTAACGTTTGGTTAATGTATTTTCCAATTCTTCAACATTATTTTGTTTAAAATAACCAACACTTAACTATAATAGTCATTAACTATTTTAACTGCTCAATAACAGTTGGTAATGGTTTTGCACATGTAAGACAATTTTTTATTGGCTGACATCTTTCTTTAAATTCTGTATTGTAGAGTAAGTCATGAAACATGTATAAAATCATAACCTGGTACAGTAGACCATGATCGATAAAGAAGAAGACTAATGAAAGTTATAGGTAACTACTATTTAATAATAATATTATTAGAAAGTAAGGTTATAATACTAATGCTGACATACGACTTCTCAAAGAAGGAATTTTTGCTGAAACCTTTTCATATAATACCCACTGTGTATTTTCAAACACTATTGACATTGGCTATAGTTAGTTGAAAAGAGCCAGTATCAGAATCAAGATTAAGTAGTAGATGCTGAATTAAAGTAAGTGGTCTGTTTCTGTTTGTAGGATATTCAAGTCTGGTTTAAATTTCTTGTAAAATTTTGAAGCCTAATTGATTTTAAAATGCATATTGTCACAAATTGAGTATCATGCATATTATATAAACGAGTCATTCCATGTCAAATCGAACACCTACGAAACATGAGAACTTAATATTTGCTCCAATTTTTTTAAATATATTCTATTGATGAAATTAAATAACCCATGTGTAATTTTTTCGGACTGACACAATTATTTACTCATTTATTAAATATTACTTTTTCCGTAAATTAGGATGCAACGCATTATGAAAATGGTTATGCTGAAGATTCTATAAATCGTAAAAATTTTGTATTTATATCATTTTAAAATGCAATAATTGCAGTATTATATACTAATTTTTTGTGTTCAATCAAAATATAAAATGGGTTATATTTTAAAAATACGTTTTTATATATCAGGGACGTACTTCTAAAAAGGGGAAAAATATCATTATATTCTTTAAAATGTTTTACGTAGAACTGCGTTGGTTTTAGAACGCTATTCGAATAATAAGTCGCTGTGCAAATAATTTACTGATGGTGTGTTCGGGTCGGAAGGCTTGGATTGAGTGAGACCGCGCGCCGGAACATGCAGCTGCGATAGCCGCAGCGAGAGTGAGTAATCATCATCAGTGGTGCAGTATTACTTTACGTAAATAAACAGATAACCTCTAGTTCTAAAAGCACGTAATGTCCCTTCAACACTTAGCAGTTTCCCTTTAATTTATCTAACAATAATTCCTAAGTCTTACGGAGTAGGTATCGTGTTGTGTTGTGTGCATGTCAAATCAAACACCTGTATACGAAACGTGACCATTTAGTATTTGCTTAAATCTTCTAAAATATGATGTGCAGATCAAAATAAGAGGTCTGTAATTTTTTCTGGGCTCATATTTTAATATTTTACTATTTATAGGCTCTTTTAATTATATGACAAATTCATGCACGACGCAGTATGAAAATGCTCATTGTTAAGATTATATGCATCATAGAGGTTGAATGTTGGTGTCATTTGAAATGGGAACAAATGGAGTATTATATTAATTGATTTATTGATGGGGTTGTTTTAGAGGGTCACTTTTTAAACAATTATTTTTATAACAGCTTATCGGTACTTTAAAAATGCAAAAAGAAAGTATAATCTATTATATTTTACATAGAACTACGCTGATTTCAGGTTGCTTTCGAATAAGAAATAACTTTAAAAATAATATATTGAAGACGTGTAAGAGCTTAGTGATGATTGAGAATCGCCAATAAAGAAGACAAAATAATCTAAAAAAAATACCCATAACAAAAAAAAAATGCAGAAAGTTGCAGATACACTTAAATATAAAATATTTCATATCACAGAAGACACAACTTCAGTTGAAAATTCAAATAATTCCGATATAATACAGAAATTTATAACTTATTTCATGAAAGAGACGACAGAAATCTCAAAATACATATATTAACAATTTTTGAAAGTTGGTCCTACAGTAAAATTCAACAACATTTTAATATCACCACTCACATTATATGAATTTCTAAACAAGGAGGAGCAGAAAAGCGGATTTTGGTTACCCCTAATCCTAAATCGGGAAAAAGTTTGGGAACATTTGTAGTAGAGAAGGTTGTTCAACTTTATAATTCTGATGATGTGAGAAGGGTTATGGATGGCAAAAAAGAATTGTGTTTCAGTTAAAGAAGATGGAAAGAGAGTTCACAAAGAGAAAAGATTAATACCATGTAATGTTAAGAAAACTTACCAGTGTTTCATAGAGCAATATCAGTATATCAAAATAGGATTTTCAAATTTTTCAAACTCAGACCAAAGGAATGTGTACTCCCTGGAACAAGTGGCACGCACTCAGTTTGTGTCTATGTTCATCATGAAAATGTTAAATCAATGCTTGATGGAATTAATAATATCATTTATAATATTCCTTTTAAATTATTACCATTAGCGAATAAAATTACTTAGCTATATTTTCTACTCAAGGTACCAACAAGCAAAAGTGGTACGGGGCATCTTACAACTTCATTCTTTTGTTCCACTGACACAATCTCAGGCCATAATAAAGAACTATTCACTTCAAAGTGAGAGTAAAGTGGTGGACATTAAATAGAATTGGTTGTAGGTGATTAGTTTTAAAAGTGCAGTGTTGTGTAAACTGCAGTTATCATTTTTACAAGTCTATATTTTACAAAAACAATATTTAAATACAGTACTATATTACATAAATTACGCGAAAGAGTGATATTCTGACCGTAGAACAGTGTAAAGTGGTCACACGACTCTCATCCAGAGCTGCACTTGCACATCATCTTGCAACAGTACTTATGCAGCCCGCGCACTCAAGACTCGCAGCTTGGTGAATCATTTAATTATTCTTCAACAGTTGAGAGTAGCGTTCTGATTTTTTAAGGATGGTTAAAATAATTTCAAGGTATTTAAGGATGTTTTCCTGTAATTTTAAAGCAAGTCGCTGCCATTAAAACATATTTTTATGTGATTAAATGTTTTTTAAAACAAAGTTAACAAACTTATATTTTTATATTATTATGCGAAAAACAAAGTATGTAATATCACCTTCAAATTGAGACAAAGAGCAAATCTCTGTGATGATTATTAGTGGAGATAATCACGTTTAACAATAATGATGCGCGAACTATTTCAGGATCTTGATATCACATATCTACTACAATAATCGATATAGACAACAATAATAAAACACGTATTTACTTTTTCAATCCATAGAATGTGTAAAATTTGTTTTATTTAAATCAGAGACATGAAAGTCAATTCGAGATTAAATTTGTGCGATTTGACGTGGAATGACTCAACTTGTTCCATCATTCCTAGTTACCTTGCTACGTTGAGATCCCACATTTTCTAAATATTCAATAATAGCTCAGTATCAAAATAAGCAGCCAATATGATAATCAGTTCACTTTTGAAGATTATTTTCCCTATATTAGATTTCCAAAGTGTCATTTAAATGTTATTTTATCTGTCATTCACGAAACATTCCAAGGGGGGTGTAGGGCGGATATGAACAAAAATCACATTTTTTAAAAAGTGGTTTAAAATAAACTTTATAGTCTTGAGAATGTGTCCACAAAATTTTACGGCCGAATTCTAATTATAAATGGGCTTTAAAAATTTAAAGAGCCATGGCCGCTCTGTGCCACGCCCACTTTTTTTACCAAATACTCCGGTCATCCTTCATTTTCTCTCTTTTTGTACATGCAAACGCTCGGAAAGGCTATATGTTTGAGTGCAGATGGCTGTGAGCAGGAGTACCATCTGTATTTTAGGCGGGAAGAGCATGCTTGCTTTGATTTCTTGGTTTGGAGGTAGTAAACACGTGTTTGTTGTGAAGTTGGTTTTGTAAGTTTTGTCTTCCACCACCACTGTTATTTATACAGTATGCCTCGTTTCAGTAACAGTGTGTTTAGAGTAACAGTGTGTTTAGAAAAGTGAAGAAAGGTATTATAAATAATACAAAAAAGAAACGTGTGTGTGTGTGTGTGTGTGTGTGTGTGTGTGTGTGTGTGTGTGTGTGTGTGTGTGTTCAAGAGGAGGTTAGGGCTGTACCAACTCTCAATGTAGAAGGACAACAGAGCAGATCTAGCATAAAGATTGGAGAAGGAATTGAATTGCAAAATAATGTTGATGAAAGTAAATTGAATACAGAGTTTAGAATAATTGATTTATCCATTCTTTCCTCTGCCATAAACAATGCCTGTTGTTGCTCAACTTGTGGCTCCAAATCACTCAAAATTCATGATGATGAAAACAGGTTTGGTGTTGTTTGTACTCTCCATATAGTGTGTGACAATTGTGGATTCGATTCACAATTTAAAACTTCTAATCTATACTAATAATAAATCTGTAGCCGAAATTTTTCTGGTAATTTTCGATTTTAGAAAAATAATTGGTCCTAACATATATAATTAACAACCCTGAAACCGAAAATCGCTTTTTTTTTTTTTTAATTTTTGTTTGTATGTCTGTCTGTCTGTCTGTCTGTCTGTCTGTATGTTTGTTACCTTTTCACGCGATAATGGATGAACGGATTTCGATGAAAATTGGAATATAAATTATGTTCGTTGTAACTTAGATTTTAGGCTATATGGCATTCACAATACATTATTTAAAAGGGGGGTTATAAGGGGGCCTGAATTAAATAAATCGAAATATCTCGCTTATTATTGATTTTTGTGAAAAATGTTACATAACAAAAGGTTCTTTAAAAATAATTTCCGATAAGTTTTATTCCTTGAAAAAGTTTGATAGGACTGATATTTAATGAGATATATGAATTTTAAAATTAAAATAACTGCCATCTAAGACCGTGTAATGAATTAAAAAACAAATGACTTCGTCTATAAGGGGCCTTGGACAGCAACAATCGAAAGCTATGAAAGATAGCCTACAGAGAATGTTTCTGTGTTTGTATGAATATCGGAAGCTAAATTAACCGATTTGTATAATTAATTATTATTTCACCATTGGAAAGTGTAGTTTCTCTAGATGGACATAATGCTATAATGTTATTACAGTAACTTCTGATATAATATAATGTAATGTAATATATAATATAATATAATATAATATAATATAATATAATATAATATAATATAATATAATATAATATAATTTAAGTTATTTGAAGGGTTCAGAACCATAGTGGGCCAAACGCCATTTACTGAATACGTAGAAAACAAGGGTTAAAATTAAGTTATTACCAGGGAACGGATTTATATGGACTAAAAATATATGAAATATGTAAATATATATGTAGTTATTTTTACCAAAATATGGAATTAAATATGGATTTTTACCAAAATATGGAATTAAATATGGACTTAAAATTATAAAAAAATGACTATGTACGTTAAATATTGGTACATTTTAATCAAACTAAACAAAAAATATAATGGACGTACCTTATCTTCCAATGTAGTTTCAACAAAACACAATTTTTATTGTCTGTTACCATAACAATAGGTTACAAACATTTCTTTCAAGTGCTGAAAAGTGAATCTTCTTCTATTGTCTCTGAGGATAGATTTATACTGACTAAAAGAGCGTTCGACGTCACAAGAAGTAACTGGTACATAATTCAATTTCACAATGTCTGCTGGGGATAAGTCCAAGTTAATCTTCACTGTTGATTCACCACTCATCACAGCAACAACCTTTTGTAGTTCTTCATATCCAGGGTTTTTTGAAAGTACAGTGTCCACCTTAGCTCTTACTGCATCTGCAACTTTACCTCTACCACGATTCAGTTGTTCCACAGTACTATTTATAATTTCAAAACTTTCAGATAGTGAAAGGTGCCTATTTTGGAGACTTTTGAGCGTTTTTATGATGCATGAAAATGTATGCTGAATGTGAGCTAAGTCATTCTTCACACTTATGTCACAGGTAACTGTTTTCGCAGTATCAATTGAGACTGCATCTTCAGAGTCCAATGCAAGGAGAACATTGTTAATAGAGTCTATATGTTCGGCATAATATTCAACTGCTTCTAGCCATGTACCCCATCTAGTTAAAATTGGCTTTGGTGGCAATGGAATTTCAGGGTACATTTCTTTCAACACGTTAACTCTACTGGGAGCTTTGAGAAATACTTTTTTCACTGATGAAATCAACAAATCTACTTTAGGGAAATTGTCTCTGACCACTTCTGCCACACGATGAAATGCATGCGCCACACAAGTAAAATGAGTCAATTTAGGATATACAACAGATAATGCTTGTCCAGCTTTGACCATATAAGGGGCAGCATCGCTAATAAAGAATAACACATTATCGTACATAATACCCTTTGGCCACAGGATACCCATAGCTTCGTTGAACAGTTTAACTATAGTTTTGTTATTGCACTTTTCTAGAACATCACAATGTAAAAGAATTCGTTCAGAATATTGTTCACTTAACAAACCGATAACTACATTACCAACAAGTCTACCTTCTTTGTCGGGAGTCTCATCAATGGAAACCCAAATTGAACTATCTTTAATTTCATCTCTTATCTTCTGTATTGTCTCATCGTAGATGGATGGAGCATACGTCTTCCTAAGTGTTGACTCATCCGGGATTGTATGTTGAGTATATTTTTCAAGGAATTCCCTGAAGACCTTATTCTTTAGTTTGTAGAGAGGAATATCAGCAGAGATGAGAGAACGGCACAGGTCGATGTTAAACTCAGATCTTACATTCGATGTTGTTGGTTGTGTTAAAAACAATTGTCTCTGCTTGGAATTTAGTTGTTTGTTGGCCTGATGTTTACTAGTTGTAATGTGTTGTTGCACCAGGAACTTTTGTGTAGATGATACTGCACACTGACACAAATTACAAAATAATATTTTATTGTCAGTTGATAAACCATCTTCTTTAAATTCTGAAATGTAACTTGTTAGTTTTGATTTTAAATTGACTGAATGACGTACTTTTGGCATATTTACCGTCTTTATAGTATGATTTACAAAACTGAACCTATGTGTACTCTGACTGGCATTTAACTGTTGAGCTGCACAACTGAAGTCTGTTAAAAATTTTAAATTAAATTAATACAGTTTTGTAACTTACTTTCCCATTGTTGATAGGACTGCTAATTTTCAAATAACTCTGATGTTAAAGGGATTACTGAACATGTGTTTAAATCTCTATTGTTGAAATGTATTTTTAAAAGTTAATGGAATTTTGTTTTGTTTTATTGTTAAACCTAATATAATATGGACTGTTTTATATGAAATATGGAAAATATATGGAAATTAACGAAAATATGTACTAAACTCTAAAATATGGACAAATATGGAAAATAAAAGTAGGATTTTTCAACCCTACACATTGTGAAACATAAAGATAATGCAAAATATAAATTATATTAGCTTTATAAGTAAATATGTATTTACATATAAATCCTTTCCCTGGTTATTACCATAATTCAATGGAAACCTATAACAAGTAAAATAAAGTATACACATTAAATCTAAATGATGTCAATGTTCATTAAACTATGGTTGCATGTAATAAAAATTAGAAACATATCAAAGGAATTGTCATTGCACCAATGAGTGGTCTCTGGACCAAAATGATCGCATTTTAATTATTTGGATGCAATTTAAATTAATTAACATATTAAACGATTTATCCTTCTATCAAACACGAATGTTCCCTGGATCAAATGTCCTATTTTAATTATGTAATAACTTTATATTTATTTCTAACAGGTGCAGCGGAGCGCACGGGTACGGCTAGTAGAAAAAATAATGTATATGAAACCAATGTTAGATTGATTTACAGCATGAGATGTGTTGGTGTTGGGAGGGAGGGAACAAATTTGGTTTGTGGTCTCATGAACATGCCTACACCATCAATTCGTTACACTGATATTAATAATGTACTACTAAAATCCCTGAAAAATGTGTGCGATGAGTCTATGACAAAAGCAGTACAACAAGCAATCTCTGTAAATGATTGTGATGGAAATGATCTATCTGTGTCCTGTGATGGTACTTGGATGAGGCGTGGATTTTCCTCCCTCTATGGTGTATCGGCCGTAGTCAGTATCGATACAGGTAAAGTATTAGATGCCCAAGTACTGAGTAAGTACTGCACTACATGCTCCACCAGAAAGAAAAGTGGAAATAAAAATGAAGAGAAGCAATGGGAAGAAAATCATGCTAAGTCTTGCTGCAAGAATTATCATGGTTCTAGTGGTGGGATGGAGGCAGCAGGAATGAAATTAATTTTTCGTCGTTCCCAAGAGAAATATGGTGTGCGCTATGTAAAGTACTTGGGAGACGGTGATTCCAGTGCCTTCAAAAGTGTGTTTGAAAGTGAGCCATACGGATCAGATTGCCCTATGGAGAAGCTGGAGTGTGTTGAACACGTCCAGAAACGTATGGGTTCTAGGCTGCTGAAACTTACCAAGGATATGAAGGGTAAGAAACTGGAAGATGGTAAGGGGATTGGAGGAGCTGGACGACTAACTAAGAAGGAAATCCAGTCAATGCAAATGTATTATGAAGCTGCCATCAGACAGAATGTGGGTAATTTGGACAGTATGCAGCATGCTGTATGGGCAATCTACTTCCACAAGTTATCCACAGAGGCCAAACCCCAGCATGGTTTGTGTGGCGAATGGTGTCCATACAAGAAGGCACAAAGCAATGCACAACAATACAGCCATAAACATAGTCTACCAGAGCCAGTCATGAATGCCATGAAACCAACTTTTAGGGCTCTGGCCAAGCCAGATTTCCTAAAGAAATGCGTTCATGGCAAAACTCAGAATCCCAATGAGCCTTTGAATCAGCTGATTTGGAAGCGCTGCCCTAAAACTCTGTTTGTGTCTTCCACAATAGTACAAATAGCCACATTGGATGCTATTTTGGTCTATAATGATGGCAATGTAGGGAGAATAAGAACTCTTCAGGAAGTTGGATTTGAACCAGGTGCGTTCACAATAAACATACTCCAAGGTATCGACAACAGGAGAATCGACAGTGCCAACACTGCTCTTCAAAAAATACAACAAGAGGCACGGCAGAGAAGATCCCTGAAGAGGAAGGAAGCTGAGGACTTTCAGGAAGAACAGGAGTATGGTGCAGGGGATTTTTAGAGGTACAAAAATGGATATGGCATGTCGCATGTGTATATAAATCTTTACAATAAGTTTTCCGTACTTTACATTTTTCTATAGTTAATGAACATTTTCTCAGAAACTATTTAAGATAAAGCAATGCAATTTTGCACATATATTTATCAATGAATTATACAAGTTTTCCTGCAGAAAATTTTATTTCACATGTGAATTGAAAGTTTTTACATTAGATAAAGTAGTAACATTTAATAAAACAAATTACCATACATATAAAAAAATATTTTGAAAAAGTTATTTCATATTTTAAACTTCTGTCTGCAGGGATTGGTTAGATATAGTATTGAGAAAATGTACACAAAATTTCAAATCAATATGTCCAATAGATGTTGAGAAAATGTTCCTTACCTTCTGATACATCAGATTAGGATACGTTGGCTTATAACTCCACTTCCGTATATGCTAGGATATTGTGAATCGGTACTGAAGCACATACAATCATTGTCAATTATCCTACCAAATTTCAAATTTATAGCTTCAAAACTGTGGAAACTATGATGAATACAAAAAACGGTGCGTTTCCGGCCTACATCCAAAATATTATTTTCACAACTTCTGTTTAAACAGCTGTGGTGTCATCTGCCATATTTAACTATCTGTTAACTATGAGTTAACTGCCTACAATCCTACATTTAAAATTAACAAATACATAACAATCTGTTAAGCCAAACTAGTGTTGAAGACATGAAAAAACTATATTTAACAAACTGTTTAGATTTTAACATTCTTTAACTATTCTAACAATACTTGGAGAAACCGACCATAGGTGTTCCATCTAATAGATTAACGAAATATACTCGGAGAAGAATTCTGTCCATCAATGTCTTTCTGGACGAAATAGTCTATAGTGCTTTGAAATATGTAATATGTTTTTCTTCACCCCTATTTTAAACTATAACATATATGCAGAACAAAAGGATGTACAAGACAGGATCGAATAAGGAATAAACACATTAGACAGACAGATATAGACTACAGACAGATGAAATGACCCTCAGGTCACTCACGCAGAAACAGTCGTCAGGATAGTTGGAAGTTAACGCACCATTAACATCATTCCCGTAAGTAGATCTACATATCCTTCATAGTTACCAAAACACTATTCCCACTTATAAAACGCAAAATTTTTCGTTACAGAGAGACTATTACAATAAACTAAAACTGGTGACAGGATATTATAACATGAGTCAACCTGTATACAGTAGGTCTGTTTAACCTATAATCCTGGGAACAACTTTTGTAACTTTAAATTTAAACTTAAGTATTTTCCTTAATAAATTATTTAAAAACACTCACTTTTTTATATTAATACTTACGATATAACATGTAAGTTATTACAGAATGAAATACACCACGACTAGGCTTAACTTCCAGTTAATAAATTGAATATACCTACGATCTAATTTGCAACCCAAGTCGTAGGATCAATTTGAACCGATTCCGACATCTACTTAGACATATAAGGATAATAAAATTTAACGTTGGAATTAATCGCAACATGAACTTTTTCATATTAGGCCTACATTGTCGCAATTATAATTTTAATAAAACAGCAAATGTTTACGACTCAAACCATTAATTTGCAATAACACATAAGTTAAACATTTGTACAATCATGTGCATTGCATTAATAAAGATAATAATTTCTTAAATAAATAAACCTTGAGTATAGATGTAATATTTATAGAAATTGAATCTGTTTTAATGTATACAACGATTGTAATCTTCCTATAAGTGTATTAATACTTACTTACTTACTGCCTTTAAGGGACCCGGAGGTTCATTGCCGCCCTCACATAAGCTCGCCATTGGTCCCTATCCTGAGCAAAATTAATCCAGTCTCTAACATCATATCCCACCTCCCTCAAATCCATTTTACTATTATCCTCCCATTTACGTCTCGGCCTCCCCAAAGGTCTTTTCCCCTCTTAGCCCCAAATATTTTCCTACGCATCTTATTCTCAAACACCCTTAACCTATGTTCCTCTCTCAGAGTGAGAGTCCAAGTTTCACAACCATAAAGAACAACCGATAATATAACTGTTTTAAAAATTCTAACTTTCAGATTTTTTCACAACAGACTGGATGATAAAAGCTTCTCAACCGAATAATAACACGCATTTCCCATATTTATTCTGTGTTTAATTTCCTCCCGAGTATCATTTATATTTGTTACTGTTGCTTCCAGGTATTTGAATTTGTCCACTTCTTCAAAAGAAAAATTTCCAATTTTTATATTCCCATTTCGTATAATATTCTGGTCACGAGACATAATCAAATACTTTGTCTTTTCGGGATTTACTTCCAAACCTATCTCTTTACTTGCGTCAAGTAAAATTCCCGATTTTCCCTAATCGTTTGTGGATTTTCTCCTAACATATTCACGTCATCCGCATAGACAAGCAGCTGATGTAACCCGTTCAATTCCAAACCCTCTCTGTTATCCTGGACTTTCCTAATGGCATCTCTAGAGCAAAGTTAAAAAGTAAAGGTGATAGTGCATCTCCCTGCTTTAGCCCACAGTGAATTGGAAACGCATCTGACAGAAACTGACCTATAAGAATTCTGCGGTACGTTTCTCTGAGACACATTTTAATTAATCGAACTCGTTTCTTGTGAATACCAAATTCAATAAGAATGTCATATAAAACTTCTCTCTCAACCGAGTCATATGCCTTTTTGAAATCTATGAATAACTGATGCACTGTACCCTTATACTCCCATTTCTCTGCCAGATTAAATAAATTTATTATTATTATTATTATTATTATTATTATTATTATTATTATTATTATTATTATTATTATTATTATTATTATTCAACCTGAGGAAGCGTCATGCTGTACTGACAGGGACCCACCATCTAACAAAATAATCAATTTTAAAATAACTATACAAACAGTTATATACAGAATATATTGGGCAATATATAAACATTTTGGAAAACTTAGAGGATGATAACATAAATAACAATATTAATAATCACGTAAATAACACAAAATCAAAGAATCTGGAACCTTATAAACTTAAAAAAGAAACAATTTAAGTTACAAACTTAAAATATTTCATATCCCGACATTTTCATAACACAGACTACGAAGGGAGGTGACAAAGTCACCTCACATGAATAATGCGAATTACTTCTTAAAGTGGATTAATTATTTGGGTTATTCTTACTTCAATATGTTAGTAAACATATAACGATGAAATGCATGGAATTTAAAAGAATTTTTTAATCATGGTTTATTTAACGACGCTCGCAACTGCTGAGGTTATATCAACGTCACTGCTGTCCAGGAATTTCGTCCCGCAGGAGTTCTTTTACATGTCAGTAAATCTACTGACATGAGTCTGTCGCACCTAAGCGCACTTAAATGCCATCGACCTGGTCCCGGGATCGAACCCGCAACCTCGAACACAGAAGGCTAGCGCTATACCGACTACTCTAACCAGACAGACTGAAATTAAGAAAAAAATCATATGGAGAAGAATAAAAATAATTTCGAAAAATTAATTATCAGCGAGATAATCCTATTTTCGTGCTTGGTAGCTGGAGTGTTTAAGGGCTAGGTCCACCTACATCTTTTATATAGTAACTATTTTCAATCTCAAATTAAAGAATTTGGCCATTTACATAACTTATACATTAGGCCTATATATGATTATGTTTGTGCCCTGTATCATTATACACTATCTACAAAAAAGTAATTGGGCACTGCTTTGCCCCTCTAGAACCTCCTGGTACCACCTCTTGTTGCTATAACAGCAGCTACCCCGTCAGTCATGTTCTCCATTAGTTTGTGTAGGATATCCACTGGAATGCGTCGCCATTTCTCTTGTAACATGGCACTCAGTTGGACAATGGAAGTTGGCCGCATCTTCCGAGACCTCAATCGCTGGTCCCTTTCGTTCCATAGGTGCTCAATGGGATTAAGATCAGGACTCTGTGCAGGCCAGTCCAACCGGTGAACATTATTGTCTACAAACCACTGCCTAGTAGCCACCGGAACATGGGGCCAACTTCCATTGTCCAACTGAGTGCCATGTTGCAAGAGGAATGGAGACGCATTCCAGTCGATATCCTACACAAACTAGTGGAGAGCATGCCTGACAGGGTGCCTGCTGTTATAGCAACAAGAGGTGGTACCACCAGGTTCTAAAGTGGCAAAAACAGTGTCCAATTACTTTTTGGTAGATAGTGTATTTTAAGCATATTTTACTTCGAAACAAGCACGAACCTTGTCTAAAAAGTTTTGTTGTTGTGCATGTCACTTTAAAACTCTCTCAGTCCGTAGAATGACTGCTACAGAAGCAAGACCATTTCTTTCATAAAAATGGACTGAAAGCGTTTTGGGATGACACTCTTCAATAACATATGATAACAGTATATTCGCCACGACAAAACACACAGAATAATGTAAGACACACGCCTCTAAAGTCCATATAAAATGGGTGATATCGAAAATTACTACTCAAATGAGACAATATTCAAAATAATATGAATTGTATAGGTTATATGATTGAGTAAAAAGATACAATAGCTTATTATGTTTGCTTTATACAAGTTTCCTGTTTCCTTATCCTGAACGAGGTGGAAAACTAATAAAGCGACACAAGAAAGTAGAGAAAGAATTGAATCAATTAAGTTGCATCTGTTACAGGAAACTCCACAGCGTCTGTTAGAAGACGTAGTTAATGAAGAGATAGCTGAAGCAAAGGTAGAGATATAATCGTATAAAACTAGGGTCTCTGCAAGCTGCAGGGGAAGCATTGGAAAATGACTACGGGAAAAGGGTAAGGAAATGTAGGACATTCAAAATTATATATATGGTGATTAGACAGAGAAATTACGCTTCAAAGAAAAGTTTACAGAGCGAACGAGGAGCAGACTACTGGGAGAAAATGGATAAATTTTACTTATTCTACATACAAATTAATAAATGCGTCACTTGTTCGTATAAAAATTAAGGAATAAAAATGTACTTCATATTTCATATAGTATTAATATACAGGGTATATCTATATATGTGTCCATAAATGTAGGGGCGTATTCCTGACACCAAATCATAATCGTACTATCAGGGACTGGAATGCTTTACCTGCAGACTTACTAAAGGCTTTACCAATAACCAAAAATGTATTTAAAAATAGGCTTAAGGACTTTACTAATAGACGGTAGTATATTATACACACTATTTAAAGGATGTAATTGATATATTGTTATTTGAAGTGTTTCTATCAGTGAGGAAGTGTGTTGCGTCAGTGAAGTGTGTAGTGTCAGTGAAGTCTATTGTGTAAGTGAAGTTTGTTGGTGTCAGTGAAGTGGCTGTGCAAAGTATTTGAACAGTGAAATGGTTAGAAGTGTTAGTGAAATCAGGATAGAAT
This sequence comes from Periplaneta americana, assembly GCF_040183065.1. Taxonomy (NCBI): domain Eukaryota; kingdom Metazoa; phylum Arthropoda; class Insecta; order Blattodea; family Blattidae; genus Periplaneta; species Periplaneta americana. The sequence goes on along the minus strand of NC_091132.1, from coordinate 126,820,520 downwards.
CAGTGCAGTGAGTTGACAGCGAAATAAGTGTACTGCCGAAAGGTACTTGTGCAGGTATGAACCTGTAACAATCGTGGGTCTTAGTTCGAACTTAGGGTTAAGATACAAATTAGATTTACTTTAAATCCTATTTTAAGTGACCATGCTTCAATTAATTTAGGATGGTTATTGTTATTGTTATTGTTATTATTATTATTATTACTATTATTATTATTAAATATTGTTTTTATTAGTTGTGTTTATTATTAATTGTCATTATTGAATGTAATTAGTTACCACTGCCAACGGGTATATACCCATTTGCAGTGTGAATACATACATACATACATACATACATACATACATACATACATACATACATACATACATACATACATACATACATACATAAAAAAGGTAAAGTTATGCATACATAACAAAAAGTTCATATGAACATAGGTCCGCAAATCCTTCGTTAGGGAGTTGTGGGTTTATTGGTAATGGTGCATGTGATACATTTAACAACACACATTTACAAATATTGCTCAAAGTGACCTCCTCCTGCTTCGATGCATGCCATGAGCCTGCGTTCCATGCTTTGCCGTACTCTGTGCAAATGTCGTGGGGTGTTACGGATTTGATCAAATCCGTTTTGGATATGCTCCCTCAGAACATCAATATTAGGTAGGTGTTGAATACACCAAGGACTTTAAATAATTTAAAGAAGTAAAAATCCATTGGCTTTAAATGTGGCGATCGGGCAGGCCACGCAATGGATCCCCTTCGACCAATCTATCTGTCCAGAAATTTGTTATCGAGATATTGGCGAACTATCACAGTAAAGTGTGGTGGAGCACCATCGTGAATAAATCACATTCTTTGGATGACACTGAATACATCTTGTGATGTGATGAATGTTACTGTGAACAACACAAAACAGAACAAAAGGCAATCAGACAAAAAGAAACAACAAATGTCATGACCAACTGTAATGAAGAAAGTGGGAAAAATGCAAGTTTGAGGTGAATTACATAATCAGGGGTCTACAGGAAATTCCTTTCATAACTCCCTAACGAAGGGCTTGCAGACCCATGTTCATATGTACTTTTTGTTAAGTTTTGGTGTCAGGAATACGCCCCCACATTTATGGACATATATATATATATATATATATATATATATAGATACACTCTGTATAATTATGAATAATCAATGGCTGGCTGATAGGAAAAAGTGGCACTATACACATTGAACAATAATTAGCCTATGGAATATTATTAATAACTTTTTAAATTTTAATTTTATACAACATAAATGGTACAATACTGTAGCTGTTGGAGATAAACTATACAATACACCAATGTTAAAAAAATAGTTATTCAGGCACACAAGGTGTGACATTCCAAATTTTCATTATGTTTTACGTATGAATGTATACAAATTTTACCCATTCACCCGTTTCATTTATTTTAACTATTTCTTAAACTATTATTTAAATGATACTCGGAAGGAAATTAAACACAGAATAAATATAGGAAATGCCTGTTATTATTCGGCTGAGAAGCCTTCATCATCCAGTCTGCTGTCAAAAAATCTGAAAGTTAGAATTTATAAAACAGTTATATTACCGGTTGCTCTTTATGGTTGTGAAACTTGGACTCTCACTTTGAGAGGGGAACATAGGTTAAGGGTGTTTGAGAATAAGTGCTTAGGAAAATATTTGGGGTTAAGAGGGATGAAGTTACAGGAGAATGGAGAAAGTTACACAACACAGAACTGCACGCATTGTATTCTTCACCTGACATAATTAGGAACATTAAATCCAGACGTTTGAGATGGGCGTGTGGGCAGCAATGAACCTCCTTGTTCCTTAAAAGCCAGTAAGTAAGTAATTTATTAAACTTGTTTCCTAGATTTCTAACTTGAGATAAATATGTTAAATCATGTTGAGTAGGCCGTAAAACTAAACAAAATACTGTCACTAACCAAACTTGCCAACAGATACTCAAAATGAGAACCATTTACAGACAAACATGTCCCGGTATGTCATGGAAACAGTTCGTTGTCTTTCTAACAGTTACATAAGTAATCTGTTCCATTTCATATCTACAGTGGACTTTCTTCGTTGGACTGGGACATTGGCTGTGAATGGTTGTCATTTTGAGCATCTGTGGTACAGTTGAGTTAGTCATAGTGTTTTGTTTATTTTCTGGCCTACTGAGCATTACTTTACATAATTATTTCTCTGAAGTTTAAAGTTCACGAAACAAGTTTAATAAAAACAGTTAAAGACATGAAATTGGTGAATGAGTAAATTTTCTACACTTTCATACGTAAAATTTAATGCAGATTCGGAAAATGTAAATTTTAATATAGTCTGCCATTTAAAAGAATAAAGTTTACTGTCACACTCGGTATGCATGAATAACTTTTTTCGAACACTGATGTCGTATTGTAAAGTTTATATCCAACAGCTTTTGTATTAAACGTTTTTTTGTAAAATTAAAATTTAAGAAGTTATTAGCAATAGTCTATACCTATAGTGAGGATCACGTAAATGTAGTTCCTAAAAATCTAATTTGGCTGTCTCTTCAGTGTTGCCAACTAATACCAGATATCACCAAAGAGGGGTAAAATCACAATACTACGTACTGAAATAATAATAATAATAATAATAATAATAATAATAATAATAATACAATATTAACAATAACAATGTCTTGCTTATTTAACACATATCATTTTTATGTTACGAAGTATTTCCTAAATGGTTCAATAATTTATGATATAGTACATTTTCCTCCTGGACTTCTTGCATATTATGTTGGTAATTAGGATTAGTATAATCTAATATTAAAATCTATTTTGTCTGGCAACATGAAATTCATTGTTTTGATTAAACAGTTTACGATTCATGAGACCTAACCTAAAATATATTTACTTGTTTGCATTTTCATCAGTTTCCTTTACTGCAAACCGAAATTGATGCTGCCAACATAACAGTTAGAAAATAACTACCAGTTGTAGTATTTGTCAGTACCCGATATTCGAAACGAAGTTCGTAGAAGAAAATTCAACCTGAGAGCTAGAAAATCACTATAATCCAATAGAATATGTAGTAATAGGGGAAAAATGGTTAGGTTTCACTTTAGGATATTAAGTAAGGTGATCCGCACTATACTTGCTGTTCACTCTGTATAGTTTATTATTAACATGTGAAAGAAAATAAGGGACGGAGGAAAGGAGAGGTACTGTAGAAGCGAGCGAGTGAAAGAAAGTTAGAATGAAAGATCTACGTAAAGATTATTTTTTTGTCCTACAGAATACGTCTGTTATTGTAACAATTAATATTAGAGAAGACAAATTCGCTCCGACGCCGGGGACCGAACCCGGGTCCTTGGTTCTATGTACCAAGCGCTCTAATTTTTCTCCTCTAACAGATCGTAACAGACGTATTCTGTAGGATCAAAGAAATTAATCTTTTTGTAGATTCTTCGAGCAACAGTGCATATTACTGTGGAACCCCGGCCACCAAGTCACTCAACTGAGTGCGTTCCTTGTAAACTGGCAGTTGACTTAATATAAAAATGTCAACATACATGTAGAACTCGGAGTCAGGCCACAAAGGGAAAAACACTGGAGGAGAGCGATTCGATCCAGTGCTGTGGATTGAACTTCGGCGTACCTCAATGGTTGGAGCGCTTGGTACGTAGAACCAAGGACCTGGATTCGATCCCCGGCGCCGGAGCGATTTTTTCTCCTCTATGTATTAATAGAATGAAAGAGATGAAGAAAATCAGAAGAGAATTAGAAGGAAGAAAAGAAAAATAAAATAGAAAGCAAGAATAAACAAGAAAAAAATAGGAGGAGAAGATACAAAGAAATGAAAAAGACATGACAATAAATAGGAACAGAGGAAAGAGATGTGTTTAATAAGGAGGAGAAAGAGGGAGAAAATGTTAGGAGTGTGAGAAGAAAACATGAGATTAAAGAAAGGGCAGAAGATGGAGGAATAAGGCAACAAGGAATAGAGGAAGACAAGGAAATAGAAAATAGAAAAAAATTGGAAAACTAGAGACGAAGAAAAAATGAAGAAATCTAAATAAAGAGGCGAAAAAAATGTGTATACGTATAAAATTAAGGAACGAAGGAAATAGAAGGATAAAGCAAGAAAATTCAGGCGGAAGAAAACATTAAGAACCCTGAAAATAATAAGAGATAGATAAGAATAATAGGAAATACAATGGAAGCTCTTAAGTTCGTCTGAAATCAAGTTCGACATCCTATAGTTCGAATGCATACGTAGGAGAATTAGACACGCCCCTACAAGCACTAAGAAATGGGTTTGCCATTTGAATGGGAATAGGTTCTGTGTCTTGTAGTGATACTTTTGTTAAGGGAAAGCAGAATATTTTATTGATTAGGACATCCATATTGATCACTAATTTCAAATTAATTAACTCTTTCTTTTTTTCATTTGAGAATTTTGTCGTTTCTGAAACGGAACTCAACCCACTGTGGTACTAGAAGCGCATACACAAGTCTCGGGGCGGGCAGGAAATACAAGTACAGTATTGTATTCGTTGATGGATAACCAATAAGAAAGTGTATTCATTTCATCTGCCACACGCACTACCCTTATGGGACTGAACTTTCAATTCTGTTTTGTTGAACTTAGAAGAGTACACTGTATAAGGAAAAAAAGTAAACAGTCAGCAAGGAGAATGAGCGAAAGTAAATACATTTCATAACTGAAGAAAAGAAATTACATGGGAGTAAGAGGAGGCTAAATAAGGAGAAAAGATCAAGAAAGTATAAATAAATAATAAAAAAGAAGTTAAAGATACAAAGGAAACATGGATGGAAGAGAAAATAAAAGAAGAAAACATGGGAGAAGAAGAAAATAATAAAATAGGAGAAGTTGGGAGAAAAGCAAGAAATCGTAAGTGGTTAAGAAAAGGAAGCCAGAAACGGTAAGCGTCTTTATCTACTTATCCGCGCCTGCATTCGAGCATGGGTTCGATTTTCGCTTGGGCTAATTAACTGGTTTGGTTTTCTCAAAGGTACTCCAAACTGTAAGACGAATGTCAGACAATCACACAGCGAATTCTCGGCCTCATCTCGACAAACACTATCTTGATATCAGAAATTCCATTGACGCTAAATAACACGGCAAGTGATACAGATTTGTATAATCGACTAAGGAAAGAATAAAGAGATAGTCGACAGATATTGGAGAAAAAATGGGAGTATAGGGGCACAGTACATCAGTTATTTATAGATTTCGAAAAGGCATAAGACTCCGTTAAGAGAAAAGTTTTACATAATATTCTTACTGAATTTGGTATTCCCAAGAAACTAGTTCGATTAATTAAAATGTGTCTCAGTGAAACTTATAGCAGAGCCCGTATAGGCCAGTTTCTATCTGATACTTTTCCAATTCACTGCGGCTAAAGCAAGGAGATGCCCTATCACCTATACTTTTTAACTTCGCTCTAGAATATGCCATTAGGAAAGTTCAGGATAACAGAAAGGATTTGGAATTGAACGGGTTACATCAACTTCTTGTCTATGCGGATGACGTGAATATGTTAGGAGAAAATTCACAAACGATTCGGGAAAACACGGGAATTTTATTTGAAGCAAGTAAAGCAATAGGTTTGGAAGTAAATCCCGAAAAGACAAAGTATATGATTATGTCTCGTGATCAGAATATTGTACGAAATGTAAACATAAAAATTGAAGATTTATCCTTCGAAGAGGTGGAAAAATTCAAATATCTTATAGCAACAGCAACAAATATAAATGGCACTCTGAGGGAAATTAAACGCAGAATAAATATGGGAAATGCCTGTTATTATTCGGTTGAGAAGCTTTTATCATCCAGTCTGCTGTTAAAAAATCTGAAAGTTAGAATTTATAAAACAGTTATATTACCGGATGTTCTTTATGGTGGTGAAATTTGGGCTCTCACTTTGAGAGAGGAACAGAGATTAAGAGTGTTTGAGAATAAGGTTCTTAGGAAAATATTTGAAGTTAAGAGGAATGAAGTTACAGGCGAATGGAGAAAGTTACACAACACAGAACTGCACGCATTGTATTCTTCACCTGACATTATTAGGAACATTAAATCCAGACGTTTGAGATGAGCAGGGCATGTAGCACGTACGGGCGAATCCAGAAATGCATATAGAGTGTTAGTTGGGAGACCGGAGGGAAAAAAGACCTTTGGGGGGACCGAGACATAGATGGGAGGATAGTATTAAAATGGATTTGAGGGAGGTGGGATATGATGATAGAGACTGGATTAATCTTGCACAGGAATGGGACCGATGGCGGGCTTATGTGAGGGCGGCAATGAACCTGCGAGTTCCTTAAAAGCCATTTGTAAGTGAGTAAGTAAGGATAGAGATAAACAGAAGATAAAGCAAGAATAGAACTGAAATCTTAAGACAAGAAATAAATTAAGGAATTAATATGGAAAGAGAGAAAAAATGAAATAAGGGAAATCTGAAAATACATAAAATGAAGAAATAGTTTAGGTTTATTCATCTGAAATGACTGCTCACAATAATTCAATATTGCGAATACAATTATACGAATACGTGTGTATGGGAAGAAACAGCTTCGATTGGCTAGTTTGCACAAGGAAAATCTGTAATACATTCAGCAAACGTAAGTTTATTCTTCCAATTCAGTCTTCCATACTAACAGCCGATTCATTGAACCCAATAATACATACACTGTCGATTGGTAGATTTCAGGAATATATTCTACAAGTTTGTACTGAAATACGATAACATGGGAAGTGTGTGTGAAGCGTTACTGGCAAATTCCTTCTTTTCTTGTACGAGTACAATTCCAAAGCAAACTACAACTTTTATTACCTTCATTTATAGTGAGACAAATCGAATAGCAAGGAAATGTTCTTTGAGACATCCGCGTTCAACAGCTATTACAGTAAGATGGCTTGTTTGACTGCCACGTTGCTGAACGAGGGGAAAGCTACGATGGATCTTACGGTTTACCAAGACGTGTCTAAACATTTTGAACAGGCGCCAGTGATTTTTATTATAACGTCAATGGCAGCCGTCTCTTCTCTCTCTCTCTCTCCCTCTCTCTCTCTTTATCAGTCTCTCTCCTTCTCTGCCGCAAGTGATAGCATCGTCAAAGTGATTTCCAATCCTAGAAGCTCTTTTATCATTCAAATAAAGAGTGTCTTTAAAATGGTGAACACGTTTACACTTGTTACAGAAATCCTTGTTTATATCATGCTGTACGACATAAAAAGGCACTTAAAAGTGTGTGGAATAAAACATTCATACAGTTATAACTCTAGATAAAAATACAAGCCTCAAGGACATTGTAACCTCAATATAAAAAATAGGATCGTATCGAAGTAGCGTATTGATTTTGTTGTTCATATAGATACGGAGTTAAAATGAAATATATAAAATTACAGAATTAGTATGAAGATTAGGTAGCACAATAGTACATTATGCAACGAGCCTATAATGGTAGTAATTAAGACGCGAGTATGTTTGTTTATGAAACGAGCGCAAGCGAGTTTCATAATTTTCATACGAGCGTCTTAATTACCATTATAGGCAAGATTCATACGACTTTTTATGCTCGACCATATTTCTAACTTGAAATTGTTCATAAGTATTCATGTTATGGTTATCTAAGTGAGAAGCGGAACTGACCTAAATTGTGAGATATGCGCAGACGCGAAAGTATTGATTTTTCCCTAGGCACGAATGTCATTGACCTTGATATAATCTAGAGAATAACATGAACATTAGTCTTGATATAACCTGGAAATTGATTTAGAATTGAGAAACGAGATGACAAATTGAATTTATTTGAATATTATTTACAATTAACGCTAATTATTATAGTAACAGAACATCGACAGTATTGGATTTCCAGCCTCCGTGACGTTTCGCTAATTGTCTTTCGATTGCATATCCGAGAATAATAGATACTTGCGGTTTTATAATGGTACAATAGTGATTTCTCATTGGCTGAACAACTGAATTATAATGAATAGGTGCACTTTAATGAGGTGCATTAAAGGGCTACTACCAGGTGTATAATTACTACATTTCGGCATAGTCGAGCATAAAATAAACTAAGATTCACATATTCTATGTGTCGGTGTATCCTTAATACAGCGAAATTTTTTGTTCTATTTTATTTGTGTGTGTGTCTTTTTTCTGTACGCTCACTCAAACCACAGCGCTCGCAAAGAGCACACTGATACACAACGGTTCGTAACCTTGCCCCTGTCCTTGACATGCCTGGCTTAAAGCACAGAGTGAGTCAGCCAGGGCTAGACCGACATCAGCGGAAAGTCTTATGCGTAGTAACTGCTGCACCGTCGCAATGATCAGACCTCTTGCTCGCGTACGTTTCGTGTTTAATTACATAAACACGTTCAAACAGTGAGGGTGCAGCTGTATACCGTTCATTTAGAGTGCAGTAGTGTGTCCATTATTAAATATAGCCTTGAACAACGAGTATTTATTTATGATAACTTTGTGAAATACGAATCTTGGAGAACAGTTGTAACAAACTTCCGTCAGTCATTCCTTGATCCGCTAGAGCACTCTAAAGCAATGATTTACAATTAAGTGAAGAAATTTTCTACAACTGGATCATTATTAGATAAGAAACGAACATGTGTGAAGCGTGTTAGATGAAATTGACCACCGATTAGAGAGAAGTTCTACGACATCATTCCGCAGCATAGCTCAGCAGGTAGGGGTGTCACAGTCTTCAGTGATAAGAGCTACGAAACAACTAAAATTAAAACATTATAAAATTCGTGTAATTCAGAGGTTAACGGAACTCTGTTATCAGAGCAGATTAGGTTTTGCATGTGGTTCCAGCAGCCAGTGCATGATGGACTAGTTGACCCCACCTTAATTTTTTGCAGTGACGAAGCATGGTTCCTTCTTATTGTCAGTAAAGTTTACGCGAATAACACACATTAACTTGAGGAACTCAAAATATCCGGCACGAAATTCTAGCCATTTCGGAGAACGAACTGCGGCGAGTTGCTGGATATGTCTTCAGGAGCTGTGAAGCGTCATGTCACAAGTATGTAATTTCGAACATGAATTTTGAATTCTGTAAATACATCATTACGCAATACTAACCGCAAAAGCGCGGAACGAATCCTCCGTCGTTACTTATGAATCATCCTTAATAATTTAACAGTATAAAAATAAATAATCAATATACAGTTCGCAATAATGAACTTACCCTAAAGTTTGTGCATTCCATAATTCTTAATAAGGGCTTTGTTGAAATGTGGTTTAATATTGAAATGACGAGTAGAAATAAATTGGATGGGACACAGTAAACAAGCAATTCTTTCGTCTTCAACAACAAAATAATCATATTCCCATTTCCTTTGGAAGTAGTATTTCTTCACGAGTTTAGATTTTGCCATGCTCCAGTTCTCTTTAAACTGCAGTTCGCGTATTGTGTATTTATTTATTTGTATATTTATTTACTTTTTATTTATTTATTTATTTATTTATTTATTTATTTATTCATTTATTTGGCTGGAGTGTGTTACAATGTTGAATGACAGCATTGACATCCGGTCATATAGCTATCACTCACTTATCAACGTACAATTTATTTATCGTCCTATTACTAGTAAAACCAGTTAAGACCAGTATTGCAAATTTTGTAAAAACAGGAATTAAAACTTTATTAATGCACGCAAAATCATAACAAATTCTTCAAATAAAGTAATTGGTTTGTTGCCTGCATGCAACATTTTGGACTTATTTCATTTTAGTAGAATACAGAGCACGGAAAGACAATTCGGGGACTGTACTTAACTTATTTTACACAAAAAGTGGACTTAATCGGCTTTACTAGTAATAGGATGACATATATATATAGTTAGACCTTTTTACATTATATGCACACATACATTTTAAAATTTATTTCATATGTCTTTTAACTTATTTATTTCCCTCATTCATTTTTCTCTTAATTTCTAAAGGTGTGTTCCTAAGGATTTTATTATCTGTTCATTTGTAATTCTTGATAGCGTATTGTATACCTGCCGCCGCGAGAATGAATGTTGATGCAGCCGAGCGTAACTAGAACGCCATGATCACACTGGTAGAAAAGACGGGTGGGGTAAGAAGAGGAGTAAAGCAGTCTCTCTGAGGAGCTACAGTTCTGCAGATCTGGGTTAGACCTATGAAAGTACTCCCCATGAAGCCCATTGTATTATACAGCTTTGTGATTTTTGTTACTAGCGTTAAATAATGTCACATTGTTAGCCTTATCTTGCAGAATTACTCCAGTTGATTTTATCTCAGATATTATTATTATTATTATTATTATTATTATTATTATTATCATCATTCTTATTACATATTCTAACTTGAATGTAATAATAATAATAATAATAATAATAATAATAATAATAATAATAATAATAATAATAATAATAATAAATAGATGGCATATTATCTTGCAGATTTCATCTCCCGCAAATTGTCTACTGTCCACGCCTTGTCTTGTGTGTTCGTAAAGCCGTTATCTACGAGCACCATAGTAGTACAGCCGCTATGATCGAATGCAACGATATACAAAACAAAACAATCAGTATGTGTGGAAATTGAGACATGGATATTGACTTGTAGCTAGTTACGTGATTGGAATTTATCAACCTGCATTCAACCATGTTCCCATTCTCGCTCCAGTAATGTCCGCAGAGCTCCCAAAGGGCAAATCCTCTCGATTCTGAAACGCGACACACGAAGTGATGCGATTATGCCAATCATTGCACCGAGTCAATTATGTTCGCGAACATCTGTTGTTGGAATTGTGCGATCACCGCATGCCTGGCTCTGCAATGTCATAACTACGTCGCATGTACGCTATTCCCAATGGCGGGGCGTTAACATTTTGCATGTCTGGAACAAGGCCCTAAATTCAAGCATCTTTTTGTGAACAACACTTTGTGCAGGCAGCAATTCCTGATCAAACGGATGGGCAACGCTACTCTGTACACCACAATTAAAGTAATTATCGATATCACGCACAAATAATTAATACAGCTTATATTAGCTTCATAAAGTATTTTTCTCTGCCTATGATACATGTTTGTGTGAACAACGTTAGAGTGTGGGACAGAGGTCTGCATTGGACGTTTTCACTCGAGCGCCAAGTAGTTCATAGCATAATCCGAAAGGTAGCGCACATGCATGATGGGTAAAATTGTCGCGAGCGATAAATCCTCGAACGATATAAGTCGAGCGTTAGACATTCGTTCTTGTTACAGTGATGAACTGTGTAGAAACATCATAGGTGTTCATCATTTCAAAACTTTGCAGTGTTTAACTGACCTCTCCATAGTACAATTACAAAACTTGCTTTAAAATGTAATATAAATGTTGTAGGTAAATGTTCCCCCCCCCCCTCACACAGGAGTGATTTTGTTTTTGCCACATCTGATAGATGTTATTGGATGTAAATGTAATTATTATAAACGGAGAATACAATGACGATAATGCAGGAACTGTATCAAGTTTTCTAGTAATAATAATAATAATAATAATAATAATAATAATAATAATAATCTCTAATACTTAGTGTATCAATCTTTGCGTCTGTAACAGTTGTGCAGCATGATTATTCGTTTTATTATATTTACTGTGACGTTATCTCTGTACTAATATTGTTATTAATCTACTGCTATATCAATAATATTTTGTAAAACGTTTATACATTGTCGCAGCACTAGGCGGAACACTATGTATGGACTTATGTGGTAAATCAATCAATAATTATTAATTAGCAATAATAACTGTATATCGCAGTTTTTCATACTATTTTATTTATAACTTCATGTTCCTGTTTTGGTACGTTCCATTGACTGTTCCATTAAACGTTTGTCATAAACGCAGAAAATAAAGCCTTATTTTTACAGTGTGAGCAAAACATATAGGTATCTTATCTGTCGCCTTCATACAAGATAAGACATGTCGGTGAGATGACCTTGTACTGTGCTTCTATTTATTACGAGCGTATCACGACCGATCGTATCTCACTCGAGGGTGCGACACTCGACCGAGTTCAAGGGAGCGATTTAACTCCAATGCAGCACTCTGGTGTGGGAATATGTTACAGATACTGATACCAACCAAGTTCATTGCATTTATATTGAAACAGAATTAAAATAAAAAAGTGATTAAAATTAGTTTTTAACCGAAGTGAAGTACAGTTACTAGAAGCTAGAAAGTTCCGTAGTTTGCACACGAGAATATGAAACACAGACACGAGGGTTAATTTTTAATGTCCAAAAATGTAATGTCCATTTTATGCCCATTATATGAAAGTCCACTAAATTATGACCGTAAATATATGTGCCGTTCAGAGCATAAGTGATGTAGGCCTGAGTCAAAATTGAGTAATATGGTTTAATGTAAAAATTCTGTAAAATACAGAGCAAAGTAGCAATTAATATGTCCTTCGTGCTAACGACTGACTATTAATAGTTTAAATAAATTGAATATTAATTGCTACTTTGCGCTGTATTTTACAGAATGTTTACTTTAACCCTCATTATCCATTTTTGACTTACACCACTTCTGCTCTCAACGGCTCATATGTCCAATTAATTGTATGTCCACTTTATTTTAGTCCAAAAACAGAAATCTTATGTCCACTTGTTTACATCCACTGCTTGTTTACATTAAGTCCAACTAAATTTTTTATTTCCATTTCACATAAGCAATTAGCTACTCGTCCATATAGCTTCGAACGACAACTGATAGCTTCAAGGTCAATAGTGATGTTGTCCTCTTCCTTCTAGAGGCTGTAATTCTGAACAATCTGTTCCACACTTTCACTGTCTTAAATTTATCAGGCCCTATCGTTTAATAATTTTGGATTTCGCAAATTCCGATTCCTGTCAAGCATTTGGGTTATAATAATGGCATTATCTATTGGCTCTTCTCAATGAATTTCATGAATATCCAGATCGATGCGTGATGTGTGACGATGTGTTTTTGAAAAGTATTGTGTCATCCTTCACCTACGTTAATTGTTCGATTATAAGCTTCCCATATTCCAAGGGGGAATAGTTCTGGTATGTGTGTCATTTGCAAAATTTGTATAACAAATGGACGATTGAGAACGTCAAAATTAAAGTAATATTTAGTGCATATTCTGCATGTATTAATATAGTGCAATGTCTCTGCCATAGTAATCAGCCACTGTACCTCACCTTGCTTTACAGCATTCTCTACAAGTATCAATGAATCTTTAATAGCACGACTAAATGTCAGGTGTGTTACAGGACAAGATAATGGATCTTTTATAGAAATAGAATTCCTTTATTTTTATATCAGATATTCTTTAAACAGTGCATAGGTCTTAGAATAGTAACAGAAATAACTTCAGATCAAAAATGAAAAATATTTTAAATATCTTAATATCAGATCTGTTACCTAATATAAAGATAATAACTTGTTCAGTAACTAACAGAAAACCATTCTTTCAGTAACAATTATCTTAGTAGATTGCCCTTAAGGCGAAGATATTTGAGCCTTAGTTTCTTTAATGACAGATAATTAGAAAAAATTAAGGCACTGTTTACAATGATTTGACATGACATGGAGTAACAGGTCTGACAGGTAACAGACACGACAAAGCAAACATTTCGAGTGCTACCTGTAGCAGTATACAAGCTGTACAAATAGAGCGACCAAATGACAAGGGTGAACAAAGTTAACATTATGAAGTCGAAAGCAATAACTCTTTATACTTTTGTTTTCACATTTTTAATAAATGCAGTACTATTATTTCACAGCAGATGTTATTTATATATGCTTGATTTTGAATAACTAACAAAATGTACCTTGTACATTACAATACGGAATGAATAACTTAAAAATAACTGCGTTCACGTATACAACTTTAGAAACTGCTGGATAATTACATCATTCTCGTCATAATAGTAATACTGTAAGGCGAAAATAAATCTTTTAAGATGAAATTTCGCAGGAATCTCTTCTTCGATTTTCTCTTCATACCAGCCTTATTATGTCTGGCAAAATGTTATTTAAAGAAGCAAATCTAAGCATAGAGTGCTTATCGTGATTGAATGGCTTGACTTTAATCTTGGCTGCGACCGAGCACGAGCACTGCTCATTCGGTCTCAAATTTTGTTAATACTACTGTATCTTCTTTTTATATTGCTTGTATTATTTTATTTCTATTCCTCTTGTTTGTTTTGTAATTATATTCTTTATTCTGTATATTTAAATTTAAATAAAATAAATTTAAATAATATTTAAATTAGGTTCACGGAAACCTATCGGTAAATATGTGCTGCTGAAAATCGTAATATACTGATTTTAGCTGTGAATTTACTAATCCTCGGACACAGTGAATAGTTGACGGAATATTGTAAAAGCTAAAGAAGTCTTTGTCATTTGTACGTACATATACGCAGTGCGGTATGTGAAAGATCAATTAATTTTGGTTGCAACTCTGGAGGAAAATTTCCTGAATTTGCAGAATGGAGGCGAAAAAAGAGTTCTAATTTGTGTTGAATAATTTCCATTTAGCGTCCCTGAATACTTCATTTCTAAATAATGCAAGGTTTTCCTCACATTAAGGGCAGTATGTCTCCTTTTTATATACATCGTTGCTGTACTTAACGTATGCACGGACAACCTTTGCACCGCTGCCCCTTTTTCGGTGCATTCTTGTTCTTGCTCAAAGCAACACGACCGCCGCATGCTTCAGCCTGTACGGATTTGAATATGCACCACTATAATCGCGACGCTGTTATTCCCGGCGTGACTCTTCCTCTCTGCTTACGTCGTAGGAAGTGAAGGCTCTATAAAGTCTAGGTAGGTAGTATCGTTCCCCATTTTTGTTCTTTCGTTGCCGAGCTACCAGACGAGGAATCTATTTGCCACACCGTTAAACATTATCATGCCGTAGCTCCTATGATAATAAATCAAACGCACTTTAATTCAACAAATAATTTAGCGACAAATAACGTCCTCGTGTGCTTTCTGCGAACGCCAACGAAAGAGACAAAATGGCGGGCGATTATATTTAGTATTTATCCAACCTTAGGAAATGCATAAAACCTTCATCAGCGAATCACAAGACGCGCACGTTTAAATGTAGCCGACCTACAATGTGATTGGTTGCCGGAAATTAGAGTCACGGGACTATAGTTTACGACAAGAATATCAACGATGGCGGAAGTATATCTTTACTGGGATATTTTACTTTGAAAATCAAGTGCACAAGGTGCCGCAATTATATTTTATGGCTCACAACAGTTGTGGTCTATGATGTTATTGGTTCTATTGATTATGAGAAACACATTGAAGTAATTTTTTTATGTTTCGGTGTCGTAGTACCGTATATCAGGATATAGTAATATACAGGGTGAATCGTAACTAATGTTATTAATTTCAGACGTTTCAAATAAAAAAAGGTTTTATAAAATTTTTCTCATTTTTGCTTCCTTTCTGAGATAAAAATTTGTTTTATACGAAAGATTAATTTAATAGCATCTTTTGGAAAAACCATGAACTTAATTCCCAATACTGGATGTTCATTTCAAAGTGTGTCATGACGTCACTGTTAGTGAGTCAGCGATTTGAAGCGAGTTTCAGCTTTTATGTCAGAGAAGTTGTCTATTAATCAAGGCGTTCAATCTGAACTTGAGAACGTGTACGGTATAACTTGAACGTCGTAGCAACAGATGGCGGTCTGTACGGTCTGTGTGCTACCATAACCTCTTTCGAACTGTGTTTTGCGCGGGCAAGTCGTACCCAGGATATTTGTTATCATCGGTTGCGTATGGCAACATTCCACAACACAAATCAAATACTCCGTGTCCATGTTGACAGTCGAAGTTAATGTCAACAAATACTGTACGTAAGTAATCGTCTTAATCCTCTCCCCATATCTCGACAGTAAGAAAAAAACTCACCTCAGTACGTGTTTCCAAACAGTTCACATTCCTGCCACTACAGGCGTTACCGTTCGTATTGGTAAGTACTCTTCAGAATGAACGCCGTACTTGATAGGCAACTTCTCGGGCACATAGGTAATACACCTCTGCGGAAGTGTAGGAAGATAGAATTCTCTAGGCTCATCGGCTAGCCACATGACGACATACAACGAGCCATGACACACTTTGAACTGAACACGCAGTATGTTCAGTCAATTTAAGAAAACAAGAAGTGGGTAGGCATTAGACACACACATATTATGATAATAAATGATTACAAGGAAAAGAAATAAAATAATCGCATCGTATACGTTAGGGGGTGAAACCATTTCGGAAGTTAACAAATGTAAATACCTCGGAATAACATTTAGCAGCGCGCTTGGCTGGGGGGGAACACGTTACAGACACAGCGGGAAAAGCATGGAGAGCGTTACACTTTGTGATGTGGGTACTAAGAAAAGGCTCTGATAAATCCAAAGAGATTGCATATAAATGACTAGTACGTCCAGTATTGGAATATGGTGCTGCATGTTGGGATCCTTCCAGACTAGAACATATTAAGATACTGGAAAAGATTCAAAAACGGGCTCTCAAGTATTGTCGGAAAAATTCACCATTAAAATGGGACACACTCACGGACAGAAGAACGCGAATTCGATTATGCGCACTGTTCAAAACATACAGAGGTGAGCTTGCCTGGAAAGAAATAAAAAATAGGTTGCAACCGCCAAATTACTCTTCAAGGAACGACCGCTCTTATAAATTGAAGGAAAGAAGACAGAGGACGGACACTGGAAAGTTTTCTTTTCTCAATCGTACTATCAGGGACTGGAATGCTTTACCTGCAGACTTACTAAAGGCTTTACCAAGAACCAAAAATGTTTTTTAAAAATAGGCTTAAGGACTGTACTAATAGACGATAATTATACACAGTATTTAAAGGGTGTAATTGATATTTTGTTATTGAAGTGTTCTATCAGTGAAGAATTATGTTGTGTCAGTGAAGTGTGTTGTGTCAGTGAAGTGTGTTGAGTAAGTGAAACGTGTTCCTGTCAGTGAAGCTTTATAGTTTATAGTGGCAGTGAAAAATATTTAAACAAAACAGTGAACTGTTTTTGAAGTGTTAGTGAAATCAGGATAGAATCAGTGAAATGTGTCGTAGTTACAGTGCAGTGAGTGAATTGATAGCGAAATGAGTGTAGTGTTGAAAGGTACTTGTGCAGATATGAACATATCATACTCGTGGGTTTTAGTTCGAACATAGGTTTAAGGTACAAATTAGATTTACTTTAAATGTTATTTTAACCGATCGTGCTTCATTTAATTTAGGATGTTCCCTGTTGCTGTTATTATTATTATTATTATTAATTATTGTTAGTATTAATTATTAGTGTTATTATTAATTGTATTTTTTATTAATTGTGTTTATTATTGTCTTTATTGAGTGTAATTAGTTACCACTGCCACCGAGTATATACCTATTGCAGTGTGAATAAATACATACATACATAAAAATAATTTATTTTTGTCACTTAAATATACAGACATTTAATCCGTACAAATGGGGCATTTTGAAATTCCTTTTCAGAACGAAATGCTACATTTTTTGGCCTCTATTTCTGCATATTTAAAGGACAAAACTAAAATTCTTTCTCTAATTTATTATCACAATACACTGTTCTCTTAAACTGACTGAGCATAGGCTATTGGGAATTAAAACAATGGCTTTCCTAGAACATGCCATGAAATGTTTGATATAAAACAATTTTTACCTCGAAAAGGAAGCAGAAACGAGCAAAATTATATGACACTTTTTGTTTGAAATATCTAAAAGAATAACTCCCTCAAATTAATGAGAATATTTACGGTTCACAGAGTATATTGGGATAACTAACAGAATGACTAACAATTTACTGTACTTCTTTACCAAAAGCACCACACGGCCTCACATACAACTGTCGGAAATGTTATATTCTCTCCCCTTATGACTACAATCTTGAAAATTCTTCAAGTAGGATTATTTTCCATTAATGATATTTCAAAACATGTAGGCCTACCTCCTCCTAATAACGATTAGTTTTCGTCTGTATGTGAACTTCGTACTTCGATTTATTTGAAGTTGTATGCTCTTCTAAGGATCTGATAATATATCCCTGAATATATTATGTCGCTATAAAAGTAGCAGAATGCTAAATGATCTGTAGTATTGTCACGTGACATTTGTTAGGACTATTTCGTGTATAAAATAAAAATATACATAATATATATCCCTAAAATTCGATCACAAAATGTTAACAATTGTATATTTACGAATACTTAGCCTATTCAGGCATTGTTAAGTTGAAATAGATGATTATCAATTACTGCAAAAACAAATTCGATGTTATTATTCAGTAATGCCAATTGCGAAAAGCGAAATAGAGATTTAACAATGTTAATTACACGTACTACACTTTTCTCTTATTATTATAACATAAATACATTTGCATTTTCTGCTGAAATCATAGTTTAATTTACAATTTTACAATATAATTACAGTAACCTGATTAATACATTAATTAAATGAAGAATTGTATAGCAATGCTTATGTATTCACAGCGAGACATGTTGCTACACACTGAAGCCATCTCTGTACAGATAATTAAAACACGAATTTTATTACTCCTTACGGAAGGCAGTTTGATCAATGACCTTGTACAGTGAGTAACGAAAATATTCGGACATCAGTCAACTAACATTTCAATGACATATATTTACATATGTTTGGCAGCGATGGTAGACAAATGGTCTGGTCTGGAGAAAGCCTAACGAAGGAAATGAAAATCAAGAATTTACGAGCTACTGTGAAACACGGTAGAGGAAAATAAATGTGATGATATGGGGGTGCATGTCAGCTTCTGGGGTTGGTAAATTGGTGTTCATCAAGGATATCACGGAGAAGGAAGACTATCAACACCTCCTCCAACATAATTTAGTGAAAAGTATCCCATTTCATATAAATATTTTCAACACAACAATTCCAATTAACTCAATTTTCTTCTATTTATTAAAACATAAAGGAAAACATTCGATTTCTAATACTAACAAAAATATTCGGACACTTTTTGAAAACAAAGAATACTATTCCAGCTCGTTATTATTAGTACCTTGTAGGACCACCCTTCTGTTTAATAATCTCTTTCAGATGGCATGGCATGCTATGTACTAATTTTTTTGTTAAGTCTATAGGAATTTTCACCCATTCTTCTTGAAGTCTTGCTTTCAGCTCTTCTTTAGAAGAAATACGCCTTGATCGAACCCTTCTGTCAAGTTATTTCCATAAATGTTCAATAGGGTTCAAATCCGGCGATTGTGGAGGAGGATGAAGCACTTTAGGGCATTTGTAGAGCAGATATTTTGTACAATATAGGTGTTATGCTTGGGATCGTTGTCCTAATAAAACACAAACTCCTTTTCAATTCCAAGCCTTTCTGCACTTTTCACTAAATTATGTTGGAGGAGGTGTTGATAGTCTTCCTTCTCCGTGATATCCTTGATGAACACCAATTCACCAACCCCAGAAGCTGACATGCACCCCCATATCATCACATTTATTTTCCTCTACCGTGTTTAACAGTAGCTCGTAAATTCTTGATTTTCATTTCCTTCCTTAGGCTTTCTCCAGACCAGACCATTTGTTTACCATCGCTGCCAAAAACATTGAATTAGCTCTCATCAGAAAAAAAGAGCCTTTTCCCACCAATCTTCGCCTTTATTTTCATATTCCTTAGCAAACTGAAGTCGTTTACGTCTGTTCCTTTCACAAACATAAGGCTTTGTTCGTGCTATTCTTCCGTTGTAGCCCCGTTTATGTATTGCCCTTCTAATTGTTTGGGCATGCACTTTTTTACCCGTAGCCGATTCAATTTCAGAATCTAACTTCGGGACACTTATACGAGGATTCTTTTTAATCTGTCTGATAATAAGAAATTCTTCTCTGTCTGTGAGGACTTTTCGGCGACCTGTTTGCTTTCTCAGCTCTATTGTGTCCTCGTTTTTATATCTGAGAATTATGTCAGACACTGTACTTCTCTTCATCTGAAGTGAATCTGCAATTTTTCGAATGGTTTTCCTTTTTTCGTGATGGAATATCAATAACCGCCTCTGATTAAACGTTGTTTGCTTACCTGTACGCCCATTTTGTAACCCGGCTTGCTCAAACGACAACACAAGTAAGACTAAGTAGGCTCGCATGTTATTGAAACTCGGTACCTCCACCTACTGTGAAAATTAAGTCATCAACAGGGGTGTACAGAATAGGACTAAAAGTACTGTCCGAATATTTTTGTTACGCAGTAAATTGTATATTTGTTTATTTTATATAAATATATTAACATACCGTTTCATTAGCAAGCTCGTTTTATGCCCATGTTATGCAAATTAGTTTAGGCCTATTTGACGTAACCGCAAGCGTAATTTCTGCGTTTTTGCAAACATGTTTAGTAACATACACATAAACATTTGGAATATTAAGTGTCCGAATAATTCTGTTATTCACTATATATATTACTATACAAGGCCTTTGGGTTTGATATGCGATGATGGCACATAAATTTGAACATCTGACTTTCTATTAACCCTTTAATTTCATTCACAAAATACAAATTTTATAGGCTACAATTATAGGTAAAGTCACCTATGCGAGCTGGACCAATGTCAGCTGCGCCTTATTTCGACCTTTACTCGTGCTACAGGAAAACATTTTTTATAGCTCGACAAACGCATTCTCGCTGTAGTTTGTAACGGAACTAAAGCTGCATCTACACAGTTCAATATTCCAATCGCATATACGTGCATTCTGGGAATCATATTGAAAGAATCAAGTTTAAAAGGTACGTTCAATTAAGATGCATGAAGATTTTGTGTCTACATGGTGCGCCGTTTTGAACGTCGTCTTCACTGCGTAAATATATTAATTAATATTAAATATCAATCTTGCATTCATTGCATTAAAATTGAAAGAAAAGTTTAACTGTATAGTTGCATCTTAATGTATTCATGATCATCAATTTACGGGGAAACAGTTGGCGACAACGACTAAACAAAAGAACGACCATGCGATAAATTGATAGCGATAAATCTAGCTGCAAAAATTATCGCGATGTTTGATTGTGATTGGAAGAAAATGGAATGACGTCACATAAATGAAATAGTCTGCGTAATTTTTCGCAAATGGTATACAGTTCCTCAAGATTGTCTTTCGAATGTGACAACTGTACTAAGTTTTTTCTTTCAACTACGTCTATTTTATTACCTCTACATTAGACTACATTTCAATAAATTATACTACCAGCAAGTTAAAAATAAAGCTTAAAATTAGCATGTAGTCGTAGAGCCTTCCACTAACAATATTGCTGCACTATACTTTTATGAACTAATGTACGCCATTATAAATATTCTATTGAAGAAACGAAAACAGCAGCACATCATAGGCGTGCTTTATGGATCTTCAGTCAAGTGACAGAAACATGTTCTTTTGTGCAGTAGATATAAGACAGGATTAGGGAGTTGCCAAGGTAACAAGAAGAAAATTCTGTAAACACGATACGCAAGGCAAGTTCTGGAATTTCTCTTCAGTTTCAAATGTATTTCCATAACAATTCCATTAGTCTAAAAATATTTTTAGAATTTTGCTACTCCAACTGTTTAATTCCACTTTTGAGATAAGGGGAACTATAGGCCGAAATTGATTTCCTTCATTTACAGAAGTGACGGGCGAGGATGTTTACTAGCAGTGAAGATTTGAAGATAAACAACGCAAGAGCTGCTGAGAATGTTTTACTTATGACTAGGGCCCGGATATATATGCACTGAAAATACCTAAAATATGCATGAAAATATGCACTAAAAATGTTGAAAATATGGACTAAAAACAAAAGAATATGCACTAACCAAATCTTGCAATTGTTCTGTGGTTCGTTTTTCCATCACTTTGCATGAAAGTAAATGAGGTTTGCTGGGTTCTTTCGGACATAATTTACCCGCTATGAAGTTCGCTATGTATGTGCCACACGAATCTGTTGATTCATCAACCAAAATCTATACGCAGGTCTCTCCTATGTCAGACCGTATTGAATCCAGGATAGAAGCATGTAGCGAAAGTAAATAATTTTTCCTAAGAGTGGATTCATCCGGTGTTCTCTGATTAAGACAATATTTTTGAAGAAATGATCGTAGATGTGGATTATTTAATTTATGCAGCGGAATGTTCTGCATACAAAAGCTTTACAAAGGTCAGCGGAAAATGTACTAATTTCAGATCGTGATTTCGCCTGAGTTAGAAGTACCTGTTGCGTATTCTTACCCTTTTGTTTTGACCAGAGATGTGCAATTGTTTTCGAATGCTGTTCTAGTTAAAATTTTTTTCTCGCATTTCACAGTCTTTTCACATACTTGAAAATACACTACATCGCCGTCACTTGAATAGTCACTATTGCCTGAAATCCACTGTTTAATTAAAAAGGATTTAGTGGACTTATCTTTCAGCATTTTTAGTTTAATCTGACAGAACACCGCATAAACTATTTGTAGATGAAAAACATGTCAACAGATGAACACCTGCGGTCCTGTCGACACAAACTTTGAGAGGATACTGCATTGAGAAAGGAATGTAAGAAATTCCTGTTGTGAAAAAGGTCTGCAACGTCCATCTATCTGCATGTATTGTGAGACTGGAAGTATGGTCCCGTTAACATTTCACTTGAAATAGAAAGGTTATTGTGGTGCCAAGGGATGTCCGACATACAAATTCATTACTAGATTTACAGTTCGTTCAGAAATGTCAGATAATTGATCATACACAAACTAAATAAATGCCGAAACATGCACTAACCGTTAAAATATGCATTTGCATAAGCGCATATGAATTTTCGAAAAATCCGGGCCCTACTTATGACGTAACTTGAAGGAATGTTATAAGATTTCTTCATAAGTAGGGAGCGGATTTTAGCATATTCGCATATTTTACTCCTTAGTTGCAAATAATACGCTACCAATGCATCAATGCATTTCAAATTATTTTTAAACAAATATCAAGATTTATAGTGCGCATAGAGAGTGGAAGTGAAATAAACCTTCAGCTTTGCAGAGCGAATCGTTCAAACTGAGTATAACAAAAAAGTCTAATACCATATCGGTGGGAAGTTTATAGTTTCCGAAATAAAAAATGTTTTTTCCTAAAGCTTCAACGTCGTCATTGTGGATAATTACTTTACATAGGATCTTGATTTCTCTCAATACCAATAGAAAATATAATAAGAAATATTTTTTTCCTTTGTCGTATTTCGATTAAATGGACGGTTTTCGTGTAAATTTTAATAAAAATTATTGCAAATTTGTTGGCTGAGTAACAAAAGTAGACGCGGCAACCCTGATCAGCTGTTCTCGCTCCATATGAGTTGGTAGTCAAGGTCATCTTGTCCCAGCGCCGTTCTACGCTTGATTTCCGGCAGGATATTAAATATTGTAAATAGTAAATTAAGTGATTTTAAAAGTGTTAGTTAAAAATGGCAAACATACGTGTCAAATAAGAAACGTAAGAATATATATCACATTTGTATGAACACTATTAAAATAATATAATTATAAAAATTAATAAAAGTCAGACATGTTTCGGAGACTGCCTCTCCATCCTCAGTGACATTATTACGACGGCTGGTTCAGGTGATCGACCGCGTTGTAGCGTAGCTTAAAGGAGACGCTACAACGCGGTCGATCATCTGAACCAGCCGTCGTGATAAAGTCACTGAGGATATATATATATTCTTACGTTTCTTATCTAATCCATGAACACTGTTTAATTGACCCAATATATGTGCTTTGAATATGTGTCAAATATTGTTAATAGTAAAGTAGTTTTTTTGTGGAAATGCCAATTAAGATATTTTAAATAGTAAAGTCAGTGTTTTTTAAAGTGCTAGTGAAAATAGTTTATATGGTAAAGTTAGTGTTTATGGAAGTGCTAGTTAAATTTACTACGTTTTATACGACTTATATTTTCTTGACATGGAGCGTCCCTCAGCTACGAGCAAGATATTATTTTCATTATTTCTCTTCCCTCTTCCCCTCTTATGCACGTTTGTGATTGAATTTCTTTCTTGTGACACAACGCACAGCTCGCTCACTAGCCAAACAAGCAAGGATAAGGGCCAAGATCGTTGAATCGAGATGTAGGGTAGTTACAAGATTTAACATAATAATAATAATAATATTATTATTATTATTATTATTATTATTATTATTATTATTATTATTATTATTATAACAATCCCTTACAAGGATTGATGTTCTGGCTGAAATGTAGGCCTACGTCTCCGTGGATTTTTTAAACAGTCTTAATCATGACATGAAGCCAGGCCACCACTGATATTGGATATCGATGTGTACACTATGCGCAATGAACTGCAAGTCCGTTTAGTCGTGGGTATAGCCCTAACTACTCCCCTTTACTTGCATCTTTTTCCAGGGACTGGCTCGCGAGTCACTAAATGCCGACATATGAGTGTTAAATAGAGAGTGGGAACAAAGTCCCGTTATCCCCTATAAATACATCAGATATACACACTATTTATGTAATTCCGATCCTAATGCAGACATACGTCCAATTTTACACACACTGTGTGTCCTAAATGTCCAAAGGATTAGCATTATTGCGTGTAAGGATAATGATGGGGGACATACTGACCCTTTGGACACTTAAGACTCACATTTAGTGTAAAGAGGATGTATGACAAGAATTGCATAAATAGTGTGTATATGTGAGGTACAAAGGGTCGTACTGAAAGTCATGAGCAATACATTGCTATAATTTAAATTTAAAAAAACGTAACATGAATGATTATGATCATAATCTACAGACTTTACACTATGTATTGAAATATTGTGAGGTCATTAACTTCTATCATGTGACCACAGGCAATGTTTGCAAAATGGTCGATGGTTCGTTTCAAAAGCATGTTGTCATTAAATTCCTTGTTAAAGAAGGAAAATCTGCTGCTGAAATTCACCTCAGATTCAGCATGCATACGGAGATACGTGCATGGGTCCCAGGAGTGTTACGAGATGGGTGAAACATTTCGAAAATGAGAACACGAGCATCCAAGATGAGCCTCGTAGCGGTCGCCCTCGAACTGCCTCCACGGCAAGCAACAAAGAGTTGATGAGTTCTGGGATGCATTTTGGTTAAATTTCTTGAACCTGGACAGACCATACAATAAATTATGATATCCCCTATATTCAAACAATTTTGAAGCTCCGCGCTCTGGAAAAAAGATCATCCTGCAACACGATAACGCGTGGCCTCACACTGATCGTGTCACCGTGCAGAAAAACAGAACATTTTGGTGGGAAGCTCTTCTGCAATCTCTCTACAGTGCCGACTTGGGACCTTCCGACTGCCATCTTTTCGGTTCTGTTAAGGAGCAGCTGCGAGGCCAACTGCAGAAAGCAGCGCGTCAGTGTCTTCGGGAAGATGAAACGGACTTCTACTTACTTACTGACTGGCTTTTAAGGAACCCGGAGGTTCATTGCCGCCCTCACATAAGCCCGTCATTGGTCCCTATCCTGTGTAAGATTAATCCAGTCTCTATCATCATATCCTACCTCCCTCAAATCCATTTTAATATAATCCTCCCATCTACGTCTCGGCCTCCCCAAAGGTCCTTTCCCTCCGGCCTCCCAACTAACACTCTATATCCATTTCTGGATTCGCCCATATGTGACACATACCCTGCCCATTTCAAACGTCTGGATTTAATGTTCCTAATTATGTCACGTGAAGAATACAATGCGTGCAGTTCTGCGTTGTGTAACTTTCTCCATTCTCCTGTAACTTCATCCCTCTTAGCCCCAAATATTTTCCTAAGCATCTTATTCTCAAACACACTTAATCTCTGTTCCTCTCTCAAAGTGAGAGTTCAAGTTTCACAACCATACAGAACAACCGGTAATACAACCGTTTTATAAATTCTAACTTTCAGATTTTTGACAGGAGACTAGATGACAAAAACTTCTCAACCAAATAATAACACGCATTTCCCATATTTATTCTGTGTTTAATTTCCTCCCGAGTGTCATTTATATTTGTTACTGTTGCTCCAAGATATCTCAATTTTTCCACCTCTTCGAAGGATAAATCTCCAATTTTTATATTTCCATTTCGTACAATATTCTGGTCACGAGACATACTCATATACTTTGTCTTTTCGGGATTTACTTCCAAACCGATCGCTTTACTTGCTTCAAGTAAAATTTCCGTGTTTTCCCTAATCGTTTGTGTATTTTCTTCTAACATATTCACGTCATCCGCATAGACAAGAAGCTGATGTAACCCGTTCAATTCCAAACCCTGCCTGTTATCCTGAACTTCCCTAATGGCATATTCTAAAGCGAAGTTAAAAAGTAAAGGTGATAGTGCATCTCCCTGCTTTAGCCCACAGTGAATTGGAAAATCATAAGATAGAAACTGACCTATACGGACTCTGCTGTATGTTTCACTGAGACACATTTTAATTAATCGAACTAGTTTCTTGGGAATACCAAATTCAATAAGAATATCATATAATACTTCCCTCTTAACCGAGTCATATGCCTTTTTGAAATCTATGAATAACTGATGTACTGTACCCTTATACTCCCATTTTTTCTCCATTATCTGTCGAATACAAAAAATCTGATCAATAGTCGATCTATTACGCCGAAAACCGCACTGATGATCCCCAATAATTTCATCTACGTACGGAGTTAATCTTCTCAAAAGAATATTGGACAAAATTTTGTACGACGTCAACAAAAGTGATATTCCTCGGAAGTTACCACAGTTAGTCTTGTCCCCCTTCTTAAACGGACTTCTACAGCAATGGAATTTTCAAACTTACAGAACGGCGGGAAAAATGTGTGCAAAGAAATGGAGACTATGTTGAAAAGTGTCTTAGAAGTATGTAAATTAATATGATGTACCTGGTTTGTCTAAAAAATAAAAACTAAGATTAATAACACTAGATTGCTCGTGACTTTCAGTATGACTCTAGTATTTATAGGGGATAACGGGACTTTGTGTACCCTGTAAATAAATAAAAGAGTGGAAACAATAACATAAAATTTGTATTATTATTTCAGTCATTCACTGATTCATTCATTAACATACTCTACACTTTGTTCATACATATTATAGTTGCTGGCATAAAGAGTTGGGTTGTATAAGAACGAGTTTGAAGTTTCAAGAAGTGAAATATGCCGCATATATCTTCATTATTCTATCTGTCGGTATTGAATCTAGTTATACTATCGAAATCACACGAAGGCACATTGTGGGCATGTGAGAGGCAGGGTATCCTTTCGACGTCATGTTCCTTACTGTCCTAAGTTCAAAAACAAGAATCAAAAAGGATAAACCTTTATCAACAGCGTTTTTCCAAATTTGATTTAGCATATTTATCTTACATAATGTTCATTCACTGTTACCTGCGCCATCGGTTCATACAAGTAATAACTAATGAAGCCACACTTACACCAACAAATTGTCGAACACTATCGATTAGATGGCATTAGTTAAATTTGAACGCCAGTGTACAGTCGGGCCTAGTCGGGATGCATTGCGTGGTATTGCAGACTAGTGTGTTTTGTTTCGTTCTTTCAATCATGATACTAGTTAAACAGACGTATTTGCCTAACAAGAGTAATTAGCTATCTTCCTCAAACAAGTAGGCTAACTAAACACATCCCCGATTTTCCGTTTTTAAATTTTTTTTTTTTTCGTTAGATTAACCGGTTGGCTAGAATTGTTACTTGCACAGCAAACATGCCGGAAACACTAAATGTAAAGCATCCTACACTCACTACATTTGTACAGACTTTCGGTAAAAAAAATAATAATAATAATAATAATAATAATAATAATAAAAAACAGAAAAGACCTCATTTTGTGAAGTGTGTCATGGACATAGAAGAGAGTCCACACCTGTGGAGTAACGGTCAGCGCGTCTGGCCGCGAAACCAGGTGGCCCGGGTTCGATTCCCGGTCGGGGCAAGTTACCTGGTTGAGGTTTTTTCCGGGGTTTTCCCTCAACCCAAGATGAGCAAATGCTGGGCAACTTTCGGTGTTGGGTCCCGGACTCATTTCACCGGCATTATCACCTTCATATCATTCAGACGCTAAATAACCTAAGCTGTTGATAAAGCGTCTTAAATAACCTACTAAAATAAAAAACATAGAAGAGAGAAATAACCTCCCAATCACAAATATTGTAAAAAGGAAATAGGCCTACACAATGATTACATAAAATTCGGTTCCGGACAATTGGCCACAGAAAATTGGTAATAGGAACAATTCGCCACAGATAGACAATTTGTTACAAATAGACAATTTGCCACAGATAGACAATTTGCCACACTGTCCATTATCCAAAAATGGGACAGTAACAATTTATTTAAATGTGAATTAGTGGCAAATATGATAACTTTCACGTTGTCCTTCGGTTCAAAGTACAACAACCACCTTTCTCCTTGTACGGTCTTAGTGTATCTGTCAATATTCCTTGGTCCAGGTGGTAGATGCATTTTCCTGGCACGGCGCACAGGTTTTTTAATACTTGGTTTCTTCGGTAGATTTACATTGACTTCGCTTGCAATACGCTGTAACTCATTTTGAATAATGACAGACGTTGGTTCTCGGGAAGTCCCCGCCCTTGCTTTCATGTTCTCTACACATTCCTTTGCCTTAATCCTTCCCCAGTCTGCAGAATGATTCTTGTGTTCAGACGTTTCTTAGACGACACTGCTTCCATCTTCTGATAACGTGACTGTTGCATTACAGCATGTCACAGCGCCAAACAACTCCATTCTTATTTTGTCTAAGTCTCGTGTAGGCCTACATGTAGCCAAGATATATTAATTTGTCAGAGCCTTTTTCTGATTTTGTAAAGCGAATTTCTTCGGCCATAGTTCCGAATTAGTTTACAGTTTCTGGATTTGTCTTGTGTTACCATAAAAATAAATTATAAATTTTTGCTAATTTGAGTATTGCCTTGAATTTTAATGTGTGGCTAATTGTCTTTGATACGAATTTCAATTATGTGGCGAATTTTCTTTGATACGAATTTCAATTATGTGGCAAGTTGCCTCTGTTGCCAATTTTCTGTTGCCAGTTGTCCCCAACCCCATAAAATTATTTAAGAATAATGAAAACATGCTCTCAACTTCGGGATCATACTGAACTTGTTAACAAAGCAGAAAAAGTACTTTAAAAATACACGAGTGGGCAAGTTTCAACAAAAGCCGACGATAAGAAAATATTACTTAAGATCTTCCTATAAGATACTCAATAGGATAAGAAAAGCTGTACAAGTGAAGGAAATGCTGATTTCGCTGCATGAAACCACATAATGTTAGTGACTCGGTATATGACAAATACAAGTATCATAGTGGAAATAAAACTGTGTTCATTGTCAGACAATTGTTAACATGTGAGGAGCTTAATAACTATAAGATCATCTCTGAATACATTGTGTATCATTTATGCCAAATGTTATCAAGCGGTAGAATATAATTCTCATACCGTAACATTGCTACCGAGCCGTATGCAGTGTACGAAAATTTCAGCATCATAGCAGAACAATAATGTGATAATATTTATCTGGTTGTCCGTTCGTCCCCTCGCCCACCTACCTACTTATTAATTAATTAATTAATTCATTCATTCATTAAGTAATTAATTAATTACTTAATTCATTCATTAAGTAATTAATGAATTAATTTATCCATTCGTTCGTTCATTTATTTATTCATTTACATGTGAATCATATTGACGCTGGAGGATCGTGTTAAGATCATTTTACTCTGTGATGCCATAGGCATATCACAGGATATTTACAATGTTATACACAGGATATGTACACTGTTATACACTTATATTTCGGATGCTTCAAGAATATCATCCGAAATATTGCAACAGTGTAAATATCCTGTGTATAACATTGTAAATATCCTGTGATATGCCTACGGCAAAACACGGATTGTATACTCTAAGCCAATGGTGGGCATTCCAGGGGCATTGCCGCAGTGACGTCAGACCTCAGTGAAGCATCAAACTTATCCCCTACCTTCCCCTTCTCCCACGCCATGAAAATACTGCGCGTGTACGTGGCGGATTATACTGGATTGCTGTACTTCGGAGTTTCATTAGTGATACAATGTCTTTCGTAGAATCATATGAATCGAGAGGATATCACACTTACAAGAAAGGCGGTTCTTTCATTTCTCATGTTTGGGATAAGTTACAAATATTCAGGACGCGAACTTAAATATGTACATTCTTAAAATAGATAACCTGTTATACGAGTTCAAAGAACACAGATTCAGTGATTTTCAAAGGATGGAGAAAGATTTCAATATTTTGCCACTCCTTTTCATGTTAAATTGAAAATGTTATCCCAGAATTTCAGTTAGAGGTACTGGATTTGCATAATGATGGCTTCTTGAAAACAGAATGTGAAGGTCTACTGGGAGCTAATTTTTTTTTTAAATATGTCCAGTACTACATATCCACTGCTTAGACAGTTTGCTTAAAAATAATGAGTACCGACATTTCCCATAACTATGATCCTGGAACATAAGTATTGTCTACGATACAACTAATCAAATTTTGTACTCCATAATGTAGTACCTCGTTTATCTATATTCTTGCTATATTGTAGTTTGAATTCAAGTGACTGCAGCTATCTACGAACGGTCTATGTTACTTCTACAATGATGTTTGAATGGTTGTATGTATTCATCAATCTACCAGTGCAAACAGCTGTTTTCTAAAATGAAATTTATAAAGTCCAGCCACAGATCGATGCTCATCTCCTTGCGCAACTGAAAATAGCATGCACAGATATAAATCCCAATTTCAAAGAAATTGCTTTGAAAAATCATTAATTAAATATCACGTGAGTGGACTATTCTAATTACATATGGTAGGTAGGAATGTAGTGGCGCAACTGTCTGTAAATCCGTCACTGCACTGTAGAGTGCAACCCCTCTCACATTATGTAGTTGTCATTTAAATCCTGTCTTGTGTGTTGCGTTCATTTTGCCCACCACTGCTCTAAGCAAATAAATAAAAGAAAAAAAGTAAGATTTTTCACAGAGAGCAGTAGCTGAGTAAACAGACGTCAGTGACAGACAGATACGGTAAAGTACTGTCGCACGACTTCTTGTACAAATTCAAGAGAGCGAGATTGGTCACCGATTTACTGTGATCGGAACGTCTATCTCACGTCAGACCAAAGAATTCTTTATGGAACACAAGTTTGCAGATGAACATACTATAGGGTCTTATACATGATATTATGAAGGAAGCGAATTTCCATTTATATAATCTGCACGTTTTGCATCGCCTGGCTGAAGATGATCTGGAACGTCGGATGGAAATGTGTGAGTAGTTCCTAGGTTAGATAGTTAGATAGACACAGATGATAATTTCCACACGAAAATATATACTTTTTTTCAATAAGAAAAATATTTATGTGAACGGAGAAACCAGAAATTGTAATCCCCGAAATTGATTGCCCGAGAACCAGGATTGTTACTCCCAAGAAAAAGAGCAGGGAGGACAGAGAATCCTGGTGTGCTAGAGAATTTGAAACTGTCGGGTCATTGAAACGTTCTTTTTCGATACAGTGACATGTGAAACATTCCTTAAGTATTTGGAAATTGAGTTTTATTCGAGCTGGACTAGGCTGCTTCACCACATTATGCTCTATCAGTGCTACATTGGCTCGACACTATCCTTTTCAGTGTGTGGGTCAATAGAAGAGAACTGAAGAGTGCCAGGTCACTCAAACTATACCTTCTTTCTGGGTTATCTCAAGTCACAGGTACCGTATCCCGAGTGAAGTCCTCTGATCTGGCTTATCTACAGGAAGAGAGCCATACCCATGGATGGGCAACTCGTGCTCCCAAAGTGCTAAATAACCTTGAAAGAGAGAAAGTCAGACGGAGCCAGCCGCAGCAGTTACAAGTTGTTTGTAATTTCGCTGCAAAAGCCACGGTGCGCTCTGACGGCTCATGCAGGTGATCGTGATATCTATTCCCTGATTTGAATTTCAGAATGACACATGGTACAATAATTATAGTAATTTTAGAACACATAACAAAATGATATTATTTTCTAGCTTTGAAAAATTAGTTTAGTACTGGAAACACAAACTGAATACAACCTTTTCAAGATACAACAAAAATAGCTGTAATACTTATTTATTATTACACTATTTATTAATATTTCTTATTATATGTCTTATTTGAAACGTAGAACGCTAGCATTTACAAGTCTTTATACATTAAAGAGTATTCCTCTATTCTCAGAAAGGTAATAGTCTGTATCCGCAAACAATAACAAATTCAAGGAAGTATTTTTTACATGTCACGGCAGATGAAATAAGTTTACTTCTGAGCTCTTTCTTTACTTTGAGAGCTTTTACACTTCTTTCTTGTATTAAACTCTGTCTCAAGCACAAAGAGTATATATGGAAGTAAAGAGTATATTTGGAAATTCTACTTAGGCAACATTGCGAACAGTTCGATTCCTGATTTTGCTGGAATCTGAGTGGCGTGCTGATCTGTAGATTAATTAATTCAAGCTATAAATTTTCAGGATTTTCTATCGGCGTAAGCCAAAAAGATTTCAGAAAAATTTCGATTCCTTGTCAATTGTCACTGTTTCTCCAAACGTACCAGTGAATTCTGCTGTAGGTGTTGAAGTAGGGTCTTATATTTGATAAGAAGATTTTATTATCACTCTTCAAGATAGTTTATAGTCAAAGAAAGTGAAGTTGTCTATGTTTTACATGATACTGCCACATTTCAAATTTATTCATAAATGTTCTTAGCTAGTCGATCATATGTCATGCAATTCTGTAACTCGCACGCACAACGTACTAATGATATTTGATATCAGTCTCACCCTGTTGATATCTCATTTTTACCTTTAGCTCTTCTAAAGGAATTGCAGACAGTATTCCTTTACTAAAACCTTCATTGTGTTTATTTGTAACATAAAATGCCGTGCGTAAGGAAGTTAACAGAACATAATACAAGCTTTACCTCTTTTCTTAATAAAAAAATCTCTTTTTACTCGTAACTAAAGGGAAATGATCTGGGAATTATATTGTTTTTCACTTAAAACGAGCCGCCACTGACTGCAGACGCGATCGAACTTGTGTCTTGAAAGAACCGCACATAGAAGTACAGAGTCCGTTCTACCTGCATTGAGATTGTGTTGACACTTTGAGAGCACGAGTTGCCCACCCATGGCCATACCACTGAGACAGACATGCTATCCGAGTTGTAAATAACATGAAATTCCGCCTCCACTTATGTTTCCAAGTCGGATGCGACCATAGTGAAGAAATTTTATGAACTCGCCTATTATGAGAGCTGTTTCGGAGGTCCTCCTACTTATCACTAGACAGTGGATGCGGGATGACTTATTGTTGAATGTAAGTGCATATTTACTATATGTTACTTTTTTTTCATTCAGACCATTGGCTGAACAGGTTTTAAACGTAAACAGACCACGTCAACCTGCTACTGTATCTCCGTACAGTCAGAAGGAAAAGAAAAATAACGTACTGTAGTACATACCTTGCAAGGTTCAGTCCTCGTCATCATTGATGCAATTACCAGCGTTGCAGTAAACGACGATATATTCTCGTAAGTTGTCGAAGCTGAATCGTCTTCGCCTATCGCTTAAACAGTTTTTGTATCGAGAGAATTTATGAAGAAAACCTCTAAAATGGGGATCACTCAATTTCTTTAGAGGAATATTTATACTAAGCATCATGTTGCACGTGTCGTTAGACCCGCACAACTAAATGATGATGATGATGATGATGATGATGATGATGATGATGATGATGATGATGTAGATAGTTCCTCAGATTTCATTTCAACGTATTTCCTGTGCGATGTACTGTTGCAATGTTTCTCTATAGCCTGAGTTGCTCTGGTTTTTATTTCAATTTTATATACATTACACACGACATTGTCTTCGTTAATACATAAAATGTCACTCTCTTACTTCTTAATTGCATTTCGTATCTCTGAGCTAATTTAACGATTTGCCATTATGAATGGATCAGCACAACTTTCTCAACGCGTACTAAATACTTGAGCAGGATAACACAACTGCACACATTCGTTTTGTACGCTGCTGTACTCGCCAGGTACGCAAAAGACGGACGGCGCGGCACGTGCCATATACTCTGATACGAAACAATTTCACTTTTCCTTAAGTCATCCCGCATCCACTGTCTACTTATCACCTTGAAAACATCATCCTTGAGCTAAGCATTATGTTTTTCTCTTTTCACTATCAACTTGCCTTGTCTACTGATTTATCTTTGTTTAAATGGCTTGAATTACCATTCTCACTCTAATTCTCATAATTTTCAACATAGTAGAGAGGTTATTTGAGGAGCCTAGAGCATAAGCAATATAAGGGATTTAAAACTAATGTTGATAAAAATGAGTTTAAAGTTAAGTGACAATGGAAAATTGTACACAAAGTCTACGATGTCTGTTTTGTGCTTACATATTGAATTTTGGTCATGAACTAGTTCATTGTAGATTTTGTGGAATTTTTAAATTGAGATATAAAAATCATTTCATAATAAGATGCTGCATTTGTACCTCTTCTGATCCAAGGTATTTTGCAGATTACATAAGGGTTCAAGATGAAGTTGAAATATGTAATGTGTAAATTACAAAATAAAATCTAAACTCAAACAATCTTACGAGTGCCGGTATGGAAAAAGTTGAAGTGTTTGTAGCTTATAGAATGTCCCATTTATTTTGCTCACCCAAAATAATTTTTCTTCTCAGTTGCCAATTGAAAAACAAAAAAAAATTAAAGAAAAGTTGTATAAGTACAATGGAAAATTAAT
The DNA here is from genome assembly GCF_040183065.1 of Periplaneta americana. Classification (NCBI taxonomy): domain Eukaryota; kingdom Metazoa; phylum Arthropoda; class Insecta; order Blattodea; family Blattidae; genus Periplaneta; species Periplaneta americana. The sequence continues at coordinate 126,785,555 of NC_091132.1, read as the reverse complement.
ACTATTGGTGTATCTTTCTTGTAACCTTGTTAATTAAGAAGATAGACTAATGACTTCACTATTTAAAAATAAGTACCAATGACGTTTTATTCGATGAATCATTGAATCCCTTTTAGGCCTGTTCAAAATAATTCACAATGTACTATTTTAATAAACAAGACACGGAGGGGTGCAAAAAATATGAAACTTACAGTGTACATATTTACTGAACGACACTTTGTATCACTGAAAGACTTTTGTGAGTTGAAATGAGAGATTCTAAAGCACAAAGGGTTTAAGTGCACTTTTCAAAATATTTGAGTTAAGCATAGGAGAGTGCAGCTAATGTTTCCCTTTATTCAGTGCACAAAGGCTATATGTGCTACTCAAATAGATGCTGCAATATGAGGTGTAAAGAAAAACTACTTCACCAGTCAGCTCTTTGGTTTGGAGCACAATGGATATGTTTCAGTTATATTCATTGTGCTCTATTCTTTCCATTAGGATGTTACATGATTGCAGGTTTCATTGTCAAATTCTGACTCTATGTTACCCCTAACACTAATATCACTGGTCAACAATGATTTTGTTAAATGTACAATTTCTGGTGTTTCTTATGTAATATCATCTACTGATTCCACCCACCATTTTTTGTTGTTGCAATTATAGAAAAATTGATTTATTTGTATTGCTGTAGACAGTCCTTAACATGCTAATGTGAAGAAAATATTTCAAATATTTCTTTTTATTGCTTTAACAATTGACCTATAACTTTAGATCGCTGTTGCCTGTGAAGTCAGAATTCATAAAATTTAATTTGATTCCTTATAAGACTGTGAGAGTTAGTATTAATTCTCAGTTGAATTGGAACTTACAATCATGAAAGACGTTTCATAACCTGTGTTTTCTTTGTCCTAATTTTAAATGTGATAAAAGTATCTTGTAAAGTGAAACATACCTCGAAATACTGTGTAAATCACAAACATTTCTGTTACGTTTGTGGTTAATTAACTTTGAAAGCACACAGGTGAATTTTACTACACTAGTTAAAGGAGCTCACGAGTGTTCTTTTGATTGCAAAATAGATGAGGACAGGAACTATGCCCCTGAAATCTGTTGCGGGCCATGTAATTCTATTAGCCTAACTGCTTAGCTAAAAGGATCTCGTCATATGCCTTTTCCAGTTCCAATGATATGACAGGAACCTAAGGATTATTCAACAGATTGTTATTTTCTAGGAACCACAGATCAGAAGGTTACAGATAACTTGTCAGCGAGCTGATTCAGAACTATAAGTTGATGGGATGTAATGTATCTCTCAAAATAACTTCTTGGATTCTCATATACTTTTTCTTTCCTGAAAACTTTTGGGTAGTGAGCGACGAATGTGAGGAGCGTTTTCATCAGGATTTTTCTGAAATGGAAAAGGACTACCAGGAAAAATGAAGCCCAAATATTCCGTCAGACTACTGCTGCTTACTCAAAAGAATGTTTTAAAGCGAAATATAGCCTGAAATCTATATCACACATTTTAGGTAAATAAACATGATTTTAGGTATAATGTTACATGTTATTAATACTGGAAAAGTCTGAAGCACATTTCATATAATTAATCAAAAACTCTGGGAGATAGAAAAATTTTGAAAACAGGTCAGAAATCAGCACGAAAAATGCTATAAGAATCATCCAGTCTTTATCTTTTATCAAAAAATATGTTTCATTTTGTTGATCAGTGCATTCAGTGCATTCAGTAAATACAACTTCGTAATTTCTGTAACTGATTCAGGGAATGTGAGCAGAAATTTTACAGAACATATACTGTACGTTCTCGTACTTCCTCCAAGTCCCAGGTAAAATGGCACTTTGTAGCACTTTAGTACGCCTACTGAAACAGAACATTTATATGTTCTGCTCTAAGTGATGACCATTAGAATTAATGTACAGTATAATTACAATCTTTGGATGAATGATGCCTTAGATCGTCGTAGTGTTGTCTATTGCACAGCAACGTTGACCGCTCTCCAAAGAAGGAAACCTAGTGGCGTAATGTCTGGAGAACGAGCAGGCCAACTAACCGATTTACTACGTACAACTCACTTTCTACGTTATATTTATTATTCGGTTATTTTACGACGCTGTATTAACATCTAGGTTATTTAGCATCTGAATGATATGAAGGTGATAATGCCGGTGAAATGAGTCCGGGGTCCAGCACCGAAAGTTACCCAGCATTTGCTCGTATTGGGTTGAGGGAAAACCCCGGAAAAACCTCAACCAGGTAACTTGCCCCGACCGGGATTCGAACGCGGGCCACCTGGTTTCGCAGCCACACGCGCTGACCGTTACTCCACAGGTGTGGATTTTCTACGTTATTTTCGGTCGATATCAAAGGGCTCTTAAGACGTTATATGCTGGGCATACCACGTAACGTTATTATTATCTTCATAAATAGATAATGGTTTATTTAACAACGCTCGCAACAGCCAATGTTACATCAGCGTCGCCGGTATATCGGAATTTTGTTCCGCAGAAGTTCTTTTACATGCCAATAAATCTACTGACATGAGCCTGTCGCATTTAAGCACACTTAAATACCATGGATCTGAGCCGGGTTCGAACACGAAACCAGCGGTATCCGACTACGCTACTTATTATGTTCACAATATTGGACAGTCAACTAATATTTTTTACTCGAGTAGAATATTTTCCTCAGTTCATTATATCTCGTGACCAGAATATTGTACGAAATGGAACTATAAAAATTGGAGATTTATCCTTCGAAGAGGTGGAAAAATTCAAATATCTTGGAGTAACAGTAACAGATATAAATGACACACGGAAGGAAATTAAACGCAAAATATATATGGGAAATGCCTGTTATTATTCGGTTGAGAAGCTTTTGTCATCTAGTCTGCTGTCAAAAAACCTGAAAGTTAGAATTTATAAAACAGTTCTGTTACCGATTGTTCTGTATGGTTGTGAAACTTAGACTCTCACTTTGAGAGAGGAACAGAAATTAAAGATGTTTGAGAGTAAGATTCTTAGGAAAATATTTGGGGCTAAGAGGGATGAAGTTACAGGAGAATGGAGATAGTTACACAACACAGAACTGCACGCATTGTATTCTTCACCTGACATAATTAAGAACATTAAATCCAGACGTTTGAGATGGGCAGGGCATGTAGCACGTATGGGCAAATCCAGAAACGCATATAGAGTGTTAGTTAGGAGGGCGGAGGGAAAAAGACCTTTGGGGAGGCCGAGACGTAGATGGGAGGATAATATTAAAATGAATTTGAGTGAGGTGGGTTTTGTTGGTAGGCACTGGATTAATTTTGCTCAGGATAGAGACCTATTGCGGGCTTATGTGAGAGCGGCAATGAACCTCCGGGTACCTTAAAAGCCAGTAAGTAAGTTAGTAAGTAAGCAAATAATTAAGTAAATAAGTAAGTAAGTAGAATATTTTGCAAAGATGAAACATATATAGGATAAAAAGTTTGCCTATTTAGAGTGAAATCAATTTTTAAAACATTTTTTTCTGGCTCGCCTACAAATTCACAGAAACGAGGTAACACTCTTAGCCATCGGTACATAAATACTGATTGCAATCCGTGGCTAATTTCTTTATTTGAGAGTACATTTCCTTATGAACAAACCTAAAAATGAATAATAGATACATTACCGAAAATAAAAGTAAAATCCATTAAAAAAGTACTACTCAATTGCTAGTTAATACAACGTGTTGAAAAATAATATACAGACGCGTTCAGGGTACGAAGAGGATACCAAATTAATTATTTTAATAATAATAGGAGCGAGGTGTCCCATGTGCTTCATAAAGGCACTGCATAAGTTAACATGTGTAAACTTCAAAATCGCAAGTTTGCGTTGGTGGCTAGTCAAATGGAAAGACAACTCCAGTATTTTACCAATGTATGTCTTTACAGTACAGCATGGTTGCTGTTAGTGAAATGTACACAAAACTCGTATTTCAAAATGCTTGTGTTTACGTGAAGCATGTATGAGTCAAATGTCAACAAAACTGACTGACTAGGATGTGTACTGTACTCTACAACAGTACGGTATATACTAAACGCTTACATTGATATTTTATGTGTACACAACAGCCGAATCATAAGCTTTCTGCACTTAAGCGTAACCAAGTGCTGTTCATTGACACTTATTGTACAGTAGCATACAGTATGAAGGGTTGCATACAAATTTTTCTATTGAAATCGGAGATCATTTGAACGAAACATTTGGCGAGAGGTGGCTCGACATGGGGAACAAGCGGGATGGTCTCCACGTTCACCTGATTTGATGCCTCCCTATTTTTTTTTTCGGGGTGTAATGAAGGACGCAGTATACAGCATACCAGTTGACCATGAAGGAACATTAGAACAGTGCATTATGGCTGCAGCAGAAACCGTTCAGGTCACTAATGGAATTTTCTTAGAAAACGCGTCAATCCTTGTTCCACTACTGTCGTGTTTGTCAAGATGTTAATGGGCCTCAATTTGAATATGTATTAAGGCATTTTGTATATTAAATCCACAAATATGTAACAGTAAGTAAATATCATTGACATCTGACTCAAGCATGTTAACGTAGGTAGCGCCCTAATGAAACATCTGGTACACCTTGTTCCTATTCTTATAAAATATTTAGTTTGGTATCTTCTTTGTACTCTGAAAATTTTTATAGATTATATAGCTTTCAGAATTCTGCTTCAATGAACTTGTGATCATATTTATGTATGATGAAAGTATTATTTGTCCTTTGTAACAGCTCACAAATGGTGAGAAGATTTCTGAAATATATTACCAACAAAACAGAACAACAATTCAATCTACGCCACAGATCAGACCTACGCAGACCATATCACAAACTTCAATCACAACTACATCATAGACACTGACATGAAAATACCACACATTCAGCAAAAGAAAGAGGAAATTTTACACTCTAGAACACTATGAAATTTACAAACATACAAAAGCACACTCCCAGCACATCCTGAACACTCAACTCAATTTCATTTTTAAAAATTTTATTTGTTATTTTACGACGCTTTTCAACTGCTATGGTTATATAGCGTCTGAATGAGATGAAAGTGATAATGCCGGCGACATGAGTCCGGGGTCCAACGCCGAAAGTTACCCACCATTTGCTCTTATTGAGTTGAGGGAAAACCCCGGAAAAACCTCAACCAGGTAACTTGCCCCAACCAGGGTTAATTTCAAAACATACACTATTTTCGACACAATCATGAACACACGCCACCACAACAAGAAACTTGAAGATAGCGCGGGACCTTCGCTAGGCTTCGGACAATGAAGAATATCACTTCGAAACTAGTCAACCAGGTAAATTCCTCATATTAACACAGTAAAGAAGTTACAAAGTTAATCAGTGATTATATAAATATTAAAAGTGTGTAAGCACGTATGGGCGAATCCAGAAATGCATATAGAGTGTTAGTTGGGAGGCTGAAGGGAAAAAGACCTTTGGGGAGGCCGATACGTAGATGGGAGGATAATATTAAAATGGATTTGAGGGAGGTGGGATATGATGATAGAGACTGGATTAATCTTATTCAGGATAGGGACCAATGGCGGGCTTATGTGAGGGCGGCAATGAACCTCCGGGTTCCTTAAAAGCCAGTAAGTAAGTATTATTATTATTATTATTATTATTATTATTATTATTATTATTATTATTATTATTATTATTATTAAGATTTTTATATGATTATTACTGCATTCGTTTAGTGTTGTATATTATAGTATGGCAGATATGCAATGTTAAATAGGACTATACTGTTATTAGCAGAGCTGGAAAATTAAAAATAGTTCATAGGCTAGTACTAGTGAAACTATTATGTTATATTCACTTTGTACAGTATTTTATATGGGAATGACGGATTTGAACTGGAATGCATCAAATCTGCCATGTCCAGACAAGTTTGATGAGAAATGATAAATAAATGTCCACATTTTGCTGAAAATGAGTGCAACAGTGGCCGGGGTGACATTCGTGAATACGATGCTAACGGGTGGGCCATCCTGCCTCAGCCCTGATAGATCCACGTCCCGTTTCGCGGACGAGTAGCATGATAAGCCTAGGGCCGGAGTCCCAAGTCCTTTCTGTCATCGTTGGCTGACGGGGCCGTCCTACCTCAGACCTAGATAGAGCCAGCTCCCATCGGTACAAGATTAGCCTGATAAGTCTCAGGGACCCGGAACACTAAGTCCTCCCTATATCAGTATTAGAGACCCATACTACTACACCCAATCCTTCATCCTAACCTTCTTCTAAGTGTCCAGAAAAAAACCCTCTGCAACGTCTGCTTTCTCCATCAACACTTGGCAGGGGATCGACCTCTGGATATAGCCTCTTACTAGTGCACTAGCACTTCTATTACAGACGCTGCAGCGACAGAGTCCAGATAGATGGAGCTGTACGTCTTCTAAAACAAAACGACTTCATATTAGAAAATTATGTGCGTGCATCCATGTCGCCAGAAAGATTTTAAATCAGGACTGTGGCTTTCAAGAAAATTTGAAGCTATACGCCATAATTCCTTCCTCTTAGATAATACAACTTTCCTCGCCGTAAAAAAAAATGGAAGAATTTAAACACTGTGTTACTGAAAATTCTTTATGATGTAAGTTCGGTGGATGTACAGACATCCGTGTAATTTGTCAAGGCAAAATCGATAACATTTTTGACTAACTTCACGTCTAGAGCTAAACTTTGGAGGTCTACAACGAAGTTTGAAAGTTTGCGGATCCACTAAGTTTGCATACCGTCTTAGTCCAGTAACCTTACTTTCACGGAGACCGTATCAGACTAGGTAGGTCTATAATAGTCTGCAAAGTCTTTGCCACTAATTAAGCAGATGCTTCATGGGTCGGTGATACTCCCTCGTGAAACATATTCATGAGAAACTGCCTTGAAACGGATTCTAGAGTTGTATACTTTGTCTCATGAAATAACAACTAAGGTTTTTGATTTCTCTTTGATTTGTATATCGTGTTATAATAATTTTGAATATGAAGTAAGGTGCAAGGGAAGAATATTGGTTCCTGTTATGAAGGTTGCAAGGAAAAATGGTTATTTCGCTAGATTATAGGGAGACGAATTAAAGATAAATGGGGAGATGTTTGATGTGGAATTCTGTTTGGAAAATCTAAACCATACAGAGATAGGGACATTGAAATAGGAGACAAGGAACATTATAGTGAAACATACGGCATCAGGTAGACAAGGGAGAACAGAAGGAAGGCATATAGGAGCTGAGAACTGCAAAAAAGAGTGCAGTAAATCCAGCTGGAAGATCAAATATGGGTCAGCAATTACAAAAGGGATCGAGAGATGAAGAAGATACTAAGATAAGAAGTCAAGATTCTGCAAGAACTGGAAGGGATGAAGTAACATAGCGACACCGAATAGAGGTATGTCAGTGGGAAGAAGTAAGGGACTGAAAAGTTATAACTTAAGAGGTTGGTGCATGAGTGACAAGACATAGGAAAGTGATACAGTGAAATTAGTATGCATGAATGACAAACTTAGGAAAGTGATAAAGTGAAAATAGTATGCTTGAGTGACGAAACTTAGGAAAGTGATAAAGTGAAAATAGTATCCATGAGTGGCAAAACATAAGAAAGTGAAAAGAGTGAAAGTGACAGAAAAGACGGTAAGGCAAGGGAATAACAGTGAAAAAGAATTAGATACAAGTAATAATCAGAGAATGATAACAAGTACTGTCTTCCTCAGACGAGTTTAATGCTGGGACCTGAGGTATTCCTGCCATCGGTGCGGGGGGGGGGGTTGCAGGTAGATTCTTTTGTTGCTACAACCAAGCCGAGCCGAGCGAAGTGGGAAGTATTAATCGTCCAAAAATATGCAGTCTTCAGTTTGTAGTAGTGTGTGAATATGTCACATACATATTGTTACTTAGGCCTATATGGTTTTGTTATTAATATATTAAATATATTGTTGCAATTTTTGCTCAAACGTCTCCCTGATGTCAGCTATGTTAATATTATATGAATTACTCATATTAAATATTTCACCGTTACAAGTCATTTTTAAGGAAACATGCTGTAAAAAAAGTTTTTGGTTTTATTCTCTTGGAATTTTAGAATATGTGTGATTGGTATCGTGAAAAACAGATTCCTATGATGTCATGCTAAAATCATTTGTTGGTGATATCTTAAAATACAAATCAAGTAGTTTTACTTCTCAAGTGAGTTCAGCAGTAGCCTACAGTATATTTAAATTGATTACTTTACAAATTTAATTCAATTCTACTAATCACTAAATTTTATAGTATGATTCTTCTTTTCATTTATATTATTGTAGTTGTATTATGATTTTCCTTTTTATTTATTTTATTTTATTTGTATTTCTGGTGGTGTGATGGCCCTAACTTCACCAGAATAAATAAAAAAAAATACCTTAGAAAACTAATAGGCATACTGCTCTCGTAAATTGGGCGAATGTTTTCAGTATGACTGTACTTGCTTCCAAACTGCCGCTGTCAGTGTTCCCTCGCACTCCAGTACCGCGCTAGACTAGTCGGAACCGCATTCCTCTCAGCACTAAACTCCTCAGAGGATGACAGTAGTGATAAAAATATAATAAAGAGAGTAGGAATGAAAAAGTAATGAAAGTGTAGAAATTACTTCGTCTGAAAATATACAGATTAGATTAATGGGAATAAGTGCTCAGTGAACGTTAGTGATTCAAGTGAATAAATAAGTTAACAACTATGGAAGAGTTCAATTAATGTAAACAATGTTGGGAACAATTATTAAGAGGTTGAGAGAAGTGATTGTTTAGTTAAGTGAGATTAGTTAGAATATGACGGATACCTAGGAAAGGGAAGGGTAAATAGAAAAAGAAGAGAGGGAAACAGAGGTGAATGACGTAATAGAAAGTGATCAGGGTCATTTATATGTAATAGCCGGATGTTTAAAAAAGCGTAAGCAGAAAATTATGTATCGAAGGCAGTGATGGCACTGTATGCAGAAATGTGAAGGGCCATTACGACCAATGGAAGCTGGTGGAATAAATCTATCACATCACATCACATCACATCACATCACATCACATCACATCGCATCGCATCGCATCGCATCACATCACATATCACATCACATCACATCATATCATATTGTTATGCCCCAGGGCTAAAGAACGCCCTGTAGCATGATTTCCTGTGGAGTATTAAATTGGAAACAGGAATAGTGTCAGCGGAATACACGGTCTTGAGATGCTTAGCCAGCGGTATAGACAGTCTTGTCGGGCGTGTGGTAAAATCACCGCCTACAACGAAACTATTCTTACGCTTCAGATCGTTGCTGGCCCAATCCCATTGGTCTAGTAGGACAAAGCATGCATTTTAATTGGTCAAATTATACCACGCATTGTTCGGACTCTTTTCTTGCGCGTAATCTCATTATAGCGACTTGTCACTATAATGCACTAAATTAAAATTAAATGAAGATATTATTGATTAAGACGATATTAATTGTAAGTACGTGAAATCAAAAGTGTTTTAAGACCATCTCACCGGGTGGATGGCGTGGTCGGTACCCCGGGCGGGAAACGGGTACCAAAACATAAAAAGTGTTGGAAAGGAGACGCGGCAGTTAGTTAGTTGGTGAAGACTGGCAGAGAGCGTAAATCTGAGCGGCATGGCGTCTTCTGATAAATTACCTTGTAAGTAACTTTGTATGTTTTTGTAAATATAGAATAAATCAAGTAGTGTACAATAACGCAATCATTTCCAGACTTAGTTTAGTAGCCATGTAGTTTTCTATAGTATCCTGAGAGCTCCAGTTATTCCCGAAAAGTAGTTTTCCATTGTTGTGTACAATGGTGGTGTCAGAAATCCTGACGAGAATGAGCAGAAGACGAAAGCAGTAGCCATCCGGCTAGCAATCAGTGCGACCTAAGTGACGGTCGCACAACAATATGTTATAAAATTAAAGATTCTACAATAATATAGAATCTGTAATTATTACAGTTCTTTCTTCTTTGGAAGAAGTGCAAAGAAAATAATTTAAATAAAATAAAGAATGCATTACATCTATAAAAATATTTCCTAGTATTCTTAGCTAATTGTTCTCACAGCTTTCAACATTATCATAGTCATCTTTTTCTTCACGCTTCTTAGACCACATTTCCTTCCTGCATTCCTATAGTCAATGTATTGTAATTATTAATTTTAAATGGAGATGATACGCTTTCCATGTTCTATAATGTCACTGCTAACACATACTACTAATATAGCCTATTTAAAATATCGTACGAAGCATTAATACACGATTCTGAAAATCGTCAAATAATTAACACGTTTTGAGTTATTTTCCAGGAGAGGTAAATACAGGTACAGTATACCACCTATTTGAATTATCTCTTTGCCCTGTCCGAGAATACGAAGTAACGTATGTACTTCTATACCACACGCCTCTGCAGTCAGATTCTTTGTTTCTAAAAAACTGACATTCACTGCATCATAAGCTAGTCCTTCAGAAAAATTATAATAGGCCTACAGAAAATGTAATACTCTTCGCCTGTGAGTGTAGGACTATCCTTTTCCGTATAACAGATGAAATAACAGAGCCACTTGCAATCCCTTCAAGAGACATTGTTACGGTAAGTTACACATCACACAAGAGAAAACAGTCCACGTCTGAATTTGACAATAAACTGAATGTATCTTCGTTTACAGAGAGGGACTTCCGAGCAAAATATGCTGTATATTGTAGGTTGGATATCTCTGTTTAGTCTTAAAGCGGTAACATGCGAATCAGTTGACATATAATTGCCATTCTTGTACAGTTGGATTCAGAGTTCGGAGCTCTATCGAATGGCACAGCTTAAAATTCATTCCTAGCCATAAATATTGTGCGCGCAAGAAAGAAACTAATACGCGACGCTTCAGCCAGACTTCGCGACGATTTAACTAGGCAACACCGCTTCACTGTTACAGGCTAGTCGAGCTAGACGGCCTGAACTAGCTCCGCATTATGCCTTCTTATTTAAAGCGCTTTAGTTGAGATTTTCACATTATAATCTTTTGTTATTTGTTGTAATGTAGGCTGCGACTTGTAACTCGTCTTCGGAAGCTGTAAGGATGACTTGATCGTCCGCAAATAAAATTGTGTTTAAAACTGTATCTTATAATGTATGATAACTACTTAATTCGTTTTGCTAGTGGCAAACTGCAGCGTCAAGATATACACTAAATATAACTGGAGATAGTAGACATCCCTTTTGTAGTCCTTGTTTAGTTACGTTAATCCCAATTGACTCAATTGTACGTATTGTTGAATGCTTACATATGTTCTGTATTGTATTTATTAAGGGATATCCTTTTTTAACAATTAAAACGATAATATCTTTAAAATTTCTAGAATTAAAATTATTGAATGTTAAATATGTATAAGTGATACTGATAATGAATCGATATATCACATTCTTAATTTCTGCTGGATTTTGAAACATTTACAATCTCTAAGTGCTTATAGCCCTTCCACTCTTATGTTGAACTATAAGTGCACGGCAACTTAAAACAACTTCTCTTCAAAACTTAAAGTTCATGTCTGAATACTAGCAGGCTGTGGAAATAAGAGGAAGTTTGCACAGATTCGCTAGGTTTTGATTAAAGCAGAACTACTCCAACTGTGATCTTAAACTTAGGATATTGGTACTAAAATTTACTTTCTGTGATGGGAATAATTAACAATATTTTCACTGAAATGACTGACATTCTGGAAGACAAACTGGCCTAGATTTGTAAAACTGTTTTCTCTCGAAGGAAAATGAAACAGGGCAGCATTAAATTTTAAATAAAATTACTTGATGAAAAACAACTTTACTCATATCTGTTTATTTAACCTTGGTGAATGTTAAGATAGCTGGAATGTTACAATTCTATTACACTAACTGTATACTGCTTAAACATTTAAAAGAGTAATAAAGACGTTAGTTTTTTATGTTGTATTGTATTGTATTTATTAACATTCCATGGTATTCATACATTGCTTTACAGCTAGAATATGGAACAAGTCAAAAAAACTTAATACTATTATAAAGTTCTGATTTATAGTCACAGTCTAGATGAAATATATACAGACGAGATTTACAATATAGTCTACTAGTACAACACATAATTTTATTATCAATTTCATGATGTGTTATTGAATGTCATGAATTCACCTACAGAATAGAAGGTGTGAGAAATTAGGTACTGCTTTAATTTGGCCCTAAATAATCTTATGTTTTGAGTTTCATTTTTTATGTCGATAGGGAGGCTATTAAAATTTTTACTGCCATATAACGCACTCCTTTTTTATAGCACGATAGACTTGCCGATGGAGTATGAAAGTCATTTTTTGACGTGTATTTATGCTATGAACTGTTGAATTAGTTACAAAGTTTTCACGATTAGAGTACATACGAGGAAGATTATTAATGAAAAGATATACTGACAAGCCATGGGCATTATTTGTAGTTTTTTGAAAATAGTCCTACACGATTCCCTAGATTTGGCACCTACTATTATTCTAATTACTCTTTTTTGTAATAGAAATATACTGTTAATATCTGTGGAATTTCCCCAGAATATTATTCCAAAACTCAATACCGAGTGGAAGTATGCAAAGTGTATTGTTTTTAAGGTACTGGTATTTACTATCTTTTGCATAGATCTAATAGCAAAACAGGCTGAATTTACTTTGGGGGTAATTTCTTTAATATGATTTTTCCAATTTAACACATTGTCGATTTTTAAGCCAAGAAATTTGGTTGTTGTTGTTTCTAATAGGGATCTATTGTTAATTATTGCGCTAGAAATTTGCGAGGTTGAATTTGGACAGGATTTAAATTTAATTATGTTAGTTTTGTTACAATTTAATACCAATTTATTGACTGAGAACCAGTCACATATTTTGAAGATAATTTCCTCTGTTGAAGATTGGAACGTGTTGAAGTTATTGCCTGTAATTACTATATTCAACTGTCCTTAGACTGACTGCAATCTCGTAAGTAACAACATTAAGGCATTACTCATGAGGCAACTAAGCCTAGAAATAACGTGGTAGTGTGTGCAGTTTCTTTCCCTCTCCTTTGCATACATCGTTGGTTAGTAACATTTAACTGATCAGACTTAAAGATGTTTATTACTGTTCTTCCACTCATCAAGTGAGATGTATTTAGTATTTATTGTTAATAGTTCACAAAAGTACATAAACTTAATAATTTAAAACTGATCCATATACGAATAGTAATTAAACATAATAAATATACAATTTAATAATTAATTTTTCTATCACATATCTATGTAATTTGTGTTGGTTCAAACTTGCATTTACGTCTGGTTTTAGTGCATGTTTAAACCAATCGTGTTTACAATAAAACCTTAGAACTTATACAGAGTGTTAAAAAATAACGTTTACAACGTTTCAGGGATAATAGAAGAGGTAAAAACAAATATCTTTTGTAAGTGACCAAACTTTGGCAGATGTGCCGTTTATTGTGTACATAAGTGTTAGTATAATCCATAAAGAACAAGAACAATTGTCGTTTTAGAGGTGGTGTTCAAACTGCCGTCCATTGAAGGCATTGCACAACTGGTACCTTCGTACTATGGAGTGCCTGCAACGCTCAAAAAGGCCAACATTGTCTCTAATAACATGTGCAGCTTCAACAACGCGAGCAACTAAGTCTTCTGCCGTATTGATCGTTGTCTCATACACAAAAAGTTATACGTCTCCCCATAAAAAGAAATCCAGTGGGGCTAGGTCCGGTGATCGAGGTGACCACGGTATCGGTCCACCCCTGCCAATCCAACGATCGGGGAATGTAGCATTTAGGTGGTTCCTGACACGACGATCAAAGTGTGGAGGGGCACCATCATGCTGAAACTATATTCGTTCTCTGATGTTCAACAGGATATTTTCTAAAAGTTCTGGTAGGACGTTGCGTAGAAAAACAAAATAATTACCACCACGGAGACTGTTAGGCAACAGATAAGGCCCTACAAGGTGGTCGTGCACAAACAACTAACCAGTGTGTGTTGTGACGGAAGTCAAGTCATCTATCCTTCAGGCCATCTAGCGGCAAAACGGCGCATCTGCTAAAGTTTTGTCACTTAAAAAAACAGAGGTTTGTTTTTACCTCCTCTATCATTCCTGAAACGTTGTAAACGTTATTTTTTAACACCATGTATATCTGCTACTTTTGACAATTCTCTACAATAGACTGTTGTAAATTCAATTTTCCTTGTTACTTTAATCATTTAATTATATTCTATGAGTTACATATATATGTTTAATTTTATGTTCACTTATACATGATAATTAATTATTCTATATCATCATACCGCATTCAGGTTAGCAGTTGTTGACATAGATCTAACAGACTGCAATAGCTGAATCAGTATTTTTCAATATGTAGTTCAGTCTCAACTCTTGACATCAAGTGAGATGTATTGCCTGATAATATGTTCTAGTCTTACCTCTGATTGAGGTTTTGGCTTATGTGTAGGCTATATATATTATTAGGCAGTACATCTCACTTGACGATATTGTGTCAGAGGAAGAACAATTGTTTGTAAGCATCTGAAATCTGATTAGTGGAATATGTAGCTAATCGGCGATGTTTGCATTGTAGGGGGAAATGAACTTGCCAACCTACCCTATTATCTCCTGGCCTACTTGCCTCATGAGTGATGCCATATTGGTGTTTTTAATAGGTTATTTTACGACGATTTATCAACAGCTCAAGTTATTTAGCGTCTGAATGAAATGAAGGTGATAATGCCAGTGAAATGAGTCCGGGGTCCAGCACCGAAAGTTACCCAGCAATATTGGTGTTACTTATGAGTAGACTTCGTTGAATTGCCACACGCAGCATGCTATCAAGTTGCCGATGTACGGTAGTATAGATGAGGTGAGCGACCGCCCGGTCTCGTAGTATAAGCAGTTCATGTTAAGAGTTTGACCGGTCCAAATAGATAGAGCAGCTACAGCTAATGTATACCTATGTAAATTCTTCTTTTTGCATTACTGTGGTTGGAATAGTCAAAGCTTAACATTTGTTCAGTGCAGACAAGAATTCAATCAAACATGCCGTAATATAATATTTCAGAATCGGCTCATGTCAGTAGATTTACTGGCATGTAAAAGAACTCCTGCGGGATAAAATTCCGGCGACGCTGATATAACCTCTGCAGTTGCGAGCGTCGTTAAATAAAACATAACATTTTTTTTCGAAGATACCATTCTGTATATTGATTCTAATAATTTTAAAATCGTGTCCAAAAGCATCATCCTGTTAGAATCGTCTAAACTACAACTCTCAGAAGCCCTTATTATAGTTTATAAAATATCACAAACCGTTATCCAAAATAACATTTCACTAATTTCAGAAAAAGTTAAATGTAAGTTGAGAAACGTTATTGCTAAAAATTCTGCCTATTCACAACTTCGTATTATAAATGATGTACTATCAGGTCACGACAATTAGTCTGAAGTTGGTGTACTAAAAAGTAGTGACTTCCCGTTCTTCAAATATGCACCTATTGCATCGTGTGATGTTGAACGTCCATTTTCCCAATATAAAAACTGTTTGAGTGACCATCGGAGGAGGTTCACTTTGCAGTAGCTCAAAATGTACGTAACTCTTCACTGCAATGCACATATTCAAGGATGATGTATCTTACATTTAAGAGTTAATACATCTCACTACAAACAATTGTGTATTTACATGTTTAGACATTTGCTACTTCAATGATCATTAATTATATTTCTTGAATGCAGGATACAGGTTTTATTGTAAAAGCAGTATACTGCTCAGTGTTTAAATCAGAGGCATACTCCATCCTTTGCACGTTCCCTTCTCATATAGTGTATACCGCGTGCGCAGTAAACCTTACGATTCTCGTGGCAATTCCACGAAGTCTACTTATGAGCAAGCTTCGAGACTTTGGACCCGATACAATAAGTTTACTGTGCATGTACTATAGGTTGTTGACTCGCTGCAGGTAGTGAAAGGCAGAGATATGTTGAGGTAACAACGTTGCTATTTAGAATAGAGTACGGTAGTATGGGCAAACACACACATATGTACATTCTGAAAGTAAATATACATTACACAATGACAATTTCAAAAGAATGTGAAAGCATTTATTCTCTTGTCTTTTATAAGCATTTGTGTTTAATTATACACAGTGTTGATGATGGAAATAAACATGTAGCAATTTTAATTTCTTCATTTATCCTATTGGTCGTCTTTAGGATGTCCAGTTACAGTACCGAATTGCAATGTACTACAAGATATATTTTCAGTGAATCAAACGTAAATCTTTTTCAGTTATCTGCCAAACACAGTTTGTATTGTGAAAAGCTGCGCTCTACGTCGCATGACGTGATAGGAGCAAAACGAAAAAACCTAACATCATTGCAGTCTCTAAGAGACAGTCCTTTATTCTCGGGTGACTCTATGTCCACTAATTTGCTGTTTATATTACACAATATTCCATATCCGTTATTTTTACATAAAATTGATTTTCACTTCTGATTTACACGTTCAGTAACCAGTGTACTTGGTTTCTCATTAATTCTCTGTGTCATTTCCTCAACTAATTTGAGAGCTTCCGGCATCTCTTGCTCTGACTTTTCTAACCGTGTAATAGTTTCAGACACAGTTTCAAAATAGTTTTGTATGAAAACCAAATAATTATTCGTCAGAACCTTCAAATCCGGAGCGTTTTTCTCTGCGTATTTGTTGGCATTCATTCTACAGTACCCCCACCCACTGTACGCTTTACCACTATATTCAGTACGCCGTTATGCGGATTTCCCACTGAACTACACTATAGGTGCCGAAGTCTCCAAGCCTGCTTATGAGGTTCAAACCTGTCTTCGGACAATTCACCAAACAAAAATGTTTCAGCCACAACTTCAACCAGAGGTAATAAGAAAGATATTGAATTGAAATAAGAGGATAGCTCTTTATATCTTTGGTCACTTTTTAGTATACTTAGCTAAATTTAATTTAATGAACAGGTTAATTAAACACCGCGTGTACTTACACAAGAAAACATTAATAATCTTCAAACTTAAGCAATCATCCTGCGATAGACAGAAAATGTTACGACACGCTGGAGTGTAACTGTGCCTGTGAGAGATAGACAACAGAAACCAGTGTACAAATTCTTATTTCTTTCTCGTCTACATCGTTTCTTACTTCTGTCTTTCTTTCTTATTTGCAGCTCTCATCCCCCTCATTTCTTTCTTATTTCTCACTTTCTTTTTTCCATTCCTAAATTATTTTCGAGATTTTTCACTTCGCATCCTTTATTTCCTATTTTTCTATTTCTTCCCCAACTTCTTCCTTTCTCATTTATCTTTTTCTTTCAACCAATTCCTTTGCTGTTTCTCCCTTTTTTTCTCCTCTCTTCTCTTTCTTATTTCTCACATTGTATGCGTCTTTCCTTTCTTTTTTCCTTTCTTACACATTTCCTTTCTTTCCTATTTCTCCCTTTTTTCTCTCATCTTTTCTTTCTTACGTTTTCCTTTTCTTCTTTATTTTCCTCTTATCCCCTCCCACCTTTGTTGTTTCTCCTTTTCTTGCTCCCTCTTCCATTACTATTGGCCACTTTCTTCTCACCTACTTTCTTCGTTGTTTCTTCCTCTCTTTATACCTTTCTTTCTTATTTACACTTTTTCGTTTTTTTCCTTTATTATTTTTCCTTTTCTTACTCAACTCATTCCTTTTTTATTTTTCCCTTTAATTTTCCTCTCTTATTTCCACCTTTCCTTCCACCCTTTTCCTTCTTATTTCCCGTCTCCTTTCTCAACTTCTTCCTTTATCATTTCTTCCCTCTTTCCTGTTTTTTATTTCTTCCTGTCTTTCTCCACGCATTCCTTTTTATTTCTACCTTTCACTGGCTATCTTATTTCCCCTTTTCTCTCTCCCCTCTTTTCTTGGTTATTTTTTCTTTCTTTCTCCCTTCCTTCCTTACCGATTTCTCTCTTTCTTCCATCCATCCCTTTTTATTTCACCATTTCATTTTCCCGTTCTCTCCCTCCCACCTTCCTTTCTCATTTCTCCTCGTCATTTTTCTCCTTTTTTCCCTTCTTCCCTTCTTAATTCTCTCTCTTTTTCTGCCCTCGGCTTTTATTTATTCGCTGTTCCTCTTTTTCCTTCATAGCGTTTTTACCACTTTCACTTTTCATTTATTTCTAACTTCCCTATTCCCAGTTCATCTATCCTCTTACTTTTTCCTTCTTCTACTTCACTTCGTTCTACATTTTTAATCTACCTCTTGTTTTATTGGTTCAGTCTCTCTAATTTTCTTTGCTTGTTTCCTCTTTTCCTCATTTCTCATGTTTTCCTGTGCATATTAGCAATGTCCTAATTTGCTATTTCTTGTTGTTGCGATAACTACATTATATTCTCCTCTGTTGTGGAGAAGATATTCCAAACTCCTCTTAGTGACATAAAATAGTGTCTTCTACGCCTTATACAGCAATCGAATTCTTGAAGCAAAAATTGAAGTACGCCCCCGAACAACACTGTATAGAACATTTTCCATTTTTACAGTAGACACATAAAACAATATTATCATAAAAATAAACAATAATTTAATCCGTATATCAAGGAAACAGGCACATTACAACATCACAATACTTATGAATTCTTAATCAGCTGTATACTACTGAATGTTTTAAAACTGAAGTAGTTTTCTAAGGAATAACAGTGGAACAACGATGTATGTTACTCAGTTGAACAATGCTGTATGTTTTCTATTGATGAACACCTACTAATAAGACATGTATTTGTGATCTTGTAAACATTAAGAATAAAGAAAAGGCACAAAATAACATAACGAATATAACATTTTAAGGTTCTGTCGCATGTAAATACCGTAATCACTTTTTACACCTTGATTACACAACTTTTAACACTATATCACTTCGGAAAACGTATAACTTGTCTTTCTTGTTTTAAATTTTATATTACCTTGTTAACATGTTTCAGCCTGCTATCGGTCATTTTCAGAACTGGTTGTTGCTGGTTTTGGCGCCTTTTGTTTGTGTTTCCTGGGGGGTCTGTTTGTGTAGTGTAATGTGGAGTCAAAGATTGTGTATGTTCTGAAATTGAGGTGTGTGTTGAAAATTTCGTTTGGATGTGTTTTGTGTGTCTGTATATTTCGTATTGTTCAAGTGTGTTTAGACTCTGGCTTTTTGGTTGGATGTGTAGAATTTCCATATCTGTGTTGATGTCTCTGTAAGTGTGGTTAGCATTTGTGATGTGTTCTGCATATGTGCAAGTATTTTTGTAATTTTGTTATGGCTGTGATGTGTTCTTTGTAATATGTTTGAAATGGTTTGCCTATCTGTCCTATGTAGAAGTTGTTGCAGATGTTGCATTTGAGTTTGTATACGCCTGTGTGGTTGTATTTGTTTGTGTTGTTTGTGTGTTGAGATGTTTTTGTAGAGTATTATTTGTTCTGTATGCGATGTTGTAATTTAATTTCTTGAATGAGGTTGCTATTTTGTGTGTGTTTTTGTTTTCGTATGTTAGTGTGATGTATTTTTTGTGATCTTGTGTTTGTGTTGTATTCTTTTGTTTTTGTGATTATGTTTTGTTTTTCTTATTATGTTGTCTATTATGTTGGGGTTGTATCCGTTTTCTTGTGCTATGTATTTGATTGTGTTTAGCTCTTCTCTGTAGTCATGTTGGTTCATTGGTATGTGGAGTAGTCTGTGTACCATTGTTCGGAATGCAGCTTGTTTGTGGTGTGTTGGGTGGTTGGGACAATGGTACACAAACTACTCAATCAGGCGACCGAAAATTTTGTGTACTGCAGTAAGAATAACACTATACAGCGTTGTTCCACTCATCTTATTTGGAAGGGGTTTTCCAGGCACCTCTTTGCTTTTCCCCTTTTGTATGGCTTTGCAGAGTCCCGTAGCTCCTTCGGTTTGATATCATTTCACTCAGACATGTTCATTTTGCGTTTTCTCGACATATTGAGACGTTTTAGATAGCCTGGTGAAACTTGCATACTGCCTGCGTCCGCCACATTGTTTGCTATACATCATTGTGCCACTGAAGTGTGAGCCGAGCTCGACGCGTCAGTCATCCACC
This sequence comes from Periplaneta americana, assembly GCF_040183065.1. Lineage (NCBI taxonomy): Eukaryota > Metazoa > Arthropoda > Insecta > Blattodea > Blattidae > Periplaneta > Periplaneta americana. Next base: position 126,765,401 of record NC_091132.1, on the reverse strand, counting down.
TAGTACGTCACTTCGCCCGACAGAGTGCACTCAGACAGCATATCATAGATAGCGCCACTATTTCCTTTCATTTTCATACCTAAATTTCCTATTGGCCGGTTGGTTTAGTTAAACAAAAGAGAGAGAAAGGCGAGGCTACTTGGCTACGCTCAGATATTTTTGACTTTACTCAGGAACCAGGGCGCGTACGGACAACTAGACATAGGAATTAGCATTCGTACACTCAGGAAGCAGGGCTCGAATAGTAAACTACACTTTGTAACTTAGGTTCGTCGTGTTAGATTGTTCGAGAATTGAGCATCATTATATTTCACTTAGAAATCTACGGATTACATGAAACCTTGTTTGAAATATATCTTGGGATTCAGTGCTGCAATAAGTTTGTATCAGATTTATTATTGGAGTAGTTAAATTAGGCTTGTGATATTATTTTCATATTTGGTTGTATGTGTTTACGTTATAGTAGTGGATCGTGTATGGAAATCACTCGCTGATGATACGTCTTGGGTTAAAAGGTTTGGATTACGTGAAGAGATATAATTTTGATGTGTGAGGTTGAATCGAAATTCCAAGACAGTTTTGGTGATATCGCGGTGGTTACGATCTCTTTGCTTACATCGTAATAGGCGGTATAATGAACTAGAATAGTATGGGTCTCGTAATTATTCTAGTACTTGCTACTCCATATTGGTTATCCTTAGTTTCTACACGCTGGTATTCAGGAATCCGAGTGTATTGAGTTTCTGTTGCTATTTAAACGAGTATACGTATTTGAAAGTATCGTCAGTTATACATTATCTTCCGCATCTCTCTCTCTCTCTTTTGGACATTAAATTGATTGTAAAGTACAGAGATTATTATCAGTACTATGTGGAGAGTTTATGTAAAACTAATGTTTAATTAGTTATGTGTACATTGATCAGTCGTGTGACAGTTTGTATTGGGTTAATTCTTTGTGGAATACGGAGTCAATGCATAAGTTGAATTTTTAGTTGCATTTCATGGTAACGGTAATCTAATGGGATACGTGTTATGAGTTAGCATACTGACTGGGCATTCATGTTAAAGTTTATATGTTGTTGGCTATATATATATTTTGGGAGAATGTTCCAGCGGGTAAACGTGTAATAGGTCAGCCACCTATTATTTGGAATTGGTTAAATAGATTGCATGATGACTTGTAGGTACATTGACCCAGTTTGCTTCATGTTTCGACGATTCAGTGATCAAGTTATTGTATATTGAGATTAATTTGCAATATTCTTTCCGTTCATTTAACTTCATATTTAGATGTTACTTTAATTCTATCATTCATGTAATTGTTATCCATTATTTGTTAATTATATTTGTTACAAAAATTCACACTATTTATTTGTAAGTCTTCCACTGCGCATATCCCAGTCATCCAATGCACCATAACATCTGGCGAATAACAACCCCGTATTAGAAGAAGAGGGGAGGAGATGATCATACTCCTCAAGTGGTTCAAATGTCTGGCTATTACTGCCACTTGGGGATGGATATTATACACATTCCAATGTTTTTTCCATGTGCAGGGTGAGCTGTACATCGATGTTCTATTAAAAACTCAGAATCTTAAAAAAATGTGCTATACAGCGTTGTTCGGGGGCGCACTTCAATTGTGTCTCGTTACTGATGGCATTTTCTCTTAAATCATCATCATATCGAAAAACAATATACGAGTAGTTTTATTCGGCCGGCATGTTCCAAATTCACATACTTGAGCTTTGTTTATTAACTGTACTTGCCAAAGCTTTCAATGTCTTTAACATTTCGTATTTGTGCTTGTACGCATATCCAGTGGCGACTCGTGATATTTTTTGTTTGTACGATATGAGACTGACGATTGATGACCAAGACAGAAAATAATAATAATAATAATAATAATAATAATAATAATAATAATAATAATAATAATAGATCATGCGCAATTAATTTCTTGCTACAGTTAAATTCTTCTAAATGATCAAATACAACTTCTGATATTCTTTCTGCAGTCCTGTCATCTGAAAGCCCTGTTAAGTCTTGTGTTTTATTAGAGCTTATTTTATTTATTTTTATGTAATTTTGGTTTTTATTCACTTTATTTTTTATATTATATCATTTTAAAAAAATTTATTATTTCGATTACTATATTCTTTTAAAATATACCAATGAACTGGATTTAAGGAGGCTACTAGGGTACTTGAAAATTCGTATTGTAGTCTCTGACAGGGTTTCCACACCACCACCCAGAAAGAAGGGTCGTAGTATTAGAATATACGGTCATATCCTCAAACGCGGTTCAAGTCAAGCCATACCCAGCCCTCCACACTCACCCCTGTCCATAACTTCACTGCTAGAAAAAACCGTTTCCTGTAAGATATTTGGATGGTTCCTCGGAAAGTATTTCTAAGGTCTGAGATGTGCAGTGGCGACAACTCACGACAGAAAGTGGAAGTTTGAATAAAATTATTACATCAGGACGCATTAAAAGTAAAATCTGTATTTGACTATAATTATGTGTATATATTCCGCCTTTGCTTATCATACAATATATCATAAAATCTGTAATTAAAATCTTTTCTATCTTCACGGGTACGAAATTAAACTGTAGGATCATCCTCATATCCTTCATGGAGGAATCGCCACTGTGCATATCTGCTATAGACAATTTTATTATCCGGTGAGGCTAGCGTGGCTATATTTTGTATAGATTCTAGTGCCTTCAGCAACTGTAATCCTATTTGAAACATTTGTATTACTATATTAAGTAGAATGTTTGTACTATTTAACTCACCGTGTATAAAATTAGCTTACTATTAAGAATAGTATAATACCTTATGTGGTACAGATCTAAATTCGAAGCAATTTCATTTTAAACCATTTGTTGGTTATAAATGTACAGTATATTATGTTGCATCCACACATTTTTGTCTTAGCACAATCAGCATAATCAATGAGCATATTAACATTTTGTAAATAGTAACATCAAAATTAATGAATGCGTCTTAATACAGGAAATAAGTTAAATCCGATTTTTATGAACTGCACAGGTCTCTCCTTTTCTTGTTTTTCACGTACTGTAATGGTTTAGCTGTGCAGTGCAATAAACTTTTGTTCTTACACTTATTTTTTAGTTGACCTACGCCTCACTTGCCACGTGCCTGTTGTATCATTATTTGAATACATAGTTCAACCAGTTTTTCCTCAGTCTCAAAGCAATTTCACTTAGGCCTTATAATCTTATCTTCTTTAACTTTTCTACTCAGTGTGAATCCATGTAAATTATTCTTCCTCCTACAACAAAATTACATTTTGTATTGAAATGAGACATTTCTTAAAATCCTAAAGATTACCCATTTTGTATGACGAAGTTCAACTTTTCTCATAGCTCGTGTGATTATATTACAATGATGTTTACTGACCACATTATAAATAAATTAGAATTTGCATAAGACGGTTAATATTTTTCTAACTTTAGAGGGGATTTCTCACAGTCTGTTAATTTTATTTGTCGAGATGTTTGCGCATAGAATTTTGTACTGTATTTATTTAAATTATTTGTGGTGTTAATTTAATAATGACTTCATGACTTTGTTTAACTTTATACTTATAACAGTCTGTTGCTCTTAGAGAAAATTTATACGCAAAGAGTCTTTGAGTTGGCAAATAAATACGACAGTCAATTTAATTAAAACACAGATTCTCAACCGACCGGTGAAGTGGAGCGCATGTTAACTTATTTCTCAGCCACCTAAGCACATGACGCTTAAAAGTACCATTAATTCCTCTTTTAGTTTGCCTTTAACTACCTCATAAAAGTCAAAATGTTTTTAAGAGAAATGAACACAGCTATGGCTCGTTAAAGACCAAAAAGAGTTCTCGCGCGTCAACAAGTGAGAATGATGTAATGATACAATTAAAAAAAAAAAAAACATCCTGTTAGTGTAGAGCCGGTCAAGTCTGATAAAGGCAGTTATGAGTTCAATGAAAGTGAACGTGTTATATCAAATCCATTTATTAGTCACACTTCCCTGGACAGAGAATCGAATACATCATTTTTAATTCTCTTTACGTGTAACATTTCCACATATATATTTAAAAAGTGACAGCTACAGATGGATAATTTGCCACATTCCTGGAACAAATTACCAATTTTTTAAATTATAGCCCTATAGCAATACCAACATTAAAAGTATTAATAATAATAATAATAATAATAATAATAATAATAATAATAATAATAATAATAATAATAATTATCCTTCGAAGAGGTGGAAAAATTCAAATATCTTGGAGCAACAGTAACAAATATAAATGACACTCGGGAGGAAATTAAACGCAGAATAAATATGGGAAATGCCTGTTTTTATTCGGTTGAGAAGCTTTTATCATCCAGTCTGCTGTCGAAATTGTAAAAGTTAGAATTTATAGAACAGTTATATTACCGGTTGTTCTGTATGGTTGTGAAACTTGGACTCTCACTTTGAGAGAGGAACATAAGTTGAGGGTGTTTGAGAATAAGGTGCTTAGGAAAATATTTGGGGCTAAAATGGATGAAATTACAGGAGAATGGAGAAAGTTACACAACACAGAACTGCACGCATTGTATTCTTCACCTGACATAATTAGGAACATTAAATCCAGACGTTTCAGATGGGCAGGGCATGTAGCACGTATGGGCGAATCCAGAAATGCATATAGAGTATTAGTTGGGAAAAATACCTTTGGGGAGGCCGAGACGTAGATGGGAAGATAATATTAAAATGGATTTGAGGGAGGTGGGATATGATGATAGAGAATGGATTAATCTTGCTCAGGATAGGGACCAATGGCGGGCTTATGTGAGGGCGGCAATGAACCTCCGGGTTCCTTAAAAGCCAGTAAATAAGGAAGTAATAATAATAATAATAATAATAATAATAATAATAATAATAATAATAATAATAATAATAATAATAATAATAATAATAATAATAATAATAATAATAATAATAATATCTACATCATAATATATTATAAAGTTCAGCAAAGATCTGATTACATGTAGGAATACTGACCAGGTCTGATTGAAAACCATAAGCTTATTTGTCATGTTGACAATAAACTGCAAACATTCTTTGAATCTGTTTGTAATATTTCCATGATCTACACACACAGAAATAATTTTCTATTGACTCTTTCCTTGTTTTCAGTATTTGAATTACCCTTGTTCTGTCCGACAAAAAGTAGGCTTTCTTAATGTTTCAACAGTTAAAGTTCTCTTCTTCTATTGATACAATTCTTTGTAACATTTTGAATTAAACATACACGACATTATTTTCTTTAATGACACATATTTTTGTAGCATGAGAATACGGTAGGGCAGCGATCATCAGCACAGTGCATCCTCGGGCTAGCGTCTGTTATCCGCGGATAAGACATTGCACTAGCATGCATCCATGGCTCCTGGAGGTTATGCTTTCTCTCTCTTCCTTCTGAACGACGATGCATATTGCGATACACTTCTTAGCCGTTACCCACTTCAGCGAGTACTGACGACCACTGCTGTAGGGTGTACACCAGACCATTCCAAGTGGGCAGCCTCTGTGATGCCCCGTGGCTGCCCTGGGTTCGTTGGAGCCATGCCAAGCCCCGGAGAGAGACAGTAAGTGAGTGGGAAAGAGACAGAATACCGATCGCTGAGAGGGTTGCATGCGTGCAAGGGGTAGAGTGAGACAGTGATGTACATATGAGCCGTTCAGAGCAAAGTGGTGTAGATCAAAATTGGTTAATGATGTTTAAAGTACAAATTGAGCAGAATTCACTGGTAAGTTTGGAGAAACAGTGATAATTGACAAGAAATCGAGATTTTCTGAAATCCTTTTGGCTTACAGCCGATAGAAGACACTGAAAGCTTATAGCTTGATTTGATAAATCTACAGAACAGCACGCCACTCGAACTGTTCGTAAAGCTGCCTAAGTCAGAATTTGCAAATATATTCTTTGCTTCCATATATACTGTATGTACTTGAGTCAGAGTTTAATGCAAGAAAGAAGTGTAAAAGCTCTCAATGTACAAAAAGAGCTTAGAAGTAAGTTTATTCCATCTGCCGTGACATGTGAAAAATACTTCCTTAAATTTGTATACGTTTGCGAATATAGACTATTACATTTCTGAGAACAGAGGAATACTCTTTAATGTATAAAGACTTATAAATTCTCGCGTTCTATGTTTCAAATAAGATATATAATAATAAATATTAACAAATAGTATAATAATAAATAAGTGTTGCAGCTATGTTTGTTGTCTCTTGAAAAGGTGTATTCAGGTTGTGTTTCCAGTACTAAACTAATATACAAAGCTAGGAAATAATATAATTTTATTATGTGTGTTTAGGTACAGTCTGTCTAAAATTACTATAATTATTGTACCAGCGTCATTCTGAAATTCAAATCGTGGGGTAGATATCACGATCGCCTGCATGAGCCTCCACAGCGCACAGCGGCAGTGAACTGCTTTTGCAGCGAAACTACAAACAACTTGTAAAGCTGGGTCCACACTATATAACAAAACACGTTATATAACATGTTTGCGCATCATGTAACTTGTTATAAAACACACCCGCTGCACAAAAAGGTACGAGCTGAGTCTTGCTGGAATCATCACGTCATTTGTTTTGCATTATTGCGTAGTATCTTGTATGCATTCTTTGTGCGCTTGACGTGATTGTTCATCTGTGTTCCGAAGTCAACTTGGCATAATGTAGTGAAACAAGACTGCAACTTATGAGTTAATTGAGATGTACAGAGAAAAACGGGTATTATGGGATACGCGACTGATATGTACTACAAAGACAAATAAAAAGCACGACGTATGGGCTGGATTGGGTGTTAATCTGAAAATGGATGTGCAAGAGGTTGAAAAGAAAATGAGAATTCTTATTGGTCAGTTCCAGATAGAATTAAAGAAAGGGAAAAGTAGATATGGAGCAAACGCTCATTACAAATCAAAATGGGTGTACTTCAGGATGCTCTTGTTTTTAAGAGACAAAATGAGTCAGTGATAGCTTCACATATTCTGGCACAATCTTGGATATGCTCTGCTTGGAGAATTTGAACAAATAGCTTAAAATTTTGTATGAATTTCCACTTTGAAGAAATCTTAAAGTAACGGTTTCTCTCGCCAGAATTGCATCTCGAAATGAAGTGTCTTTCTTACTTATCTTATGTCCGATTACGTTTAGAAGATATTCAAAATCATAACTGATCATTCTGGCAAAGTTTTTGAAACTTCCATCACATCCAAGTTCTTCTGCCAAGGAATCACTAACATCTCTCTTAAGATCTGCTAAAAGGTTACTTCTACTTTATTGTTTTATAGCTTGTAAAGATGGTCGCATCCAACATTTTCGTTTACTAGGCCTACTACTTCCTGCCAGAATCACACAAGCAGCAGCAGCAAGAACTACATCATCTGCCCTCGACGCCATTTTCAAACGTGGCATTTATTTCATTTATCGAGTTATATAATTTGTTACAAGAATGTTATTTTGATACCAACACAGATTATAACATATAGCAAGTTAAAGAAACATGTTGCATACAAAGTTTGTTATATAACGTGTTTTGTTACGTAGTGTAGACCCAGCTTAACTGCTGCGTTTGGCTCCGTCTGTCTTTCTCTCTTTCAAGGTTTTTTAGCACTTTGTGAGCACGAGTTGCCCATCCATGGTAATGTCTGTTTGAAAAATAGAATTCATGTTGTAGAATCGGTGAGTTAATTGCTTCTGTTACTTGGATGAACAGTATATTAATGGTGTGCTTGTATGTAATATTCCAATGAAAAATGCATGTAGTCTGAGCTTGTTTGTTACTATATTAACTGTGAGCTTGTTCGTAAATATTTGAATAACGCATTTGAATCGGTTTCTGGATATTTACTGAAGTTAAAATGTCTCAAAGGAATCATGCGTGGCAGAACAAACATGCGGGAGTTGAGAAATCGAATACTGCCTACGAAGAGCTCCATATTGCTTGCGGACAACAATGTCGAGACATGTAGTACACATTTTATCGCAGAATGTTCCGATACAAAGAAGAAGAAGAAAAGAAAGCAATCTGTTTCAGCTGAACTGTCGCGTCAGAAAAATTGCGGCACATTGTAGCGAGAACGCCCCTCTTATCGGTTCACGACCGAATGTGTTTTCCAAGGCGGATCGAATCGGTCCGATGCACCTTGGACTTTTTCCAATACCCAATCAACGAGAATTGCCTCTACTCCAGTACTATTTCCTAGAGGCAATGTTCCGCGTGCAATTTTATAGCTCTTAAAACTCGAAATGCAATTCAAAGACTTTCAACATTTAACCTTGAAAAATACATAGTCATCCTTACATGAAGTAGTTTTCGTTGGAAACTTTTCAAACTCTGGAAACTTTGGAAACATTGCTTGTTTCTATTTTCTATCTATTTCTTTTATTTTTCTGACTTTTCTCGTCTTTAAAAAAGTGTTTCTCAAATTCACTTCCATTCAACATAAGTTCATATTTTCTTCTTCCGTTCCTTCCGTCTTTCCTTTGTCACATATTTCATTCTGTTTCCTCCACCATTTGCCTCTTTTTTTTCTTCATTTCATTCTTACCTCGTATTTATACCATTCTTTCTTCTTTTTCCCTTAAAATAATTCGTCAACGTTTTTCAATCTCATTCTAATTTTTTTTTTCGTTAATTTTATTCATTTATATATAATTTCTGCTATTTTATTATTTTCTAATTCAAATCCCCCGTCTTTAATTGTATAATTTATATTACATACATAGCCTTATCCTTTGGTTTTATCTTTTACATTTTTAAGTGTAAAATATTTTTCCTTAATTTGTTACATTATCAAATTCCAGTATTTTTTCCCCATATATTTTACCTACTTTTGCCCTTTCATTATTCCCGTTCTTTTCATTTCCTGTTCTTTTTATTTCCACGTATATCTCAAATTTCTTTTGATGTCTTCTGTTTACTTTCGTCTACTCGTTTTTAGTTTTGCTTATTTCTTACATAATTTCAATTTTCTTTCGTAAAATATTTGTCTAATTCATTTCTCTGCCGTTATCTTCATTTTCTTTTTAGCTATCGTTTCCTAGTAATCTTGCTATATTTCCAATGTCTCATTTTATTTTTGTGTTTGCTTTTCTGTTTAACTTCTGTTTTACATTCTTCTTTTTATCTCCTTTATTACTGTTTCTAATTTCCTTCCTTTGCTTTTTTATTTTCTCTATTCTTTTCTATTATCTTTATGTACTGTATAGGATTGTCTTGTTTTTCCATCATGAACTTCATAATTTATTTTATCTTTTTACATTACTTTCTTTGCTCTTTGCTTCTTTCTATCGTCGTTTTAGTTTTCTACTAATATCTCGTTTTCCCTTTCTTTCTTTCTTTCTTTCTTTCTTTCTTTCTTTCTTTCTTTCTTTCTTTCTTCCTTTCTTTCCTTCTATCGTCGTTTTAGTTTTCTACTAATACCTCGTTTTTTCTTTCTTCTTTTCTTTCTTTCTTTCCTTCCTTCTATCGTCGTTTTAGTTTTCTACTAATACTTCGTTTTTCCTTTCTTCTTTTCTTTCATGCTTTCTTCCTTTCTTTCTTTCTTTGTTTCTTTCTTTCTTTCAGGCTTTCCTTTTATCGTCGTTTTAGTTTTCTACTAATATCTCGTTTTCCTTTTCTTCTTTTTTTTTTTTCTTTCTTTCTTTCTTTCCTTCTATCGTCGTTTTAGTTTTCTACTAATACCTCGTTTCCCTTTCTTCTTTTCTTTCGTTCATTCTTTCTTTCTTTCTTTCTTTCTCTCCTATCGTCGTTTTAGTTTTCTACTAATACCTCGTTTTTCCTCTCTTCTTTTCTTTCTTTCTTTGTTTTCTTCTATCGTCGTTTTAGTTTTCTACTAATACCTCGTTTTCCCTTTCTTCTTTTCTTTCATTCTTTCTTTCTTTCTTTCTTTCCTTCTATCGTCGTTTTAGTTTTCTACTAATACTTCGTTTTCCCTTTCTTCTTTTCTTTCATTCTTTCTTTCCTTCTATCGTCGTTTTAGTTTTCTAGTAATACCTCGTTTTCCCTTTCTTCTTTTCTTTCTTTCATTCTTTCTTTCTTTCTTTCTTTCTTCCTTCCTTTCTTTTTTTCTTTCTTTCCTTCTATCGTCGTTTCAGTTTTCTACTAATACCTCGTTTTTCCTTTCTTCTTTTCTTTCTTTCTTTCTTCTTTTCTTTCTTTCTTTCTTTCTTTCTTTCTTTCTTTCTTTCTTTCTTTCTTTCTTTCTTTCTTCTATTTGTTTTTTCAAACACCAGAATTAACACTTAAATATCACACTGATTAGAAAAGATCATGATGTAGCTAAAAGTTATAAAACTAAGACATACTTCCATTGCATGCACTGATATAATCCTCACACACATGGTGGATAATACAGCCAGGATTATCAAAGATAATACTGCATACTTGCTACACGAAAACGCGTTAGTGAAACCAACAGCCGCATTGTGACGAAGGAATGGCACGGGACAAGCCTTATACAACAAGCCCTCCTCTTGGGGACTCTGAACCACGACCTGTTACCACACCCGAGTGCACCATAAGCTTCGTACGACTGCAAGTCCCACTGACGTCACTTATTGTGGCGACCGATGAGACATAAAGCAAATGGACAGTTCGCGTGTAATGACATAAGGACCGAATCGTGAGGCACTGCCACTACCGTGTTTCAAAACAATTTCACCTCTTATTACTCGACCGAGGCCAGTGGAGTCCTGCAGCCCGCAGTGTCACTTTTACTGCTCCTACGTTCGTATAACGCAGTCATGTAAATTTATGCCCATAGGAGCAAGCGCACGCTTTAGAGCTCAGGAGAGCTTGAGCGCTTTACAGCGAAAAGGAAAGAGACGGATGAAAGAAGTAGTATATGCCGCTTGGTCGAGCAATATTCAGGGATGGCCAGCACTGATTCAATAGATAAAGGGAAGAGAACTTATTAAAACTGTATCCATGGTAATTTTTAGATCTGTCTGAGAAGTTTAAGTGCATTATAAGAATGGAAGTTTTAATTTTAATGCTCATTTTTCACAAGTTTGATTTTTTTTTATATAAAAGAAATATTTTCTCAACTTTTTTAATAGAAAAGTGAAATTTTCAGATATAGCCCTATTTATTCAGTAGCCTTACAGAATGTTTTCGTAAATCTAATAAACCGTAAATACGTATTACTGAAGATAGTGTATTGAAATTTTTTTAAAATATTCGCATGGAAATTCTTTGTAAGGAAATGAATTAACAAAGCAACTACTGTTACATCATAAGCAAAAGATGCGTTCCTATGTGTTGTAAAAATGCCAGCTCTATAGCTTCAGCATATTTCGAGAAAATAATTTAATATTCTGATGATAGGAAGTTGCTCACCAATATCACCTTAAAAGCATAATGCGATAAGAGTTTTGTTATGGAATATTAGTTACACTTAGAACATATACAGCACCTAGGTAACTTTGCTTTGTACTGTAATATTGTTTTGATTAGTTTATTGATTACTTTTATAAGGCTAAAGGTACCATCAATATCAATTCCAACTTATCATGTCATACTCAGTCTCTTTTTTGGGGATATCACTTTCTTTATGAATGATGTCTTTCATCCATTTAGTACAGTATAGTTGTACTACTACGGAATTTATGTGAATATTCCTTCTTAACTCTTTATTATGTTATTAAGATTTAAAACACAACTGCAATATCAAGAAATTGGTGTTAGTACTTTTGTTTTACAGACAATATACTGTAGATAATATCAAACAGAAAGAAGCCATATAAAAATAACGATATAAAATTTCACGTGTCGTTTGAAGTTTGTGCACCACTGTTTTCTTAATGCAATAGGTTGCTTATTCATATACACAACCCTTCCTCTTTCCATACTTAACGCTTGATGCCCGCGCACGACGTCAAGGTCAGAAAAATGCGCTTGCTTTGACATCACTGGTATAGCGTCTTCGCTATAGTTCACATTACGCCCGCGTCTCCACTCGCCTCGGCCGAGTAATACTGCATATTAGAGGTCTCTTATTCAACGAAGCCTTCAAGTGCAGAGGTATTCAGCGTCAAAATTCATTTCAACTAATGGTGGTGTGTGATTTGAAGACCTGTGATTTTGTCGCTGTGATAGATCTGTCGTAATCTATTTCTCATCAAACTTGCCTGGACATGGCGGATTTGATGCATTCCAGTTCAAATCCGTCATTCCCGTATCAAATACAAAGTAAATATAAAATTATAGTTTCACCAGTACTAGCCTATGAACTCCTTAATTTTCCAACACTGCTGTACTATTTTATATCTCCCAAACTATACTATACAACACAACACGAATGCAGTAATAATAATCATACAAAATAATAATAATAATAATAATAATAATAATAATAATAATAATAATAATAATAGTAATAATATTTTCTTGTCTTGATAGATACTATCACCTCCTAAAATATTGGATACTTTGTTTTTTCACTCTATATAAGGAGCCAAACATCATTACAATAATAAAAATTGATCGTTTGAGAAGGGCTGGACATTTGGCAAGAATGGAAGACTCACGACCAGGTAAAGGAGTTTTTTTTATAAAATACAGGAGGACAGAGGATTAGAGGAACACCGAGAGCTAGATGGAAGGACGACATAGAAAAGGATGCTAAAAGTATTGGAGTGCGTAACTGGACTGGTGGATCAAAAATCCGAGAGGAGTGGCGAAGACGACTTGGAACAGCCAGGACTCTTGATGGGTTGATGATGATGATGATGATGATGATAATGATGATGATGATGATGGTGATGATGATGATGATTATGATAATAGATTTGTCGCTGGTTCCGACTGTGACTGTAGTTCCAAAATCATAGCTCCAAGAAGTCGTCATCTCCGCTCAATAGTGACTCATGGTGACTGTGATTATGAAACTTATATGTGACCATGAGTGACAGCCTCAGATAACTCCAGCTCAGAGTCTGGAAAGCTTTGGTACAGGGGTAAGGGTAAAAGGAGTTAATCGATGAATAGGAGAAACTTACGTTTATATTTCCTCTATTGTTTTCTCTCTCTTAATCGTCCTTCAAGCTAGAGAACTATTATACAGTGTGGTCCAAAAGTCTCGATCCATTTTCATTAAATCGGCAATATTTTCTTTTTATTTCACGTTAATCAAGAAGTATTCTTACTATTGAAGAACGAATAACAGTTGTTTCCTCGCGATTGCGATTATTAAGCTGTGAACAAGTGCGTCAGAAGTGTGAACGAAAATTTTACAAACCAGCACCTGCTAGAGCCAATATTCAGATGTTAGTGAACAAATTCAAAAGAACAGGAAGTTTTCTTGATGAAAAGCATTCCGGCAGACCACAGACCTCTGCGAAAGATGTCCCACTTCTTCAGGCGCATCGGCTCGCCGCCTCAGTAATGAACTGGACATCCCCAGGACAACAGTCTGGAGAGTTGTGCGGTTTACACTCCACAAACGTGCGTACCATCTACAAGTGCTACATCATTTAGAACAGGAAGATTATGCTGCCCGTCAGGCTATGTGCCATGATCTGCTTTAGGCTGTTCCTAATGAGAATCTAATGAACCATATCCTTTTAAGTGACGAGGCTACATTTCATACTTGTGGTCGTGTGAGTAGGCATAACTGTGGAATTGGGCCGACGAGCAACCTAACGCTACTTACGAATGGCAAAGACAGACATCCAGAATTACTGGTCCATACATCATGTTTCAAGAATCCACAGTCATTGGAGTCACATACTTGAACATGCTTCAACAATTCCTAGGACCACAGCTTACTCAGGATGGTGTTTTACACTCTGTTGTCTTTCAGCAAGATGGTGCTCCATCCCACTTCGCTATGTTGTGTGTGACTATCGGAATGAAATCTTTCCGGATCAATGGATCGGCAGAGCTGCGCAAAGATTGTGGTCGCCACGTTCACCAGACTTAGCCATCACTTAATTTTTTGCTTGGGGTCTTATTAAGTCCCATGTGTACAAGACAAAGATTCGTAACCTTCCTCATTTAGGACAACGCATTTACGAAGCAGTAGCAGCTATTAAACCGCGTAAGCTTCGTAAAGATTTCAGAGCGATAGTGCAACGCTTGGATCAGTGCTTCGAAATGGAAGGGGGCGGATTGAACTGTACTCAATATTGTACACAGGTTTCTGACAAATAACATATATAACAATCATTAACGTCGGATAATGCTGTCAACAAAATGGATCGAGACTTTTCGACCACCCGGTATTTTAATATTTCAATAACAATACTCAAGTATTATTAGCAACTACAATTAAACGTTTTCATGAAACCTAACTAAGCCTGATGTTATGCACACAGCAATATTAATATATTGGATATAGTAAATTACATTATCTATGTATTTATTATACAGGGTGTTTCCGACATGATATTACAAACTTTCAGGGACGATGGCGAAGGGTACATGTATCAATTTGAGATCAGGAACCCTGGTCGAGAAATGATCGAGTCGAAAGTTACAAGCAAAAATAGTTCTGTGGCAATGAAATAATTTTATTCCTCTGTACACTTTATTTATGTGTATTTATCTGTACATCTTACACATACTGTATTCATCTGACCTTGTTTACGTTGTCTACTTACAGTATTTCATTCAGTGCGCTGTTTGAGGGATGGGGACAGGAAACTACAATAAAGCAATGCAGAAAGCGTATTGTGTAACGGACATGGTCGGTCCTGATGTGCCCGTCCGTAGACAGCAGTGTATGTGTACAAGTTGCAGTGTCCAGTCGATCAGTCCTAGTGAAATGGAGGAGTACAAGATAGCGGAATAAGCAGACCTGATTTTCGAATACGGATGAGCCAATGAGAACAGTAGACAAGCTCACAGATTGTATCGGGGCAAGTACCCACGTTGGAGATATCCGGCCCATACCATTTTTCCATGACTCTTCCAAAAGTTAAGGGAAGGAGGGCACGTGGTGCCAAATTACAATTCCATTTCCACACAAATATTTTTGCTTATAACTTTCGACTCAGTCATTTCCTGATCATGGTTCCTTATCTCAAATTGATACATATGCTCTTCGCCATCATCCCTGAAAGTTTGTAACACCACCTCGGAAACATCTGTATAGTTAATATAATATTTATGGCACTGGTATGGCAATTCGCAGAAGAGTGATAAACATAAACATCCCTCTTTTCGTTATAGCAAATCATTTGTGTCGTCATAAAATTATTTCGTTATATTCGGGATAACTCCGCAACATTCTCAATTCCCAAGAATCAGCCGAATACAAAAATCATACTGTGACAAAATCGCAATTATCAGTCGCGGCGATTTTTCTGCAGCTATCACAGCTGTGACGGCAAAATGCTGTCACACCTCACCACTAACTTCAACATGGACGAGAGAGAAATGGCGACAAATTTTCCTTCAAGCAATCTGTGAGCAACAGAGATTTGACGTAACGTGAATCTACAACACAGGATCAAGAGCTCTGTACGTTGCTCCCACCGCATACTAAGCGATGCTGTGGTTGCGAGGCTATTCGATGTCTCGCTATCATGGCTGGCTATAAAGCAGATGTATTCACATTCGCAGAATTCAGTTAGCACCTGTGATTGATACCAACGTAATTATTTGTTAATTGAGAATCTTGCGTTAAAATATATGTGTTTGGAGCTGAAATATGGAAAAAGAAAAATGTGTCGATAAAATTTACGAGAACAGACTTAGATTTGGTGAATTTGACGGTCTCTTTAAGGAGTTGAGAGGGCTTTTCGCTAATTTTCATCAGTATTTTCGTATGTCACAAAATATATTCTAGTACATCGCTGGCTATAAAGTGATACCTCGTATCTGTAAATTTGCAGATGTATAAAAAACTATTTTAAAATTAAATTTTCTCAAAATAGACAAACTGTTTATATAAGCTATGTTTCTGCTTTGCAAGATCTTCTACCCAAGGATTAGAGATGAACAACGATCGAGAAAGCGAGATTAACAGCGTCCGAAAAGCCGAAAATCCGCACGACAATGTCGTACTACATCGCATCCTTGACATAAAGGCTAGTTGTGAGTGTTCCGAGACTCGAGACTAATGACTCCTGAAGTCCCGAAGGAGCCTTGAATTGTCACAGTTGTTTATACCTGACTAAACATTTTTCTACTTTGACAACTGTTATTATGTATAAACAATCAAGTAGCATATTTGAAACACATTTCAGTGTATAATAATCCGTTCCCCAGTCTGTATTTAATTACTAGGCTCTTATTAAAAGGCTAGGAATTTTCTTTTCATATGTTTCAGATCAAGTATGCAATCTCAAGTAAGAAGATATTGATGATATGTTTTATGTTTCTTAGAAATGCAAATTTATTTGAGAATTGTTCTTTTTTTCTATTTATATAACCATAGGTAATATATAATAGAATCAAACATTTTGAAAACTAAGATACTGTTCTGTTTTGTCTTTTTGTCTCATTTAAACATTTATAATGTTATTTATTTGAATGATGTATGTTATTCAATCTTATTGAAATTGGTATTCCCAAGAAACTAGTTCTATTAATTAAAAAGTGTCTCAGTGAAACTTACAGCAGAGTCCGTATAGGTCAGTTTCTATCTGATGCTTTTCCAATTCACTGCGGGCTAAAGCAGAGAGATGCACTATCACCTTTACTTTTCAACTTCGCTCTAGAATATGCCATTAGGAAAGTTCAGGATAACACAGAGGGTTTGGAATTGAACGGGTTGCATCAGCTTCTTGACTATGCAAATGACGTGAATATGTTAGGAGAAAATCCACAAACAATTAGGGAAAACGCGGAAATTCTACTTGAGGGAGCGACAGGTTTGGAAGTAAATCCCGAAAAGACAAAGTATATGATTATGTCTCGTGACCAGAATATTGTACGAAATGGAACTATAAAAATTGGAAATTTAACCTTCGAAGACGCTGACAAATTCAAATATCTTGGAGCAATAGTAACAAATATAAACGACACTCGGGAGGAAATTAAACGCAGAATAAATACGGGAAATGCCTGTTATTATTCCGTTGAGAAGCTTTTGTCATCCAGTCTGCTGTCAAAATATCTTAAAGTTAGAATTTATAGAGCAGTTATATTACCGGTTGTTGTATATGGCTGTGAAACTTGGACTCTCACTTTAAGAGAGGAACAGAGATTAAGGGTGTTTGAGAATAAGGTTCTTAGGAAAATATTTGGGGCTAAGAGGGATGAAGTTACAGGAGAATGGAGAAAGTTACACAACGCAGAGCTGCACGCATTGTATTCTTCACCTGACATAATTAGGAACATTAAATCCAGACGTTTGAGGTGGGCAGGAAATGTAGCACGTATGGGCGAATCCAAAAATGCATATAGAGTGTTAGTTGGGAGGCCGGAGGAAATAAGACCTTTGGGGAGGCCGAGACGTAGATGGAAAGATAATATTAAAATGGATTTGAGGGAGGTGGGATATGATGATAGAGACTGGATTAATCTTACACAGGATAGGGACCAATGGCGGGCTTATGTGAGGGCGGTAATGAACCTCCGGGTTCCTTAAAAGCCAATGGGTAAGTAAGTAAGTAAGTAAGTATATTATTCAAAGTTACGGAATCTTTCCACGCCGACCATATGCTATTTCTAGAATGATGAGCGAGAGTCGAAGCGCACGAGAATGACGAGTCGAGACTTGAAAGACAAATGCAACGAACACAGCAAACGAGAGCGGCAGTTAGTTTAGTTCATCTCCACCAAGGATAAAATATTAGTCAACTGTCCAATTTTGTGAACATAAAATAATGTAGTTAATCTAAATAACAAGATAGTTAAACTAAATTTCTTAGCCATCAATATACTGTACTTGACGACGTGACGTTTCTATCCCTGATTTCACAATGAATCACGTGCTCGACCTGCGTTTATTAATATTTCCACGTCAATCATTGTAGCCGGTCACTAATATACTGACCAGTTAAGCTATGAACTCAGTCATGCACGAATTTCAAACCATCGCTCGTTTACACTGCTACTACCATCACATCGCATCGCTACAAGTAGCCTACTATGTAAACACATACATTATACAATAACATTATCATATTAATTTCTTAGCACACCATTTCCTCCCTGAGGAAATCATGCTAAAAATATTATCGCCCTTTAAAATCCATCGTCCACGGTCGGGTTTGAACCCGCGAACTTCGGACACAATAGCGACCTCACCGATGACGTTGCCTACAATAATTCCCGCAGTCTTGGAATTTTATAGGTCTTTCGTTATCTTGCGAAAGCAAAGGCCTTCGTGCGTCTTAGCTCATGGCAGGAACTTCATAGTGGAGGTGAGCGAGCTAGCTAGCAAGTCAAAGCGTAGCGAGGGACGGAAGCTTTAGTCCAATGTTTCCTTCCCCTCACACGCAGGTAGGTTTCACGAGATACCGAATGGCCTATACACGAATGTATTATTTTATTCAGTACTTAAATGCTCACTATTATATTCGAGATTCGCTGGTTCCAACCAGACCGAGGGAAATGGTACATAAATCATCCGGATAAACAGCTATAGCGTTCATAGGAAGAGAAATGAAGAGGCTGATTCAATTTTCCTTCAGGAATTAGGTATAACTTACAGCAGTAAAATTTTTGGAAATGTTAAACATTTTTTTTTCCTCCATTACTGTATCTTGTACAATAATGAAAATTGGTATGTGTAAAATACTGTCCTTCTGCTATAAGAAAAAATATTTTAACAATTTAAAAAACTATATATGTATATATATATATATATATATATATAGTTTTTTAAATTGTAAAAATATATATATATATATATATATATTTTTTTTTTTCAAAATTCAAAATGATGCCAGTTTACTGTGCAGTGATGAAGCGTTTCCCTCATAACTCATAAACTTGTTAACTTTTTCATGTTCTCTCTCTTTTATTTTATTGCTGAAACTCATGTTTACAATACCATGCTCTTTCAACTACAGAACGATTATTTAGTCCTTACAGCTCAGCGACGCGAAAGAGGGGAAGTAATAGGAGGAGTGGGGAGAGTAGGTTATGTATGTTGTAGGTTATTTTACGACGCTTTATCAACAGCTTAGGTTATTTAGCGTCTGAATGAGATGAAGGTGATAATGCCGGTGAAATGAGCCCGGGGTCCAGCACCGAAAGTTACCCAGCATTTGCTCATATTGGGTTAAGGGAAAACCCCGGAAAAAACCTCCACCAGGTAACTTGCCGCGACCGGGAATCGAACCCGAGCCACCTGGCCAGACGCGCTAGCCGTTACTCCATAGGTGTGGACGAGTGGGGGAAAGTTCCTGAGTAGAGATAAGGGCGAGTGGTCGTTAAAGGAATGCAATACAGCTTAACTGTGCTAGAAACATACCGCTCTACCGCAATCATGACATCCGACCGCTCCGAAGGCAAGCGAGTGAATAACCCGAACACCCCTTGGCGTAACTAAATGGACTCGCCTGACCCAGGCGTAGGTCGCCGACTACTGTCAGGACTAAATAATCGTACCGTACTGTACATTCCTTAATAAATATATATATTTTTAATTTTGTGTTAGAAGGAAATACTGATATTTGACCATTTTTAAAAAGAATTTATTTTATATCAGACCATCTATTTAAGGTAGAGAAGTGATCTTACATCACATTGTAGATATGACATGCATAAATACACACAAAAAATTGAATCACAGAATGTTGGATAGTTTTTGAGTTATGTGGGAAACGCTTCATCAATGCACAGTGAACTGAATTAAAAAAAATGTAAATAATTTTTTTAAATCGTAAAAATATGTTTTTCATATAGCAGAAGGACAGTGTTTTACATATACTAATTTTCATTATTGTACAAGATACAGTAATGGAGGAAAAAATGTTGAATATTTCCAGAATTTTACTGCTGTAATCTGTACCTAACCCCTTAAATGTCTTGGTCGGGTACGTCCGTACTAGTAGGTACAAATCAATAAGGAGAGCCATATTATTTCAAAATAACATGTGATTATAGATATTTATCTAAGTCCTGAACATAACTGCAACAAGGAACAGAGAATGGATAAACAAAACTGATATGGAACATCCTTATGAGAGCAGGTAAAAAAGTTCTTTTTTTCTTTCACCATGTTAATAATGTCAAAACAAGAGCTTATACAAATTTTGGCAATTCGAACGCAATTACGAGGTCTTCCAGAAAGTAATTTTCCCTGGGGCCGGTTACAGAATGAAATAACAATTTCACGGAAAGATTTATTGGGACAGATACAGTAATTGTAGAGATTTGTCATATTATCATGGAATCGACAGAGAGGTGCAGACGACTTTTCTCACACTGGTTCCAACTGGCGGCAGTTCCAGTGCAGCGTGTGAGTTGTCAGCGAAAAGAGTGTAGTGCTGAAAGGTACTTGTGCGTCTATGAACATATCGTACTAATGGGTTTTAGTTCGAACTTAGGGTTAAGATACAAAATAGATTTACTTTAAATGTTATTTTCAGTGATCGTGCTTCATTTAATTTAGGATGCTCCTTGTTAATATTATTATACTATTATTATTAATTGCCATTCTTGAGTGTAATTAGTTACCATTGCCACCGGGTATTTATCCATTTGGAGTGTGAATGAATACATACATAATCGTGTACTTTCAACGTAGGCTACTTAAGTTTTGAAATTCTGCAGAAAAATTCAGCTTTCTAATGTAATGTTTTTGAGGAATATATACTGTAAATATGTTATCAATATTTTTCCACATACTATATATATTAGTTAGTAAAGAGATGCATACATAAATTATGTCTTATACCTTAAAATATTTCTAAATGATGCAAAACTGTATGAATTACTTAAAAATATCGCTGCAATGTTCTATGCATTTGCTATTTAACGTATTAGCAAATTTTTTTTTTTTCAACACGTCCACGTACAAGTCCCCTTAAATTATACCAGGAAGATAATGATTATCAATGAACAAAGAGTGGAACAATGAAAAAATGGGATTACCCGCAGAAAACTTATCTATATACTGTTTCTGTATCCACCAAACATATTGTCTATGACTAATTGGGTTTTGTACATCGGTCTGAAAGATGCGAAATGTAATAATATTGATGTAAGTAAATGATAAATCACTCTTGTAGTTATTGTTAATAATAATAATAATAATAATAATAATAATAATAATAATAATAATAATAATTCAAGTATAATTTAAATATTTCCATTGAGATCCAAACCTCTCTTCGGAGAATTGACTAAACAACAACAACAACATTCATAAACTTTCATAAAGAACGATATGTGGTTTGGGAAAGTAGTTATACAGGGTCATCATTTTATTTTTACTTCAATTTTTATTGTACCTGAGTTTTTTAATGTACTTCACTCCCACCCCTTCTACTAATGAAGTTCAACCGTCCTCCACACAGATCCAAGATCGCATATACAGTCATAGTAGCCTTACGATCATAGTAAACAGTACGTTCCAAAAATATGTTAGCGTTTTCCAGTGCCTATGTCGCATCCCGGTTTCCCCCACCAGCTTTAATTCGCCAGCTAGTGGCTGGCCTGTCTTAGCTCTTTTCTGAGAACATTAATTTCTGTTGGGAATTGGACGTCTACGTAATATTATACAACTGTTTAAAATAACTGAAATAAAAGGGCCTCGTTAAGTAATTAACTGCCACGTGATTTCCTCCCTTTCTACGACCTTACGACATAACCACTTGGACGGACAGTAGATAGTATGTCTGAGTAATTTTATCTTTTCGGATCGAGCAGAAGTGAAGATTGGATTTACAGTACGTAAGGTACTCTTTTATAGAGTAGGTACAGAATAATTTCAATATGAGTTACTAGTACGAAGGTAATTGGGATTAGGTACAATAGTGTATAGTGCGATAATATGCACATTAGAACTGAAGCCATTTTCAAACATGTGATTAAATATCCATATTATGATTATTTGTCAATTTAACTTCATTCTCTATATTGTACGCTAATGTGCTGTAGACAGTATAATATACACTGCATAATGAATACGTCCACATGGACAGCTCAGTTCGTGAGTAAAAACACTCATTGTTAATACTGTAGGCGTACTGTATTTTGATTAAAAAAAACCTAAAGAAAATGATCAAACTCAAAAACCGCGATATTTCCTAGTTTACGTAAATGGATGAACTACTTTTCTTCCCCCCTATACCTAGTAAAGTGATTTCTTTGTATATTACGCCAGTATCATCGAACTCCAGTGGTGGAAGGGAGTAGCAAATGGCGTTGATCCAGAGGTATAGCCAGGTTAATATTAAAAATGTTAGTAAAAATAAAATGATGTCCCTGTATAACTTTCCATCCACCGTGAATGTCTATCCTACCGCGTGACATGCGAGATAAATCGTGCACTAAACGCGCGTCACCATCTGAGCTAATACTAACTGAAGACTAGGGGCTACTCGGTATTTCGATTATCTTACACGACGATACCAATAATGATTTATAGATCAGAAGGAAGAATTTTAACAAGAAAGTAGAAAAGTAATATTGTAACCCTAAGGCAGCTATCGGGATACAGCTTGTGAGATTACAAACGAAATTGAATATCTAGAATCTACATGTTAAAGAAGAGCGAAATATGCCAGCTCTCGTGGATATAATAGAACATTATGCATAAAAATAGCATGGATATGTGTGTTCAAGATGAAACCAAAACGTTTATCAGAAATACGCCTTCAATCAGCGGCTCCAAGGCAAAATATGGTACAGTATGTCATTTCTTGCGGTTCTCAGGAGCGAGCATTTAAAGTTTGAACGACTCTATAAAATCATAGCAATAATGTTTCACAACAACGGTATAGAGAGAAAAACAACAGAGATATTACATGTCATCTTTTGCTACAATAAAGATATAATGAGGATGCACAACATATCGCTAAATCTCATTTTCGTCAAAAGTTGATATAATTATCACCTTTAGCTTGGAACCACAGCAATATAAACCGAAAGGAGGGTGAAGTGTTTGACGACCAAGAAGGAAATAAAATAACTAGTTTTAAGCTACCGGTACCTTAAACTTTGCTGATTTGTAGATGGTTTAAGCCAGGTATGAAGAACTCGTAAGTAGGGGAAATATGACGTCAGCCTCACTTCACTTCTATTGGGGATGATCGACTTCCGCGTAGAATTGTTTACATTCTCTGCCCGTACAAAGATCGATCATTGGCGGCAAGTAATTTTCAAAAAGTATTGTAATAAATTCATTGTATTTATAATGCGTTATCTTGTTTCAAGGTTTACAATTATGCTAGATTTCCTGTCGGTAATTTCTTTGATATTTCTTTGCACTTAACCTGCTTCAGATTTTCGAAAACTTTCCTCCTATCATCACCTATGGAAACATACATTTATAGCATTTAAGTAAGGAACCTTGAAATTCACTATTAATTTCAATTCAAAATGAACACAACGAGTGACGTCCTTAATTTAACAGTAAAAGTAAAAGTAAAGTAAAGGTATCCCCGTAACATGCCATGAAGGCACTTGGGGGGGGGGCATGGAGGTAGAGCCCCATGCTTTCCATGACCTCGGTACTAGAATGAGGCGGTGTGGTCGGCACCACGTTCTGACCGCCTTTTACCCCCGGGAAAGACCCGGTACTCAATTTTATAGGACGCTGAGTGAACCTCGGGGCCGTTCTGAAAGTTTGGCAACGAGAAAAAATCCTGTCACCACCTGGGATCGAACCCCGGACCTTCCAATCCGATTTAACAGTATATAAATAAATAATCAATGTAGGTACAGTTCGTAATAATGAACTTACCCGAAAGTTTGTGCATTCCATAATCCTTAATGTGGGCTTTGTTGAAATGTGCTTTAATATTGAAATGACGAGTAGAAATAAATTGGATGGAACACAGTAAACAAGCAATGCTTTCGTCTTCAACAACAAAATAATCATATTCCCATTTCCTTTGGAAGTAGTATTTCTTCACGAGTTTAGATTTTGCCATGTTCCAGTTCTCTTTAAACTGCAGCACGCGTATTGTGTGTCTGTGTGTGTGTGTTTTGTGTGTGTATATGTATGTATATATATATATATATATATATATATATATATATATATATATATATATATAATTTATTTATTTATTTGGCTGGAGTGCGTTACAATGTTGAATGACAGCATTGACATCCAGTCATATAGCTATCACTCACTTCTCAACCTACAGTTAATTTATCGTCTCATTACTAGTAAAACCAGTTAAGACCAGTAATGCAAGTTTTGAAAAAAAGGAATTAAAACTTTATTAATGCACGAAAAATCATAATCAATTCTTCAAATAAAGTAATTGGTTTGTTGCCTGCAAGCAACATTTCGGACTTATTTTATTTTAGTAGAATACAGAGCACGGAAAGACAAGTCGGAGACTGTACTTGACTTATTTTACACAACAAGTGGATTTAATCGGCTTTACTAGTAATAGGACGATACACATAAGTAGACATTCTTACATTATTAGTACACATACATTTCAAAATTTATTTTACATGTCTTTTAATTTATTTATTTCCCTCATTCATTTTTCTCTTACTTTCTAAAGGTATGTTTCTAAGGAATTTATTATCTGTTCATTTGTAAATTCTTGATAGCGTATTGTATACCTGCCGCCGCGAATGAATGTTAATGCAGCCAAGCGTAACTAGAACGTCATGACCGCGCTGGTAGAAAAGGTGGGTGGGGCAAGAAAGGGGAGTATAGCAGTGCTCTCAGGAGCTACAGTTCTGCAGGCCTGCTCTAACCGTTGAATACGGTGCATCTACGGCAGCTTTTGCAACTTCTGCTTTAATCCAGAGTCATTCTTGCAAAACAAATTAGTGTCAAAATGACGAAATCAATACTCACCAACAATGTTCCTAAAAATAAATAAATAAGAATACGTGAATGAATCACATTAATCGACAAGTTCTCTCTTTAACATCAAGAAGCTGAAAGTCGATATCACTGAGGCGACATAAAGATTGCTCGTAGTGTAACTTTAAATACGATGTAAGGGATTTTGTACTTGGATTCATGTAAAAATCAACATATTCTAATATTTAAACAGCAGACACAAAAACTTACAGCCATAATTTCAGGTAATTCTTAGAGTGTTCTGATGTACCAATTAGAAATATTTTTATGGCAGAGACATAAATTTAAGTGCATAGCATTTTAATAAATATTACATACTAAGTGAAAACATATTTTTTAATTTGCATATTTCTGAGAAAACGTATTACGTAAGTAGCTTGACTTTTTTATTAGTAGCTCTTGATAAGAAATTTCTCTAAATGAACTATTACAATGTTAATTTTTATTAGTTATTTAGAAAGAATTCCTTTCTTCCGATTACCAAAAGTCACTGTAACTAAAATTCATTTTTTTCTGTAAAAATACTCCAAGATGAAACCAAAACCTTTATCAGAAATAGGGCCTATTCCATCAATCAGCGGTTCCAAGGCAAAATGAGATAGGTCATTTTTCTTGCCGTTTTTCAGGAGCGAGCATTTAAAGTCTGAACGACTGTATAAAATCGTAGGAATCATGTTTCACAACAACGGTTTAGAGAGAAAAACAATAGAGATATGCATGCCATCTTTTTCCACAATGAAGATATCATGATGATGCACAAAATATCGGTAAATCTCATTTTCGTCAAAAATTGATATAACACCTTTAGCTTAGAACCACATAAATATACCGAAAGTGTGGTGAAGTGTTTGACGACCAAAAAGGAAATAGAGTAACTCGTTTTAAGCAACTTAAAACTTCGTTGATTTGTAGATGGAACAGACCTATGGTTTAAGTCGTGACAACAACATCAACGATGATGATTATGATGATAGTATTTTATTAGGCTACGCCTTTAATTTATCATTTGGTAAGCGAGTGCTTTTTCTTGTCAATTTGCTGTAGAGATCTAACAGTGTGTATAATTTGAGATGAATCTTCGACATGAACTTATTAATCGGGATATCTTATGTATAGCTTTACCGTTAGATGGCAGGAGCGTTCCATGCGGCACAGGACTATATTATGTCACATGCTACAGTTCATTACGTTCTCCTGTTTGTTGATTTTCTGTGCGTGTCAAAATTATATTTAAAATTATTTTGTATATCCTGGTATAATTTAATATAATTAAGTATTTTCTTACCTCATAATCTAATTTAATTTACAATAAATAATAGCGTAAACTTGTATAATACTGAGCTATTCCCTTAATAGTTGGATGGGGAAAACTACAGTAGGCAGAATATAGATACGCGTAAATTGAATGTTCATGAACCTAAACCAGAACTTTGAGAACGAAGTGCACGAATAAAAAAAAGAAGGATCTTTGTCGCAGGTTAATATTGCCTCTTTAACCATAAGCATTGTAAGTAGGTACCGTACGCGATAAACAGGATATGCAGCCACCAATGTCTTTTTTTATATAGGAAAGGGACTATGGGGCTTAAATTCCTCGTACTTTTTTTCTCTCTAATTGCAGAAAGAACAAATGCAATTTTTAATAGGATGATACAATATGATCGCAATAGTATCATGATTATTCGTGTGTTTTGAAGGTTAAGGACATGCAGTTTTGAATAATATGCTTGATGATTTTGAAAATTTAAAGTTAAAACATGGTTTCAATAAGTTACATAGATTATATTATTTATAAGCCTTTATATTTTTTCACTACGGATCGTTCTAGATAATAAACATCCCAGTTCATCGAGAGTTTACTGTAGGTCAAGTATCGTTCCATTGTAAAATGCAGTTGTAAACTTCGGGGACTCCTACAAGTACTGCATGCAATGTAAGCTAACATAGCTTGCTGTCGAGGTTGCATAAGTTTTTATTAATTTTTTTTTCTTTGCCCTTTTCAAAAATGAAACTGTAGCTATCAATTCTTTAATTGAAGTAGTTCTTTTTGTTTAATAGGAGCAATTTAATTAGTTATATATTTTAAGGTGAAAGCATATATTCAGAATCTTTCGGGACCTGATTGAAGACAAAAAGCGTTCCCTGGGTTTTACATATACGAACACAACAAAAATGTGACATTTTGAATTGTTTTTAAGAGTATTTAATGTACTAATACACTACGTAAATCCTCAATGTTTATAAATTGGAAAACAAATGCACACGCAAAGCGCATCCCTCAAAGTACATGCGCGCTATCTGTTGGTGCTAGTTCAGGATATCCCTATTAACAGTTGTATTGCGAGGTGAAATACTAAGAACGGGAATTGTATATTACCCAACAGGTAATAAATATAGGCCTAATAATAAAAGATAGCAACAAATCTAACCAATAGATATTTCAAAGTTAGCTTCAAATAACTTGAAGTCAACGTAACGAAAAATAACTTTGTGGACAAGAAACAAATCGGATAGCACCCACAAGCGGCAGTTGAAGGTTCCTATCATTTGTACTGAATGGAGTTCCATCCTGTGGGATTTTCGAAGAAGGAAGTGGATCCCATTGCCTTGTCGGTCAGTCAGGAAATAAGAAGGTCGATAAGACTATAACGTGAAGCTTTCCCGTAAACACACTTGACGCTGTAGTCTACTGCGGGTATAATGTACTTTAGAAAACCAATTTTAAACGTTAGCGTCTTGTTTTCCTCTTTTCGGTATATAACGTCATCACTTTATTTATTTCATATTGTATTTTCCTCTTCTGCTCCTTTATGGATGAAACTTGAGACTTTATGGTACAAAGCAACAGATATTGTTTCTTCTTGAATATGTTTTCTTCCGTATAACGTTGCTGGTTTCCGTAATGTTAGATACATTTCTAGACAAGAAGGCAGAGAACACGTACATAAATGTATTCTATTATGTTCTGCTACCTTGTTGCAGACAAAAAAAAAATGCGTAGATTCTTGGAAACGTTCCAGAACTTTGAATGAATGAGTATCAAGAAAAATACTTGCGATTTACATATTTAATTTTTCCAAACATATGCTCACATTCCACTATATTTTTGAAACCATTCTCTTTCCTGATTTGATGTTAGTAGCAGCATTTATGACCATAAAATAAGTATGTAGTAGCCCAAAAAATATATGCACAGTTTGTTCATCAATAACTTTGGAACAAATTGAGATAAAATTATCGTTTCAAGGGTAATTGTAGCTTGATGTAGGTGTTCGAAGTGCTCACAGTCAGCATTCAAACACTGTCAATACTGCCGAACTCCACCACGAACTTCGTTCTGTAACACGTCCAGTGTGATAGCTGCACATGACATTTCGATTTGTTCTCGTAGTGCATCATGTAAATTGATGCTCATAGGCGCCAGAGCGCGCTTTAGAGCTTAGGAGAGCCTGAGCGCTTTACAGCGGAAAGGAAAGAGACAAACGAGTGACGTAGTGTATGCCGCTTAGTCGAGGTATATACAGGGATGGCCAGCACTGATTCAATAGATAAAGGGAAGAGAACTTATTAAAACTGTATCCATTTTAATTTTTGGATTTGTCTGAGAAGTATAATCGCATTATAAGAATGTAAGTTTTAATTTTAATGCTCATTTTTCACAAGTTTGTTTTTTTTATTCAAAAGGAATATTTTTTTCAACTTTTTTTTTATAGAAGAGTGAAATTTTCAGATATAGGCCTATTTATTTAGTAATCGTACAGGTTCTGAAATAATATTGTCGTAAATCTAATATACCGTAAATACGTATTACTGAAGATAGTGTATTGAAAATTTTGAAAATATTCGCATGGAAAATTAATGTTTGTAAGGAAATGAATTAACAAAGCAACTACTATCACATCATAAGCAAAAGATATGTCCCAACGTGTCATAAAAAAAAACGTCAGTCCTATAGCTTCAGCAGATTTAGAGAAAATAATTTCATATTTGATGATAGGAAGTTACGCACCAATTTCACCTTAAAAGCATAATGCGATAAGAGTTTTGTTATGGATTATTAGTTACTCTTAAAACATATACAGTATCTAGGTAACTTTGCTTTGTACTGTAATATTGTTTTGATTAGTTCATTGATTACTTTTATAAGGCTAAAGTTACCATCAAGATCAATTTCAACTTATCATGTCATACTCAATCTCTTGTTTTGGAATATCGCTTTCTTAATGAATGATGTGTTTCATTCACCTAGTACACTATAGTTGTAGGTACTATGAAATTTATGTGAATATTCTTTCACAACTCTTTATTATATTATAACGTTTAAAACACAACTGCAATAATAAGAAATTGGTATAAATACTTTTGTTTTACATACAATATAGATAATATCAAATAGAAAGAAGCCATATAAAAATAACGACATAAAATTTCACGTTCCGTTTGAAGTTTGTGCACCACGGTTCTTAATCCAACAGGCTGATATTCCTCCATCCATACCCAGCGCTTGATGCCCACACACGACGTCAAGGTCAGAAAAATGCGCTTGCTGTGACATCACTGTCGTAGCGCATCCAGTGTAACTGCTTTTTCCCTATAACTTCCTTTACGGCCCCATAGGTATAAATCGAGAGGTATTAGGTCTGGGGACCGTGCTGGGCACTCGACATCACCTCTTCGACCTATAAATCGTCCGGGTAGAATTTCATTCAGATACGCCCTGGCATCTCGATATCAGTGAGCTGGGGCGCTATCTTGTTGCAGATAAAACATCTTTTTTCCCATACAGCTCTCGGATTGCAGATACAATTGTTGTCTGAAGCATCTCAAGATACATCGCACAGATAACTGTGCCTTCAAAGAACGGCCCAATCAAATCTCGAAAGGAGAAATAACATCACACAATAAGTTCGGGTAAATCATGGCTTTGTCCTGATGATGGCTTCGAATTTGTCCTGAATACGTGCAATTGTTGAAACTCATTCCGACATTGTCGCCGTATCTCGTTAATGTTTCCAAACTTAAAATACGACTTCAAAATCGCCTTCCGTTGTTCGAACGACAACATTTACCCCCAAGGAAATGCTCCTGATACTCATTTCTATTAGAGGCTGAGTAGACCCCAGGGCCATAGTGCGGCTTGAACGATTAGACCACTGGAAGAAATCCATGATCCCAACGGGAATCGAACCCGCAAACTTTCGGCTTAGAGGCTACCGCGCGCCCGTTCCATCAAGGCTGGGTCTACACATTGAAATTTTGCAGGATCCGTTTTATTGCACTCCTGCCTCAGCAATAGAAACCGAGGGAATTGTCACATCATAAACTTGTCAACACAAAACACCTAGTCTATTCACTGAAAAGGATAATTGACGGAAGACCCGGTACACTTTTACAATTTCACAAGGGCTTTTAAAGGGATAAATTCCATACTGTTAATAGCACTAGGAAAATATAAACATTTTAGTAATCCTATATTATTAATAGCATGGTAAAAATACACAAATGCCAGTTACATCAGTGGAAGTGCAGAGTTCATTTTCTATTACCAAAACATTCTCTCAGACAGAAGACTACGCATGAATGTTTATTTTATTTTTATTTCAGTAGGTTATTTTACGACGCTTTATCAACATCTTAGATTATTTAGCGTCTGAATGAGAATAAGGTGATAATGCCGGAGAAGTGAGTCCGGGGTCCAGGACCGAAAGTTACCCAGCATTTGCTCATATTGGGTTGAGGGAAAATCCCGGAAAAGACTTCAACCAGGTAACTTTCCCCGGCCGGGAATCGAACCCAGGCCAGCTGGTTTCTCGGCCAGACGCGCTAGCCGTTACTCCACAGGTGTGGACTTACGCATGAATGTATAGAACTTAAAAAATATCTGCGGGTTATGTGCAACCAAGACAAGAATGAAAATTAGAGTGTTGAATTTTGAGTGTTAGGCCTAATACTGTTATGATGATCAACAAAACTAAAAATCAAAGTCTTCAATGCGTAAAAATTTTCATCTTATTTTGCTCACTTTTTCATTTTTGTTGCCTATTTCTCACATTTAAAGTTCCTTTTTTGCTAAATTAAATGCCTGAATTTCCGGGCTCTAGTTATGATACAAGGGGCCCCCGATACAAGATCTTAAACACACAAGTATTTGCGAAATTCTCTTCCCTCATTCGTTCGGTGCAACGTTCGTTGAGCGTCTGAGGGATTTTTAGTAATTTAACATATACCCAAATTTCAAATCTTGAGGGGGTTTTCTAGGAATTCACATATACTCAAATTTCAAATCTTGAGAGGGTTTGTAGGAATTAACATATCCAAAGTTTAAATCTCAAGGGGTTTTGTACGAATTCACATACACCCAAGTTTCAAATATTGTTACCTGATGTGATTTTGTACGAATTCACCAGGCCCGGAAATTATGAAATGACATAGTTCAGTAGTAAAAAAGATGACAAAATGCAGAATAATATATTAATATCTTTAAACAAGAAACTGACCGCCAGATTACAAGTTTGTGGAGGTACGATAGGAGAAAAAAGTTTAATGTAAGATGAGAAAATATTTTATCTAGGTATAGCTACGGCCAACCAGCAATAAATCGTTTTATGAATAATATTTCGATATTGCAGCCATTAAAGTAAAAAAGAAAATAACACAAGAAGTTAAATTAAAAATGAGACAAAACAGGAACCTGTGAAATCGTATCTGATTATCTAAATGTTGCAACAGATGACGATATACACGCTAGAAAACAGACAAAATAACTGAAAGTCATCTGATAAAAAATTGATGATATTTGTTAGAAAGTCCAAATATTAATGTCAACTATATTGGAACCATTAATCCACGTAACATCCGTAAACAACTTCGTGTCACTTCTTATAATCAGTGGACATATGGAAGTGCAGGTCTCGCTTTTGTTGGAGATTTCTTGTGTTTGCAGACGCTTATTAATAAGTAAAATACAGACGTATAATGTAGTTCTACACTTGGCTATTATTTTAATTAGACGTGTGATAGCTGTGGATGTTTTCTGTTGAGCTACGCTGTGAGCCTGGAACATTATCAGAGGCTTCTTGTAGCCTCTATGCAGATTTAATATATTTCTGTGCGTAACACCGCTGAGTCTATTAGTAACCCCTTTTTGCCGTCCATATGCTTGCTGTGGAACTTCTTTGTTGTGACAATATATAGCTCTAGTCTACATGACGTGTACTTAATATTTTGTTTCACGCGAAGTGAGTATTTTATAACTTGTCGTATAGATGTAAAAACCAGTCTGTGATAGCACTATCATTAATTTTTATTTAAAAGTAATTTGTGGGCCTACCTTCTGTAAGAAACGTTGGAATATTTTGTGGTTTATTTCCAATGTTATTTATTAGTTGAAAATGATTATTAATATCAATCAAATCGAAATTTTAGCCGTCCAAATCTTGGATTTAAAATATGGGCATCCTAATCAATTCAAATGAACAAAAAAGAACATATAAATTAATTTTAAAAAATACATAATGAAATTTTAAAAAAGAATATTCTGCGACAAGATGTGGTGGCTATCAAAACGATAAAATTTTATTGAAAATAAATATATACATGGAATATTATAAAGATGAATAGAGATGGTGATTGATGATGTTCAACGAATATTTTAAAATGGTTTATGCAATTGTCTGAAGAGTCTTTTCAGGAACCTTTAATTTTCTGAGGATCTCCAATGTAGATTTGGGAATTGTTCCTCGCGCACCAAACATAAGTCCAATGACATTCCAATCTTTAATATTATATTTATGACTGAGATCATCACAGCATGGAAGGCAAATAGCGCGTTTCTCTTCATGTACCTGTTTTGGTTGATCTTCATTAATTTCGAACCTTACATTTGGGTCAAGAATGAGACCAGTTTTTTTTTATCTCTGTCAATTATTATGATGTCAGCACGCCGTGTAGATCCTTCCGTAGACAGACATTGAACTTCCTCATATACTTCGTATTCACCATGTTCCGCTAATCTGTTAGCAATTATTGAGCGGACTGTGTTATGTCTGTCAATTCGCAGTAATTCGCCCTGAGGGCAGAAACCTAGCACGTGGGGTAACGTTTCCAAGAATAAGACCAGTTTTTTTTTATCTCGGTCAATTATTATGATGTCAGCACGCCGTGTAGATCCTTCCGTAGACAGACATTGAACTTCCTCATATAGACTACTTCGTATTCACCATGTTCCCTTAATCTGTTAGCAATTATTGAGCGGACTGTGTTATGTCTGTCAATTCGCAGTAATTCGCCCTGAGGGCAGAAACCTAGCACGTGGGGTAACGTTTCATGCTCATTGCATCTCCTACAATGGCTATTGCTAAGGCTTCTATCTAACTGCGATAACATTGGTGCTCATTTTAATGGCCTCGGTCTATTGGCCAAAAGATAGACCTTTCTTATTGCTAAACCAGGTTTTACCTTTTTTCCAGTGAGAGTAGAATGTAATTCCTTTACCTTTCCCAGGTAATGCGCTCCACTGATTATATGGTTTTTACATCTATACGACAAGTTATAAAATACTCACTTCGCGTGAAACAAAATATTAAGTACACGTCATGTAGACTAGAGCTATATATTGTCACAACAAAGAAGTTCCACAGCAAGCATATGGACGGCAAAAAGGGGTTACTAATAGACTCAGCGTTGTTACGCACAGAAATATATTAAATCTGCATAGAGGCTACAAGAAGCCTCTGATAATGTTCCAGGCTCACAGCGTAGCTCAACAGAAAACATCCACAGCTATCACACGTCTAATTAAAATAATAGCCAAGTGTAGAACTACATTATACGTCTGTATTTTACTTATTAATAAGCGTCTGCAAACACAAGAAATCTCCAACAAAAGCGAGACCTGCACTTCCATATGTCTTATTATATCTAGTACAATCCATACAATCCCCTCCCAACTAACAGAGAAGGGGTACCGAAATAATTGTGGTTTGGATATACTGTAATACCGGCTTCTCTTGTTTGGCTGAATCGGGAAACATCCTTATACTTAGGTATTCTTTGGCCCATTGTGCGCTCAATTCATTTTATGATTAGAGCCCAGATTTTTGGCAAAATGCCTTTTTGCTGGATGGAAGTAAACCATTATTTTCATAGATATGCTAATTTGGAGTAAATCAAAGTGATTAGGGCAAATTTTTATTTTGCCTTTTTAAGGCGTTTCTTACTAATAAATGACTTTTTTCACTTTAAAGCAATATTTATTCTTTGTTTATTTGCAATTTTCTAATTAATTGTAATGTAATATGTATGAAATTTAAATATTTGAAACAATTACTAAATTTACTAACAATAGTAGCCTAAATAAAATTAATTTATTTCGGTGCTTAATCTGCTAATAATCGTGCTTTAATACTATTGGTGTAATATGAAAAATGATCGACAGTCCACATTAATATTATCATGTCTTCATGCTGCGCGGATTGTCGCTCCATTGAGAAATATTGATATGGTTTTCCCGCGTACCCTCTCATCCTGGTTTCTTCCCAATTTTCACAGCTTTGAACAACTGACCTATGATTATTGACACAAATTTTAAGCTCTGAACTCGCATTTGTTTATCAGTTGTTAATAGTTGAGGAGCGAGAGCCCGCAGTGACCTGTAACGTCAATTAAAACTGCAGCTGTTATAATACTATCGTTACAATTAGACCGCGCTAATCAGCATAGGTCAGTATAGGTTAGTATACAATATAATTATTATCTCTCCCGAGTGTTGCTGCGCCAAAGACGAAACTCCATGCTCATAAATATGTTTTGGCTACATGGGTGCGAGCAATAACATACGGATTGTCTTGTCTCTTATCATCCACATAATTATGACTCTAATAGTCTAATCGCAGGCGTCTCAAGGCCAACGCATAAAAATTGTTACAGAGAGCAAATGTAGATAGCGTAGTCAGCTGAAGAGATAAGCACAGTACACGAAGATAGCCGATCGCTGATTCATGTCACAACGCATGAGCGAGCTAAGTTGCAACTGTCGCGGGAGAAATTCCACAAAGCTGCACTTTTGAGTTGTACTGTCACAATAGACGGTTGTTTTCGGAAGGAATAAAATTTCTTAAGTAGTTTGCAGTAATAATAATAATAATAATAATAATAATAATAATAATAATAACTTTATTTTCTAATTATATATTAATGAGTAAAAAGAAATCTGAAGCATGAACAACCATACATGTTACGTAATTATGTAAGCACAAGGAAGTGGCAACCCTACCGAATTATCTCCTGGCCTAGTTGCCTCATAAGTGGTATCTTGTTGGTATCACTTGTGAGGTTCAGACCTTTCTTCGGACAGTTGACTAAACAACAACAATACTTCATTTCTAGTAAATGGTTTTTGGTATGTCTTTTTTTTTAGTTTATACTATATTTAATAAAATAAAATTCAATTAAACAGTAATAATAAAAATTACAATTAAACATGTTGGTTGTTAAGGTACGTATTCTTACGATACGTCAATATTAATATAATAATTACAATAATAGTTAAATAATATGTTTCGTATTGTTTTCAATAATTAACAATAACCAAAACATCTTAGAACTATTCAAATCTTAAATCTGGTCTCAAATTCTTTTCTCAAGTCCTTCAGTACTTCATTATTTTTGTTACTAGTAAATTGACTCCCACAATTTCACTTTCTCTATGAAAGTTTTTATTTCTTCACATATTTGCGGTAATAAGGACATTCTTTCTCGGAGATGGAGACAACACCATAGCGGTTGCAGATGTCTATTCAAACGTCGCGGTCAATGACATCTTCCGGAGATACTCGAACTGCTCCCGCAACTTGTTCCACTCTTACATTAAAAGAGAGAGAGACAGAGAGAGAGAGAAAGAGAGAGAGAGGAGGAAGTGCTCCGAGAAGGCCCTATTGAGACGTGGATGCTTTCGCACATCATTTTCTTGAGGATATATTTTCTAAAAACAATGTTTGTCCATAACTTCTTTATTATTGTAAATTAATTTAAGTTCTTTTATTTGGTTGCGGAGTGTCAGTTCGCAGCGACTACTCGGTGACATAACTTACAGCTACTACTGTAGGGTCGGAAATATAATTAGTACCTACTCATAATATTTTACTTGAACTGTCATTTGATGATTTCTCTTGTTTTTTTTATCAAAAAATAGTCTTATGTCTGTAATTACTTTACAACTTCATTACGTGCATGCTATTGAAATATGCTAGAGGGATAAATTATTCTTTATTAGAT
Organism: Periplaneta americana; assembly: GCF_040183065.1. NCBI lineage: Eukaryota > Metazoa > Arthropoda > Insecta > Blattodea > Blattidae > Periplaneta > Periplaneta americana. Next base: position 126,729,145 of record NC_091132.1, on the reverse strand, counting down.
TATCTATCGATATGGACAAAAATTACGATTCAGCTCGCAACAATTACCGAATAAGAGATTGTTAAACATTTGGGAAAAACATTTTTGTGATAAAAAAAACAAAACACTTTCCACCAATGCGATGATATAGTCTTTTTTACATACAACATGAGCTATTCGCTCTGGAAATCTGCAAGTACTTCACTTCCACGGTGTATAGTATTCAAGGTAGTAACATTTGATAGTACTTATTTGATGTTGTCAGCGGATCTCAATCCAACTCAATCCAATATGGAATTTCTCAATAATTCATATGGATCTTGCCGATATCCGTTGCTCGTAGACTGTAGCTTTCGCAAATGACGGAAAAGGTAAATTGCGAAAGACAAGTAGTTTTTGACAGTTCTGGGGTGTTTAATTGTAGTTCTTCGAATATGTTGAGTCCGATCATTAACTTCAAATGACTCACCAGAGTAAGATTCGTATTTCAGGCTTGTATTATCCTTATTTGAACAAATCGATGCTGTACTTAGACGCCTGCTGCTGCTGCTTCTACTGCTACTGCCGCTACTACCACTACCATCATCACCACCACTACAACTAAAAGGCTTAATAATAATAATAATAATAATAATAATAATAATAATAATAATAATAATAATAATAATAATAAACGCCAGGAGAAGGTAGTACCAATATGGACTTGTTAAAAATATTTAAGTCAGCCACCAATTTTGCAATTTTTTAAAATTTATTTCAAATGACTGGTAGGAATCTTTATTTAGTACAATGTATAACAAGTGACACAGAAATTCTGTGATAATTATGGGAGCATTAGTTTGTTAAATACCGGATATGAAATCTATTCTAGTCTAATAAAAACAAATGAATAGTTTATTACGATATACTTGGTCGAAAGCCTTCTTAAAATCAACGAATGCAATTTATGTTTCTATATGTTTTTCTATCAATAATTTCATTGTAAAATAAATGATCTACCTTTCATGAAACCATTTTATTCTTCACCTGAAATTTTATCATAATATGTATTGTATTGAAACACATTAGCTACTGTTAATATTCAACAACAGTTTATACAGAATATTTATAATCTATATAAGGAAACTACGAAAAGTAAACTGTCGAATTTGACCCAGAGTTTTACCGGTATAAGAGAGAGATATCCACTTTCACCACTTCTATTTAATATATACATGAATACAATCATAAAAGTATTAAAAACAATACATGGTTATATAGCTATAAATCGAAATTTAAACTCACTCTTATTTTTGCATATTATTTGGCCTTATTAGCCACTTCTTAGAGTGATCTACAGAGATCGACTTATAATTTAATGTGAACAGCGGTCAAACACTTCATGCAAATATCAACTGATGAAACAAAAGTAATGGCTTTCTTTGACAAAGATCCCGTACCATGTAAAATTTTTATCAATGTGAAAGTTTGGAAAGAGTGAATTAATTTAAATACCTTGGTGTCAAGTTATCTTTTTTTTTTTTTTTTTTTTTTTGGAGATCTTGATATTTCAGATAAAATTCTAAAATAAAAGAAATCAATGGGCATCACTAATAGAGACATGAAACCATACCTAGATCAAAGACACACTCGTACACTACTCCATAAGACCTTACCAAATTTGTTTTATGTTACGAGAGCGAATCAGTGGACTTAAAGAAAAAGCGATGAAAGAATTAATTAAATTAAGTTGTTAGCTGCCTCCCATTGGAGGTAGCACAGAAGGACTCAGTATACTCTCCTACATGAATTTCACAATATTAAATGTTTACATAAATGTTGTTGACACAAAATTAAAATAAACATAATATATGAATTATAAAGTGAAGAAAAAATAAACAGTGTGAATATGATGACTCAGAAGTTGGCAAGAGCGTTTCAAAACTGAAGTTATGATTTCAGCAGTAAGTGTCTGTGGTAGTTCAAAAGTCTTCCTGAAGCTTTCAAAGAACTTGGGTATCACACCACAAGCTCCAATAAGGAGACCAATCACCTCAATGGCTTCAAGCTGGTATTTTGCTTTGAAATAATCAACTGTTGGCAGATAAACGTTGATCTTTTCTTGATTGACATCCTCCGGCTGGCTACTCCCCGTTTCAATCCTTATGGTAGGATCAATTATATATCCTTTCTTGGTAGTCTGGGAATGCGCTATGATGTCAAAACGCCTAGAGGAGCCATAAGTAGCAAGGCAAAAAAACTTCCTCTTCTATTATCCGAGACTTTTTTTTCAAAGCAGTTGCAATTAAGGATCGAACATGATGATGTCTGGCATTTCGGAGGAGTAAACCTCTGTTACACTGACCTTGGACGTGGGCAAAGGTTTCAGTCTCTGGCATCCCTGTCTGCACCGCGATCCGTCCAAGGAGCGACCAGGTACTCCTCTAACTGCTGCTAAATTGCGTTCATTTTAAGGCAGGTTACCCATTCAGATGTAGATAGTCCAGACTTATTAAAAATCCAGGCATTGGCTTTAGATACTTGGCTGTACAATTCTACACCTCTGCCTCTTCCAGGCATTACTTTCGATGATTCGAATTATCTGTTTCTTAATTCCTCTCTTAATTTCCTAGTCACAGTGTACAGCCGACTACAGAAAGTGGGACTATAAAAAGAATGAAGACATCCTACAATAACTAAGAATGGAACCAATACTAGAATATATTGATCGCTATCAAGATAACTGGTACCCATATATTCACCGAATGTCCAGAACACGTATCCCTAGATCGATTTTGAGTTATAAACCTCGAGGCAAAAGTTCTCAAGGACGTCCTGTGAAGATTTGGGTCGAAAACTTATGTAGATCGTAGCAGTTCTTAAATTTCCATGACCTGTTAGGATGAGAATGACGATGATGATGATGATGATATCCTATACATAATGGGATGATAGTAAAAGAATATGATTGTTCACAGTAAATTGACCCTCGCTGGAAGCCGTTAGGGAAATGGCGCACCGTATACACGACTATAGTAAGAAGTATATATTCGAAAACCACTCCAAAAATCTTGAAATAAAGAAAGAGGTACGATAAAAGATGAACTTCAATTCTTCGCTCTTTCTTTGTGCATTGTTCCAAGCCCAACTCCTCTTCTCTATCCGAAAGCAGAAATGACCTGAGGGTCTTTCATTGTGGGTCAGGTCAATATATTCTTAAGAAAAGCTACCGAACGGCCGTTACTTACGTTCTATGCCCTTTAGTCAGAATATAAATGATAGAGAAGAGGATTCTCTCAAAAGGACTTCTAGCCAAACTTCGGACGGAAATAATGTTGATATTATATAATGGCTTTCTTATTTAGTAGACTGGTTTTCATCTTAAGGAACATTCGTTCATATGGTCCGCAATATAAATTAACAAAGTTTGAATACACCGTTAATTGACAATATACGTCCTTTGAGTCGTATTTAACAGTTCATGTTGAATGTTCCATATAATATTTACAATAGTTTCCAGCTTCTTTTTTTAGTGGCTTATTTTACGACACTGCACAGTGTGCAATTTTCCCAGTCTAGGTGGACAAAAATAAAATTTCGACTTGTTAAGAATCCATGTTCTTTAACATTTTGAGAATGTTGTGAGAAATAGCTTTTACTGTTTTATCAGCAGGAAGCTATATTTAGAAGGGTTTGAACAATGAGTTCTTCCTAACATTTCTCGCTCCGTTTCAGTCGTAGACAGAGAGGCTTACTATATGAGTGAATAACTGCCAATTGTTAGTGATTTATTGTGTTATGAGTCATGGAATCTATTCAGATAGGTACGGTCTTACTAATGTAACTTCAATTTCAATTTTACAAAGTATTTTCCTCCTTACAGTACGGTTTAAATATTACAATTGAAAAGTATATATTTTTTAAGTTCTCCAAATATAATGAGAGTTTTAGTATTGTCGGTCACGTCCGGTTACAATAATTCTTTTATCATTTAATACAGCATCATTTAGAGTGTTGAATCCTTGTTTTAATTGCTGCATGATTATCTGGTAGTCTGCTGTATTGTAGGGCAGAGAAATGCATTGGCATAAATAGATGTCACATTGAGCACCTTCTATGAACAAGTGTTCAGATCTCAGAAAGTATGTTTCGTAGGACCCATGTTTATTAAACATTATTTTCTTGTTTTCAATGCATACTATCACCTCCTAAAATATTAGACACTTTCTTAACACCCTCTATATGTACAGTATATCTAAAGGAAATGGTCAATTTTTGGTGAAAATGAAATTTGCATCCTCTTGGTATTTTCGTTGTGGCAAAAGATGGCATTCATATCTTTATTATTTCTCTCTCTAACGCATTGATATGAAACATGATTATTACAATTTTATCGATCTATTTGTCGTAAAGACTTCCGATTTCCAACATTAGTCTTTGACTTTTACTTACAATTTTTCATGTTTCTGTTGCAAATCATCAAAGTTTTAGTTCAGTACTACTTTAAGAAAGTAGAGAGTGTAATAAGACCTTATGTATTTTATGTAGTGTATGTGAAAAACAAAACTTTATTATAAAAAAGAAGAGAACGTACTTGCAACACCCTAGAGCAGTATTTAGTATTTATTTACTTATTTAACCTGGTAGAGATAAGGCCGTCAGGCCTTCTCTGCCCCTCTACCAGGAGATTCCAACTATAATATGAACAATAAAATTACAATTAGTATTAAATTTATAATTACAATTACAAATAACATTACAATTAGTATTAAATTTACAATTACAATTACAATAAAATCAAAGTACGAAAAGATTACAGTCCACACCTGTGGAGTAAGGGTCAGCGCGTCTGGCCGCGAAACCAGGTGGCCCGGGTTCGAATCCCGGTCGGGGCAAGTTACCTGGTTGAGGTTTTTCCGGGTTTTTCCCTCAACCCAATACGAGCAAATGCTGGGTAATTTTCGGTGCTGGACCCCGGACTCATTTCACCGGCATTATCACCTTCATTTCATTCAGACGCTAAATAACCTAGATGTTGATACAGCGTCATAATATAACCCAATAAAAAAAAGAAAGAAAAGATTACCTGACTAATTGAAGCTAGATAATTTATCATAGAGAAACAAAGAATATTTTATATTTACTGAATTACAAATTAAATCTAGAATAACAAAATTGTATAGCGATTAAATTACTGGATATTGAAATATTTTGTGATAGATTAAGGAAACTATTTACAAGAAATCAATTACTGACCAAGTGCCTAGTAATTTTGCGTTTGAATTCCATTTTATTTCGACAGTCCCTGATGCTAGCAGGTAGCGAATTCCAGAGTCTTGGCAGGGCTATTGTGAAAGAAGATGAGTATGAGGAGGTGCGATGGGATGGCAGTGGTCGTCAGCACTCGCTGAAATGTGCAAAGGGCAAGCGGTGCCGTCCCGTGTACACCGTCGTGCAGCAGGAAGAGATAGAGAGTATACCCGCCAGCAGTTACGAGTGAACCATGGTGCACTGCGTTTTCCGCGGGTAAGTGACGCTAGCCCCAGGGTGCTCTGTGCTGACGACCCCTGCCCTAGAGCAATGATCTGCGCTTCATACAGCTGAACATGACTTGCGAGTTATAAAATTATGTAACTACAAATCCCTCTTCAACCTCCTTCACTTATGAGAATATATCCTGCTGCCAATTTCTTTATATTATATTAAAATTAGTGCGTTTCTTAAATTACGTTAGCCTAAATATTGCGAATAACTACTAAGCTGCACATTTTACAAAACAAACATTTTAAACTCATTTTGTTGGAATCAGAATGTCACACAATACCAAACAAACTATATAAAAAGTCAGTTTTTTACAGCCCAATTTGGTTAAGAGAATATATTTTCTTCGAAAAAAACAGAAAGAAAAAAGAAACTTAATGCTAAAGAACATTTATGGTCGCTTTGTTTCAACTACTTGTTACTGTAAATAAATGCATAATGTGTCACTCACACACTTTCTTAAGCTCATACGAGATACACTTAAAATACCACTTCTAACTTGATAAGTGATACATATAAAACATTACGAAATAAAATAACGCTTGTGCTATTTCTATTGGGTAATCAATATGTATGTTAATAACAAAGAAATAAAATAATTAATGATTAAATTGTAACTGATTCAATAAGCAAAAAGTTACCTGATGTTTCGCAAATACGAAACACGAAATATAAAATTATTTTCATTCTAAAAATAGAGTTGAACGAATGTAATTAAAAAGAACAAAAGAAAAACTGCGACACTCCGATGTTAATATTCCCTTTTAGTAAGTTTCTATCTCCTGCTTTTGTGCATATTTCTGTGGATTTGTATAAAATAACATTCTCCAATTATTCGATTATAAACGTTGCGATGTCACCGTTCATTATTTTCCTTAGTTCCGTTCCAGTGAATTTAACAGGAGCTTTATTGTTACCTGCAAACGAAATACATTCCAATCTTTTATTCTCGAAATTTCTGTATTATCTGCTATACAATAAATTTGTAACTATGCAACATTGAATTGGTAGAATCCTGATTTTTTTTGTTTCAGTATTATTAAAATATATATACTGGTCGACATATTGTCAATTTAATTGCTCACAATTTTTTTTGTCCAAACATATAAAAGCTTTGAGTCACAGATATTAGTACATGACCCATGTATTCACAATTTTTATTCTTGTTGAGGTCGTGTCATTACTTCTAAATTAGCTTCATTTTATTGTATTGAATGAATTGGGTTCCCATTTCAGTGGAAAAAAAAAAAAAAAACTAGCTTCTATATTATACAGCTCCAGTCTCACCAAGTTAAAATGCCCACTAAAACTGAAACTGGGAGACATGAGAAATATGTTCTGCACTGAATCATACAAATAGTAATATAATAATAATAATAATAATAATAATAATAATAATAATAATAATAATAATAATAATAATAGGACCTAATAATAAATAGTAACTGTACAAAAATATTAATCACATTCATTCTCAGGAAAATTAATGAACACAAACATAAGGGTACGTACTAGCCTCAAGGTACACAAGAGAGGTACACGAATCTCAAAAGAGAGAAAGAAATAAAATCGTCCGGCCTTAAATAAGGATGACCACGAGGATCCGGAAATTAATAGCAAATAAAAATATAATTAATTAAAAATGAAATGTAATAATTAAGCACCACTAATTATCAGTTATCAAATAAAATCTTAGAAGATGACTTATAAAAATTATACTTATAAATAACACATTTTATTTAAAATTAGCATACCCTTAATTAAGGCCTTCTGAGTGGTATAAATGAAGTTGTATAATCTGCAGGGAATCTTTAAGAATTTGCGAGATGATTTTTTGAATTTCAAAATACATAAGTAAGTGAGTATACGTTTCTTTGCAGATCATCTTCCGATGTTGCCAACAATATTTGATCGTCTGCGAACGAAATTGATTTTATCGAACAACTATTCCTGAATTCAGTTAAATTTACGAGTCTATGTAAAAAAAAAGTATAAAATTAGTTTTTATACAAAATAACTACCAAATTTATTGTTCTAGTGAAATTGTATTCACATTGATTTGTATACTATAATAAAATACAAATAAATTGAATAATTAAAGGAAGAAAATCTCATTTAAATAAGAGGACTCGGGGAAGGATGCAAGAATACTTGTAGCATTACCGCGCTGAATGGCGATACCAATGCGCTGACGTAGATATTGACTGCATCGAGGGTCCCCAGAAAGCTGCACTAAACTTCTGCCTATGATGGAGATGAGAGCTTTGGCTTCACTACACCATGATCCAAACGTTTCGACCGCAAAAGGGACAAAATATAATTATCTGCATGATGTTTATATTTATGGTGTTTACTGAACGCGGCACTTTCTGCTGCAGATCCTGGTGTCTTAGAGGTTGAAGACAAATGAGAAGGGGCCAGTGTATCCACACATGTGGAATCCCAAATTAAGGATTTGCCTACACGTCAATGGACTAGAGTCAGACCATCGGGTCTCTTGCCGTCAAAAGATGATATTGATAATTGTTTTAAAAAATTATATGTAAATTTTGGTAAAGAACTCCGAGCACCAAAAACTAACCTGTCACCGACCAACTGAAGAGAGGAATGTTATACTTGGCACTAAGGTAGGGAATACAAGGTTCATAAATGGCCCTATTTTCATGATAAACCTGGTGAGCTTAGTTTAGATCTCTCTCCATGCGTATTGTTGGATCTATGATAATAGCCTTTTGTTGTTGCCTGTTTATTGCTATTATATCCGCTCTTCTGTGAGAGTCGTCTTCAGAAATACAGTGGAACTCTTGATGAACTTCCCAACCCTTGTTCCGAAGAAGACAGGCGATAGCTCCACGGACTCTATGATGCCTGTTGTTACGCAATAACTCTCTTTCCGACAAAAGCCCAACACGTGGCCAATAGTTTCTGTCTCGTTGCAGCCAGGTTGACGGCAACTGGTCGTGCAGAAAACCCTGCCAGGAACGGAGCGCACTGCAGTAAGATTGTTAATTCATTTCGAAGCTCTACAAGAAAGTAGCACTCTTATGTTCACAACGTGATCCCAAACAAGGCTCTTCATTAACGTACATAGTGACAGACATGAGTGCCTGCAGATGAATTTCTAAGGCCTTAGAATTATAAATTCCGGGTAGGAGAAGGTATCCTCAAGTTGGAAGTTTTGCGCAGACAGGTCATCTATCTACAGAAAAGTGAATTATTTTACTTATAAGAGAATAAGTCTGACGAACTCAGTTACGATAAGTAATACAGGAAATAATGACCAACGATTAGGCAAATTCTGTAGATGATGAATGTCTTAATTTCAAAGCTTCCTTACTTTCAAAAATAAAGGTTAAAATGTAGACGATAGTAAATCCTACTAGCAAGAAAGAATTATTCGAAGTGAAGCACAAGCAAAGAGGGAATCAAAGGAAATTTTGAGCTATGAACAAAAAGGAAGACGTGACGCCGGCTGAAACTATAATAGGTCTTAGATTTCATCCATAAAAATGAATATGATGATGATGATGATGATAAGCAACTGAAGATGAATTGAAAGCAGTTATATGGTGTATGTAACCTTCATAACAAGGCAACAAAGCTGAAGAAAAAAAAAATTAAGAAAGTGGACATAGATGTGAGCCGTTCAGAGCCGAAATGGTGTAAGTCAAAAATGGGTAATGAGGGTTAAAGTAAACATTCTGTAAAATGCAGCGCAAAGTAGCAAATAATATTCAATTTATTTAAACTATTAGTAGTCAGTGGATAACAAGAAGGCCATATTAATTGCTACTTTGCGCTGTATTTTACAGAATTCTTAGTTTAAACATCGCCCAATTTTGACTTACACCACTTTTGCTCTGAACGGCTCATATAATTATCAGGCTTCGGACCTGGGCACAGAAACGCATGAAGTTCAGAACGCACGGTCGATAGTGTTCTGTTGGTCGAGTGGCGTGGGTGATTGAGCGCGCCGTTACTTCGTGTCTCAACATGTAAACAGTCCGTCACAGTACGCCACAAAATGTATTTCACTCTGTATAGATGCAGTATATACAGTACAATCCTAGTGTAAACAATAAATGTCTACCATTAAAGTATTAATGTGAGTTGTAACCTTCAACCAGGTGTCCCTACGCCGAAGCCTGTTACAAGTACCGCAGCCAATCAGCAATACACACAACGGTGTGGGTCCCACCTGTGCTGTTGCAGTCACCCCACACGGGTCATGACGTCATTTATACTCCGTGTACTCTGAACCTCATACTGGTTACTCTGTTACCTTAGGCGAAGCCTAGTAATGATAGTCCAAAAATCAATAACTTTGTTTTGACATGTTCGCTGAACAGCAGACCTAAAGTGTGTACGCAGCGCTATACTCCGTACGTACCTACATTGTTGTGGATTGCTCGGAGGGTTTAGGTAATCAAAGGCAGGACTCTGGTTATGAACTAAGCATTTCCATGGCAACTGAAATCTAGTTTTCGCTTCACAAATGTTTTTAATCACTTTTTCTGTTGTTGTGGGTCGAATATAAACATTACACGTCAAAAATGGATCGATAATGAAAGCGTAAGTGATGAAATAGGCTTTGAGAGGATCACCGTGTTCTTCAATACACGAAAATAAAATGAAGTACTGTATCAAAGCAGCGAGTATTATAAATCAACCTACCCAAAATATCAAATCAATAACGAGAAACAGACTATTTATATCACAGAAATATTAGCTGCCAATAAAATACAGGCAAAGGAATATGAAAGAAGAGAATAATGCGTTTCTAACGTTAACACCAGATGGCATCAACAAGTGGCAAATTTCACTGAAAGTTTCATGATAATTATGAATATTTGTGTGATCAGAAAGTCTGTGATGTTTACGTGGTGTTTTTTAATATACCGATATCCTGTTTGAAACGAAAGGAGGTCATGACTTTCTAAGACGTAGTCTGTATCTCTTTTCTTTGTTTTCCAGCTATCCTCTTGTTTTATTTTCCATAAACAAATCAAAAAGTCAACAAAATATGAAAACATAACATTCAGTTTTGCTATCAAATTCCGTCTTGAAATAAAAGACGCGGAAATAACGCAACAGGAAAAGGGTGGATTTTATTTCAGTTTCTTCGATTCCATTGCTTTTATTTTATTCCTATCTGAATCCGTTATTCAAACAAGCATTTCTAAGCTTTGCAGCATGTAGAAGAAACTGGAACCTCATAGAGAAGTCACGGGGACGCCATTACTTATTGGTAGTATAAACTGATAGCTTAGAATGCATATTCTGTTTGTAATTACTATTATTGTAGTTGTAATAATAATAATAATAATAATAATAATAATAATAATAATAATAATATTATTATTATTATTATTATTATTATTATTATTATTACTACTACTACTACTACTACTACTACTACTACTACTACTACTACTACTACTACTACATTTGTCCGCTGTAGTGCCTATGTAGATAACGCATGCGCTTTCCGACCAAGCGACCCGAAGTTCGATTCCCGGTGTCAGCACTGGAAGAAATTTATTTTTCGTCCATAGGACTAAGTGTTTTTCCGTTGTCCTGCGATGTTTCTGCGGTTACCATGTGCCATGCTAATTTCAACACCAGTAAGACCAGCATTTGTGAGACTCTAGTGCAGCGGTGACCAAAGCGGGAGTCGCGATTACATCGTGTAATCACAGACATTCAAACCGGTACGATAAGTTTCTTGTACATTGCTAAGTGTTTCATTCACGTACTGAAGGCAAGTAGTGGCGGTATCATGTCGCTCTACAAACTCTGTCTCTACAAGCAGCAAGAGGTGGTTTCGTAAAAAATAAGAACTTTTTGGTTGTTCTGTCGGACAAAATGTAATATGTTTACTTTGTTCAACGGTTCAATTAGGAGTATAGAGAAACATTAATTGCCACGCTGAATAATGTATTATTATTATTATTATTATTATTATTATTATTATTATTATTATTATTATTATTATTATTATTGACCAGAAGTATATGTTTCTATAATTATTCTGCACGTGCATGAATATTGATATTTTTTAGATCTTCTCCCTAGAAGGATAAAATTATTGGGTTTTATCTCAGTTTTAATCTTCTTAATCTTTAGATTAGGGCAACTATGTATTTGTAATTAGTCATTTAATTATAATATTATAGAAAAACTGATTCAATATAACCAACGAATTGTTAAAAGTTAGGAATTGACATGTCTTAAATCATAGTCAGGAAGAGAAAGATGAGATAAATAAATGTAAGGAAGTCAGCTACCTAATGGGGTTTGAAATATCTCGTACTTTAAAGTCTTTTAATAGGACAGAATTTCTCAAAATAATAATGATTAAAATAGCTTAAATAACTCGTCCATAAGAAGTTTTTAATTTTGAAGAACTACGAATTTCTCCACCAAATATCGAGAGAAGAATTTAGAAAATTCTTGATTATATTTAAGAGGAAGGTTAAAAAAAGAAGCAGATTACAGAAGTGGCATTACTGATACAGCAAAGCTTGAGATTTTTATCCGCGGGATTGATAAAGATGTTAGTACAGGACCCACTACTGTTTGTAGTTTTCATGCCAAATACCTTTCCTCCGTCTTCTTACTTTATAGGCTGTCTGTTGCACGTAATCACTGCAGCTCGAGTTTTGGTCACCGCTGCTCTTGTGTGTGATTCAGGGAATCTACCTCCTCTAAAAGAAAGAAAGAAAGAAAGAAAGAAAGAAAGAAAGAAAGAAAGAAAGAAAGAAAGGAAGAAAGAAAGAAATAAAGAGAGAGAAAGAAAGAAAGAAAGAAAGAAAGAAAGAAAGAAAGAAAGAAAGAAGAGATTATGAAATCTCTTACAGCTAGTGTAATTTGTCCTCAGCCTATAAGTTATAATTTACATTATTTTCATCCGAACACATACTAGAATTCTCGTGAGGTGTAATTGGTGTAATACTGGATATGTGTGTATGGAGAACATCACATTAACAATGGACAGGCATCTATGCGACAGAGAGATTTCAAATTTCTACCGTGGCTGCCATTTAGAGTTATTTCATACAAGCCGGTTGCTACCGAGGTTCGATTTTCCTTTTACATTTTCCGGTAGATGGCGACCAATTAAGCAGCCATATCTCAATTGTCATTCCTAATGAATCTTACGTGCAATTATTGCCATCTGTTTTTTTTTTGTATAGTCCCTACCAAAAATGGGTTCATCCAATAAAATGAAAAAAGTGAAAATGCTGGTTGCTTTTACACATTATTTGAAGATTTAAGAAAATATTAAAAACGAACTTTTTATTATTTCTGCATATATGTTACTACTGTATTTTTGATGAGAAGAATGGAACGTGTGAAATTGGCAGACAGAATAAGAAATGAACCTGTGTTGGAAAGAGTCGGTGAAGATTTTACCAGACTCCTCTATTGTTTTTTCCAACACACTTAGTCACTACTAATTACACTTTCTGTCACCTCTCATTTATTTGTTTCCATGTCTGTCTTACTACACCCTTTACACTTTCTTTTGACAATCGACACTTTCTTATCTATCAATGTTTTTTTCATGAAATACTGCCATAAACTTATCTGATTTAATAGTACAATGTTTTTATTTTTATTTCATTTCTTAATTAACGTTTTGGTTTTATAAAAAACCATCTTCAGACCATTATTACCTCTTACATTGAAATACAATGGGTTACATTAAACCATATTATGTTAAAGGTATAAAATTATGTAAAATCATGCAAAGGATATCATAAAACATTGATGTATATACAGATTTAAAATTGTTAAAATATTAAGATCTAATGTGAATATGGTTTAATGTAACCCATTGTCTTTCGATAAACTGTTCAATGTAAGAGATAATGATTTGAAGATGGTTTTTTATAAAACCGAAAACGTTAATCAAGAAATGGAATAAAAATAAAAATAAATGATTGGTTGATTGGCAAACTTACTCGTGTTAAATTACATAAGCAACTGTGGCTTACAGCTGTTTCGGTGCTTCTTCACACCATCCTCAGAGCCTACTAGATCTCGGCGTCATCTCGAACTTCGCTGCCTGTTGTGGGAGTGCGTTTGCGTGTTGAAAAGTGTAGTCACCCCCACCCCCACCCCCACAACAGGCAGCAAAGTTCGAGATGACGCCGAGATCTAGTAGGCTCTGAGGATGGTGTGAAGAAGCACCGAAACAGCTGTAAGCCACAGTTGCTTATGTAATTTAACACGAGTAAGTTTGCCAATCAACCAATCATTTATATTTAAGTGTTAAAAGTAGTGTCCGCAAGATTCAAGATGGAAAAATAAAAACATTGTACTATTAAATCAGATAAGTTTATGATGGTATTTTATGAAAAAGCATTGCTAAATCAATACAACTTATCGAACAAAGATGGGCATTAAAAACTTTATCTGTTCTTGTTCTAACACTTCGCCGCCCCTGACTTTCTCACACTCACTTTTTAGCACTCTTCTTCCTCTCTAATTCCACCTCGCTTACTATCAATCATTTTACAGACTATGTATTAACAACTCATCTCTGCTTACACTCCTTAATCTGAGCCCCTCTGGATTTGTTCTAGATTCCTTAATAGCTTCTCCGCACCTTCCCTCATTTCACATATAAACATATTCATCATATTCACTGTCACAGATTCAGCTCTATCCGCACAGTTCAATTTCACCATGCCGGTATTTCAATAATAAAATATATTTTTATTGCTGTTTAAAACATTTTTACAATCCTTTCATTGTTTCCTTTCTCAGGAACTACAAATCCCATTTGACTGAACATTTGCACAGATCCTTATTATAATGTATTAAAATAAATAACGAACAGCCTTATTGCTATATTTTAAGACTTATTTATACTGCATGTTAAATATTGGAAATGTTGAAATTTCCAAATACTTTTTCTTCATATGACAGTAATCGAAAACATGCGAATATCTGTTCCTCAGATTGTAACAGGTGGTTTCTAACATGTATAAAAAAATTTTCACCCTTCTGCGTATGATAGTTTGCGAGAAAAAGGTACACTAAAACCAATGTTTTGTGTCACCGAAAAAAAAACGCAATTCAAAAGACCTAATCAATATAGTTCTGTGGGCTAAAACAAGGAGATGCACTATCACCTTTACTTTTTAACTTTGCTCTAGAGTATGCCGTTAAAAAAGTCCAGGATAACAGAGAGGGTTTGAAAATGTAGGAAAGTCCAGGATAACAGAAAAGGTTTGGAATTGAACGGGTTACATCAGCTGCTTGTCTATGCGGATGACGTGAATATGTTAGGAGAAAATCCAGAAACAATTAGAGAAAACACGGGAATTTTACTAGAAGCAAGTAAAGAAGTAAAGAGATAGGTTTGGAAGTGAATCTCGAAAAACAAAGCATATGATTATGTCTCGTGACGAGAATATTGTACGAAATGGAAATATAAAAATTGGAAATTTGTCTTTCGAAGAGGAGTAGAAGTTCAAATATCTTGGAGCAAGAGTAACAAATATAAATGATACTCAGGAGGAAATTAAACACAGAATAAATATGGGAAATGCCTGTTATTATTCGGTTGAGAAGCTTCTATCACCCAGTCTGCTGTCAAAAAACCTGAAAGTTAGAATTTATAAAACAGTTATATTACCGTTGTTCTTTATGGTTGTGAAACTTGGACTCTCACTCTGAGAGAGAACATAGGTTTGGGATGTTTGAGAATAAGGTGCTTAGGAAAATATTTGGGGCTAAGAGGAATGAAGTTACAGGAGAATGGAGAAAGTTACACAACACAGAACTGCACGCATTGTATTCTTCACCTGACATAATTAGGAACATTAAATCCAGACGTTTGAGATGGGCAGGGCATGTAGCACGTATGGGCGAATCCAGAAATGCATATAGAGTGTTCGTTGGGAGGCCGTAGGGCATAAGACCTTTGGGGAGGCCGAGACGTAGATGGGAAGATAATATTAAAATGGTTTTGAGGGAGGTGGGATATGATGATAGAGACTGGATTAATCTTGCTCAGAATAGGGACCAATGGCGGGCTTATGTGAGGGCGGCAATGAACCTTCGGGTTCCTTAAAAGCCAGGAAGTAAGTAATCAATATAGCTAAACAATTCATCCAAACAGATTGAAACCCATGTGGCATACGCAAGACACACATATAAAGATATTTGGAAAATTTAGTCATTATTGTTTGAGTAGTTTTCAAGATAAAAATTAAAATAGCAACGTCAGTTTTGGTTACTTCAGTCTTTAACCTCTCCTTAAAAATGATAACAATAAATTAAGGAAGATGATATTATTTTAAAAGTTCGGAACAAAATAAACTCCTTTTACATTACTATAAGCTTCCAAAAATACAAAATACAAGAAGACATTTTATGTCTTTCTGCCCCCAATATCTCTGTCTCCATTTTTCGCTGTCTATCAACCTCCTCTGCACCCTGTTAAGCGACTCGCTCTTAATTCTCTCGTTTTCATTAAGTTTCTGTTATTATTTTCCTCATCTCCAACTGGCTGTAGTTTCTTCTCCGTCTTCCCGGAGGCGGTATTTCTCCCTCTCGATGCAATTCTGTATACTTTTGCTTTCTTCATTTTCAGGAATATATAAGAACGGAAGGTATTTAGTTCTAGATTTTAATTTGGTAAAGCTGGAATTCGTTAAGTTATGAAGGATATGAAAAAAAATTAACTCAAGTACTGAAAGCAACATATTTCCGTACATATTTCAGTCTCCTATATTTTAGCAGTCAAAATATTCCCGACATTTGCAGGGTCAAATCCGATAAAGGGCAATAGGTTTTTAAGACAAAAATCTTATTCGAAAAACAAGTGCCAATGTACATCAATTTTGAATGCTGGAAGGGGCGGACCGAATTCCTTTCCCAGTTAGAGTACAAAGTATAATTGCTAACTCCTTCAGAAGGAGGAATGAGATAAAATTCTAGCATATGTGAATACTCTAACATTCCTCAGAGAGAATGCAAGCATTTCCCTAGCCACAAGATTAAAGATCAAATAGAAATAGGAAGAGCACGTTATCAATCCATATACGTGAGCACACAGCAACTATTTCACTCATGCAGTCACTCATCAATGACGTGTAAAAATTCGTTGATTTTCAGCCTCTCAGAGCCGGATAGGACAAAGGAATATTATATTATACATTTTATCGTATAAAAATTATCATATCTAACCGGCAGTATTTTTTTTAATCAGTAGTAACATATGATCATACTATAGTTATAATACGCATCAAATTTCAGCGACTTGGAAAACAAACATGCCTGACCGATCGGGAGTAGATAATAAGCGCAAAGTCTTGTGATTTGTTGCTTATTTATGAATGCTCATGGATGGGCAACTCATGCTCACAGAGTGCTAAAAAACCTTGAAAGAGAGAAAGACAGACGGAGCCAGCCGCAGCAGTTACAAGTTGTTTGTAGTTTCGCTGCAAAAGCAGTTCACTGCCATGGTGCGCTCTGGCGGCTCATGCAAGTGGTCGTGATATTTATTCCAAGATTTGAATTTCAGAATGACGCATGGTACAATAATTATAGTAATTTTAGACAGACTCTGCCTGAACATACATAACAAAATTATATTATTTCCTAGCTTTGTAAAATTAGTTTAGTACTGGAAACATAAACTGAATACAACTTTTTCAAAATACAACAAACATAGCTGCAACACTTATTTATTATTACACTATTTGTTAATACTTATTATTAGGCTATATGTCTTATTTGAAACAAAGAACGCGAGAATTTACAAGTCTTTATACAATAAAGAAATTATACATACTCTCAGAAAGGTAAGAGTTTGTATTCGCAAAGAATCACCCTCAGTGTGTTTATTTGTAACATAATATGTTATGCGTAAGAAAGTGCAATAGAACATAATACAAGATTTACCTCCATTCTTAATAAAACAAATCTTTCTCTTTCCACTCATTACTAAAGGGAAATGGTCTGATCGGAATATATAGGTTTTCACTTAACACGAGCCGCCACTTACTGCAGATGCTAGCGAACTTGCGCCTAACAAGAATCGCATACAGACACTACAGCTAGTACAGAGTCCATTCTACCTGCACTGAGGTTGTGTTGACACTTTGAGAGCACGAGTTGCCACCCATGTGAATGGTATTTGTGTAGTTGTGTTCTAATAGATTCTTTATATTAAGTTTAGAACTGTTATTATGTGAAATATACATATTGATTTTTATATCTATGTAACAAGGTAGATCAGTTTTAACCAAAATCCCAAGATCATCTGCAGTTTCTAAGTCAAAATCGTGGAAAATGGATAGCTTTTTCGGGGCCTATGGAATGTTTGGCATATGGGCTGAATAGCATTACTGTCACGATTTAATAAAGTAACTTTCGATAGTAACATTTAAACTTTCAACTCATTGATAACGACAAAATAGCGAGCAATATTATGAAATATCTTTATATCTGTCAATGTATGACGTCACTGGGACACGAACAAACTCGAAGCATATAATAATATGTTCGGCATGAACAAATTGCAATGAAAGCAAAACTGATGTAAAGAAAGATTGGGAATTTGTTATTGTAAAGAATACATTGTTTCAAAGACATATAATATTTTACATGTATAGCTTATTAATGTTACATTATTATTATTATTATTATTATTATTATTATTATTATTATTATTATTATTATTATTATTAGGCCTATTGTTATCTTCGCAAAAGAGTTTAAACAAATAACACTTGTGCTGTTTCTTCACCTTGGATAAATTCAATCGCAGCTAAGCTGCACCTGAATGTAAAGCGGAATGAACTATACTCGTCTTATTACCTATGCTAATAAAATTTTAACCGGCTGACCACCTGCACGATGTAATCGAGGTTTGCACTACACATTTTTATATGTTTTATAACATGAAATGAAAAAAATGAGGTGAAATGGAGACTGTTGGTGGAATAATATTTTAAAACTGACGGAAACATAAAAACCTACATTCTTTTGTACTTGTCCACTAGAAGAATCACTAAATTCAACGAAAGCAATGGAACTCAAGATCACGGAGTGATAACCCTATACTCTCGGAACTGAACCTCCAGAGGGGTACTGTTGTATGTTCAGAACACACAAATAGCTTTGTATTGTAGGTCCTTCATATCCCTATATTATTTTGAGCAATTAAATTATCGTCTAAAGTACAGAGTTAACGGTTTGGTTTACCGATGTACCGGCGCGCTGGTCCTCGGCGAGGACTGCGGTTGCGGCCGCCAGAATTAGTACCGTAACAGCGCAATTAAACCATAATACATTTACCTTATAATATATATTGAAAATATCGATCCTCTTGTCCACCACAAGCGGGATATCGCGTAAACATGTCCTCGTTCACACTCCCCAATCCAAAACCTACATTATAATTATGCTAAGTCCCAATTTTTCGAAATTCATTTCATTCAATCTAAGGAAGAAACATGCACTATGAAAATACCAAACTAAATTGTCTTTTTCGCAGCTCAACTGTAAGTGACTTATTCGTGCGCCAAAAGGTGGTGTTGTAGGTATCTTAACATGCATTTCGCAGTGTGTTTTTCATCAGTATCTAAGAAAGTTTTTTTTTTTGGCACTTAGAATATTTTTAGAATGTTAGATCCTCAATTATTGTACTGAAGTTCTTGTAATTACTAACTCAATGTTATCTTTGTGTTCCTGAAAACAATTGCTATAATTACAGTAGACCTACTCGCAAACATGGACCACCTTCTTTTAGAGTACCATGTATTGGGTATAGTGATAAGAATTAAGATGTAATAAGATGTTGCGTTTCTTAAAGATGATAGGGAAACCCAGTCTACTGAGTTAATTTTTTTAGCAATTTTTATGGCTAACGTTAGAGAACAGCGTGAATGACATCTAATCTAGCCTCTGTTAAAACGTGTCTGTTTCTAGGGCGTTTCTCGCTTAACATCGATTCCAGTTTCTCACTAACTTAAGTACTGCCCGCCTCGCTTGCGGTCGAGTTTTCGGAAATTTTTCAACAAATTTCATATAGACCCAACGAGCACGTACACATATCCTTTCTTCTATAGGCTAGTCAAATAGCGAATCATTCTATGTGATATGTCACAAGAAACTGCATTCATGATAATCGTAAAAGTTGATGGTACACTAGCTCTGACATGTCCAAATGCCATGAGTCGGTAAATCAAACCAATAACAAACTCATTGTGTTGCTAGCTGACTCTTACTATCTCTAAATAACCGCGATTTAGAGGTCCTGTAGCTTTTCCTTCATTACATTGACAGCCATTGGATGGAATGTAGGCTATGAAATGCAAGAGGTCAGGAGATAATTTTGCACGTTACAGAAAGGAAAACAGGAATGAACGGCAATAATTAATGTATAGATTCCTACAGACTCGTCAACATCTTAGGTCCAAATCCTCGCCATTCCTTTTCATTTTATTGTGTTTCAGGATAGTATAAAGTAATAATCTAAAAAATAAAATATAACACTAGTATTATGCAACTGTATTGTTCCAAACCTAATATTAAATTTATATTATTTATATCGCTAAATCACGATAACAATTTAAAATGATAACTTGACTGTTATTTATATCGCTAAAGAAAGATAAAAGAATATAAATAAGCTTGAATATTATTTATATCACTAAAGAACGACAACAGAATATAAATTATAAATATCGATTTGTTTAATTAAGATAAGATATTATATAATATACAAATTAATTATTTAAATAAAATAATTTACTAAGAACGACAACAGAAAATAAATGATCATATGAATATTGTTTGTGACGCTAAAGAACGAAAACTGAGTATAAATGATAACTTGAATATTATTTGCATCACTAAAGAGTGATAACAAAATAAAATTAGTTGAATATTATTTATATCGCTAAAGAACGGTATCAGAACGTAAATGATCATATGCATATTGTTTGTAACGCTAAAGAATGAAACAGAATATAAATAATACGTTGGATATTATTTGTATCGCTAAAAAACGGTAACAATATAAATAGGCTTAACTTATTTATATTTCTTTACCAATATAAATAACAAATAAAATAATATGAATGATGTTTTTTTATTTTAGTGGGTTATTTTACGACGCTTTATCAACATCTTAGGTTATTTAGCGTCTGAATGAGATGAAGGTGATAATACCGGTGAAATGAGTCCGGGGTCAAACACCGATAGTTACCCAGCATTTGCTCATAATATTAATGATAATTGAATATTATTTATATCGTTAAAGAACGATAACAGAATGTAAATGATAAATTGAATATTGTTTATAACGCTAAAGAACGATAACAATATAAATGATAACTTGAATATTATTTATATCGCTAAAGAACGATAAAAAAAAATAAAATGAAAACGTGAACAACGCCCGAACTCACAATCTTCGAACCATTAAGCAAGCACTTTTGTGGAATGACTCTCTAGTTCCGAAACTGCTTCTACAAGCGCATGGCCTATCTAACCCTATCTAACCTTTTCACTAACAATGAGTGGTGCTATCTGTTAGTAATGTTCAGAACGAAGGAGATAGAGAGGGAGAAAAAATTTCTCTTCCTGAGACGCCACAGGCCAACTTCATGGCCTTATGTTGGCGACATTGTGTATTTAGTTCTATTTGGTATTAACCATAACGGCACGGTTGAAAGTTACCGTAGCTAATTCTCCAGTTTAGCGGAAAATGGAAAGAATGCAGAAAATGAAGCGAAGCGGTCAAAAGGTGGGCAACTGGACCTGTAATCAGTTCCATAATACAACCACAGTCTAGTATATACAGTCACGAAGCTTAAGTTGATTAGAGTACTAGGAACAATAGACTGTGCCGGTACTATTTCGCATTGTCTGTAATGAGGCGATAGCAGCGATCGTAGTGGTTAGCAACTACTTATGGATGCATATTCCCTACGTATTGAGCTTCGTGACTGTATATACTAGACTTATACAACTATGAAAAGTTGACTGCTAATTTCCGCGGTGTAGCGTTCACTTTAAAACTTAGATACCGTCGAAGAAAATATGTAGTTTTGAAATACGGGACAACTGACATCCCGGAAAAGATTTTTACTGGACGCTGGGTATTTCATTCAAATAAAGGACATTTCCCTTAAAATCCGAGACGCCTGTCAATCCTAATTTCTATGCTCATTCAAAAATTATGCTATGTAATAGAAAATGTATTGTCATGAGCATGGATGGGCAACTCGTGCTCACAAAGTGCTAAAAAAAAACCTTGAAAGAGAGAAAGACACACGGAGCCAGCCGCAGGATTTACAAGTTGTTTGTAGGGTCGCTGCAAAAGCAGTTCACTGCCACGATGTGCTCTGGCGACTCATGCAGGTGGTCGTAATATCTACTCTATGATTTGAATTTCAGAATGACACATGGTACAATAATTATAGTAATTTTAGACAGACTGTACCTAAACACACATAACAAATATATTATTTCCTAGATTTGTAAATTAGTTTAGTACTGGAAGTACAAACTGAATACAGCCTTTTCAATATACAACAATTACAGCTGCAACACTTATTTATTTTTACACTCTTTGTTAATATTTCTTATTACATGTCTTATTTGAAACATAGAACGCGAGAATTTACAAGTTTTTATACATTAAAGAGTATTCCTCTGTTCTCAGAAAGGTAATAGTCTATATTCGCAAACAATGACAAATTCAAGGAAGTGTTTTATACATGTCACGGCAGATGAAATAAACTTACTTCTGAGCTCTTTCTGTATGTTGAAAGCTTTTACACTTCTTTCTTATATTAAACTCTGCCTCAAGCACATACGGTATATATGGAATCAAAGAGTATATTTGGAAATTCTGACTTAGGCAGCGTTACGAACAGTTCGATTCCTGATTTCGCTGGAATCTGAGTGGCGTGCTGCTCTGTAGATTTATCAATTCAAGCTATAAACTTTCGGGATCTTCTATCGGCTGTAAGCCAAAAGGATTTCAGAAAAATCTTGATTCCTTGTCAAATGTCACTGTTTCTCCAAACTTACCAGTGAATTCTGGTGTACGTCTTGAAGTAGGGTCTTATATTTGATAATAAGATTTTCTTATCACTTTTTAAGATAGTTTATAGTCAAAGAAAGTGAAGTTGTCTATGTTCTACATGATATTGCCACATATCCAAAATGCTCTTAGCTAGTCGATCATATAACGTGCAATTCTGTAACTCGCACGCACAACGTGCTAACGATATTTGATATCAGTTTAATCTTGTTGATATCTCATTTTTACCTTAAGCTATTCTAAATCAGATCTAGACAGTATTTCTTTACTAAAACCTTCACTGTGTTTATTTGTAACACAAAATGTCATGCGTAAGAAAGTGTAATAGAACATAATACAAGCATTACCTCTGTTCTTAATAAAAAAAAAACTTTCTCTTTCGACTCATCACTAAAGGGAAATGATCTGGGGATTATATTGTTTTTCACTTAAAACGAGCCGCCACTTACTGCAGACGCGAGCGAACCGCAAGACCCGCGTAGACACAGAGTTCATTCTACCTGACAGGTTGTGTTGACACTTTGAGAGCACGAGTTGCCCACCCATGGTCATGAGAGTTAAAACAATACATTATGACAACAAAACTGGAAATATCTCCAAAATGCAAGGAACAAGTTAATGAATGAATGAATGAATAAACGGAAAAGTACTGTAGTATATATCAAAATGAGACCTGCAATAGAGTAATCAAACTAGAAATGATGCTGAGATCGTAAAAAATTCACTAACCTTATCCAAGGGAATGTTGATAGTGATAATGGCAGTAAAATTATGATGGTGATTGTGATAATGATGATACTGACAAAATTGCATCATTAGACCCTGAGGTCTCTTAAATTCGAAGCAGGGGAAAGAGAAACCGATCCCTAGCATAGTTGCGAAGATAGTTTATTCCACAAATGATGAGCTCGTCTATACCGTATTGTGGTACCAATAGACGGTGTAATGCGACGAGAAGTAAACTGATCTGTACTTTTCAGGGTTAAGAAAGCAATATATGAAATTTAACCTTTAACAGAGTAAATTTGGAGTCGCATGGTTTTAGGGGAATTATAAGACTCTGAAGAATGGGAAAGAGGTATGGAAGTGGCTTTGTTATAACAGAATAAACAACGATAGACGCTACTGTGGACTCAAAGGAATTTCATTTTCTTCCCTTGTCTTAGAAGACCTCGACATTTCTGCCGCTTTAGAATCCCGCCGCTGAATCCTTCCGCCTGTTTGCTTGTGAAGTTGAACACAAGGGAGGAAGTTTACATACCGATTAGCATATATACATACACTGAATTTTCCTTCTTGTTGAATTGGTTAGCTAATCAACTAATTGACTTTCACATCAATAAAACTACGCTCTTGTTATTTAAATTGCATTCATTTTTAAGAGCAATTTTGTAAAAGCAAGAACATTTTGTTGCAAATGCGAACTCCGTAAAGTTGTTTTGAATCTATTTTGAATGTTTTAGTTAGAGCCGTTAGCTACAGGTATAGAACTGCAGTTTTTCGAGTATTTTGGCGTTCAGACAGAATAACATGGTGATCAGGAATGTTATCCTAAATAATGTTGTAAGATACAATGTGAATGCAATGAAGAATGTTATTGATACCATAGAAAAGAGAATGTTTAGATGTTATGTTATTTATTAAAAATTTAAGTTGATAAGTATAAGAGTGTTAGTTTTGCACTCCAGAACCACTGCGTTGGCTGGGTGGTCAGATCTTCAGCCTGTCACGCAGGTGGTTCGGGTTCGAGTCTCAGTTAGTCCTGGGATTTTTCACTGAAAAATCCATACTTACACTTGTGGCGGACAAGGTCGCAGTTGTGGTCCTCACGTTTCCTCATATTAGGCATTAACATAAGTCCGTCATCATTCCATAGCAATTCCCGAACGTCGGCTGGCAACGCACGGATGAGGCTAGCGTAGTGATGAGGAGGGTTGTCTTCCCGAAATCTGGGTACGCAACGAACCTTAGTGTAGTCAGCCGGTGTGGGTTTAGGAATGCGCCTAACTCGAGGGTTAGTCTCGTGAGATTCGTGGTGATGAAAGAGGTTATTAGGAATAAGTTTCTTTGGATTAATGTGATTTTATATTCTACTATATCAGTAAATAGATCTAGCCACTGTATCAAATACAAAAATAAATAATACCACAATTACATATAGTAAGACAGTAAAAATTTAGGGGTATATTTAGATTAAAATTTAAATTTTCAATATCAAGTACCTACATACGTAAGAAAACTTTTTCCATAATTCATTCCCTCAGAGATTTAACCAACGTTTTACCTCTCAGCCTTAAGAAGAACCTGATCCAAACTTTAGTGATGCCCCACCTCAATTATTGCGATTCTCTATTCATGAATCTACTGTAAATACTGATCTTGCCCATAGACTACAGCGTGTTCACAATATCTGCGTTCGTTTCGTTTGTAACATTAGAAATTTTGATCTTATAACACCGTCACTAGAATTGTTGTCTCGGGGTCCACTTAAAGAAAAACGATTCTTCAACTCTCTCTTATTACTATTTAAAATCATCCACACCTCCACACCCTCTTACCTAGCATCTCGTTTTGTTTACCTTTCACTACCTCGAACCCGGAACATGTACCTTTTCTCTATTCCTCTGCACAGAACATCCTTCTACTCATCATCTTTCAGCATATCTATTCCACCCCTCTGGAACTCTCTCCCTGACCATGTCAGAGACTGTCGGACAATATCAAAATTCAAATTTAAATTAAAAAACCACATTCTAGTTCATGGAATTGCTTGTTGAACACCTGTCAGGTTGCGCAACTTCGCCTTAAACCATGACATATAGTAAATATTGTAACCATGCTGTTGTAAAATTGACAATTAATATGTAATGTATTTATTATTGTTATTTGTTATTGTTATTATTATTACTATTATTATTATTATTATTATCATCATCAGTTATCAGTTATCACTATCATTATTGGTATCTCTGATTTTCTTTCTTTTTTTCTTGTATTAGCTCGATGAGAGCTCTATAGTGTTCTTTTGACCCTGTTGACCCTCTATTGGACTTTAATTTAATTTGTATTATTTTCACCAGCGTCTGTATTTTTTTTTTGTATTTATATGTGCTATCTGGTGGGATGAAAGAGAAGGCCTTATGGCCTTAATCCTGTCAGATTAAATAAATAAATAAATAATAAATAAATAATAAATAAATAAATAATAAATAAATAAATAAATAATAAATTCTGAATGATACGAGTATGTACATTTGTTATCAGACAGTACATCTCACTTGACGATGTGTCAGTGGAAGGACACTGTATGTATACATCTTAAATCTGATTAGTGTAACATGTTACTACTCAGCGATGTACCTATAGAGGGGAAATGGAAATGGCAAATCTACCCCATTATCTCCTGGCTTAGTTGTCTCATGAGTTATGCTTTATTGGTGACATTTATTAGGTTCAAACCTGTTCCCGAACAGCTAACTAAGGAACAACTATTTAGGCCTATCAAGAATTCTGAACAATAGACACGCAATATACTACAGTATAAACAGGCTAAAAGCAACAGAAATGGTTTTTAGGACAAGGTCAATCAAGACAAGGCCCAAAATATCTTTAAAAGAAATATTATGCATGCGAAAGAGATTGTTTATAAAGCAACAGAGGAGAGAATGCTAAGCTGGATTGAACATTGAAATGTAACCCCAAATAAATAAAAATGAAGTAGAAAGTAGAAGGACATGCTCTATTCCATTTAAAATGTCCTAATTCTATGTTAAGGATTAACTGAGAAGAAAAATAGTCAAATATTGGAATCATGACTACACATCTAGTGCCAACGGTTATACCCCCCCCCCCAAAATCAATTTTCCCACGATAAGGCTTATATAATAGATTAAAGTACAGGGACATCATTTTATTTTTACTTCAATTTTTATTGTACCTGAGTTTTTGAATGTACTTCACTCCCACCCCTTTTACTAATGAAGTTCAACCGTACTCCACACAGATCCAAGACCGCATATACAGTCATAGTAGCCTTACGGTCATATTAAACAGTGCGTTCCAAAAATATGTTTGCATTTCTCAGTGACGAAAGAGCTTTCAATATTGAATCATTTTCGCACAGGTACTGTCGTCCAGTTGCCTACGTCGCATTCCGGTTTCCCCACCTCCTATTCGCCTCTCTGTAAATGCTAGTGGCTGGGCTGTCTTAGGTCTTTTCCGAGAACATTAATTTCTGTTAGGAATTGGGCGTCTACGTAATATTATACACATACAACTGTTTAAAATAACTTAAATAAAAGGGCCTCGTTAAGTAATTAATTGTCACGTGATTTCCTCCCTTTCTACGACCCTGCGACATAACCACTTGGACGGACAGTAGATAGCATGTCTGAGTAATTTTATCTTTTCGGATCGGGCAGAAGTGAAGATTTAATTTACAGTACATAAGGTACTCTTTTATAGAGTAGGTACAGAATTATTTCAACCTGAGTTACTGATACGAAGTACGAACCTGGTAATTGGAGTTACGTACAATAGTCTATAGTGCGATAATATGCACATTAGAACTGAAGCCTGTATCGAAATGAACAGCGACCAGTTTCAAAAATGTGTTTAAATATCCATATTATGATTATTTTTCAATTTAACTTCATTCTCTATAGTGTACGCTAATGTGTTGTAGACAGTATAATATGCACTGCATAATGAATACGTCCGCATGGACAGCTCAGTTCGTGAGTAAAAATACTCATTGTTAATGCTGTACTGTATTTTGATTAAACAAAAACCTAATGAAAATTATCAAACTCAAAAGCGTGATATTTCCTAGTTTACGTAAATGGATGAACTACGTTTCTTCCCTCCTATACCTAGTAAAGTGATTTGTTTGTATATTACGTCAGTATCATCGAACTCCAGTCATGGAAGGGGATAGCAAAAGGTGCTTCCGGTTCTAAATCGTTGATCCAAAGGTATAGCCAGGTTAATATTAGAAATGTTAGTAAAAATGAAATGATGTCCCTGTATATACTCTTTGGCAAAGGAGTACACATTATAAAATTGAATTTTCATTTATTCAGTGTATTACGAAGAAATTATGAAAAAAGTCGTGTTATGTCTCTGAGGAAATATCTGGGCGTTCCAATACTATCTGAATCAACAACAGAGATTTTAGTGAAAAAAGTAACAGAAGACGCATTAAACCACTAGTAAATTGGCCTTGACTAAAGCAAAAATAATATATCTTACGTCCGTACTGTACAAATTTCTTACTGATAATGGAAGGGACATATCATTTAATTTATCATTGATTACATGGCTGGTTACATATTACTGTATGGATATTATACTTCTATGAATTATTTAATAGGGGACGAGAAATATAGGCGTAAAAGAAATTAATGTTATATGGTATACGGTAGCTATGTTGAAAGAAGGGAGGTAAATTTCCACATATCTCTTTACATAATGAACGGTACAGCTTGCACATGGTACGTACAGCAGTGGCAAAAAAAACCGGACCGACCCTTGTAGCTGATTTCAGAGCCTTGTTCACTCCAGAGCACGATAGAGTAGTAACTAAGATTTTCGTGGTTCGAATCCTGCCTGGGAAAGCAATTTTTTTTCGTTCCTTATTCAAATTTATTCCAAATACTTTTCGATTGCAGCGATATTTTACTATTTAATTAGGCCTAACTTATTATTCCCAGAACATAAATTTTACCAGCAATCGAAAAGTACTGGGAATAAATTTGAATAAGGAACAAAAAAATTTCCTTCCCAGACACGAATTCTTAGTTAAAAGTCTATCGTGGACTGAAGTGAACAAGGCTCTGAAATCAGCTACAAGGGGACGGTCCGGTTTTTTTTCCACTACTGTACATAAACCATGGGTATGATAAAATCAATGTCAGACATGAAAAGCTTAAAAATATGTGCATTTCATAACATTTATGTCTCAGTTATACATTATAGTAGTTTTACTCCTTGGATACGAGATATATGAGTAGGCCTACATTACGCCCGAAGGGAATTAGGGATTTATACAGGCCTATAAAGTTTTCCATGGTAACAGGCTATTGCAAGAGAGTAATGTTTGCAATTTACAGAACTTCTGATATTGAACAAAATACAGAAATGAATAAAATGAAAAACGAATTAGTCTTTAGCGGAATTGAAATAGAAATTAGGGGCCATATTCATAGACACTCTCAGCGCGGGCTTCCGGTGATGTTATGACTAAGAATGTGACGTCACGCAGTAGCCTGTCTTGATCGTTATCCACGAGTGTAATAGCAAAATTATTGATGATCATTCTGATGAACATTTGTTTTCGTGTAATATTGCACTTCGTTATAGAACCAAGAACATCAAAGGCAAGGTATCATATTCCTGCTTTAATTATTTCCTGGAATTGTAATCGTTATTGTGGATAATAAAATGTTAGTAGCAATTATTCCCTTTAACAGGCTTATCTTTTTCGTCTATCATAAAAATATTTTATGAAGATCACAGTTCATTTTTCTAAGTATATGGATACTAAATCCCATGCGAATTATTTCGTAACAGCTTTTTATAATGGCTTAATTTATTGAGGTTTTGCTGCATATATTGAATACGTCGTTAGATTGATTTAATTTGCAAAGCGACATTTTATTTTGAATTATACAACAGAAAATAAAAACAGACTTAAGCCTTCGCTTGTTGTAGGTATTATGACTTCACTGATGTTATAAGGATCAGAAATTATTTGTAGAGCTCAGTTCAGTACAATATTTGTACTCTGAAAATATTCGTTCTACGTCACAAGATGTAACTGGAGTAAATCTGAAATATGATACAGTATTTCTTACTAGCGTCCCGTGCCGTGGAGTCGTTGTCTAAGGTATCCTGCCTAGGACTCGCGTTACACAATGCGCTGGTTCGAGTCCTCATGGGGGAAGAAATTATCTCATGAAATTTCGGCCAGTGTATGGGATCGGTGTCCATCCAGCTTCGTGATGCACTTGGGGAGCTACGATAGGTAGTGAAATCCGGTTGCGAAAGCCAGCTATAACGGCTGGGGGATTATTGTGCTAACCACACGATACCTCCATTCTGGTTGGATTATCGTCCACCTCTGCTTCTGCATGTGAACGTGAGGTCAGCAGCCGGATTATCTTTCTGGAACCTTCAAGGATTGTGGCGTCACGGATTATGATTATTATGATGATGATGATGATGATTATTATTATTATTATTATTATTATTATTATTATTATTATTATTATTATTATTATTATTATTATTATTATTATTTGTTACTATCATCAGGTGTACAACTCAGGTGTGAATCTAATAGTGTATCTCGTATCCGGCACATAATATTTTTATTTTTTATTTTATTGGGTTATTTTACGACGCTGCATCAACGTCTAGGTTATTTAGCGTCTGAATGAAATGAAGGTGATAATGCCGGTGAAATGAGTCCGGGCTCCAGCACCGAAAGTTGCCCAGCATTTTCTCGTATTGGATTGAGGGAAAACCCCGGAAAAACCTAAACCAGGTAACTTGCCCCGACCGGGATTCGAACCCGGGCCACCTGGTTTCGCGGCCAGACGCGCTAGCCGTTACTCCACAGGTGTGGACGGCACATAATATTAAACCCATAATAATTGTTTTCAAGAAAATTTTTCGTTTCTATTGTAATGACAGCTAGGAAGTTCGTATCTAATTCCGATGTTGAACTTGGACTGTAACTCAACCGAATGCATAGCAGCACGAGACGTCAACATTTAACGAGGAATAATCCGGGAAAAAATAAACGTGTTACACACTCCTGTTTGCATAATTATTTAATAACAGATGAGTTTACTTTTTTGGAATCAAGCATAGGCTAATAATATCATTACGTAAATAATGCAATAACAACAGAATAGCCAACTTTGTTCAGAATCTAAAGTATTAATATAAATTAACAATGCTCTTCAAACTATTCACGATTCTATGCAGATCCACAGATTGATACTATGCGTTGTTTATGTGGATTGCGTATCGTCTGTAGCGAGAGGAAGTAGGGAAGTGGGAGCGCGGGTGATATCTACAGGATGTTAAAAAGTATCCAATATTTTAGGAAGTGCTAGTATGTATCAAAACAAGAAAATAATGTCTAATAAACATGGGTCCTACAACACATACTTTCTGAGATCTGAACACTTGTTCATAGGAGTGCTCAATGTGACGTCCATTCATGGCAATGCATTCCTCTGCCCTTCGGCGTGAGGAATCACGCACTCTTTGAAATTTGTTTTAATACGCTAATAAGAAAGTCCTGATAACGATCCCCAGTTAATCACTGTGGTAGCACGTATGGCCCTATTAATCTATCACCAAGAACGCCTGCTCATAAGTTGATTGAGAATTGGTGCCGATGCCTTGTTTCTTCAACTGCATGGGTTTTTCTCAGCCCACACATGTTGATTACGAAAATTCACAACAACATCTCTGCTGAACCCCGCTCATATTCGCAACCAAACTTTTGTTTTCAGTATTCCTTGCGACGTATCATTATTCCATGTCAGAGATGTCAACTACGGTATGATTTCCTGGTACTGTAGGGGAGAGAAATGCATTGCCATGAATGGACGTCACATTGAGCACCTCCTATGAACAAGCGTTCAGATCTCAGAAAGTATGTGTTGTAGGACCCATGTTTATTACACACTATTTTCTTGTTTTGATGCATAGTCACCTCCTAAAATATTGGATACTTATTTCTAACACCCTGTGTATACCTCGCTATACTCAACTAAAATCTACTGTTTTAGCACGAACTTCCTATCATAACACTCATTACTCGTATAAGGTAAGTCAATAAATTACATCAGTAATATATTTATATAAGTCGCGAAAATTTACTGTCGAAAGTTGACGCTCTGAATTGCCGGTAAGCGGACGTCACTTTTCCAAAGGTGCCGTACTAAGCGAAATCTGTTTTCAAGGGTACATTCATTACAAGGAAAAACAAGTGAGAAGACCATAAGAAAGGTGAACGTTTTTATTATGCAGCGTTATTCAGGGAGCGAACAGCCAAAAAAATGAGCATACAAAACGGGCGACCTGCGCGATCAACAGCCCCCTTCGAATGCATCATGTTCATGTTAACAACCCTTACTGAATGCAACAGGGCCACATCGGCAGCATGGAAGACTTTGAGTAGCAACATATTGTTCTACTGCAAATGTGAGCAAAATTCATTCCCTGTAGAAACACAGTAAGAGTCCTAGCAGTGTGTGTGTGTGTGTGTGTGTGTGTGTGTGTGTGTGTGTGTGCGTGTATGAGTATGGATGGATGGATGGATGTATGGATGGACAGTTTATTTCCTTCTTTGGTTTTTACTTAATACTAGTGTTGTGGGATTTAATCGATTAGTCTAATCGATAAATCGATCAATTTCTGTTGTAAGGTTAATCGATCAAAAATATTTAATCGAATAATCGAGTCGATTAAAATTAATCGGTTATAGTTGATATTAATTATTATTTCTGTCTCTGAAATTGCTTACTTCAAAGCATAATAGTACTTTATTTTCTAACTGTAAACCAGGTAGCGTAGGGAAAATGTTTGCACAAACACTTCATAAAGAGATAGAGATATAAGGACAGTGACCTAATCTACCTCTATTGAAAGTTGAAACACAATTTGAAACTCTTATTAGGTTTTATGGTTTTCCAAGAAAACTTCTACCTTGTTGTCAGCTCATCTTCCTAGTTTATGAAATACATATTTTTCTGGGATTCGTCCCCCTCATCCCTTATAAAATAGCCATGTCCATACTTGTGCAAGTGAGAGCGTAACTACCTTCTTCTCTTTCTAAAATCTAGTAATTCGATTACAATTGGGACCAGTCTTCTGTTTCGACCGCTGTACTTTTGCAGTTGCAGCTTCTGTACTGAGTTTGTATATGAAGGTTGAGTGTTTAATTAGACTATTACACTCTTACTACGTCATACTACTTTTGAATAACAAAACGGTACGAAAGGACGTATTTCAACCAATCATGGCTGCTTATCGCACAATTTTATCGCGTCCCTAGCATTTCTTTAATTTTATCGCGTCCCTAGCATTTGTTTAATTTTATCGCGTCCCTAGCATTTGTTTCTTTGTTTGTCAACATTTGAAACTGCGCTGGTCTGGACGTAAATATATATATATATATATATATATATATATATATATATATATATATATATATATAATTACAAACCACTCCAGTCGATGCACAGCAGTTTCAAATATTACTCGCCTTGGCATTCAAGAACAAGAATTATACCTATGCATCTTCCCTGAAATCCTATTTACAAATAAGTGAAGAGCACCATTCGGAAATCCTGAATAAGTTGAATACACCATGTAGGCCTAAATCAACGAGTTCCACTTCTATTACGCACACGTCCAATATAACATCAATTGAACCACCAACCACATTCAAATTTGAAAATTGTACATTCAATAATTATTCCTTTTAAAATGATTTATGTTTATTTTTTATGTCATCGTCGTTAATAAAAACTTTTCTAAAACTTGTGTATATTAGTTAGGTTATGTTATAGCTCTGCTATATGATATTATGGATAGTCACATATCAGAGAATGTTTAATATTAAGATTTATTGAAAATCATCTGTTAAGTGACATTTATTACTGGGATTCGGATAATTGAAGTGGAATGCAACTGTTTTAATAAAAATGAAACTGAATCAACAAAGCCTTCTTGACTAGTAACATTGCCATCGTGTATAGATCGAGAACTTATCGACGAGAAGGCATTGCTAGTAATCATAACTCACTACTGCCATCTAGCATGCATCTAGCGTAATATTTGTAATGTTGAGATGGTACAATAATACACTTGAAGACAGGTGTATTTTCGTAAGTCAATTAATATTTTATTGTATTGGAGTACTTCGTTACTTCTAATCTTTATATACTTTCTTCTAATCGTGTAATAATCAATTAAATCCCACTCGAGTTTTGATTTTCTCTAGATAAATCAAAACGTCTAGTGAGATTACTGTTGATAAAGAAAAAAATCAGTTTTCTGTGGTTTGTGAAAAGTGTAAATTCCATTATGTCATATGAGAATTTGAGAGGTAAACTCGGTGAAACGTTTGGATTTAAACTGAACGATCGTGGAGAAGTGCATGACAGAAAAAAAAGTTTTGTCGTGTTCAGTGATGCAGGAAACATTGTCACTAACCGTAGAGCGGCACTTAATTCGGAGCATGTGAGTGCACTCATGTTTAAAATCGTGGATGAAGCAGTATTAACTAGGTGAGTCCTCATACTTTTTGTTATTTATGTTTGTCTAAAAAATTCCCGGAGAAATTGACACAATAAATTATAAGTCTCATAATAAATATGTTAGTAGGTAATTAAAATAGTTGTTTTGTAATATAACGATATAATATATTTATACAGATATACAACATTTAATACTTATGCTTATCACCGAACACAAGTGTATTACAGTATATTAAAACATTTTTTAACTCGATAGATTAATCGATTAAATTCAAATAGTTAATCGACTAAATATTTTGATCGATCAACAGCACTACAGTTAGTACACGTTTCACTGCCACAGGGTATTTACTCATTTGCAGTGTGAATAAATACATACACATATTTACGAAATGTATTATTTTATTATTAACATACTGTTTTGTATAATTTCTGTAAATGTTACAACCTGTGCTACATTTTACAGGTGTAAATGATGTACTCGTCAGTATGTAAAGAGCAATATTATATCAATATCAATCTATATGTATGTAACAATTTGTATAGTTGTACATAAACATAATTATGTAACTAGCTGTGCATTTACGAATGTCCCATAGGTCTTTTTTTTCCGGGAACGGGAATATTGCCTTGACGACGAGTTTGTTTTCCTTTCCACTATACTTTCCTACTTCTATGAGTCCACACCTGTGGAGTAACGGTTAGCTCGTCTGGCCACGAAACCAGGTGGCCCGGGATCGATTCCCGGTCGGGGCAAGTTACCTGGTTGAGGTTTTTTCCGGGGTTTTCCCTCAACCCAATATGAGCAAATGCTAGGTAACTTTCGGTGTTGGACCCCGGACTCATTTCACCGGCATTATCACCTTCTTCTCATTCAGACGCTAAATAACCTAGATGTTGAGAAAGCGTCGTAAAATAACCTACTAAAATAAAATACTTCTATGAGTAGTTGTGTTTTGATGCGTTGATGACGTCGCACCTGGGCTGTCGTACCCTCTATAGGGCGATAGCTATCTGTACGAAGTTGCTAGGTCTGAGAATTAGTATGAAGAGGTAAAGCTTGATCTTTTTTTTTTTTTTTTGAACAGAATAAATTATTGTTTTTTTTATAGATTGTTATTACTGCTGCTGTTACATAGACCTATTACAATAATTCTTATTATTACAAATGGCTACAAATTATCATACATTTTCTTATACTGCGCTATATGTAACGATTTCTTTCCCCAATAATCATTGTAAAGTCTGCTTTCTACATTGCACATCTTTCTATGCTACATGCGGTTGTTCTTGTTTTACGGACTAAAAGCTCATTAATGTATGTTAGAAATGGCGACATTCGAAGAAGGTGCCCGAGCAATTGTTAAGTAAGGGCTTCTGTCATGTCAGTTGCGAAGACGCCGCACAGTCCAGAAATAAAAGTTGGATGCCAAGTCCTGAATCATTCATGTGCTGAAGCAGTACTGTGAATTTAGACCCCTATCTAACGCAAGCCCAAATTTGATTCCAAAGGCGGAATAGTGTCAGTGTCCGTTACATTTCCACCGACCTTACAGAGGACTTGCACGGTTCGTCGGGAGCTAACGATTCGCTAGGTCGTTCAGGGAGGAGAGGAAGAGCGTTCTTTGGGAAGTTCAAGTGCGGATATCAAGCTGCTCGCGAAACTCGTGAAGATGGGAAGAAGTGCTATGCAAGAAAAATAGACTGTCTTGTATCAGAATGTGTGTCAGTTCATAGAATGTGCAAAGTATT
Organism: Periplaneta americana; assembly: GCF_040183065.1. Taxonomy (NCBI): domain Eukaryota; kingdom Metazoa; phylum Arthropoda; class Insecta; order Blattodea; family Blattidae; genus Periplaneta; species Periplaneta americana. Next base: position 126,693,532 of record NC_091132.1, on the reverse strand, counting down.
GTGAAAACATATTTTATATCTGGGAGTGTAGGCTGTGTGTAAATAAATTCAAGTAATGATGTTGATAGAAATATAAATGTCTTTTTCTGAGAAGTATGGAATACTTCTTGCGTCTTCAGTTCAGAAACTTCTTCTAAAAACACTACAACAACTCTTTTAGTAGCTGTCAGAGTGCTGCATTGGAGTTAAATCGCTCGCTTCAACTCGGTCGAGTATCGCACCCTCGAGTGAGATACGATCGGTCGTGATACGCTCGTAATAAATAGGAGCACAGTACAAGGTCATCTTACCGACATATCTTATCTTGTATGGAAGGCGACAGATAAGATACACATATGTTTTGCTCACATGTTAAAAATAAGGCTCTATTTTCTGCATTTATGTCAAAAGTTTAATGGAACAGTCAATGGAACGTACCAAAACAGCAACATGAAGTTATAAATAAAATAGTATGAAAAACTTCGATATACAGTTATTATTGCTAATTAATAATTATTCAATATTTGGTTTACCACATATATAATATGATAGGTCCATACATAGTGTTCCGCCTATATACTGCGACAATGTAGAAACGTTTTACAAAATATTATTGATATATCAGTAGATTAATAACAGTATTAGTACAGAGATAACGTCACAGAAAATATAATAAAACGAATAATCATACTGCACAACTGTTACAGACGCATAGATTGATACACTAATTATTATTATTATTATTATTATTATTATTATTATTATTATTATTACTTTGTAGAAAACTTGATACAATTCTTGCATTATCGTGATTGTGTTCTCTGTTTATAATAATTACATTTACATCCAATGACATCTATCAGATGTGGCAAAAACAAAATCACTCCTATGTGAGGGGGAAAAAAAAAAAAAAAAAAAAAAAAAACATTTACCTACAACATTTATATTACATTTTAAAGCAAGTTTTGTACTTGTACTATGGAGAGGTTAGTTAAACACTGCAAAGTTTTGAAATGATAAACATGTATGATGTTACTACACAGTTCATCACTGTAACAAGAACGAATGTCTAACGCTCGGCTTATACCTTTCGAGGATTTATCGCTCGTGACAATTTTACCCATCATGCATGTGCGCTACCTATCGGATTATGCTATGAACTACTTGGCACTCGAGCGAAAACGTCCGATGTAGACGTCTGGTAGCTGTTTGGTCTTTTCCTAGTACCAACATTAAACTCACTCACATAGAAGGACTCCCTAACCCTGTGATGAGCACGACGGAAGGATATCACAAAGATGTTACAGAACTAGAACATGAGAAAGGACTATCTCCAGTTCTGTGAAATGTAGATATCAGTCACGCAGGGAATCAAACCACATACCGCTTGGCTAGGAATTGCACGTACTATCCACTGAGCCATAGCTGCGGATCTGGATTTTGTCTTTTTCCATGTTTTTTAAGTATTGCTACCTGTACTGATTTTAGTTACTTCTCTATATTTAAAAATTGCAATTTTCTTGTTTATGTTCGTTAATATCTTAGAGTGTTTCCATCTTTTGTTTGTTTTACTATTTCTGGAATATCCTAATGATAGATCCATGTTGTGTCCAAAGTTACAATACGGACAAGAAAATTACAAGAATCCCCTTCAAATGGCGGCAAAGAGACTTGGAAATTCTGTCATCTCATCTGCTTTAAGGCATTTACAGAACCATTCAGCAAATAATTTTTTGTCGTCCAAATATCATGACGTACGATGCGGAAGACATGTTCGTACAAAACTTTCGGAATTCAAGATATTTGTTTGAAGTCAATTCGCCGATCCTTCAAATTATATCAAGTACGGTATTGATTTATAATTGGTTATTTTACGACGTTTTATCAATTGCTGTGGTTATCTAGCGTTGAGTAAGGTGAAGGTGATAATGCTGGTGAAATGAGTCCAGGATCCAGCGCCGAAAGTTACCCAGCATTTGATCATAATGGGGTTGAGAAAACCCGGGAAAATCTTAACCAGGAAACTAGTCCCAACCAGGATTTGAACCTCCTCCCGTTTGTTTCACGGTCACGCAAGCTAACCATTACTCCACAGCGGTGGACTACGGCATTGATATTTCTTGGCGTGGTCACAGAAACATATCTTCCAAGACGGGGTTCGACTTTGATCTCCGTTCTTCCTCTATTAAATTCCGCAACCCAACCCACAAAATTTTACGTATTTCATTTCGAATATTCCTAGTAGGCCTACATGTAATAATAATAATAATAATAATAATAATAATAATACTGACTTACTGGCATTTAAGGAACCCGCAGGTTCATTGCCGCCCTCACATAAGCCCGCCATTGGTCCCTATCCTGAGCAAGATTAATCCAGTCTCTATCATCATATCCCACCACCCTCAAAACTATTTTAATATTATCTTCCCATCTACGTCTCGGTCTCCCCAAAGGTCTTATGCCCTCCGGCCTCCCAACGAACACTCTATATGCATTTCTGGATTCGCCCATACGTGCTACATGCCCTGCCCATCCCAAAGGTCTGAATTTAATGTTCCTAATTATGTCAGGTGAAGAATACAATGCGTGCAGTTGTGTGTTGTGTAACTTTCTCCATTCTCCTGTAACTTCATCCCCTCTTAGCCCCAAATATTTTCCTAAGCACCTTATTCTCACACACCCTTAACCTATGTTCCTCTCTCTCACAACCATGGAATGTGGTTTACAGAGTTTATTATTCTTTATTTCATTATTAACGCCCAGAATTAGTGATTCGTAAAACAAAAAACTGTATGTTAATTACATCTTGTTCACAAAGTTACATCAGTTTTATTTTTTCATTAATTGTAACAAACTTCAATCCTAAGTGTTTTCACTAATTTGGACATAATTTCCTGATTTTCACGTTATTTCTTGTTATTGATGTACGTATTTCTTGCTGACATTAAAATTATTACGCCATACATAGTATTGAATTGTTATATATTGTGTACTGCATTGTAAGTTGATAATTCAGCATTCATTGTTGAATTGCGCCCGGACACAAGCTATTTTGTTCATTCGGGTTATTAATTTACATTATCTGACATTAAATTACACAAACTAAACAAATAACACTTACGTCCTTGTTCGGAGTTTACGTAGGTCATTTTTGTGCGAAGATTTATCCTCAGATTAGCTCGCGAAGTATTGCACCGAAGCTCAGTACATTTGTTTGCTGCGATCCTACCCTGCTGCAAGATACACGGTGAAAGGTAGTTGAACTTAACCCACCACCTTCAAGTCGCTGACAGCATGGTGTGTGGGGTACTATATGGCGGCGTTGAGACATCTTGCAATTGCCGTCAGTGCTTTCGAAACACTTGTAATTATCTCATTATCTGTAATTCCTATAATTTTTTTATTTTACAAAACTTACTCTAAATAATGAGTTCTATGGATCCTGTCAATTAATGTACTACCTTACCTTCCACACTGTATATTCGTGCCTCTGATTGAGATTCTAGCTGACATGTACAGCTGTCAAAAGAAAAAGTGGCCGCTCTCCTGGAACAAAGTTCCCTTCGGGTATCTTCGCTACAATTCGGAGACAGGCGATGTTACATGTTGTTGGACCACGTTGCCTGATATCTACAGTTATAATTGAAGTATTCTGTGTGTTATCGATAGCATAATGGTAGCGTTCAGGCCTCTTATTCATGAGGGCCTGCGTTCGACTACAACCACGTGCTTTTTATGTTCTTTTTTGTTCTGTTTTTGAGAGAGACAAACTATACATAATGACTCCTTTTTCTTTTACGATTATTTTAGTAATTAACATCAGGTTCATTAATATATTATGCCATGACTTTATCATTATGATATTGTGGCTGCAAATGGAAAGAAAAAAGATTTTATTCTCAATAAAAATATCTTTCGTGGCATAAACAAAACAAATTTACTGGCGTCAGCCTTAAAACATTCAAACAATTAAGCGTTCAAAAAACAAAACAAAAAGCCATAATTCAATATTTAGTCTATCTTCCTCTTATCTCGATCATCTTGCAGTCGAGTGGGCATGGAATTGACTAGTCTATGCAAATAGCGACTGTTTTTAGACACGATATACCAGGCATTCTGAACATACATACATAAGTGTTCTGTCCATGGCAGGTCTTTCATTGCAAACCCAGCAATCTCCAATCTTTCCTATTTTCTGCCTTCCTCTTAGTCTCCGCATATGATCCACATATCCTAATGTCGTCTATTATTCTTTTCAACCAGAGACCCAACCAGTTACTTTTTATGTTTCTAATGAGTTTCAGCATCATTCTTTCTTCACTCACTTTTTCAAACACAATTTTATTTCTTATTCTATATGTCCACTTCACACGCACCGTTCTTCTCCACATCCACATTTCAAATGCTTCAATTCGTTTCTCTTCATTTCGTCGTAATGTCCATGTTCCTTCCCCATACAATGCCACACTCCACACAAAGCACTTCACTAATCTCTTCCTTAGTTCTTTTTCCAGAGGTCCGCAGAAGATGCTTCTTCTTCTATTTAAAGCTTCCTTTGTTCATGTTTGCAGTTTTTCTTGGGAAGGATGGGCCTAAATGCGGTAACATCCCGTTGCTTTCCGCACACCACTATCTCTTTCGCATCTTATTAAATTCCAGGGGACCCAAGCGTGGAGATGAGGAGAGTGGATTTGACTAATTGGGCCCTCCGGACTTCACCGAAAGTCACGGCAAGGGTTAAATATTAATTCTATCAGGATGTTTGACCCTATCAGAGATCGGGAAATCTCAATTAGCCTTTGCCCCCCGCATCCTGGACTAGCTTCTACGAATCATCAGAAAATCTTAGAGTGTGATTGGGCCAATTTTTCCGAAAATGTTTCCACACTTTTGCCCTCGTAGCTCAGCGGACGAACGTCGGAATTTAGATGTCAACGTCTCAGGTTCAATTCCTCGTTACTCCTTTTCATTTTATTGTGGTTCAAGATAGTATAATGTAATAATACAAAAAGAAAAACTAATAGCAGTATTATGCAACTGGATTTTTCCAAACCTAATATTAAATTTATGTTATTTATATCGCTAAAGAACGATTACAATATAAATAACTTGAATATTATTTATACAGTATCACTAAAGAACGATAACAGAATATAAATGATAAATATCGGTTTGTTTAATTAATATAAGATATTATATAATACGTGTTTAATTATCTAAATAAAGTAACCTATTTTACAAAGAAAGATGTTTATTTGTGTTATAATAATTACCTACATAAAATACAGATTATTTATATTTCGAAAGAACAATAACAATATAAATAACTTGAATATTATTTTATAATGCTAATTTATGAAAACAGAATATAGGGTAAATGATAACTTGAATATTATTTATATCGCTAAAGAACGATAACAATATAAAAAACGTGAATATTATTCATATCGGAATTTCACAGATTTATTACAGATGTATTTAAGAAATTGTAGAAGAATAGTAATTAGTAACAGTGTCCTATTTATTCTTCTTGGAGCCAAATTTGTAACTTTTAAAAGTGTGGTTACTATGTTGAAGTGTATGTGTTGCAACGGATGCTTGATTTGTTATGTATGTGAGTCAGTTATGGGATGCTTGATGTCGTCGCAATGTCGTAATTATAGTTTGATTGTGTTTGTGTGACTATTGTGTATTAATTCATGATGTGTGGTACGGAAAGCTGCATATTTGTGTTATAAAAGTGTTACGTATGTGTGTTGTTAATATTTTTGTATGCTTCAAATTGATAACTGATATTTGTTTTGCAATCGCAATGCCTAATTTACGGATTGTTTATGTTTTGTTTACATCGCGTAAGCTAATTTAATTTTCTTTTCCATTTCTCTTTATGCTTATCTGTTTTGTGTATAAAACTATAGCCCTAACATACATATGTAAAATAGGGCTAACCCCCACTGGAGATACAACAATAATAATAATAATAATAATAATAATAATTATTATTATTATTATTATTATTATTATTATTATTATTATTCATATCGTTATAAAACGATAACAGAATAGAAATGATGACTTGAATTTTATTCATATCCCTAAAGAACGATAACAAAATATAAATAACGTGATATCCATCAAGAACGATAACTGGATATAAATGATAATTTGAATATCATTTACATCGCTAAAGAACGATTAAAAAATAAAATGAAAACTTGAAGAAGGCGCAAACCCACAACCTTTGAATCATTAAACAAGCACTCTACCGCTGGTCTGCGAGGAGCAGATATGGAACACTTCCATAATTCCGGAACTGCTTGTACAAGCACATGCATCGTGTAACATCGCCGCGACCCGAAGTGGACTTTGAAAATATTCGCTGTTCACGAGTGCGGCCACTTTTTTTTTTTGACAGCTGTACATCTACAGGGTGATTCAGGATGTTTGCAACAAACTCTGGGGATCGATAGATGTCGCAATAAGGATCATCTTTCGTAAAACAACCCATGCACTCCGATGCTTCGTTTATGAGCTAAGCGGCATCGAACAAAATATAGGTTTTAGTGGCATTAACAATTATGAAATGAATTATTTTTCAAGTATGTTTGTTGGCAAGTTACAGGTGTTTAAAGTGTCTACCCTGAACCTGATTACATTCATTACAGCGTCGTAGCAGTGGTTATCGGACTGTGTCTAATTTCATCAAAAGCAGCTAATACTCGCATAGTCGGTTTCTCTCTGGTGTCAATTCGATTGGTGTATTACTTCACATATCCCAAAAGAAAAAAAGATTAAGGGCGTGAAGTCGGGTGATCACACTGGCCACGAAATAAATCCGGCTCCCCCAATCCATTGCTCCCCGCAGATGTTGTTCAGATGTGCTCTACAATCAGGTTATAGTGTTTTAGGACGTTATGTTGAATCACATGTTCCCTCACATGGTGAAAGGTATATCCTCCATGGGCAGCGGAAGCGTGTTTCGAAGAGCGCTCCATTCAAACGGGGCAGCAAAATGACAGGACACTTGTAACCTCTTCGCAAGGGTACTTGAGGAAAAATAAGTGGATAATTCACTTCATAATTAACTGAAAATATCACTAAAACCTCTCTTTTTTTCAATATCGCGTAGCTCCTACACGAAGTATGGAGAACATGGTTGTTTTGCGAATAATGGTCCTCTTTTTGAGATATACCTATCCCAAGAGTTTGCTGTAGAAGTTCGGAATCACCCTGTGTTATCAGGCAGTAGGCATACATCTCACTTGACGATATGTATCGGAGGAAGAGAAAATGTTTGTGTGCATCTGAAGTCTAATTGATGTAATTTTTTAACAAAAAAGCCGCCCTAAATAAGGGTTCGAGTAGATCGGCCTACTAATCAATTCATAAAGAGTAATCATTAAAACCAATTGTGTGACAATTTGAAAGGAAAAAGAAAACATTAAGATAAATGATACGAAAACATAGGAAATCATTTACAATAAAAGTTTGTTGGGTACAAATGATTACTAATTATAGTTAAGGATGATTTTAACACATGAGATCCTATGGCATCAATCGTTGCATCAGAAATTTTAAATTGTTTAAGTTGATTTAAAGTTTCTCGTGGGATCGAACATGAGCCCAAAAACTGTCCAATGTGTGATGTGGTATTGTGCTCCAAGATGCTGACAACAAGGCTCATAATATATGACATGGTTTTCACGACCAGTGTTGCCAACAGTTGTTCGTATAATCCCGCTAGATGGCTTTTGAAAACCCGCAATTTTCTAACAAATATCTCTAGATTTTAATGTATACTTATTATTCAATAATAATAATAATAATAATAATAATAATAATAATAATAATAAATAATAATAATAATGGTCAAGATAGAGCATTCATCCGCCAATGTGGCGCTGTAAAGCAATTTTGAACACTTTTATCACAGACCAACGTATTTCAATTCTTATTGCACGATATATGTTACCGTTAAAACCCAAAATTCGACAAAACCAGTTTCAAATAGTAAGAACTAGTTTTAAAATATAGATAGATAGAAAGCGAATTTTCATAAGATCTAGAATCAATGACAGGTCAAGTTTGGTTTGCTGAGGGTTCTTTTAGGCTTTTACCAAACAAAAACCTAAACAAACCAAACGTAACCTGACACTGATTCTATATCATACAAAAACTCACTTTCTATCTATCTTTATTTGCTTAAACTAGTTTTTACTAGTTGAAACTGGTTTTGACGGATTTCGGGTTTTAACGGTAACATATATGTATAATATGGACTTATCAGTACATTAACACATCAATTATTTCACAGAACACACACTGAACGAATTAAATGTAATAAATTATGAAAGCCGCTTATAATGCTAATATGAATTTCATTTCAGAAACTTTAAAGATTAAAAACCGCTAGTATTCCCGCAAAGCGGGATAATATAATTTTATCCGAGAGACGGTTATCCAAAAAAGCTACATTTAGCGGGAAAACCGCTGAATTGGCAACACTGTTCACGACACACTTCTTGTGGCTGTTGCTCATGCATCTCGAAACGGATTGTGGGATCAAGAATGACACCCTTATCCTTCTGCCGATCAATTATGATGATATCAGCACGTCTAGTAGAGCCATCAGAAGAGACGCAACCAACCTCCTCATAAACCTCATAGGAAGCATTCTGACGGATTGAAGCTGCGATGAGAGAACGAACCGTATTATGTCTGTTTTTTTATATTTTAGTAGGTTATTTTACGACGCTTTATCAACAGCTCAGGTTATTTAGCGTCTGAATGAGATGAAGGTGATAATGCCGGTGAAATGAGTTCGAGGTCCAACACCGAAAGTTACCCAGCATTTTCTCATATTATGTCTGTTGATTCGGAGCAATTCTCCATGATGGCAGAAGCCCAAGACATGAGGAAGCGTTTCTTGCTCGTTGCATCTTCTGCAACGGGTTGAGTCAAGAGTTCTACCAGGAAAAGTACGTACAGGTATTGTATTACAGTTCATCTTAATGGTTTGCGTCCATTGACTGCTCGAAAGTCCCTTTTTGGTTGAGATCCACGAATTACCTTTCTTCCAGTGAGAATAGAAAACAACACACAAACCTTTACTTTTCAATTTGCTCCACTGATGAAAAGAATCTTCACGCAATGCTTTTCTTAGTTTTTGAGAAGAAATACGTTCAGAGCAATCGAAGGTAATTGGTAATTGTTTGATACAATGTTCAATTTCGTTTGGAAGATTCTGAGTGACTGCTACATGAGGATTGTCAACGTGTAAAAGTATTTGACAAATATTTAAATGCTGAAGGTAAGCTTCCCACTGGGCTTTAAAGACTCCTAAACCTCACAATCTTCTTGGTGCATACAACATAGCATCCGGGGTGTCAGTAGGAATGTTAATTATTTCCTTAACAGTACTGCGAATTAATTTGTGAATGTCAGATAGCTAATCGGGGATGTATGCAATGTAGGGGGAAGGAACTGTCCACCATGCCCCATTATCTCCTGGCCTAGTTGACTCATAAGTGGTGTCTTGTTGGTATCGCTTGTGAGGTTCAGACCTGCCTTCGGACAGTTGACTAAACAACAACAGTAAGGTATATTCATTAGACAGTTTTTAATTTTTTAATAAATCATGTGGATAAATAAGGTATATCTAATTATTAAATTAAAATAGATTCCTTTGCAATCATACTTGTATTAAGGGCAGAAGTATGATTGCGATTTGAAATACGCTTGGACTTGGAGTAACAGTCCAAATCATAAAAATTAACATTCCTCTTTTTTCTGATATTGGAGGTCTCCCGTAGTTCCTGGCTATGTATTGTCCGTAAATCTGACATAAAACATGGAGACACGCCCATGCAAGCCTGGGCTCATTGTTCTTTCAGGATCGTCGAGGTGATGACGTTCGTTGGTGTGTTAACACAGGCATTATACCAGCCCTCACAAAACCTCATTACGCCGAAATTCACAAAGCAGACTTTTTTCCTCACTCTTTCGTTACGATGTGGGAAGTAGGAGATATGGGAATTGTATATGTATACATGACGTGAACAAAATTTCATCAATTGATATTGCAAAAAAGGAAAAGAATAGAGAGAGATATGGAACAAGAGAAGGGTACAGTAATGGGAAGGGAGGGTTTGGTTTTACCCTCTCGGATTATTCTACTCAACTGGCACTGATTTACTGAGGGAGGTTTCAGATATATATCTTGGAATTAGCACATACTTTGTATTTCCTAGTACAGTACACAAATGTATTACGTCAAGAGCTCCAGAAACAGGACCTGGCTTTACAGACTTCCAGGCAGGAGGAAGATGGCTTTACAGCTTTTATAGTGTCTTCAGGCAAATGGACTCGTGTTTCATTGCAATTACGTGAGAGGTATAAACAGAAATATGTCAACATTTTAAGAGTAGATTTCTTTCTTTATTGCGTGAGGCATCTGAGAATCCTTTCTATATGTTTCCTTCATGGTACGTTATTTTTACAGACACAGTATTTTTATGTGAAAAAGTGAAAGAGCAAATAGATGAAACTAAAAATGTTTATATTATACTTACTTCCTGGCTTTTAAGGAACCCGGAGGTTCATTGCCGCCCTCACATAAGCCCGCCATAGGTCCCTATCCTGAGCAAGATTAATCCAGTCTCTATCATCATATCCCACCTCCCTCAAATACATTTTAATATTATCTTCCAATCTACGTCTCGGCCTCCCCAAAGGTCTTTTTCTCTCCGGCCTCCCAACTAACACTCTATATGCCTTTCCAGATTCGCCCGTACGTGCTACATGCCCTGCCCATCTCAAAGTCTGGATTTAATGTTCCTAATTATGTCAGGTGTAGAATACAATGCGTGCAGTTCTGTGTTGTGTAACTTTCTCCATTCTCCTCTAACTTCATCCTTCTTAGCCCCAAATATTTTCCGAAGCATCTTATTCTCAAACACCCTTAACCTATGTTCCTCTCGCAAAGTGAGAGTCCAAGTTTCACAACCATACAGAACAACCGGTAATATAACTGTTGTATAAATTCTAACTTTCAGATTTTTTTACAGCAGACTGGATGATAAAAGATTCTCTTCCAAATAATAACAGGCATTTTCCATATTTATTCTGTGTTTAATTTCCTGCCGAGTATCATTTATATTTGTTACTGTTGCTCCCAGGTATTTGAATTTTTCCTTCTATTCAAAGGATAAATTTACAATTTTTATATATCCATTTAGTACAATATTCTCGTCACGAGACATAATCATATACTTTGTCTTTTTGGGATTTACTTCCAAACCTACCTCTTTACTTGCTTCAAGTAAAATTCCCATGTTTTCTCTAATCGTTTTTGGATTTTCTCCTAACATATTCACGTCATCTGCATAGACAAGAAGCTGATGTAACCCGTTCAATTCCAAACCCTGTCTGTTATCCTTCACTTCCCTAATGGCATACTCTAGAGCAAAGTTAAAAAGTAAAGGTGATAGTGCATCTCCTTGCTTTAGCCCACACTGAATTGGAAAAGCATCTGACAGAAACTGACCTATACGAACTCTGCTGTACGTTTCACTGAGACATATTTTAATTAATCGAAATGTGTATATTAAAGAAATGAGGGGAGAGTCGGGTAGTATCGGATATCGGGTAATATCGGACAGTGCGTTTCTTTCATCTACCACCATATGGTAGTACCTGAATGACATGGTTACGTTTCTCTATGCGACATCACAGAAACGTAACCATGTCAATCAGGTACTATCATCGTGTGGTAGATGAAAGAAACTCCCTGTCCGATATTACCCGAAGTCCGATACTACCCGACACTCCCCTACATTCTTAATTTTGTTATTCCGTGTAAGTACCAGCAATATCTTATCGTTATTAATTGAAGATAACTGTTTTAATGAACAACAAAAGGATTTTTTGTTTTGTAAATCCAGAAAAACGTATTTAGAATATTACGTTAATATACTTAAAATTGGTGTATGCCATATACTTAAAATTTGAATTCAGGAATTAGATAATGAAAATAAAAATTATAAAATCACAGAGTTCATCCTTAAATACAGCATTTAAATATAAACCACTGACAACCAGAACAATGGGAATCCCAAGAAAGAGAGTGACAGAGCTGCTACAGGTTGCTGAAGAGATCGAAAAGAGCAGGTATTGTACTGAAATTCATCAATTTATTTATTTTATTTCGTTATTTTACGACGCTGTATCGACATCACAGGTTATTTAGCGTCTGAATGAAATGAAGGTGATAATGACGGTGAAATGAGTCTGGAATCCTGCACCAAAAATTACCCAGCACTTGCTAGTATTGAATTGAGGGAAAACCCCGGAAAAACCTCAACCAGGTAACTTGCCCCGACCGGAATTCGAACCCGGGCCACCTGGTTTCGCGGCCAGACGCGCTGACCGTTACTCCACAGGTGTAGACGAAATTCATCAATAGTTGCTGTATTTGTTCTGATAGGTATAGCTCACGCAAGGAATGATTACCGAAAAGAAATGATGGCGTTGCCGTCTGTTTTGACGTGTGTATATAGGCACGCCGAGGGGGGAGAGGTGCGGGCCGATGGAAGTAGAGATGGTCGATATTTCACAAACCGATATTTTGTCACAGGTATTTTTTTGTCACAGATAAACCTGTGACTGATGACGCGAAATATCTGTGACAAAATATCGCTATCGAAATCTGCTCCGTATTGTGACTGTTGCAACGTCTGCGACTGATATTTTCTCCTCTACGTCGTGGGTTTGCGCATGCGCGTGATACAATAACAGCAATCGGGCGGTGGTATTTGATTATTTTTCCGTGATATTTTGTTCAATATTATTTTTTTCAAAGTGATGATGTGTTGCAAAGTTATTAGCGGCATTATAATAATATAATCATGAATCTGACATTTTGTTCTCATATTAAGTCTGAATATATGTTTTATAAATATTTTATATATTCCCCCGAGATCTTCACATTTTCATATTACTGTGAATATATATTAATGTATAAGTATTTTCCACTCAATTTTTACGAAGTAACAATATTTTTTTTTAGTTATACTATTAATTACAAACAATAGTTACAGGAGCCTACATTATTTTAATAACTTTACATGTACTTCTCTCATTTATGTATGATCCAGTTTTAATGTATAGCTCTAACACGAACAGTGCAGGGTAGTATTAATTAAAATAATTAAACTTAAAATAAAATTATTTGTAATAAGTTCATTACCGGTATGTTGTTTATGGTTATTAACTCTTAGGAAATCGCACAGTGCTTTCTAACATTGGTACTCGTGTGGGGTGTTATTTCACCCAATTAATAGGCCTAATCAATGTTCTAAACTTGATATTTAGTGATATTTATCTAGATATTGTTAAAATCATCAACTTGCAAGTAATTTTCAACTTTTAAATATAATAATATGGGGTAGTTAGCAAAAATTGTCAATTTTATAAATTCCAAAAAGATCTGACATCTAGCAGACATTGCTCCAACAAATCGTTCTCATTGCCCTTGCACACTTTTAAAATAGACCTACACTTACACATAAATGGGATAATTAATTACATTTGAAAATAAGGGGTATCAAACGTGAATCATGTTAGTTCAGTCCGTGTCACTGAACGTTATGCTCTTCCGAACTTTCGAAGCATTTCTCACAAGCCGACAACAGCACCTATAGAATTAAAACCGAACGAGATAAAACTTATTTGGCTAAACTAACCTTGAGGTAGTTTCCTTCGTATTCCCCTTATACACCTTGCATATACGAATCTGTGACAGGTTAGGTTTGGTTAGTTTAGGCTTTGTTATGCCTTGGATATACGATTAACTGCATCTCCACAAACAATCAAATTCAACGATTTTCACTTCCGAAATCACCGAAACTACCTCAGCGTTAGTTTAACCTGAGCAACTGTCTCTCCACAAAAAAATTCCTTATAAATGCAATGATTTTCACATCCGAAATTGCCGAAACTACTTCAGCGCTAGTTTCACCATCTTATTATAAATGATATAGTGATTACACGATTTAAATAATAATAATAATAATAATAATAATAATAATAATAATAATAATAATAATAATAATAATACCATTGGTTACCAATACTTCATCTTGTGTAAAATCCTGTCTGAACAACTGTCTTGTTCTGTAATTATTTTCTATTGTTTTTCCGAATACTTATGTTTCGTTAATTTTTATTCTGACTCAATATTATAATGTTAATGCACGACTTAAAATAATTTATCGATTATATTATATACAATAAAAAGGATCAATTTTTAAAACGATTAGGATAATCACATAACCTCAATTTCTCCGTACCCAACTACATTACAAATTATCAACTGATTCCATATCTACAATCAACTACGATATAACCTCTTGGTATATGAAGTTAACTTTTTACATGTTACTGTTCAGTTAGATTAGTATTTATTTGTTAATGGTACATGTACATAATTTATTTGTTGGATTTTCCCATATAAACCACTAAAGTGTGGCGTGTATAGAGAAATCGTTTTCACATTGCACTGATCTTCAATATTTCCTGTTAATTTTTATCGGTGTGACAAATTTCGGTATAATTCATGCATATTGTGCTTACTTGGCGATATAAAATATCGGTGTGACAAAATCACAGATAAAAGTCACAGATATTTAATTGTCACAGTCACAGTTGTCACAGATACTTGAAAATATCGTTTAAGCTCAACTCTAGATGGAAGTCTTCTTCCAAGAAGATGAACAAATGAGGACATCGCTGTGGAAATAAAGAACGTAGCAATAGAAAAATTCGAAGCTAATTAAACGCGCAACATATGTTTACGAATAAAATAATAATACCGTGCGATAAAAGACACGTATTCACATGCAATGGAACAAATTAAAGTCGTAATATAACTATCACAACAAAAGACTGATTCTATCGATGTCATTTATCTTCCGACTGTACTCTTGAATATCATTTAAGTTATCGCGTGACCTTTCGTGTCGCCCGCTCTTCCTTATCGCAGTGTTTCATTCGCATTCCTTCCGTCGGTATTCCGTACTTGCGAGACCTATACTGTACTCCAACCACGAGAAAGTCTCAGGGGAATGAGATGCAGCGGAGTAATACAGTGAATAAATGTTGATGTCATAAGATGTCATAAGGTCACACACACGTGGGTACACGCGTCTCTATTGGCTATCTCTCACATACTAATACTACCCTAGATCACTGTTAATCTCCTGGGGCCGTATTCATAGAATATTTAGCGCGGGCTTTCGGTGGATGATCAGCATTTTTCGTATTCATAAACCAGTGTTAGCGATAGGATATGATTTGAATTCTGTACAAGTAACCAGTGGATAGCCGGGGCTAGCTTAGTACGCTCGTAGCGCGTGCTGCGAAATGTCTATGAATAGCAATCCTGGTCTTTTAATCCCTCCATACAGGAAATAACATATCCAGCAGAGCGCATGTTTTTTAAACTGACGTTATAACGGTAATATTATCTACTTCGCTCCAATAGATGACGCAATAGTAAGCACATTCCCTTCACGCTAAATCTCCTGGTTGGAGAACAGTGGTTATGTTTATAGTTCTTGTGACAGTGGTTGTGATTGGGATTATTGTGGTAGTGGTTTTGGTTTCAACAATGGTGATGAACATGGTTATTTGGTGCTGACTGTGTTTTTTCTGGCAGTGATGGTTATGATTGTGACTGTTGTGGTGAGTATGGTTGTTGGGGTTGTGGTAGTAATATTAGTGATTTTATGTTTATTGTGGTGGCTGAGTTGTTTGGGTGACGGTTATTGTGGTTGTGTTGGTAGTGATGTTGGTCGTAGTTGCTGCTGTGGAGGTGGAGTTGGTTCTAATTGTGGTTGTTGTAGTTGTGGTGGTGTTGTTTTATGACTCTTTGTAATTGTTGTAGTAGCGATTGTACTGCTTGTTGTGTTGGTGGCGATGATTATGGTTGTGGTTTTGTAGCGTTGATGGTTATGATTGTGGTTCTTATAGTGGTGATTGCTGCACTTGGGATAATTATGGTGTGATTGTTATTGGGATTGTTATGCTATTTACCGTTTTGCTGGTTTTAGTGTTGGTCGCATGTTGATGATGATGATGATGATGATGATGATGATGATGATGATGATGGTTGTGAGGTGGTATTGGTTGTCATTGCAATGAATTGTTGTGTTGGCGATTTTATTTATGGTTTGTTATGCTAATTATTGTTGTTTGCTTGATAGATAAAAAATATAAATTAAATTGTGTTACATTTAAATACTTTCATTCTGAAGTACAACTACTGTTCTCCAACCAGGAGATCAACCGTGAAAGGAATGTGCTTACTATTGCGTGATCTATTGTAGCGATGTAGATAGATAATACACTGACTGACAAAAAAAAATCACGCACCAAGAAGGAGTTGTCTTTTTGCTGCAAACCTCGGCATACAGTTACATCTCAAGGATATAGTCAAATGATTAGCGTAGTAACGTAATTTGTTGAATGGTGTTGCCACCAGAGGTCGTGAACCTGCTGTCATTCGTGGCGTATAAAAGGGCTTGCACAGGCTACTCGAACGTATTGGACTGTTGTTTCCGGTTGCATAAAAGTCGTCTATCATTCGACATGCTTCTACGTCGCAATCGAAGAGACTTTACCCAGTTAACGGAGTTTTAGAGGGGGCGCATTACTGGAATGCGCGAGGCTGGATGGTCGTATCGGCGAATCGCCAGCCACCTACGCCGTTCTGACCACACTGTTAGGACGTGATGGGACCAGTGGATGCGTGAGGGCACGCACACACTGCGACTGGGCTCAGGACGCCCTCGACTGACCGCCAGGAGAGAAGATAGTCGAATCCTCCGAAAAGCCCGAACAGATCCAACTGTTTCGTCGCCCGCCATCCTGAGACAGCTAGCACCATTATTACAGGCCCCTGTGTCTTCCCGATCCATTTACAGGCACTAGGCTGAAGGAAATTTGGTCTCATGGCGCCCATTACGTGTCCTGCCATTGACACCCGTCCACCGCCGCCTCCGTTTGCAGTGGTGTCGTGAGCGACAACTCTAGACTGCTGAAGACTGGAACCGGGTTGTCTTTAGAAACGAATCCAGGTTCCCTTTGAGCTCTGACGACGGTCGTGTTCGTGTCTGGAGACCTCGTGGTGCACGCCTCCATCCTACATTTGCTGTGGCGCGACACACCGCAGCCACTGCTAGCGTGCTGATCTGGGGGGTCATCACGTATGACAGTCGGTTACCCCTAGTAATGATACGAGAGTCAATAACAGCGCAGCAATATGTGCAGGATATCCTTCGGCCACATGTGTTGCCACCATTGGCAGGATTTCCAAAAGGTCTTTTCCAGCAGGATAATGCTCGGCCGCACACAGCGAGGATGTCACGGAAATGGCTCCGCAACGTTGTCACACTTCCATGGCCTGCACGATCGCCAGAGTTGCCACCAATCGAACATGTCTGGGATTACCTGGGACGCCAACTTCAGCGACCTAGAAGTTTACAAGATATAGAGAACCAGTTACGGCAAATATGGACAGATATGCCGCAGGATAGCATACGAAATCTGTATGCCTCCATACCCACCCGTATTACAGCTTGCTTCCAAACTAGAGGTGGACAAGCAGGGTACTAGAGCCTCAATTCAGGTGGTCAGTTTTCAGCAATAAAATTATTATTTTGCTCTAATATTGTAATCATTTACATATGTCTATGTTACGATCATTCACATCCGGTTTTCATGCAATTCCCACAACTCCTTTTTGGTGCGTGATTTTTTTTGTCAGTCAGTTTATTATCGCTATGACGTCAGTTTAAAAACCATGCGGTCTCCTACATATGTTATTTCCTGTATGGAGAGATTAAAAGACCAGGAGATTAACAGTGATCTAATTTTGTAACTAGGGTAGTATAAATATGTGTGTAACAATGTTATTGTTTGTGCTGTGAGAACGAGCCAATAGAGATACGAGTACCCACGTGTGTGACCTTATGACATCCTATGACATCAACATTCATTCACACCAGAGACCTGCAAGAGAGCGATGCTTAACGATATCTGAGATCGGTTTTACCGAATGCTCTTCGTGTCTAATCGCTCGAGCTCGGGTTTGGCCTCCGCTCGCTCGAGATCGCCCGGGGGATCGCTCCCCTGTCAGAACGAGCGCTCGCTTCAACCACTTTACGGGAAGCAGTATGCTACAGTACTACGTAGTACAGCATTGGTAAAAATCGAATGAATTCATTTGATTATCAAAACCATTCGAAATAATAGAAATATTCACAATATCACTCGATTATTCATTGATTTTGCTTACCACCACAACAAGCCGTATGAAGTTACACAAAATATGTACTTGCATAACAGAATATGTTCCATTTTAAGATAATGATAAGAGCTTCGAGTTCAGAATCATATGACGCAAAAATAGAATGATAAGCTTCGAATGTTCTGTGTGGTTGTAGCGTACTGGCTCTTCTAACAGCCCCAGTATCTGACCCTGATCTTCATTAAATTAAACACCTGACCTACATGGCGATAAGAAAAAAGAGCGCTGCTCTCAGGCTATAGGCCTACGTATGGATTGAGTAATCAACATACTGCAATGTTATTGAACAATTCATTCATGCATTCGATTGTTTTCAACAATTATATATTTTAGTGGAAATTTTTCTTTGTTTAGATTGAAACAGCCTGAAATGATTTTCTGTATAAATATATTTCATTCCTACCCAGTTTAACATTTAACTTCAAAAACAAACTGAGACACAAATTTAATCGTAATAATATTGTAAATGCAAATGAAATGTTTGGTTATATTACTATAAAATGTATATAAAACCGAGAAATTACATTTAATACGTGATAACTAAAAATGTCTATCGAAGTATGAAATGCAAATAATAAATTAGTAGCGATATATTTTGTTTCATCTCGAACGTAATATGAACTTTACTCATATTAACTTGGGAATATTTTTATTTTTTATTTTAGTAGGTTATTTTACGACGCTTTATCAACAGCTTAGGCTATTTAGCGTCTGAATGAAATGAAGGTGATAATGCCGGTGAAATGAGTTTGGGGTCCAGTACCGAAAGTTACCCAGCATTTGCTCGTATTGGGTTGAGCGAAAACCCCGGAAAAAACGTTAACCAGGTAACTTGCCCCGACCGGGATTCGAACCCGGGCCACCTGGTTTCGCGCTGACCGTTACTGCACAGGTGTGGACAATCCTATGTACTTTAAGGTATTCTGATCCCTTACTTCTCCGAATTTAGTCCAAGCAGAGCTAGTAACTGCTTTCCCTTTTTTTCCACTACTCTGACTCTGCTGATTTAACTTTATTTTCGGCATATACTTTTGACATCGTGTCTTGTAATCTTTTACCATCAACAGAGACGGTGTCCGAGCCTCTGCTTGAGATCGATGTCGATACTATTGAATCATCTTCAACATTCGTTTTGATGAAACGTACTGATTAGACAAGCCTACAATTCACCTACTGCGTACTGCTACCGGAAGAGCACTCATGAACACCGAGCGCTCGTCGTCAGACCCGATCGCTCGTTGTGTTGCTTTACTTCGTGATTTATCGGAAATATTCGTATATGATTGTTATTCATTCCGTCAGTGCCATCTTGTACTGATAACGATATCCCGCGCTCGCTCTCTTGCAGGTCTCTGATTCACACCATTACCCCGCTCCGTTTCATTCCGCATAGACTTTCTCGTGGTTGGAGCACAATATTTTATGACGTTATGCTTCATATTAAGTACCGGTATTTAGGTTTAGCTTCATTCAGTGGTTTTGATCCCTGCATAAAATAAGTAGATAAACTAAGAACGAGTTCTCATCACTACTGGCGGGCTGGGTCACACAGGTCAGGCCGCGAAGTCATAACACCTAACACTTCCTTCTTATCATGTCGCGGTACATTCCGTCTTAAAAACATATTCTTCCACAAGTCTCGTTCCTAACCACTACTTCTGTTGACTAAACAATGCCATGATGACTTATGTTTTATTGACATGAGTGTCCCTCAGCTACGAGCATAGATAATATTTTCAGTCTTCCTCTTCCTCTTCCCCTCCTCAAATACTCTCCAATGACAATACTAAAAGTTCACGGTAAAAGTGGCGAATGACTCACCAGTGCTATCTAGCGGCAGGGCTTGTAGGCAGCGAGGATGACGTGAAGATTAGCGCGATGAACTGTGATATGGGTTTGTTCCTCAACAAACACGTGATGTCGTAAGGATTATTCTCATTATAGTTGCACACAATGTCAGTTAAATGTGGAATTTGTTTGTTTTAGAAAGTACGTTTAGCTGCTAGATCTTTCATCAGATTTTCAAAAGATAGAGATAGGGTGTAGTTATGTAAACACCAGTAGAATGTTACTTTTCTATTACAAGATTATTATTATTATTATTATTATTATTATTATTATTATTATTATTATTATTATTATACTGCTTCTACTACTACAGTTATTTGCGTATGTCTTTTAGGTATGCCAGCCCATATAGGTAAATAAATGCAAAGGACAAGGACTGAAGTTCTAGACGTTAGTGAGGTTTAATAGGGCGCGTCAGCTACTATCGCTATTTGCGGCCTTATCTAAAATTCTTTAAAAAAACAAAGCACAAGCAATATCATAAGCAAAATGCTAACACTAATTAAAAACATTGTCAACAGTTCTAGACGAAACGTTTAGATTAGAGGGACAGAATATTTGTACAAAAATCACAATATATTCAGATCACTTTAGATTATCGGACTTCAATAAAACTAACAATTTGGAACACCTGGAATAAGTAAAAATAAAGTGTAATAAATTGGAAAAGTATACTGAAGTTTCAAATCAGTCGTAGGACTGTTAATTTTTAATATTTTGTTTTTAATAACAGACTGAAGGTAACAATTATTCATTCACTAAATTTAACACTTCCTTCTTCCGAAAATGTGGTCAAAATCAAAACACAATGAAAGAACCGCGAAGACCCCAGAGAAACGTATTAGATCTTGCATCGAGGGGGCTGTGGGTTCTCTGATATCAGACAGAAACGACGAACGATACTTCTCTACCATGTAATTAGATAGTACATTAGCAATTACATAATATTCTCTATGCTAACTGAATCAGTTACCAAACTGCATAAATCTACTTTACTTTCTTCACACAAAACACAATTTCTTTATAGTTTCTCCGTATACAAAAATTGAAAGTCTTGACTTCTTTTTTAACCAAACAGTGTGCTTTGGGATGCGTAACATAAAAATGTGAATTGTTGACTTTGTGAAGAAAGTGGGCTCATGTTTATTCATAATAAGTGATTCAGGTAGTTATTCGGACAAAATAATTTTACAGGCATTATTAATATTTCACTATATAAAGTTCATTTTTTTACGATTCAAGAATTCCTAAAAGATGAAAAATGTCTCAAGTGTAAATGACAGCTCCGAACACAGCAAATTCAAACGCTGATTTAATTAAAATTGTTTAAGATGGTGAATTCATTAGCCCCAAGTACGCTTAAAAAGAAGCAAATGTGGAGACGGTATTCCAGTTACGACAAAAGTTTCGCCGCAACATACCATTATTGCTCACCTCAAGGCTAAAGATTTTTAAGAAGAAAATTATGTTTGTCAACAGTTAGATCTCTCCAAAATTGACTTCATGAATTTTATAAATCCCACTATTTTACAATTCATTACTAAAAATAAAATCGGATAATTTGTCATTGAATGAAAAGGTTCTAACTATTATTGTTGTAGATGAAATGTCTTTGAAGGAAAATATAACTTATAACGCTAAAGCACACACTTCGAGGGATACATTGAATTAGGTATAAATAGACCTAATCAACAAACTTCAACTGACGTAAAAATTTCAGAAGTACCACTTGCAATGGTTTTCATTATTCGAGGAAGGTGCAAAAATTTAAAGCAAACCATAGGTTATTTTCTATTAGAAGGTACCATGCCTGCAGAGATTTTAAAATCACATCTGCTTGGTGTAATACGTAGATAACATACAAGATATATGCTTTATCCCTAAAGCAGCAACTGTGCCAGTATCTTCACTGACAATACTGTAAATAGTTGCATCAAAAATAAATGGTTAACCATTAGCTAAGAAACGAAATAGGCGAAGTATGAAAGCTTCTAAAGACATGCACAACTAAATCATAATTACATTTGAAAATTCGAGAATTGTGTCATTTCATTTTTATTCCAACAACTTTGTAACTTCTTATTAATTAAAAATGTTGTGAACATTGTGACTCTAAATAATGCTATTGCCTTATATTTTATTATTGACATCACATTCACACCTTTCCGCTTTTCTTCACATAACCCAGCACACCGGACGGAGTGTATCAACAATCCAAGCCGCTAGATAGCAGCACAGTCATTTTTCGCCGCCGCTTGCAATGCTAAACGGAGAAGCTTTCCAGTATTATTGTTAGAGAGTATTTGGCCTCCTATACACATTTGTGATTAAATTTCTTTCTTATGACGCAACACAGTGCTTGCTCACTAGCCAAACAACCAAGGACAGGGGCCAATAACGTTGAATCGAGCTTGGATTTCAAACTTATTGTGTAATTTAAGTTTAATATTTTTGTGAAGGACAAAGTAATAATTTATAGATGTTGTTCTAATGTCATATAGTGAAACATTTATGTCATAATACAATATATTTACATGCTAAAAATTTGTGAAAGTTGAAAATAAAGATGTGTAATAGAATTACGTTCATTTCTCATGTTATATCCACAAATTTAATATCATGTAGCCTTATGCCATTTAAATGTGACATACCGATGTATAGTGTGAGGTAAGTAATTACTTCAATATTTTAAAATGGAATTTTTTTAAGTAGTAATAATTTTAATGTATTAAAATTTGAAAATAACTTTTAGTTTATAATATCAATAATACAACAAACAAATACTTTGAAATATACTTTCCTTAATCTCAACCCTGAAAGTTAAAACTTAAATGCGTGTCACTCTATAATACTTCTTTAACCTCTTCCCTTGCTATATATTTTACAAGTTTTGGGAAAAAAAGTGTCATATTTTTTTATTTTCGTAAAGAGGTCATTTAATATTGCATAATCACTGTGCATCGCTAATTTTCTTACATACCTAAAAATCACTATGAAATAGACATACATTCATACCTGAATTATTATCTCGAGTTATCTCGTGCACCTTGATTCCAGTTCTGATAGTTGTTCCACTTTGATTTTCTCCTGAACTATTTACCATCTTATGTTTTTTTATTAATTTATGAGGTAAAATACCAGTGCTGTTATCAAGGCGTTAAATGTTGCTTGTCATGTGATAGACTCGAAAGCAGGGTATTACTCACAGTGGCACATTGCATTCCGGACAGTAGTATCTGCTCTCCTATATGAGAGCGTTTTGGGAAGAATAGTGTAGCAGTCGTTGAATATTTGTACCAGTACATCTGTTCTTCAGGTTTGTGAATAATGTTCTGCAATATCACTATGCCCAAAAGTACACGTATTTCAGAGTCTGTAGTAGGCCGCCACGAATTATTTTCAGCATTCTGTGAACACTTATTATCATGCCGAATCGTCTCCTCGAAATTAATGTTGATGTGGTCATTATTAAACAATTATTTAAAAAATTGAGAATTATCGCTATCAGAAACAATGTTAAAATTTCGGGGAATGGGGACCTCGGAAGTGCAGACGAAATGGTGCCACATGTCCTCTATTCAAACCGCTGTCGAAAAGACGCGACATCAATTGATCTGAATTTGTTTGTTGGTCTATAACTTTGTCTTCTGATACGATGTTTCATTTCCTAATCTTCTACAGGAATATATTCCTGATCAAAAGTTTCGGAATCACTAACTTGATCCATCTTTACACAAAACAGCACAAAAAACACTAAACACAAACAGAAACCGCCAATACTAACTAGCATCTACTCACTACTATGTATGAATGCTATATGAGCATAGAATTTCACTCGCAAGGAAGAAGTACAAAAAACACCACCAGATATAGCAATATCACTAACTTCTGTAGCCATCTAGTGAGGAAAAGATTAATGAAAGAATGGAAACGTATATATTCAGGATATAATCCTTAGCAGCGAAAATGGGACTCAAACGAGTTAACTCGGATTAATAAATTTTGACCGAAGTTAGCAATCCGAGTTAACTCGGGTTAATCAGGGAAGTGGTTAATACCTAAAGGGACTGTACAAATATTTCAATGTATATAAACATACACAAAGCCACAATTTACGCGCGCAAAAGACTGCTGAAGTGGAGGTATGTTTGTATACTATTACACGCCCTGAAACATTCAGTATTTTGTATCCGCCAATCGATTTGAACAAACGTGATCACCTTTGTAAACATACATTATATCTTGAATTATGTAGAATGCATAAAGCTATAATCATTTTAACACAGTACAACATTTAACTTAATTATTTCTTACTTGATCGTGATGTGCAAAAACCAGCCTTACCTCAAATCCAGGGGCATATGATAAAGCTTCAAATTCTACATGGAGGAGTAACTGAAACAAAATAATATTTGTTAAGTACGGAGGATGGCACGTTAAAATAATCGTAATACTAGTTTACTGATATGCAGAAGTTTAAATCTGGTACCAAAAGAAGAAGAAAATGATAAAGTTGTATAGGTCATTCGTTATCTCGTGAAACCAAAATGAATGCGTGTGCAGTAGCTCATAATAAGAACTTAATGGTGGGGATAAGTGAGCTAGCTACCTGCAAGTAGAAGCATAGGTAGAAAGGAGGTTTCTCAGTGAATTTTTCCTCCCTTACGCGTTAGTAGGCTTAACGAGAAAACGAATGATCTATAGATTTAATCATATGGAAATGTAAAGAAAGAATTTTTTTTCTTCAATACGGAGCACCGTAGTCTGTAATGTATTTATTGTGCATTGCCCCTCTTGTACTGGGGATAAATTCTGAAGTCCGAACGGTCGAACTTTTGTAGATATCGTGACTCAATTGTGTGGCGACGTTGAGCCTGTACCGCCTTAAGTTTCCGGTGGAGTCCTATTTTTTTTTAATACTAGAATACTCTTTCACCCCCTACTAAAGTGCCTTCTGAAATTGATACCACCTATACGCTAGTCACAAGACTACATCAAATCGAATAGTTTTTGGCAGGATTGCAAAACTGAGGAAGAGAGAGGTAGAAGCATGGAGAAAGAGTTTGTTCCACCGTCCACAAGTCCGGAGCCTTCAATGACGTTTCTGTGACGTTAGGCAAGCACACTGAATACATCTCTTCTCCCTACTCTACAATGACGCGAGGGTTGAAGGGAAGGGATGAGTAACATGTTCGGCTTGTGACGTGTGCTACAATTGTAGCACAGTTTTGCATCCCTGGTTTTGGGTCAATGCTATTCAAATAATGATAATAAACTGAAAGTGATGATGGGATAATTTAGGGAAGCAGGAGGATCCCAAGAATAACCTCCAGGAATCTTGGATTTTTCCTTCGCAAAACGGCTGTCATCGCTGGGATTCAAACTAAAATCCGTAGTCATTGTAAGCCAGTGTTTCGCGAACAGAGCTACCAAGGGGACAAAAGACTTATCTTGCTTGTGAAAGAGTTCAAAACAGAAACTAACATTTTCCTATTTATTTATTTTTCTTTATTCCATGGAAGGAGATTGAAAGCGCCAAGGAAGAAGGAAAAATAACGAGGTGAGACAAAGAAGAGTGTGGTTCTAAGGGGGTTTTAATTGATGGGCATGGGAAGTGCTACTTTACTGCAATTAATTTCAGTTAATCAATTAAAATGTTACTGAATATGAACTTAGAGATTAATTCAATTCAATTCAGTTTATTAAGCCATTAAACATACAGTGACAGGCTTCGTCACAATACAGAAGGGAGGAAAAAAAACATACATTTGAAAATACACATATAATTGAAAACAGTAAAGTTTAATTAGAAAAAAATACAAAACATTTTGAAACTCTAAATTAATGAAAACACTTCACTCTTAATGTAATAATTGTAAATAAATGTAAATAACTTTATTGATTAAAAAACAATTTCGTATGATTTTAAGTTAAGAAACTCATCTACAGAGTATAAAGGATTAATTAAAAGCCAATTATAAAATCTAGCTTTGAAACTATTGGTTGGCAACTTCTAATATTGACTGGGAAGCTTATTATATAATTTCATCCCCATGACAGAAAAATTCGTACTAGTTTTATGTAATCTACAGTATGGAATATTAATTTGTTCAATATTTCTAATTTCATGATCATGTATTTTGGCTACTAATTAGTAATTGTCTATATTTTGTCGAGTGTAAAGGACTAGGTCGTATATACAAATTTATGATAGTTAATATCTGGGATTGTCTGAAAAGAGATCGACAATGTTCAAGATAGTTTGATTGACATAGAATTCTAATGGCTTTCTTTTGCAAAATCAAGACACTCTCAATTTTGCCACAATTTCCCCAAAAAATTAAGGCATACCTAATTATCGACTGAAAGAACGAAAAGTAGGCACATCTTAAATAATTTTGAGAAACCAAGTCACTAATTTCTTGATAATTTTGTGCAAATATACCTATTCGATATGTTTTTCCCATGTTAAACTGGAGTCTATAAAAAGTTCTAGAACATTGCTTACTGTAAAATATATCAAAATAGTAGAGTAAAATGCTTGTGAAAGGGACTCTAGGCAAATATATTGAACCTAAAGTTATTTATAAAATTTAAATTTATTACGATAGTGATCAATATCGAGACAGAAAAATATCGTCTGTTTCCCAGTTCTTGATAATTAACCATGTTATTGTATAATCTATGAGAAAAATGTACTCTAGTAATTTAAGAAAATATATTTTGACATTATAAACATTGGCAATTACTTCATTGAAAAGTTATTTTAATGATATTTTTTAGAAATCTGTACAATTTTAAGAGGATATTTCAACAGGCGTAAATGGTAAGCCATTATTAACATACATTTTTTTAAGAAGTGCGGTTATTATAACTAGTTACAATATGTACTTCTGTGTAGTAATTGGCTTGGACTAAAGAGCTTCAAGCTCGTTCTTTCTTTAATTAATGTTTTGTGTTCAATGTCTTTGTAAAAACTAGTTACAGTATGTATGTACTTACTTACTTACTTACAAATGGCTTTTAAGGAACCCGAAGGTTCATTGCCGCCCTCACATAAGCCCGCCAGCGGTCCCTATCCTGTGCAAGATTAATCCAGTCTCTATCATCATACCCCACCTCCCTCAAATCCATTTGAATATTATCCTCCCATCTACGTCTCGGCCTCCCTAAAGGTCTTTTTCCCTCCGGTCTCCCAACTAACACTCTATATGCATTTCTGGATTCGCCCATACGTGCTACATGCCCTGCCCATCTCAAACGTCTGGATTTAATGTTCCTAATTATGTCAGGTGAAGAATACAATGCGTGCAGTTCTGTGTTGTGTAACTTTCTCCATTCTCCTGTAACTTCATCCCGCTTAGCCCCAAATATTTTCCTTAGCACCTTATTCTTAAACACCCTGAACCTATGTTCCTCTCTCAGAGTGAGAGTCCAAGTTTCACAACCATACAGAATAACCGGTAATATAACTGTTTTATAAATTCTAACTTTCAGATTTTTGGACAGCAGACTGGTTGATAAGAGCTTCTCAACCGAATAATAACACGCATTTCCCATATTTATTCTGCGTTTAATTTCCTCCCGAGTGTCATTTATATTTGTTACTGTTGCTCCAAGATATTTGAATTTTTCCACTTCTTCGAAGGATAAATCTCCAATTTTTATATTTCCATTTCGTACAATATTCTGGTCACGAGACATAATCATATACTTTGTATTTTCGGGATTTACTTCCAAACCGATCGCTCTACTTGCTTCAAGTAAAATTTCCGTCTTTCCCCTAATCGTTTGTGTATTTTCTCCTAACATATTCACGTCATCCGCATAGACAAGAAGCTGATGTAACCCGTTCAATTCCAAACCCTGCCTGTTATCCTGAACTTTCCTAATGGCATATTCTAGCGCGAAGTTAAAAAGTAAAGGTGATAGTGCATCTCCCTGCTTTAGCCCGCAGTGAATTGGAAAAGCATCAGATAGAAACTGACCTATACGGACTCTGCTGTATGTTTCACTGAGACACATTTTAATTAATCGAACTAGTTTAAGCCAAATCTCAAATCCTTATTCCTTTGCTGTGGTCGTGCCAGAGAATCAGTCCTATTCCGAGGCTTATTATAGGGATACGTAACAAGCTGTTTTTTACGGTGATGGGTTGTTAGCCCTTCGCCCAACCCCCAAGCTGGAGGACCACCCCTTATCGGCTGTCCACGACTGCTTATTCAATATATTCGCAGCTACCCTCCATATCTGGAGGCCGTCTCCTCTATCCGCAACCTGAGGACGCGCCATGCCGTGGTGATGTATGTATGTACAGGGACATTATTTTATTCTAAGTTCAATTTTTATTGTACCTGAGTTTTTGAATGTACTTCGCTCCCACCTCTTCTACTAGTAAACTTTCAACCGTCCTTCACACAGAACCAAGGCCGCGTATGCAGTCAAAGTCGCCTTACGGTCATAGTAAACTGTACTGAGTTAGTGAGTAGAGTACGTTCCAGAAATATATTCGCGTTTTGCAGTGACGAAAGAGCTTTCAATATTGAATCATATTTTCGCAAAGGTACTATCGTCCGTTTGCCTATGTCGCATCCCGGTTTCCTCCACCCGCTTCTGCTCGCCCCTCTGTAAAGTCTAGTGGCTGGGCTGTCTTAGCTCTTTTCTGAAAAAATTAATTTCTGTTAGGAATTGAACGTCTATGTAATATTATACAACTATTTAAGATAACTTAAATAAAATGGCCTCGTTGAGTAACTAATTTTCACGTGAATTTCCCTCTTTCTACAACCTTGTGGCAAAACCACTTGGACGGACAGTAGATAGCATGTCTGAGTAATTTGACCTTTTCGGATCGTGCAGAAGTGAAGATTGAATTTACAGCATGTAAGGCACTTTTACAGGGTAGGTACAGAATTATTTCAACATGAGTTACTAGTACGAAGGACGAAGGTACAAAAGTCTATAGGGCGATAATGTGCACAAAAGAACTGAAGCCTATATCGAAATGAACGTCCACCATTTTCAAAAATGTGTTTAAATATCCTTATTATGATTATTTTTCAATTTAACTTCATTCTCTATATTGTACCGGTACGCTAATGTCCTGTAGATGGTATAATATACAATGCATAATAAATACGTCTGAATGGATATCTCACTTCGTGTGTAAAAACACTCTTTGTTAATACAGTACTGAATTTTGATTAAACAAAAACCTAATGAAAAATTTCAAACTCAAAATCGCAATATTGTCTAGTTTACTACTTTTCTTCCCTACTATACTTAGTAAAGTGATTTGTTTCTACTTTACGCCAGTATTATCGAACTCCAGTCATTGAAGGGAGTAGTAAGCGGTGTTTCCGGTTCTCACACGTTAATCCAAAGGTATAGCCAGGTTAATATTAGAATGTTAGTAAAAATAAAATGATGTCCCTGTACTTTCTGTACATTAACTTGGACTAAAGAACTTCAAGCTGATTCTTTTTTTAACTAATATCTTGTATGCAATATGTTTGTAAAAGCTAGTTACAGTATGTAGGTACTTTCTGTGCAGCTAATGACTTGGACAAAAGAACTTCAAGTTTAGTCTTTTGAAATCAATGTTTTGTATTGCATATGTTTGTAATAGCTAATTGAAATGTATAGTGTGCAAAGTGTTCAATGGAAGTAACTTCACAGAGTAAATTCTCGAGACCAAAAGAACAGAATTCTCTTTCTAATTTTGCATTATTTCTTTATATACAGTCTCGCATATTTTACAGGCGGTAGCATAAGTCAAAACTAGAAAAAAAGTTCCTGTAAACATGTGTCCGGAAACAAATAACTAAGATATGGGCGATGCTGTATTGTGGGCTTTGATCGTCATTCGTTTAAAAACACAAAACAATGGTGTATGTTTTGAGAGTGGATAGCATTCCTCAACAGAAGTAGATAAACAGAAATTGTAGTAGTAAACAAAAGTTCAGGATAGTACGGAGTCTATCATTTTACTTGTGTTAGTAACTAAGTATAGTATTCAGTGTTGTAGGCTTTCTTTCTGTTTATGCACGACGGGGGAGCACCCCATTTTCTGCGACAACACCTAACTCGGAGGTTTAATGGATGATGTATTTATTTATTATTTTGCTAATTATTGTAACATAAAATATAACATATACAGAAAAACTTTAGCTCGCCCCTGAAAGAGTAGAACTCAGGGGCGGATTCCTGAATTGAAGTTAATAATTATACAATACAATTTGTCTTATGTCTACTATGCAATTTTTAGTATATAAATTTAAATTTACAATTTTTCAATTTTTATAAAATCCATACATAACTTTTTAAATTTAATACAAGAACTATTAAAATTGACAAGATTAGGATATTTAAATATAAATTTGTTGTATATTATTGGGCCTAAATTACTACTATGATTAAATACTGTAAAAGTGTTGCATTTTGGTTCAAACAATCTTAAAGAATTCATACCTTTTGTTTCATAACTATGAGAATACAATTCAAAATTATTTCGATTTTTATGTATGAATTTTATTAATACAATATAATAAATTTGTCTTACGTTAAGTACATTAAAGTCTAAGAACAAATTTTGAAATGGAAAATCAATAGGTTTATGAATACATATTTTAATTATTTTCTTCTGTAAAAGATAAAGTGGATTAAAATTGGATTTGAATGAGCTACCCCATCCTTTAATTCCATACATAATTACCGATTGAATTAAAGTTGAATATATTGTGCGTAATAAACTTATTCACAAGTAATTCCTCAATAAAACAAAATAATATGCTATTTCACGTAATTTATTACAAAGATAATTAATGAATTGGTCGAGGAGGTCCAGTAGCATGACCCTCCGATCACCTGACCTAAATCTTTGGATTTCTGACCATGGGGACATTTAAAGGCATTGCCACATCCATCGACAACTACATAGAGCACCTTCTGTAGTGTCTACGTAACAGACAGGTGGGTATCGTAGGCCACAATACAGTATGGCCCATATCTAAAAAAATATTCCTTTCCGGACACATGTTTATAGGAACTTTGTTTCTAGTATAGACCACTGCTACCCCCTGTAAAAATATGACATTTTTTAAACATCCTTTATAGTTGGAAATCGACTTTGTCTTTACGAAAAGAAATCCAACATCGCAATAAATACAGGAGCATATTCAAACACATGGAAACACCCCTACTCCGCAGCACAGGGGCCGGTTATGCAGTCAATGACTAGACCAGCGATATCATCCCATTCTATTACGTGCTGTGCTTTAATTTCGTACCAACAACAGTATGCGATCAAACCTTGCCTCCCCTGATACCCCACTCCTACCTGTAGTGTTGCGCTAGACGTGATAGAGTTCAAATTTAATACAGTGCATCGCTTGATCTCATGCTAAAGGGTATAGGGCAGACATGTCAATTGATGCCCACAGGAGCAAGCGCGCGCTTTAAAGCCCAGGAGAGCATGAGCGCTTTACAGCGGAAAGGAAAGAGACAAACGAAAGAGATGGTATATGCCGCTTGGTCGAGCTATATTCAGGGATGGTCAGCACTGATTCAATAGATAAAGGGAAGAGAACTTATTAAAACTGTATCCGTGTTAATTTTTAGATTTGTCTGAGAAGTATAAGTGCATTATAAGAATGTAAGTTTTAATTTTAATGTTTCACAAGTTAGAATTTTTTTATTCAAAAGAAATATTTTCTCAACTTTTCGTATAGCAAAGTGAAACTTTCAGGTAAGGGCCTATTTAGTTAGTAGCCTTACAGAATGTTTTCGTAAATCTAATATACTGTATATACGTATTACTGAAGATAGTGTATTGAAAATTTTGAAAATTTTCGCATGGAAATTGTTTGTAAGCAAATGAATTAACAAAGCAACTACTGTTACATCATAAGCAAAAGATACGTGCCCATGGGTTGTAAAAATGTCAGCTCTATAACTTCAGCACATTTCGAGAAAATAATTTAATATTCTGATGATAGGAAGTTTCTCACAAATATCACCTTAAAAGCATAATGCGATAAGAGTTTTTTTTATGTAATATTAGTTACACTTAAAACAGATACAGTACCTAGGTAACTTTGCTTTGTACTGTAATATTGTTTTGATTAGTTTATTGGTTACTTTTGCAAGGCTAAAGATACCATCAATATAAATTCCAACTTATCATGTCGTACTCAATCTCCTTCTTTGTAATATCAATTTCTTTATGAATGATGTGTTTCATCCACTTAATACAGTATAATATTATACTACTATGGAATTTAAGTGAATATTCCTTCTTAACTCTCTATTATGTTATTGAGATTTAAAACACAAGTGAAATATTAAGAAATCAGTGTTAGTACTTTTGTTTTGACAGAAAATATAAATAATATTAAACAGAAAGAAGCCATATAAAAATAACGACATAAAATTTCACGTTCCTTTTGAAGTTTGTGCACCACTGTTTTCTCAATCCAACAGGTTGCTTATTCATATACACAACCCTTCCTCTTTCCATACTTAGCGCTTGCTGCCCGCGCACGATGTCAAGGTCAGAAAAATGCGCTTGCTTTGACATCACTGGTATAGGGCACTGAAGTCATCACGAAATCCTAAATTACTTTAATGTTTACTTTTTATTTTACATGATACAATAAAAAATTATCTCAGAAATGATATCAATGCTCGGTAGTACTTTCAGATGTAAACAGTTTTTTTTTTTCATTAAACTAACAAATCTAGTTTAAAAGTGGACTGATAAACATTGGATTCAATTATGTTCAGTTTACAGCACTGCAATTGCCAAGCCAAAAGTGCATGAAAGCCAGAAGACTAATGAACTGTACTCATATACAAAAATAATTCTATATTGAACTTTATTATCCTGGGCGCTAGGAATTCCAGCCAGAGGAAAATAAAAATTACGTCAAAGAATATTCAAGAAGAACGCAGATGCAACTTCGAACAAGAAAAGTAGAAAGAGGAAAATAAGCCATCAAACATGTATATTTTTATTTAATCTAACACAAGATTACACATTTAAATACCTAAAATCACTGTTCCAAGTTCTTTGCATTTCTAAAGTATATTGAATTAATATTTTGTTGATGTGGGACGGAAACTCCACAAATGCATATCGCGTCGACTTTCTCATTAACTCTTAGTTAACGTCTGTCAACTATCCCGGTGTATGTGAAGAGATGCACTGGTGTAAAATGAGGGGAAATAGTAACATCAGGCCTAGTATATTACTTTATTATTATAATTTTCGCTTCAAATAATGAGGCGCACAGTTCCAAAACTCTCTAAATCCACTTTTCACCAATAACATTTTTTATCTCTTTATAGTAAGGATTAATGCACTCTATTGACCTATATATCAATAATATTCGAAAGAGCTCTACATATAGTGAAAAAATTCATTTGAAAATAGTTACTTTTCCAATATCCTCTAAATGCAATCTCTACTTTGCCAATATCCCCTAAATACCAAGCGACTTTTCCAATATTCTCTATAACCAGTATTTATTTTTTGCATATTCTAGTATTGTAGGCCTACTGATTGTGAGATCTGGCATTTGGTATGCCTTATCATGTTTTGCTGCCAGGTAGGGACTTTGGTAGATTAGAAAAAGAATAAGGAAAATAAATACGATCACTGATTCTTCTGAATACATCAGAATTTATGTAGAAAAAGGAACTGTTAAGAAGCTAGGATATGATGTTCCTGTCAATAGCTGGAAGGAAAGGAGTGACGTAGGTGCTGAAAGCATTTTCAACTTAGCCCCTTCTAAGAGAATTTTCTTCGAAAAGGAAAGTCAGGTGTATTAGTGAGAGGAGAATGTCACTATCGTAACGATTTTGGAGTTTACCGAAGTCTTTTGAAACGAGGAGAAGCAATCCATGACTCGCAGTTGCAAAGAAAACAGTTTGGGGTGACAGTAAAAAAGGAGAAAATTCAAGATATTGATAAACTTTTTTCAAAATATTTCGGTCCTTTGTGGAAAACAAACAACGATCTGGAATTTTATGCCCATCTCATCAATGAAAATGGAGAGCAAGCAGAGGAAGCAGAAGGAGACGAAGGAAACATTTTGGTCACCTGAAGCTGTAGGAGTAAATGTCAATTTATAAAATGATTGTTCAAAGTAAACCATGGACTGAGTTCTATTTTTTATTGCTGGAATTCCATTATGATATTTGTGATTATTGCATACATCTGGAGGTATTTTTGGTCGATAAATGTGACGACCTGAAGCTGTAGGAGCAAATGTGTATTTATAAGGAGATTGTTCAAAGTAAACCCTGGACTGAATTCTATGTCCTTTATTGCTGGGATTCCATTGTGATACGTGTGATTGTTGCATACATTTGAAGATATTTTTCTCTTGGAATTCAGCTCAACAATGTTCTATTACTTTCGTATGTATTCGAGCACGTAGCCCACCATATCCAGATTTGTAGCATGATTATAGATTGTTTCTTGAGTAATTCTTTATCTTCAATCTGCATTCTTATTTACGTGAACAGTATAATAATCAATAATATCCTTGTAACGCTTCTATAAATGAATATGTTAGCTGAAATCTACTAAGGAAGAGACTAGTGAAGTGCTTCGTGTGGAGTGTGCCATTGTATATTTGCCGGCCTGGATGGCTCAAGCGGTAGGGGCACGGTATGTCTCTATCGCTTGGTCCGAAAGGTTGTGGGTTCGAGTCCCCCTTGGGCACGGGTGTTGTGTACGTACTGGTTTAAGAATGCGGGAAACAGGAAACAGAGAAAGAGAAACGAAAAAGGGAGGGGAGAAAAAATGGATAGAGGAGGAAAAAAACAAAAAAATTAAAAAAAAAGAAAAGAAAATATGGGGGCAGAAACATGGACATTACGACGAAATGAAGAGAAACAAATAGAAGCATTTGAAATGTGGATAGGGAGAAGAATGGAGCGTGTGAAGTGAACAGACAGAATAAGAAACGAAGTTGTGTTGGAAAGAGTGGGTGA
The DNA here is from genome assembly GCF_040183065.1 of Periplaneta americana. NCBI lineage: Eukaryota > Metazoa > Arthropoda > Insecta > Blattodea > Blattidae > Periplaneta > Periplaneta americana. The sequence goes on along the minus strand of NC_091132.1, from coordinate 126,658,335 downwards.
AGAAAGAATGATGCTGAAACTGATCAGAAAGAGAAAAAAGGAATTTGTTGGGTCAATGGCTGAGAAGAAGCTGTCTACTTAAGGATGCCATGGAAGGAATGGTGAACGGGAGAAAAGTTCGGGGCAGGAGAAGATATCAGATGATAGACGACATTAAGATATACCGATGTATGAGGAGACCAAGAGGAAGACAGAAAATAGGAAAGATTGGAGAATGCTGGGTTTGCAGTGAAAGATCTGCGCATGGGCAGATCATTTATAATTGAATGAGTTGAAATCTTTGTTTTCTTAGACTTCATCTCGTGTCTAAAACTTGACATATTTAAAGTTCCTTTCCAATATCAGCTAAATAAAGATTGAGTTCCAAAACCCACTAAATACAAAAGAGAACATTAATTTTTGGCAATATGGTTTATAATATTTATATGAAAAATTATATTGATGTTTTCTACTTTCAAGTTAAGTTCACCAGAAAAAATCAGTCATTTCAAAATAAAAACAAAAGCAGTAAAAGTTTTTTTCGTTTCCTGAAAAAATTACTCGAATCGATTTAGAGGGTTTTGGAACTGCACGCCTCAATTGGTGACTAACAAGACAAATAGATTAGCTCTTGCTTTCAACGTTGTTGTTTTGAAGCGTTGTTTCTCTCTTTATGACATAGATGGGCATCGTGCCTCACTTGAGAAATAATGCCTCACTGACCTTCACAGAGCTTATCGCTCTGAGTGACATCATCTTCACAGTCCCCGTTCCTTCCTCACGCAGCTCCTAGGCGTGGGCAGGTTCTATATCAGTTTCATAAGCAATATCAGTGGTGGCATAATGGCATTATCAAAGCAGTGTATACGCGTTAGAAAACGATTATTTCATGAGAAATGGGAGGAAGAGTTTTTTTGCTGTTTAGAAGGGGAGAACATACGATGTATGTTATGTTCGAAAATCCTATTAGGCATTAATAAATTTAATATACTACATTACTCCTTATGTAATAAAGAACATGCTGAATTAGAAGGTAAGACAAATTAAATGTTATTTTTCGTACCGGTATTATTCCGAAGAAAATTTATGATCTTAGCATTTGCATACTATACTAAATACATTATACCTTAAACACGCTGCATTAAAAGGTACGAAGAATTAAATGTTTTTTGTACGTATTATTTTCAAAAGAAATTTATAAAAAGAAATATCAAATGTGCGTAGAAAACGAAATATGATTTTCTGAAAATTATTTTAGGTCGAGAACGTGCAAATCTATTAAGTAATCTTGAGAAACGCCAGAATATTCAAGAAAGTAAACGTAGACAACGTGATGGAATATTATTGGCTAGTTACGCAATTTCTCGCCTGTGATTTAAATCAATTCAATGATGGAGAAATAGTAAAGAGGTTTATGATTAAAGCTGCCGAATTAATTTTCCAAATTGAATAAAAGTTTTCGAGAGTCTCACGTTAACTAAGCGCTTTCCTAATAATTCGCCACTGACCGCCTTAGCGATTACGATAAGGTGACGCAGGTCACAGCAGTTTATATTTCCCATCCTACTCTGCAGTCTCCTCTCCTAGTAAACAAACTATTTCAAATCGAGTGCCTCACGTAACCGAAAATTGTGCCCATGTATGCTTTATGACATAATGGAAAGTCTCGAAAGTCTCGGAAACTCGCACTATCTATTTTTACTCGGTTATTTAACGATACTGTATCAACTACTAGATTATTTGACGTGAATGGAATTGGTGATAGCGAGATGAGGCCGAGGAATCGCCATAGGTTATCTGACATTCGCCTTACGGTTGGGTAAAACCTTGGAAAAAACCCAACTAGGTAATCAGCCCACGCGGGGATCGAACCAGCGCCCGAGCACAACTCCGGACCGGCAAGCGCCTTAGCCGACTGAGCTACGCCGGTGGCTAGTAGCATCTTAAGCACCGTTAAACTCCTATATTCCTCAGACGCTGAAAACAATTTCATCCAAATATTAATAATATCAAACAAATTCACGTTAAAATGGAAAACACACACCTGATGTCTACTTGGTAATTTCCATCAATTATACGTTCAATATTTTATGGACACTATTTTATATCCACTTCTTCAGTGTCCATCAAATGCAGTCCACGATAAAGACAAAAAAAAAATAGAATGTCAATATTTAGTGAAGTACAGAAAAGAAATTGGTAATTGTGGGATATGCAAAAGGTAAAATGTTCATTTTTTAGTAACGCTATTGATAAGGATATTATATAATTTTACTAATTTCATTGCAGCTCTGAATCTTCAGTTTCTATATCTTCATGAAGCTTGAATCGATAGGTAGGCCCTAATGTTCTTCAGAAAAATTTTTATAGGGCTATATTTTTAATTGGTTTATGCTCGACCAAGCCGAAATGTAGTAATTATACACCTGGTAGTAGCCCTTTAATGCACCTCATTAAAGTATACCTATTCATTATAGTTCAGTTGTTCAGCCAATGAGAAATCACCGTTGTACCATTATAAAAGCACAAGTATCGATTATTCTCGGATATGCAATCGAAAGACAACTAGCGAAACGTCACGGGGGCTGGAAATCCAATACTGTCGCAGAAGGTTATGTTCTGTTACTATAATAATTAGCGTTAATTGTAAATAATATTCAAATGAATTCAATTTGTCATCTCGTTTTTCAATTCTAAATCAATTTCCAGGTTATATCAAGACTAATATTCATGTTATTCTCTAGATTATATCAAGGTCAATGATATTCGTTCCTCGGAAAAAAGCAATACGTTCGCGTCTGCGCACATCTCACAATTTAGTAGGTCAGTTCCCTTCCTCACTTACATAACCTAACATGAATGCTTATTCATAATTTCAAGTTAGAAATATGGTCGAGCATAAAAAGTCGTATGAAACTTGCCTATAATGGTAATTAAGACGCTCGTATGAAAATTATGAAAAGAGCGCAAGCGAGTTTCATAAACAAACATACTCGCGTCTTAATTACTACCATTATAGGCTCGTTGCATAATGTACTAGTATATTACGATGCTTTGTCAATTACTATGAATATCTAGCGTCCGAATGAAATGAAGGTGATAATGCGAGCGAAATGAGTCCAAGGTCCAGCGCCGAATGTTATCCAGCATTTGCTCTTAATGAGCTAAGGAAAAAATCCGGAAAAAAACCTCAACCACGTAAAGGCTGGTTCACAATAAACCGGGATCGGAAACGACAACGAGAACGAGAGCGGAAATAATGTTAAAATAAATGTGTTTAAATGTGAGCATTCACAATAGTTAACAGTTCATTATCGTAGCTCCCCAAATGCATCACGATGCTGGGTGGGCACCGGTCCCATACACTGGCCGAGTTGCAGCGCTATAGTCCTTTTAAATAAAGCAACACATTTTATTTTAAATTGTTCCTTATGCAAATTATTTAATAATATATATAAGGAAAGTCTTATGCTTAGTGAATATTTCATTATATCCAAACCCTTTGACCTATTGGATAATAATTTTATATTTAAGTTTTATACTAATATTACTGCTGTTGTTAAATGTTATGTTTAAATGTTATGTTTTATTTAACGACGTTTGCAACTGCAGAGGTTATATCAGCGTCGCCGGTGTGCCGGAATTTTGTCCCGCAGGAGTTCTTTTACGTGCCAGTAAATCTATTGACATGAAGCTGTCTCATTTAAGCACACTTAATGCCATCGACCTGGCCCGGGATCGAACCCGCAACCTCGGGCATAGAAGGCCAACGCTATACCAACTGCGCCAATCAGTCCGACTGCTGTTATTGTTTGTATGTACACCTGTCACTTATGGTATTACTCGACCAAGGCCAGTAGAGTCCTGCAGCCCGGACCAGTGGCGCTACTGCTCCTGCGTTCGTAATACCGCATCGCGATAGTTCACATTACGCCCGCGGCTCTACTCGCCTTGGTCGAGTAATACTGTGGAAGAGAAGATCTTATGACTTAATATCTGCCCGAATGAATGAATAAGCAAGCTAATCTTATATATAAAAGTCAATATGGCTATATATGTATGTATGTATGTATTTACTCTATACAAATCTACAGGCTTTCACCGACACTTGCCAAAGTTTCAACATGTAACCTTCATAACCAGGAGAAGAACATAGACTACATTAAAATGGGACAAATTGACGTTAAATTAATTAAAAAGATAAAAAATAAAAGAAATACAATCAAACATGCCTGTATAATATTAAAATGCAATCTTATACAGTCAATTGTTCTTTATTATTGTCTGCTGTATTCAAAATCGACTTCCATGAGGCCATGGAAAAATAACACGAAATTAAATAACATTGTTGATACATCATGAAGACCAAAATCTAGGTAATCAAGGTTGTGTGGCTGTAGCCTGTACTGTATATATTTTTGTTTGCTTTTACTTTGTTTATACTTTGATTTTATATTATTTTATTCGTATTTCTGGCGGTGTGGGAAAAGGCCTAGTGGCCTTAACTATATCAGAATATATATTAAAAAACAGTTGAACGTAAGGCACATGACGAAATGTTTTCTTTTCGATGCCTGATCTACAGCTGTTTAAATTGAGTTAACCCTGACAGGCATTTGGTTAAGAAGTTCATTAATTCATGTACATGACGCTATGGAAAGATTCGTCTTTTAGGGATGAGAAAAGCTTAGTAAAGGCAATTCGTTTTGGTTGTCTGTAGTTGGATTTTCGAGATTTCCGAAAAGCCTAACAACCAATTTAATTAAAAATAGAAGCATAAAGGAAAACATAAGCAACGACGGGTGATTTCAGCTAGTAAACAAATAAATAATAAATAAATATAAACAAATAAATACGTAAACAAGTAATTAAGTAAGTAAAATAGTAAATGATTAAATAAGTAACAAGGGAACCGTCCCAGGTCATGGTGCTTGAATTTAATGAAAATGCTTATTTAAGCTAATTTTGGTGATATTCGTTTCTTTCGCTTATTCCTCCTTTACGAAATATTCATTCATTCATAGTGTTCTGCCCAAGGGCAGGTCTTTCACTGCAAATCCAAAATTACTTGAAAATCATTGTTACTTATACCGCTTCTTGCGCGCACTCGGATCATCAGATTACTTCAAACTTTGAGTTAATGGTACTCTGTAGATATCTTAAAAGCCTTTTGTGTTACTCTGAATAATAAGGAAGTTATTTAAACCAACGATTCCGTCGAAAAGTTGCGAAGTGTGTAGAATGTACGCAATAGGGAGCCTGTCTTTATAAAGGGGTTGAAATTAGAAATAATGGAGGTACAGGCTTTCGTGACAGCCGGGGTGTTTATACAGGCAGTAAGATGTATTTGGGAGATTTGGTCACTGCCAGTTGAAGGAACTGCCTTCCCTTGCTAAAGCGACAGCACCGGGAGGTAACTAATATCCTGCCTTTGCAGTGCTGTGGCGTTCTTATAAAACAGATAATAAGGGCGCGACCCCCTGAGCACTCGATGCTATTTACTTTCTACCGTGGGCGTTGACTCTGTCCGCATTCAACCAATCTACTTTAATCGATTCGAAGAACAATTAATTATTTTCTAAACGGTATAATTAACAATATTTTGGTACATCCTTTTTATTTCTTACTAGGGCTAGGATTTTGATTACCTATAAATCATGAAAAAATGTCCTAAAAACAATGCATTTATGACCTAAAAATCTTTCAAAAATGCCCTTAAAATGCCCAAAAATTGGTCTTACATAATTGGCCTAGTAGGAAAAGAGGTTTTGTACTAGTGCTGCTTACGATTAGGTTTTCTCCAGAGCGGTTGTTTGCGCACTTTCAATCGGAGACCTCCGGTTACCTCCGATTGATGCCTCACAGGTTGTATATTGCTGTGGCGAAGACATACACTTTCCGCTAAGCATTCCTTTAATCGGATCAGGTAGTGATTCGAGTCCGCTGACGTCCGCGTATCTTTTAAAATAAGTTGTAATTTGTTGTTCTTTATTCTCTCTTTTATGTCAATCTCTCTCTCTTTCATCGGCTCTTTTTTGTGTTGCTTAAAGTGCTACGTTAGCTGAAATATATATATATATATTTTTTTGTAGTTTTGAAATTCATAGTATTTGTGGAAAGACGTATTAGTTTTATGTCATTGATCAAATTAATAACATTTAATCTAACTGCAACTAACTAACGCAGAAGTAAAGCTTTTCAGTAGCTAATGTAAACATTTATACTTTAATTCTCCTAGAATCTCTCGTTTAATCGCAAACAGGGTTTGTCAATTATTATTCTAATCGGTTTAGTTTAACGTAAAATATATTAAGGGAGCTTCAGAATGGAACAAAAGAAACGTGGGCTATCAGTGGGTTAAAGTTTACTGTCCAACATAATTTATTCAGATTCTTCACCGGAAAGGATTGTGATCATTGTGTTAAAGGGTGTCAGTATTTGAACTGCCTCTTCTAAAACGCGCCACTCTTTCTCTGTAATAAAAATATAAGCGGATATCAACTTAAGAATAATTGTAATTGTATTATTACCACATGTTTCTTTAGTTTCATTCAGAAGTATTTTAATCCAAACAGGAAAATATAACTCAAGTTATCTAAACAACAAAATATAACTCAAGTCGTCTTGTAAATATTTCGTATGTTTTTTATTGCCTCGAGAGTTAAGTTTTAGAGAAATTTCAAGACTCTCCTAGACTGTGAGCCTTTGGGAACAATAGCACTAAAACAATTTAAAAATAAATCGTATTAAATGTTTTGCGTAATTGTTGTCATCAAGTTCGCGATTGTGCGATCGCTTCAAATGGACTAACAAATTCGAAGTTCCACCACCCTTAGAGTAAATTCGCCCTCAAAGTTTACAGAGTGCGACTTTATTATTACCTTCAACTAAATTAAAGAATTTCCATGCGACGGATATCCGATTTGGTGCCACTTTATTCCACTCACAACTATCGTCAGTCCGTACGCGCCGGTCGTCCTTGAGCTAACTGTCGCTTCGCTCCGAACCAACGCATCCCTCCGTATGTCCCCTGTTCCACCTACGGTAGTATCGGAGATCACCGGTGGAGAGCTTTATTCCTAATCTCCGATTCCTCCGCGGTAGTAGTCACTCCGATGAGCAGCACTGTTTTGTACTACTTAATATTTAGATTAGTAATTGAATTAGATTTTGCATAATGTTTTCTAAGTAGTACACATTAATTAATTATTTTACCTGATATAGTTTCCATATATATTATGATAGTGCACCTCTGCGTTGGTATGTGGACGTGAGGTCAGCAGTCAGCTGGTCGGTCTTGGCCCTTCATGGGCTGTAGTACCATGGATTTAATTTACTTTTAGTTTCCATGTAGTCCACCCAAGGCCACTCTTATCCGGAATTAGCAGGTATAGAGGAGTCTATACTGAAGGGGTGGTTGGACTGATCCATTACATGGGGTGTACTACGTTAAAATGGCAATATTTGTGTAGTAAAACGATTAAAGGATCATACAAAATAATGGGTATTAATGGACAAAATATGCAAAGAAAATATCAAGGGAAATAAACATTATTTTACATTAATAATGGGGATTTATGGCCAAAATTAAATTAAATGCCTACAAAATGACTGAATAAAATAAACGATGTCCTTATGAGTTGAAACAGGGTAAAAATGCAAAAAAAATGCCCTAACAAATATGTCTTAAAACACTCAGTTTATCACATAACATATAAGTACTAAAGCAGCTTTGTTTCTGGCTTACTAGAAAAAAAGATGCAATTTCATCAAATCCTAGCCCTACTTATTACAATATTTAATAATAATAAAATTATGAAACTCCATAGATGCTGCCTAATTATACATTACAGAACACGTTATTCGAATATGCCTATGAGAAAATTAGGCAGAAAATTTTCAAGAAAACATGTGTACAATAATTAATTAGAAATTTTATCATAATTGATGACTGCGCTTTTAATAACATTCATTACCAAAATATAGGAAGAAACAGATGTCCGATACCCTAAGCCTAGAGGAACATAATTTAAAAATATGTATTTTTGTTGATACTGAAATGCTTTTTGTGGAGTGTGGCATTGTATGGGGTATAAATATGGAGATAAACGACGAAGTGAAGACAGACGAATAGAAGCATTTGTAATGTAGATATGGGTAAGAATGGAGCGTATAAAGTGAACAGACAGAATAAGAAATGAAGTTCAGTTGGAAAGAGTGGGTGAAGAAAGAATGATACTGAAGATAATCAGAGAGAGAAAAAGGAATTGGTGGATCACTGGCTGAGGAGAAACTGCCTACTGTAAGCTGCACTGGAAGGAATGGTCAACGGGAGAAGAGTTCGGGGCAGAAGAAAATATCAGATGATAGACGACATTAAGATATATGATTCATATGTGGAGACTTAAGGCAGAAAATAGGAAAGATTGAAGAATGCTAGGTTTGTAGTGAACTACCTGGCCACGGGCAGAACACGTATTTATGTATGTATGTATGTATGTATGTATGTATGTATGTATGTATGTATGTATGTATGTATGTATGTACGTATGTATTTTTTTGGACAGCATGTTCCATTACAAGGTTAGTAATACTACATGCCTTGTTGATCATTCAATACAATTCTAAATTACTATTAGATAATCACTATTAGATAAATGTCACATATGGCTTCACTGTTCTTTGGGTCTGGTTCATAATTATCTAGTTCACTTCCCATTTATGTTTATACTTAATACACTTCTATATCACTAGTATTACTAAGAGATGAGTATTATATAGTTACACAGTTTTCACTACGGCTACTGATTACACTTGTTATATTGTTATTACACTATATACACTATTTACAACTCTGTTTCTTTCTTTGCTTTCTTCTTCTTTTTGGGGTTATAGCTTTTCTAAATTTACAGATTGAACAAATTCTATGTATTGTTTCTTATATTTAAGTATTAGTTCACTCAATGTGTTAGTCCAGTGACCTCCTAGTTTTAGGATGTTGTTTCTGAACACACTTCTTTCTTTATCAAGAATGGCACACTGGAAGATTAGATGCTCAGCAGTCTGATCGCCCTTCCCACAAGGGGATTCGGGGCTGTCCAATATGTGGAAACGGTGGAAGTAGGCCCTTAATTTGCCGTGCCCGGTTAGGAATGTTGTAAGATTATTATTCAAGGGGATATTGACTCGGAGTCGGTCCTTTTCACTGGGAAAATATGATTTGGTGACTGGTCCTTTAGTTGTTGCCTGCCAATGTACGTATGTAAGTATTTACAGTTGTCAAAAAAAAAGTGGCCGCACTCGTGAACAGCGAATATTTTCTAAGTCCACTTCGGGTCACGGCGATGTTACACGATGCATGTGCTTGTAGAAGCAGTTCCGGAAGTATGGAACTAGTCCATATCTGCGTCTCGTAGACCAGCGGTAGAGTGCCCGCTTAATGATTCGAAGGTTGTGAGTTCGGGCCTTGCTTAAGCTTTCATTTTAGTTTTAATCATTCTTTAGCGATATAAATAATATTCAAATTATACTTTATATTCTGTTATCGTTCTTTAACGTTATAAATAATATTTACGCTACCATTTATATTCTGTTGTCGTTCTTTATCGATATAAATGATATTCAAGTTATTTATATTTTGTTATCGCTCTTTTAGCGGTATAAATAATATTCAAGTTGTAATTTTTTATATTCTGTTATCGTTATATAGCGATATAAACAATATTCAAGTTATCATTTGTATTCTGTTACCGTTCTTTAGCGATATAAATGATATTTAAGTTATTATTTATATTCTGTTATCGGTCTTTAACGATATAAATAATATTCAAGTTATTATTTATATTCTGTTATCGTTTTTAGCGACATAAATAACATAAATTTAACATTAGGTTTGGAACAATACACTTGCATAATACTAGTGTTTGTTTTTTATTTTTATATTATTACATTAATTTATATTATCTTGAAACACAATAAAATGAAAAAGAGTGACGAGGAATTGAACGTGAGACGTTGACATCTAAATTCCGATGTTCTTCCGACAGAACTACGAGAGCACAAGTGTGGAAACATTTGCGAAAAATTTGTCCAATCCCCCTCTAAGATTTTCTGATGATTTACAGAAGTTCGTTCAGGATTCGGGGGGCAAAAGCTAATTGGGATTTCCCGGTATCTGATCGGATCAAAAATCCTGATAGAACTGATATTTAATCCTTGCGGTGAATTTCGGTGAAGTCCGGAGGGCTCAATTAGTCAAATCCACTCTCTTTACCTCCAAGCTTGGGCTCCATGGAATGTATTAAGATGCGAAAGAGACAGTGGTGTGCGAAAAACAACGCATTTACCCTTTGCAAGAAAAACTGCAAACATGAGCAAAGGAAGCTTTTAATAGAAAAAGGAGCATCTTCAGCGGACCGCTAGAAAAATAACTAAGGAAGAGACTAGTGAAGTGCTTTGTGTGGAGTGTGACACTGTATGGGTAAGAAACATGGACATTACGACGAAATGAAGAGAAACAAACAGAAGAATTTGAAATGTGGATGTGGAAAAGAATGGAGCATGTGAAGTGGACAGACAGACTAAGAAATGAAGTTGTCTTGGAAAAAGTAGATGAAGAAAGAATGATGCTGAAATTGATTAGAAAGAGAAAAGGAATTGGTTTAGTATTATTTAGTATTTAGTATTTATTTATTTAACCTGGTAGAGATAAGGCCGTCAGGCCTTCTCTGCCCCTCTACCAGGGGATTACAACTATAAAATGAACAATAACATTACAATTAACATTAAATTTACAATTACAATTACAATAAAAATTAAAGTACCACAAGATTACCTGATCAATGAAAGCTAGACATTTTATCATAGAAGTTAAGAACAAAGAATATTTTTGTATTTACTGAATTACAAATTAAACCTACAATAACAAAAATCTATAGTAATGAAATTACCGGATATTGAAATATTTTGTGATAGATTAAGAGAACTATTTACAAGAAACCATGTCTGAACGAGTCTTAATTACTGGCCAAGTGCCTAGTAAGTTTGCGTTTGAATTGAATTTTATTTCGACAGTCCCTGAAGCTAGCAGGTAACGAATTCCAGAGTCTTGGCAGGGCTATTGTGAAAGAGGATGAGTATGAGGAGGTGCGATGGGATGGTATTGTTAGTATTGTTTCATGGCGAGAGCGTGTGTTCAGACTGTGGTGAGAAGAAAGGTAAGTGAAGCGAGATGACAGGTACGAAGGAATAGAAAAGTTCAAGATTTCGAAGAGAAGGAGAAGTGAATGTAAATTTCTTTTCTTATCTAGTTTAAGCCAACCTATTGTTTCCAGGGATGTGGTAATATGATCATATTTACGAACATTGCTTACAAAACGTACACAGAAGTTATGAGCACGTTGAAGTTTCGTTTTGTTGTCGCTGGAAAGGTCAGTCAGTAAAATGTCAGCATAGTCAAAATAGGGAAATACAAGCGTCAGCACAAGGGACTTTTTTAAGCAAGAGGGAAGATGAACATTTATCCTTTTTAGCACATGGATAATAGAATATACTTTTCTGCAGGTTTCTGTGATTTGCATGTCCCAGTTGAGATTATTATCCATGTGAATGCCAAGATTGGTTGGGTCACAGGTTGAGAAGACACTGCCTACTGAAGGATGCATTGGAAGGAATGGTGAACGGGAGAAAAGTTCGGGACAGAAGAAGATATCAAATAATAGAAGATATTAAGAAATGTGGATCATGGGCGGAGACTAAGAGGAAGGCAGAAAATAGGAAAGATTGGAGAATGCTGGGCTTGCCGTGAAAGACCTGCCATGGGCAGAACACTTATGTATGTCCAGGATGCTTTGAATGTCGTGGCTGAGAACAGTCGCTATTTGAAAAGACTCTAGTCGATTCCATGCCTACTCGACTGCAAGATGTGATCGAGATGTGGGGAAGATAGATTAAATATTGAATCTTGGCGTTTTATTTTGTTTTTTGAATGCTTAAAATTGTGTGAATGTTGTAAGGCAGACGCCAGTAAATTTGTTTTCTTTATGCCACGAAAGGTATTTTTGTTGAGAATAAAATCTTGTTTTCTTTCCAATTGCAGTCATAATAAATAATGATAAAGTCATGGCATAATGCATTCATGAACCTGATGTTAATTACTAAAATAATCATAAAAGAGAAAGGAGCAATTATGCATATTTTGTCTCTTTCTCTTAAAAATGAAACAAAAAACAACATAAAAGGCACTAGGTTGTATTCGAACGCAGTACCTCACGAATACCAGGCCGGAACGCTACCTTTACAACATCAAATAACACACGGAACACTCTAATTAAAACCGTAGATATCAGGCAACGTGGTCCAACAACATGTAACATCGCCTGTCTCCGAATTGTAGCGAAGATACCCGAAGGGAACTTTGTTTCTGGAGAGCGGCCACTTTTTCTTTTGACAACTGTACGTACGTACATTGTATGTATGTATGTATGTATGTATGTATGTATGTATGTATGTATGTATGTATGTATGTATGTATGTATGTATGTATGTATCAGCTTCGGAATCCAATAAAACTCGCAGGACTTCACCCCAGCAGTTTTTACTAATGCAGGTGATACTTAGGCTATATGAAATGAGGCGAGGTGGGAGTATCGATGGAATGAAAGAGGAAAAGGGAGCAATCCAAGAAAACACACTGCAACGTCTTTGTTCACCACAAATTCCAACAAGACAAGCCCGGGAATCTAACCTGGGGCGCCTAGATAGATAATCAGCGCATTAGCTCTGAGTCAGAGACGCAGTTGTTTCATCTTATGTTCAGCGTGAAAAAGGCTATATATTTGTTTTACAGGCCACATCGTACTCCCATCTCGTTGTCATGTAGGTTTACACTCTATCATTATTGTTGTTCATTCGTAAATAATGTGGAGTGTTATGTGTGAACTCTCTTCATGTTGTGGAACATTATTAAATATATTTAAAATACATAATGGACTCTTTTTGCTTCTCTTTGAAATATATTAACACTCTTTAAAATTCAGTTTATATTACCTCTTGTCCACTGCTCTTGACTAACGGTTAGCACGTCCAACCGTGAAACAAGCGGGCCCAGATTCAAATCCTGTTTGGAAAAAGTTACCTGGTTCAGGTTTTTTCCGAGGTTTTTCCTAAACCCATTAAGAGCAAATGCTGAGTAACTTTCGGCGTTGGACCCTGGACTCATCTCGCTAGCATTATCACCTTCATCACAATCAGACGCTAGATGACCGTAGCAGTTGATAAAGCGTCGTAAAATAACCAATTAAAAATATTATCGCTTTACATTTTATTTATCTGTCGTATTTATTATCCAACAGTCACAACCATAACATCAGTTCGGTTACCGTGATGACTTTCTAGACTATTGGTATCCGTTAGTAATCCGTGGCGCTACAACTCATGAAGTGTCAAGGCTTCCAAAGACATGAACGATCATGGAATTACAGTTGGATTTCGAAACCGGATTTCGCTATCTATCACAGCTCCCCAAATTCATCACGATGATGGGTTGGCACCGATCTCATACATAGGCCGAAATTTCAATGTGGACTTCAACTAGCGCTCATTCCATAACGCGAGTCCAGGCTGGACACCTTAGACCACAACGCTACGGTGCGGAACAATATTAGCATAACACCCATTAATTGCTTTATGTCCTGAATGAACAAACGTGTAAATTAATTCACTCTTCGACGATGGAGCTGAGAAAACTCTATTCAGTAGATTATAAGAGATTTATACGTATAGGTAAGGGATAAGGGATGATGGGAATATTTCAGCACGCATCAATTCGTACAATCCTCATAATAGATTTCGTAAAACAAGATAATATTTTCTTGAATTTTTATTGTCGATATTGAAAATAGAAAGGAAATCGAGGAAACATTTTGGAATACTGAAAAGCTTAATTCCGATTAAAAGCTTAATTTGCAATATTGCTATAAATTGTTCAAATAATAATAAAACTACATGCCATATTTCAAACAGCGACGTGGAATCGCATTATTTTCCAACATTTATATCTCATAACAAATAAATTTAGCGTCCCCTGCTCGAAAGAGGGTTGGAAGGCCATTAGTTTGTCTGCAGAATCGTGCTACAATGTCCATCAGTGACATGTCCCAGTAGTTAGGGCCTTAATTATACATGCTCCGTGTATAGCCTGTACCGTACAAGTAGATGAGCTATAGTTACATATCACAAGCGGAACATTTTGAAATCTAATATGGAATGTTACTGTTCCTCATGTTGGAATTCAAAGGGAACTATTAAGCTTTCTACCTCCCACCCTCTTTTCTGTCTCCGCAACGCATTCTGCTTTCCACACAATTAACCCTTTTAATTAATGTCATTGTATATAGTGTGTTCATGATTACAAGTAGGGCACCCACTGTGTTCTTGAATTCTCTTTCGCTTGTAGCATTAAAAATATTTCTTTCATTCATTTTTTATATTCTTGTCGGTTATTTAACAAAATTGTGTCACCTTACAGATTGTTTAGCGTCGATGGAATTGGTGATAGAGAGATGATATTTGACGAGATGAGTACATGGATCCACCGTAGATATCCTGACATTTGCCTTACAGTTGGGAAATACCTCGTAAAAACGTAACCAAATTACCAGTTCAAGCGGGAATCGAACCCACAACTAAGCGCAGTTTCCGATCAATATGTAAAAATATTAACGTCTGAACTAGGTCATTAGAACCGTGATTTTCATTAATGACTTTCTAGAAAGCTGTACGATTTTAAGGGCAGATTTCAATCCGTCTACTTCCTAGACACAAAGTATAGTAATTTTATCGTTCAACGGAAGAGATCTTAAAATATTCATGCACGTACAGAAGAATAAATTTATAACATTTACAGTAAAGCGAGGCTATTTGGACACCATTTTAACACACTTTTCAATGTAAAATATGGGACCTTTATGTTAGAACGATTAAAAAATATATACTTCACCTACTTGGCCTACAAGATTACATAGCTGGTATAAAAATTCGAAAATATCTTTCACAAACTTAATATATATATCCTTCCTATTATGTACGAAACTTTGTCACACATGTTGTGAATGGATCACTTTGACCCAGGATTTGAAAAATGGATATAATAGTAAAACATCTTCTTTTATTTAAGCCTTGATTAAAAAAAAACATATAATATCCTATTTTCCAATGTGTGAACACAAAATAATTACCAGTTTATTCTATGCAAATGTTGCAAGAGGCCTAAAATGTTTGCATGATCTTGGCAGAGGAACGCTTTGCACCTATTGCATTTTATAGTAATTTGGTCTTTCTTCGGCCTACATTTCTTTTTGTTGCACTTTGTTCTTAGTTTTATCTTCTTAGGCAAGCATCTTGTCATCTTTTTTTTTCTCGCATTACTTGTGCTAATTGTAGGCCTAGTCCAATTCCTTCAGGAACAATCTTCATCTGTACAATTTATTTGGATTGTACTCGCATGAATATATAATGCATAAGCATTTATTCCTGCAATATCAAGTACATTATAAAACACACAATCAGATGATCTTTTGGCACTCCTTTTGCAAGAGTAGGTACTGGCACGTTTATCCGTGGTGTCAATTCCTCCCATCGTTTTGTTGTAATGTAATATGATTTCAGGCTTTCTGTGTTCTTCTGAAGATAGACTGCAGTCGTGATGCAATGTGGACAGCAAAATCACTTATTTATTCTTCTAAGACACATACGACACCAAAGTTACGTCGGTCTGAAATCCGAAAATGGTTGGACACCCTGGTCTCGTGCAGTTCAGCTGCATATTTTAGGGTTTGTTTTTTCTCAGAGTTCTGACTAACGTTAGATTTCTCTTGAGAAGTTCCTCGGCCAAAATAATCTGTGGTGCTACAGCCCACGAAGGGCCAAGACCGACCAGCCGACTGCTGGCCTCACGGCCACATGCCTAAGCAGGGGTGAACGATAATCCAACCAGAATGGAGGTATCGTGTAGTTAGCATGATGAGTCCCCCAGCCGTTATAGCTGGTTTGCGTAACCGGATTTCGCTACCTATCATAGCTCCCCAAGTGCATCACGATGCTGGGTGGGCACCGGTCCCATACATTGGCCGAAATTTCATGAGAAAATTTCTTCCCTCATGAGGACTCGAACCAGCGCGCATTCCGTAACGCGAATCTTAGGCGTGATGCCTTAGACCACGACGCCACGGCGTGGGACCGGCCAAAATATAGCCGGTAAAAAAATTGTTCATGGTGATGTTTTGATCAGTCTTTTCAATGCTACCAATATTTCTGCCTTGGCTTGTTTCGCGTGGTCCACTTTCTGACTTTGCTTTGCACACTTCTGCTGCGCAAACATATTATGCAGTTTTTATATCACAATTGTATACCATACTTGCCTCTGGATTTTGAAAGTATGTACTGGCGGAAGGGACATTTGTCTCGAAATGGCACCAACTGCTCATATACTATGACATCTTGGTAGGGTAAGAACATTTTTGATATGCAGAAAAAAGATATAACAGCAGCCAATTTATCATGACGTCATCTAACTGATCGGACTGATTTGTTGTCAAACCTGAGGAACCTGCTAGTAGTATGAAAAAAATTGAAGTGATACTGTTGCACAGAAAACAGGTCTACTATACATACTGTCCCATAGTTCTTGAAGTGATTATCCAGCAGATCTGTATACACCAGCTAATATCAGTGTGAGTGAATGAGTGAGTGAGTGAGTGAGTGTAAAGAGTGCGAGAGTGTGTGTGTAAGAGTGAATATGTGAGAGTGAGTGTGTGTGTGTGTGAGAGAGTGTGAGTGTGTATCGGAACACAACAACAGTACGTAACTCATAATTAAAATCAAATTCCGTGACTGGGTCTAAATGACCCAAACACAATAGATGTGTCAAAGTAAAAAATATGACGAAGTACTATATTTTTGTGGCTAAAAGTAATAGGAAATATTCCTAATGATGTTTTTTAGGATTACTGAAAGTCCTGTCACATTATCGCTGTTTTTGTAGGTTTTGTGTTAATTTTAGTAAATGCAATGGGTCAATTAGACCCATTCACAATAGGAAGGATATATATATATATATATATATATATATATATATATAGGGTAACTCAGTCTAAATCGGGTCAGAGGTTAATTCGGATCAGTTTCAAAACCCTGTCTCCATATTCAAGCGTAAACCAGTTCAAGCAAGTGCTACCATATACTGGTCAGGAAGAGAACTTCCTGTACACGTTGAGTACCATTGATGCTAGCTGGTGTGTGTATTCTTTGTGTTGACAATAAAAGAATAGAGAGAATATAAAGGTGGGTTAAGAATATTTTGTACATTTTAAATAATGCTTTACGGTTCCTTCATTACTGTATTTTACAACAACTATTGCAGAGAATTTGTGCGATTAACTTTCAATATTAAGTTTAAGCTTTTTAGAAGAGATTATGGCTATTAACGCCTTCGTCGAAGCAGTATTCAGCACTACCAACCTCTGGCGTAAAAAGGTTCTAAATTTGAGTTACAAAGGGTCAGTAATATCGGACAAATAGGGTCAACATGTTTCAAATCAGTCCACTCGAATTAAGTATTTATTTTCAATTTTTTGTGACAGATGGTTAAATGTAAGAGGAAAACGTCAAATTCGTGGACTGAGAACGACATTCAGAAGGCTATTAAAGCATTTCGCGAGGGAAGAAGCCAACGTCATGCTGCTGAGTTGTTAGGAGTTCCTCATTCATGTCTTCAAAGTGGCCAGGGCAATCCCTTGAAAAATAAAGACCGTCAAACTACGTTTACCGCAGAATAAGAAAATGAACTTGTGTCTAGAATTTTGAAACTGTACGCATGTACGGATGTGGTTTTGGACCACACTGCAACACAGTTTGTTGGTGCAGAAAAGAAAACAGTGTTTGTTTGTGGAAGGTGTAAAGTGTTAAATGAAATCAATTGAATATTGATTTTAAAGTTCCGTGCAGGTATATAGAGGGAAAAATTGTGACCCGATTTGCCCTAAACACTGAGCACATTTATCCTTATATAAGGGTAAAAAGGGTCGCTGCAGTGAAATATTTCAGTTCATGTAGAGACAGTTAGTTTAGAGTAAAAAAGAAACATTTTTGGGGAAGTAGTACTCACACGTGGCTGTAACTAATGATATGTTTTGAGTATAATATATAATGATATTAACAATAAAATTAAGAATTTGTTACCTTTTGACCCCATTTACCCTTGGTTACAATATATAGTGTCCAAATAGCCCCGGTTTTGGGGTTAGTTGAACACTTAACTTTTTTTAGGCATGTAACATTTGGTATGCTGGTTAGGTTCTCATGTTACCGCGTAATATGCGGCGGAAGTCTTATTTTGTGAATATGTGTGTATAATATAATATTAATTTAAAGAAAAATTATGATTTATTGAACTTTAATTTATTCTCACAATATGTTAAAGGAAAACTAAGATTTATTGAAATTTAATTATTCTCACAAATTCTTTATCAAAAAGCACTTACAAGTGACCTTAACAATCATTTAATTAAAAAGCACAAGTAAATAAAAAATAAAAATAGCCACCACTTCCAGGATTTTACTTAGAACAACAGGTCCCGGATTCTTTCCAAGTACCTTCCGTACTAACGTCACCCGAAGTACTTCAAAAATTTCTGCTGCCCCCTTCTTCGACCTCCCTTTCCTAACTAAATATGTAATGTCTCCACATGTTGCGTTGTGTACAAGTTGCCCCGCGGTGGTCAAGTAACCCCACTTTACGGTACTGAATAATAATAATAATAATAATAATAATAATAATAATAATAATAATAATAATAATAATAATAATTTCATGGAAGGAGTACATAATCGTACCTATATTTAAGAAGGGGGACAAGACTAACTGTAGTAACTTTCGAGGAATATCACTTTTGTTGATGTCGTACAAAATTTTGTCCAATATTCTTTTGAGAAGATTAACTCCATATGTAGATGAAATTATTGGGGATCATCAGTGTGGTTTTAGGCGTAATAGATCAACTATTGACCAAATATTTTGTATTCGACAGATAATGGAGAAAAAATGGGAGTATAAGGGTACAGTGCATCAGTTATTCATAGAAACGTACAGCAGAGTTCGTAAAGGTCAGTTTCTGTCAGATACGTTTCCAATTCACTGTGGGCTAAAGCAAGGAGATGCACTATCACCTTTACCTTTTAACTTTGCTCTAGTGTATGCGATTAGAAAAGACCAGGATAACAGAGAGGGCTTGGAATTGAACGGGTTACATCAGCCGCTTGTCTATGCGGATGACGTGAATATGTTAGGAGAAAATCCACAAACAATTAGGGAAAATACGGGAATTTTACTGGAAGCAAGTAAAGAGATAGGTTTGAAAGTAAATCCCGAAAAGACAAAGTATATGATTATGTCTCGTGACGGGAATATTGTACGAAATGGAAATATAAAAATTGGAAATTTATCTTTTGAAGAGGTGGAGAAGTGCAAATACTTTGGAGCAACAGTAACAAATATAAATGATACTCGGGAGGAAATTAAACACAGAATAAATATGGGAAATGCCTGTTATTATTCGGTTGAGAAGCTTTTATCATCCAGTCTGCTGTCAAAAAATCTTAAAGTTAGAATTTATAAAACAGTTAAATTATATAGGTTAAGGGTGTTTGAGAATAAGGTGCTTAGGAAAATATTTGGGGCTAAGAGCGATGAAGTTACAGGAAAATGGAGAAAGTTACACAACACAGAACTGCACGCATTGTATTCTTCACCTGACATAATTAGGAACATTAAATCCAGACGTTTGAGATGGGCAGGGCATGTAGCACGTATGGGCGAATCCAGAAATGCATATAGAGTGTTAGTTGGGAGGCCGGAGGGAAAAAGACCTTTGGGGAGGCCGAGACATAGATGGGAAGATAATATTAAAATGGATTTGAGGGAGGTGGGATATGATGATAGAGAATGGATTAATCTTGCTCAGGATAGGGACCAATGGCGGGCTTATGTGAGGGCGGTAATTTAACTTCGGGTTCCTTAAAAGCCAGTAAAAAAGTAAGTAAGTAAGTAAGTAAGTAATAATAATAATTTTACGTCTGTATATTCAACGTGACCGTGTAATGCCTTTTGTTGCTTCTAAATACTCTAATTGAACGGTTGGGCAAAGGAGAACAAAATTATTCCTCTTCTGACTCCTTATGAAACCTTCTGTTCCTGCTTGTAGGGCAAGAGGGCCTGTAGAGCGACATGATACCGTCACTGCTTCTTTTCAGTACGTGAATGGGACATACAGCAGTGTATAGAAACTCTCCTTAACCGTTTGAATGTTTGTGATTACACGATGTAATCACGATATAGCTCGCGCAAGGAACGATTACCGAAAAGCAATGGCGGCGTTGCTGTCTGTTTTGACGTGTGTACTGTTCTCCATCCAGGAGATAAACTGTGAAAGGAATGTGCTTACTATTGCGTCATCTATTGGAGCGAAGTAGATAGATAATATTACCGCTATAACGTCAGTTTAAAAATCATGCGCTCTCCTGCATATGTTATTTCCTTTATGTAGGGATTAAAAGAGCAGGAAATTAACCGTGATCTAATTTTGTAACTAGGGTAGTAAAAAAATGTGTATAACAGTGTTATCATTTGTGCTTTGAGGAATAGCCAATAGAGACGCGTGTACCCACGTGTGTGACCTTATGGCATCCTATGACATCAACATTCATTCACAGCATTACCCCGCTTCGTCTCATTCCGCAGGGACTTTCTCGTGGTTGGAGCACAGTAATATATACTTTATCGTTATATGTTACATATGTTTCGTTATTCAGTTTTGTCACAATAATGATAGCACAGAGTGTAAGGAGTATAAGTACCATTATTTAAACTGATGATTATTCATGTCATAAGGAACAAAAAAAATGTCCTCACAATTCTCTAATTGCAATATTTAACTAATTATTATAGTTTACAATATTAAGAGTTTTACAGTCGAACTCGTTGGCGAGTTGGTATAGCGCTGGCCTTCTATGCCCAAGGTTGCGGGTTCGATCCCGGGCCAGGTGGATGGCATTTAAGTGTCCTTAAATGCGACAGGCTCATGTCAGTAGATTTACTGGCATGTAAAAGAACTCCTGCGGGACAAAATTCCGGCACATCCGGCGACGCTGATATAACCTCTGCAGTTGCGAGCGTCGTTAAATAAAACATAACATTTTTAACAGCGTTTGACAACGTCGTTGGAAGCAGAGGAGAGGAATTACAGCTACACAGTACAGCTGAAGCGAGGACAGACATACCGATACAAAACAGATGCTCTGTTCCAATGCAGGGGCGGACCAGGCCAACTGTTGTTTACATACAACGTGCAGCAAATACAAATTTTCAATCTTATTAATAGAACGCTATGAGAAATTTACATTTTATTTTACAATATTGCTCCATTATTGTACGTCTAAAAATAAAGAATAATGGTTTACTGTACAAAATCACTTGAACGTTTTTTTTCTAATACAAAACTTTAATCTCTTCCGCTTCCGTATAGCAGTATCATTTTTAAAGGAACTTAATGTTTGCAGTTTGTCACATTTTAGAACATGACACTTGACGAAAAATCATTTCTTACAGATAAACCATTCGTAAGTGATTGTCTAAGTTCAGTTTGTTTCCATGTCAATACGAAACTCGTTAAATTACATTTGAAATTTGTACATACCGATTTACATACGATTTTCCACATGTCCACCGTTGTTAAGGTCCACGATTTTCGAAACGGTGTAAAAGAATCCCAGTTTCTATTAATTGTTGAGAAACTGCTACAAAAGTTCGCCCGATTAGATAACCTTTTCGGAAACCGCTGACGGTACATCCTTCTTGCCGCACTTGAATTACGAAGAATTTCTCCATAAATTATTAACATATCATGATATTCCTGAACTGTGAATGACATTGTAAGTTGTTTATCGAACGAATACCTAAACTAAACTGCGAACAGCTCGGTAGGAGAGCTATGGACAGGGAGTATGAACTCAGCTGATGTGTACTGTAGGCTACATCTGTGCAGAGTACGTCAGCTGCATGAATCCTGCTGAACGTTGCCACGTCTCTCACGCCAGAATATTAACAAATTTGAGCATGCATTATTATTTAATTTTACGAAGACGTAATAGAACACAAAAATATCTATTTAAATAATATTAACTCTTTGCTAGACATACCTACTGATGTAATTGTTTTCGTATTTTTACTCACGATATAAGCAGTATAACACGAATAAAATAAGGAAAGAAATATTTTTCTTTCTGGGAAAACTACAATGTTTTGACCCTATGTTGTATGGACATTTTTTGATCCTGTAGACCGTTCCCGACGACTGTGAAAAGGACGGAACTTATACCCCTTACATCCTGTAAATTTGTACTCGTAGTTTATTTATCCCGATTATAATCGTGGAAATATAGGGATATGAAAGCACTAGAGCTCGGATAGTTATGCATTAAAAAGTGCAAAATATGTAGGTAATTATGCAATTATAACATCAACAAAGCAGAAAATATGTACTATCCGAAACTTCGCGAAAAGTATGACGTAATGATGTTCTTGTTCATAATTATTTCTGTATTGAAAGTCGAAGTTAACGAACACCATTAGTACAAACATATAATATTGTAAAATTTACCTGAATTAGTGGACTTGAACTGCTACTGTGGTAGATCGAAACCAACCTAATACTTCCCATTACATTGTATAACAGTCATCATTTTAGAGTTTGAAAACACAAATCAATCTCTGTTACTTCAAAAAATTGATTTCTAATCATGAAAAAAACGTTCAGCTGTAACAGAAGTTATTTCCGCATAATTTGTTATTTACGTAAAGCTTTCGATTTCTTCCTGTGACAATGTTTCTTCTATGTTTTGACAATAGTAGTAAAAAAAAATTCTGATTGCTACAGTTACACATATACCTAGCACTAACAATAAAATTATATATAATTATTACTTCTTAGCAATAAATTAGTAAGTAATAATTAATAAAATAATAAATAACATTTTTGGACATTTTTCTGTGAAACTCGCAATATGTGCAACTTTTAACACTGCCAATTTATCCCCAGTTAGAATTTATAAAGCAGTTATATTACCGATTGTTCAGTATTGTTGTGAAACTTGGACACTCACTTTGAGAGAGGAACAGAGATTAAGGAAAATATTTGGGGCTAAGAGGGATGAAATTACAGGAGAATGAAGAAAGTTACACAACGCAGAACTTCACGCATTGTATTCTTCACCTGACATAATTAGGAACATTAAATTCAGACGTTTGAGATGGGCAGGGCATGTAGCACGTATGGGCGAATCCAGAAATTCATATAGAGTGTTAGTTGGGAGGCCGGAGGGGAAAATACCTTTGGGGAGGCAGAGACGTACATGGGAGGATAATATTAAAATGGATATGAGGGAGATGGGATATGATAGTAGAGAGTGAATTAATCTTGCACAGGATAGGGGCCGATGGCGGGCTTATAATAATAATAATAATAATAATAATAATAATAATAATAATAATAATAATAATAATAATAATTTTTTAATCTGACAGGATTAAGGCCATAAGGCTTATGTGAGGGCGCCAATGAACCTTCGGGTTCCTTAAAAGCCAGTATGTAAGTAAGTAAGTGCGCCAAATAAGACCATGTAGACCGATAAGGCCAATTACTGTTTTACGAAACACTATCAAATATTGGTGATAAACGGCAGCATCTTCCTCATTCTCATACTCTGCTAAATACGAGTATTAAGGCATATCAACCTCTCGCTTCTTGCCACTTGTAGTGAATGCATAGAGGAAAAAAGCTGTGTGGCCGAATCTGATGTGTTGATACTACCACACGGTAAGGTTTTTTTTTTTTTTTGTTTAAAACTCCTTATATATCTTGTTGAAAATGTAGTGTGTTATGTATATATTATAATATATTTTATCTATTTCCAAGATCTCAAAATAGTTTTGCAATATAATTTAAATTAAGACTGTTTTACGTAATAAAATGAAAGAAATTGTTTGTAGGTCAAGCGAGGGCCTTAGTAGAACCATAGTATGATTCACTAAATTATTTGCATTAATTATTTGTATTTGTTTGTTTTTGTTTGTTTTTGATTACTTAATTTAATTATTAATTTATTAATTTCATTTCTTTAAGCTGGTACTGTTTTATTTGTAAGGAGGACGTTATCAGAGATGTGAGTTTGTGTGAAACTTGTCGCATGTATTGTATTTGGATCACAAACAACAGAAAATTGTACATTTTGATAGCCCAGAATGTGAAAATGATTAATTCTGATATAATTTCAAACGTTTTATGTTAGTCTTGTGTAAAGACTATTTTATCAATACTTACAGTTTTTTTATTATATTAAATAATATATATTTTTATTCCATCGTTTGTTCCATCAATTGAAAAGTTTACCAACTCTATTTACTCCTAAAATTTGGCAATTTAGAGCTGGCCTTATTTGAAATTCCCGTTCCTAATAAGGCCAATTATTCCTTTGTTGAATTATCGATATTTTTAATAACAAATAATAGAAATTAACAGTAAAGTTATATGTTTTCCATTTCCTCATGAATATATTTCTAATTGTGTTAAATTTGAAAAAAGATTCATTGCAAAAAAACCAAATGTCAGCGAAGCAAAGCTTAGAATGGCCTTATTTGGCGCACTTACATTACTAAAAATCTGTTTAAATATGATTATTATTATTATTATTATTATTATTATTATTTTATTTATTTAACAAATAAAATTATTAAATACTTTTCTGTGAAAATGGCAAAATGTGTGTCATTATAACAATATCCCCAAAATATTATCCAATTATGAAAAAATCCAACAAAATATGCGAAAAGATGCACCATGTGTATTTGTATTACATTTTTTGAATGGAGAAACATTACTCAGTGCATATATTACGATCTGCTTACGTTTCTATCAAACAAAAAAATTAGTTATTACATAAATATTCCAGTCATAGAGATCACTAAATGAAGGATTCAGATCCAGAGTGGGCCAAGCGCCATTTACTAAAACCGTAGAAAACAAGGGTTAAAATGAAGTTATCAACAGTAATCTCACTAGAGGTTTTGATTTTATCGATAAATCTGCGAGTGGAAAACGAGCAGATTTATCTAGAGAAAATCAAAACTCGAGTGGGATTTAATTGACTATTACACGATTAGAAGAAAGTATATAAAGATTAGAAGCAACGAAGTTGACTTATGAAAATACAACTGTCTTCTAATGTATTACTGTTCCATCTCAACATTACAAATATTACGCTAGATGCATGCTAGATGGCAGTGGTGTGTTATGATTAGCTGTTATCTTGCTATCAGTTGTGCCAACTATGGAATCTTCATTGAACTATGTAGACGATTACTAGCAATGCCTTCTCGATCTAGATCACGATGGCAGTGTTACTGGTCAAGAAGGCTTTGTTGATTCAGTTTCATTTTTATTAAAACAGTTGCATTCCACTTCAATTATCCGGATCCCAGTAATCAACGTCACTTAACAGATGATTTTCAATAAATCTTAATATTAAACAATCTCTGATACGTGACTATACATAATATCATATAGCAGAAGCTGTAACATAACCTAAATAATATATACAAGTGTTAGAAAAGTTTTAATTGACGACGATGACATAAAAAATAAACATGAATAATTTTAAAATGAATAATTATTGAATGTACAACTTTCAAATTTGAATGTTTTAGTGGTTGGTGGTTCAGTTGATGTTATATTGGACGTGTGCGTAAAAGAAGTGGAACTCGTTGATGTAGGCCTACATAGTGTATTCCTCAACTTATTCAGGATTTCCGATTGGTGCTCTTCATTTATTTGTAAAGAGGATTTCAGGGAAGATGCATAGGTATGATCAGTAATCTCTATTAATTCTTGTTCTTGAATGCCAATGTGCGTCATATTTGTGCATCGACCGGAGTGGTTTGTAATTTTCTGTTTTTTTTTTTTTTTTTTTTTTTTTTGACGTCGAGACCAGCGCAGTTTGAAATGTTGGCAAACAAAGAAATAAATGCTAGGGACGCGATAAAATTAAACAAATGCTAGGGACGCGATATAATTGTGCGGCAGCCATGATTGGTTGAAATACGTCATTTCGTACCGTTTTATTGGTCATAAGTAGTGTGACGTAGTAAAAGCGTAATAGTCACCATAATTCAATGGAAACATACAGCAAGTAATATAAAGTATACACATTAAAACTAAATGATATGTCAGTCTTCATTAAACTATGGTATTCACATAACTTTAACCCTTGCTTTCTCCGTTTTTAATAAATGGCGATTGGCCCACTATGGCTCTGAACTCTTCAAATTCTGCAGAGGAAGATGTCATTCATATAAGGAAGGAATTCGTTTATTTCAAAACGTACTATATTTGACTGCATTGATAAACTGTAGGGTTTACGCAAGGTAAGATATTTTGCACAAATTTCAATTATAGGCCTACAGTTTTTTATACATTTCTGTCGCTATTTACTGATTTTCTTTTTAATATTTATGGAAATATAAAATTACAATCAACTGTTTATAATGAGATTTTCCACTTTATTCTATATCGTCAAGCAATCAATGTCAATAAAAAAGCAATGTCTTCAAGAGGTAAAAAATTTAGACGGACATTTGCCCACGAATAAAGAAGTGTTGTTTAGAACGGAGGGGAAAAGCAAATCAGGAAATCTTTTGTTAAAGAAGATCCACTCTATCCCCACTGCGATGTTGTCTGTCCCTGTCCTTGAAATCATTTGTTGCGGATAAGTAATTATTCTGAAGCAAATAGAGAAAATTAATATGCTTTCTTAGAATAAATTTTTCCTTTAATTTATTAACAGCTGGGATAATGTGAATTTTGCGAAGTAAGGAATTTGAGGATTCTGAATATAAAATGACCAGAAACTATATCCGACAGGGAGTAGTGCAAAAAAAAAAAAAAAAGCATATTGCAACCCTAGTTACAATGAGAAAATTGCGATGGATCATACATACTTTCTGAAAGACAGAAATATGCTTACAAAAAGCAGCGCTAGAGTGAGTTCGTAGCACAGACCTCGAAAAACGCGGAGCATAGAAGAAGAGGTCAGGGGAATGCGAAAAATCTAAAACGAGTTGAAAATAACGGCAGGAGACAGAAATATATCGAAAAGTTGTACCTCAGCTCTATGCTGCAAAGGAAGAAACATAACATAAGACTGACTTCAGATGTTTTAATGTTGTCTGAAGAGAGAGAGGTATGGTTTATTTAACGACGCTCGCAACTGCCGAGGTTATATCAGCGTCGCCGGTGTGCCGGAATTTTGACCCGCAGGAGTTCTTTTACATGCCATTAAATTTACTGACATGAGCCTGTCGCATTTAAGCCCACTTAAATGCAATCGACCTGGGCCGGGATCGAACCCGCAACCTCGAACACAGAAGGCCAGCGCTATACCGACCATGCTACCGAGGCCGACTTGTCTGAAGAAATATCCTAATATTGTTGTTTAGTCAACTGTCCCAAAATAGGTCTGAATCTCCCAAGTAATATCAACAAGGCACCACTTATGAGGAAACTAGACCAGGAGATAATGGGGTAGAGAAATATCCTATTTGAAAACATAATTATATAAGTGAATATTTAATTCATTGATCGGGAGGAAAAAGGTCGTAGGTAAAAATTTTATACTTTTCATTTCAGGAGAGCAGGAGAAAGATTGAAATTGGTGTCAATTATAAAGTTATTTTAATTAAGAGGTTTTTCCTGGATACTATTTGTTTATATTTCTTCTAAAATAGGTAATGTTGCTCATTTAACAATTTTCTTGATTATTTCCAAAAATAGCCGCACTTAAGCCCTTTTAAGACTACAACCCAAACTGAGAAGAAGGGACTATTTAAACATAAGACCTTTTTCATGTCAAAATAAATGGGAAATGTAAATTATTAGGAAGGTCTTCAACAATATAGGACTCTTTACTTGGTGCTTAAAGTTTTAAAAGAAAAAGGGCATCAGTATGTAATAAAATAGCTAAAATACAAGTTAGACCTTTTTAATAGGGAAGCATGGATAGTAAACATGTGATATTTGTAAGGAATAAAGTATTAAATATTCTTAAGTCATTTATTCTGTGTGTGCTCGATTCAAAAAGTACTTAGGACATTTAGTAACCCTCTATAAATCCAGTCAGGAGTCTTATTTTACTTTAAACATCTTACCAGATTGTAGAGAATTGTTTCCGCTTTCAGAATATATAAAAATCTCATTTTCACAAAAAATTGACTTAAGACCTTTTTCCTCCCAGCCACAGAATTTATCCAACACGAATAACTTTGGCGATCATTAGTTACACTATTACACTATTTAATTTATAACTTCAATCAGAAAGAAAGATGAAAAAACAATATTAAATGATTTGGAATGAACCACAATATTTTATTCCAAAAATACAATATAATTATTAATATATAACGATATAAACAGCCAAAATTATGTACGCAGTACATATCGGCCTACTGAACAAAATATCTAGAACAGGGATGCAGAATTCACAGGGATGTGGGGTGGAAGCATGGGGGAAAGCATAGGTTCCCCTTCCACAGTCCACCGGCATTGAATGACTTCTCGTGACTCGTCTACAACCATGTGGCGGATTACAACAAACACGAGCTCACGGAAAAAATGACGAAAGTATTTCCGACCACAATAATTATAACAATAAACTATTCACAAATGAGACAACGTGAATTGTGATTATTTTGAATGCAGAAGTATTCATTTTTCCCATTGCTCTTTAAACTAGTACAGTACTTTCCGACCGATATTGCTTCGAATTCCACCTGTAGACAGTGAATAGAAATCTTCTGTATCTTTTCCATGTGCATGACGCGTGGCCTTGGGGGAAGGGTTGAATGACGTAGTCCATCTCGTGACGTATGCTACAATTGGAACGCAGTTCTGCATTGTGGATCTGGAGAAATTTAATTACTTCTTATAACTTAAGTTTCAATTTGTAAAATACCATGTTTTTAAGATCGATAGTAGTTCATTCATTCATTCATTCATTCATTCATTCATTCATTCATTCATTCATTCATTCATTCATTCATTCCAGTTTTCTGCCCAAGGGCAGGTCTTTCACTGCAAACCCAGCTTTCTCCAATCTTTTCTATTTTCTGCCTTCCTCTTTGTCTCCTCATATGATCCATATGATATGATTTAAGCAAAATCATCCAATTGGTGATGACTTTTCACAGTTCTGTATTCAGGGACTGTTCATCACTATTTACAGTCTATACTATATACTATATTTTCTTAATTTTATCTTCTGTATTTTTCTTCCTATGACCATCGTCTACTTCTTATTTGCATTTATCTTCAACCCATACTGATCACAGCTGTCATATAGTTCCAGTAGCATATACTTTAGTAAGTTATCATCTCCTGTTCTGCTAACAACGCCATATCATTAGAAAATGCTATGCACTTTATTCTTCTTCCTCCTACTATCACTCCCCCCATGTTCTGAAAACAGTTCTTTACTAAATCCGCCAAGTAGATGTTGAACAGGGTAGGTGATAAAGGGCATCCTTGACGCACTCCTCTCTCTATTTCACTTCCTTCTGATATTTTTTTCTCCTAGTCTTACTTCCACTCATTTCATATAAAGACTATTGAATAGTCTTCTCTCTTTCCAATCCACATTTTCTTTAGGAACCCCATCAGTTTATTCCAATCCACTTTGTCAAAAGCCTATTTTAGGTCCACAAATACTACATACACTTCTTTATTATTCTCTAGGTATCTTTCGCGGATTGTTCGTAGCAGTCCCATTGCATCTCTCGTACCTTTTCCCTTCCTGAAGCCAAACCGCTCTTCTTCCAACTGTTCATCCATGTAACGCATTGTATACTATGTTTTGAATTTTCTTAAATACTCGTAGTACAGTATATTCGCCCATGTAGGCCTATTCGGCATGCTTGCTTCGTGTCAACATTATACCTTGTCTGTAGATGACGTCATGGCGGACCACGAAAAAGTCTTCTTAAATATAACAAAGCTTCATTAACAAACTGTACGAGAACTCTTACAGCATTAAAGTCGGCTAAAATTTGAATACTGATTTGGAGAGATCGTATTCACTTACGTATTTCACTCGCAATGTGTAATTTCGACAAGGAAAGCAATTGAAGATTAAAATGAGTGAAAATAATTATATATTTCCAATAAGCATGTAACAATGTGTAAAATACACATTTCGAATAAATTAATTACATAGCTAGAGAGCACTTTTTTACTCTTTAATAAATTTACATACAGCAGGCCTGCAGAACTCGTTAAGTACGGGAAATATGACGCCAGCCTCACTCCAATTCTATTGGGAATGATCGACTTCCGTGTAGAATTCTCTGGCCGTCAAAGGTCCATCAGTGGCGTAGAGTTATTGACATTCTCTGGCCGATCAGTGGCGGCATGTAATTTTCAGAAAGGATTGTAATCAATTCATTGTTTTTATAATGCGTTATCTCGTTTCAAGGTTTACATGCTAGACTTCCTGTCGGTAGTGCATTTGAGATTTCTTTGCACCTAACCTGTTTTAGATTTTCGAAAACTTTCCTCCTATCATCACCTACGGAAACATAAATTTATAAAATTTAAGTAATGAACCTTGAAAGTCACTATTAATTCCAATTCAAAATGAGCACAACGAGTGACGTCCGTAATTTTAGAATATATAAATAATCAATATACAGTTCGTAATAATGAACTTACCCGAAAGTTTGTGCATTTCATAATTCTTAACATGGACTTTGTTGAAATGTAGTTTAATATTTAAATGACGAGTAGAAATAAATTGGATGGGTCACAGTAAACAAGCAATTATTTCGTCTTCAAGAACAAAATAATCATATTCCCATTTCCTTTGGAAGTAGTATTCCTTCACGGTTTAGATTTTGCCATGTTCCAATTCTCTTTAAACTGCAGTACGCATATTATTTGTTTGTTTGTTTGTTTATTTACTTACTTACTTATTTCCTTATTTACTTACTTCATTACTTATATATTTATTTACTTATTTATTTGCTTATTTATTTACTTACTTATTTACTTTATACTTATTTACTTACTTTTTATTTATTTATTTATTTATTTATTTATTTATTTGGCTGGAGTGCGTTACAAAGTTGAATGATAGCATTGACATCCGGTCATATAGCTATCACTCACTTATCAACGTACAGTTTATTTATCGTCATATTACTAGTAAAACCAGTTAAGACCAGTATTACAAGTTTGGTAAAAGCAGGAATTAAAACTTCATTAATGCATGAAAAATCATAATAAATTCTTCAAATAAAGTAATTGGTGTGTTGCCTGCATGCACATTTCGGACTTATTTCATTTTAGTAGAATACAGAGAAGGGAAAGACAAGTCTGAGACTGTATTTAATTTATATTACACAAAAATTGGATTTAATCGGCTTTACTAGTAATAGGACGATATATACATAGGGAGACCTCTTACATTATATGCACACGTACATTTTAAAATTTATTTTACATATCTTTCAATTTATTCATTTCCCTCATTCATGTTTCTCTTACTTTCTAAAGGTATGTTCCTAAGGATTTTATTATCTGTTCATTTGTAATTCTTGATAGCGTATTGTATACCTGCCGCCGCGGATGCAGCCGAGCGTAACTAGAACGTCATGACCGCACTGGTAGAAAAGGTTTTTTTTTTCGATTCTTTAGTGAATATTATGTCTTCCGGACAAATAGTTTCTATTATTCTAGAAAAAGAAAATGCAGTAGAAGATTTTAGAACTTTAATAGGAAGAAAGGGGAGGTAAGCAGTTGCTCTGAGGAGCTACAGTTCTGCAGGTCTGACATACAGGTTTGTGTTGCCTAGGTTTAGAGGTATTGAGTTATTGTCACTTAACGCAACAGCAAGGCTTACATTTTGTGTATATCGCAGGCTCGTAGATAAGCATTATTAAACGTTAAAACATTTCCACAATTTAGAATACTGTAATTTTGTGGAATGTTTAAGTGGTTGGTGTTTGTGTGACTTAAAATAGTTGTAGTTCTCCGCTTCACGAGAATCATCTGAACATAATCGTAAAACAAAAAACTTAAATTTTTAATGACTGTCGTAATCATTAGAAGGAAATAAAATCAGCTTTCACTACTCAAGCGACTAATAGTACTGTTCTCCAACCAAGAGAAAGGAATGTGCTTACTATTGCGTCATCTATTGGAGCGAAGTAGATATATAATATTACCGTTATAACGTCAGTTTAAAAATCATGCGCTCTCCTGCATATGTTACTTCCCTTATGGAGGGATTAAAAGACCAGGAAATTAACCGTGATCTAATTTTGTAACTAGGGTAGTATAAAAATGTGTATATCAGTGTTATCATTTGTGCTTTGAGAAATAGGCAATAGAGACGTGTGTACCCATGTGTGTGACCTTATGGCATCCTATGATATCAACATTCATTCACAGCATTACCCCGCTTCGTCTCATTCCGCAGGGACTTTCTCGTGGTTGGAGCACAGTAATATATACTTTATCGTGTTTCGTTATTCACTTTTGTGACAATAATGATAGCACAGAGTGTAAGGAGTATAACTGCCATTATTTAAACATGATTATTCATGTCATAAGGAACAAAAAAAAATGTCCTCACTATTTTCTAATTGCAATATTTAACTAATTAATATAGTTTACAATATTAAGAGTTTGACAGTCGAACTCGTTGGCGAGTTGGTATAGCACTGGCCTTCTATGCCCAATGTTGCGGGTTCGATCCCGGGCCAGGTCGATGGCATTTAAGTGTGCTTAAATGCGACAGGCTCATGTCAGTAGATTTACTGGCATGTAAAAGAACTCCTGCGGGACAAAATTCCGGCACATCCGGCGACGCTGATATAACCTCTGCAGTTGCGAGCGTCGTTAAATAAAACAAACTTTTTTAACAGCGTTTGACAACGTTATTGGAAGCGGAGGAGAGGATTTACAGGTACACAGTACAGCTGAAGCGAGGACAGACATACCGATACAAAACAGATGCTCTGTTCCAATGCAGGGGCGGACCAGGCCAACTGTTGTTTACATACAACGTGCAGCAAATACAAATTTTCAATCTTATTAATAGAACGCTATGACAAATTTCCATTTTATTTTACAATATTGCTCCATTATTGTACGTCTAAAAATAAACAATAATGGTTTACTGCACAAAATCACATGAACTTTTTTTTTCTAATACAAAACTTTAATCTCTTCCGCTTCCGTATAGCAGTATCATTTTTAAAGGAACTTAATGTTTGCAGTTTGTCACATTTTAGAACATGACACTTGACGAAAAATCATTTCTTACAGATAAACCATTCGTAAGTGATTGTCTAAGTTCAGTTTGTTTCCATGTCAATACGAAACTCGTTAAATTACATTTGAAATTTGTACATACCGATTTACATACGATTTTCCACATGTCCACCGTTGTTAAGGTCCACGATTTTCGAAACGGTGTAAAAGAATCCCAGTTTCTATTAATTGTTGAGAAACTGCTACAAAAGTTCGCCCGATTAGATAACCTTTTCGGAAACCGCTGACGGTACATCCTTCTTGCCGCACTTGAATTACGAAGAATTTCTCCATAAATTATTAACATATCATGATATTCCTGAACTGTGAATGACATTGTAAGTTGTTTATCGAACGAATACCTAAACTAAACTGCGAACAGCTCGGTAGGAGAGCTATGGACAGGGAGTATGAACTCAGCTGATGTGTACTGTAGGCTACATCTGTGCAGAGTACGTCAGCTGCATGAATCCTGCTGAACGTTGCCACGTCTCTCACGCCAGAATATTAACAAATTTGAGCATGCATTATTATTTAATTTTACGAAGACGTAATAGAACACAAAAATATCTATTTAAATAATATTAACTCTTTGCTAGACATACCTACTGATGTAATTGTTTTCGTATTTTTACTCACGATATAAGCAGTATAACACGAATAAAATAAGGAAAGAAATATTTTTCTTTCTGGGAAAACTACAATGTTTTGACCCTATGTTGTATGGACATTTTTTGATCCTGTAGACCGTTCCCGACGACTGTGAAAAGGACGGAACTTATACCCCTTACATCCTGTAAATTTGTACTCGTAGTTTATTTATCCCGATTATAATCGTGGAAATATAGGGATATGAAAGCACTAGAGCTCGGATAGTTATGCATTAAAAAGTGCAAAATATGTAGGTAATTATGCAATTATAACATCAACAAAGCAGAAAATATGTACTATCCGAAACTTCGCGAAAAGTATGACGTAATGATGTTCTTGTTCATAATTATTTCTGTATTGAAAGTCGAAGTTAACGAACACCATTAGTACAAACATATAATATTGTAAAATTTACCTGAATTAGTGGACTTGAACTGCTACTGTGGTAGATCGAAACCAACCTAATACTTCCCATTACATTGTATAACAGTCATCATTTTAGAGTTTGAAAACACAAATCAATCTCTGTTACTTCAAAAAATTGATTTCTAATCATGAAAAAAACGTTCAGCTGTAACAGAAGTTATTTCCGCATAATTTGTTATTTACGTAAAGCTTTCGATTTCTTCCTGTGACAATGTTTCTTCTATGTTTTGACAATAGTAGTAAAAAAAAATTCTGATTGCTACAGTTACACATATACCTAGCACTAACAATAAAATTATATATAATTATTACTTCTTAGCAATAAATTAGTAAGTAATAATTAATAAAATAATAAATAACCTTTTTGGACATTTTTCTGTGAAACTCGCAATATGTGCAACTTTTAACACTGCCAATTTATCCCCAGTTAGAATTTATAAAGCAGTTATATTACCGATTGTTCAGTATTGTTGTGAAACTTGGACTCTCACTTTGAGAGAGGAACAGAGATTAAGGAAAATATTTGGGGCTAAGAGGGATGAAATTACAGGAGAATGAAGAAAGTTACACAACGCAGAACTTCACGCATTGTATTCTTCACCTGACATAATTAGGAACATTAAATTCAGACGTTTGAGATGGGCAGGGCATGTAGCACGTATGGGCGAATCCAGAAATTCATATAGAGTGTTAGTTGGGAGGCCGGAGGGGAAAATACCTTTGGGGAGGCAGAGACGTACATGGGAGGATAATATTAAAATGGATATGAGGGAGATGGGATATGATAGTAGAGAGTGGATTAATCTTGCACAGGATAGGGGCCGATGGCGGGCTTATAATAATAATAATAATAATAATAATAATAATAATAATTTATTTAATCTGACAGGATTAAGGCCATAAGGCTTATGTGAGGGCGCCAATGAACCTTCGGGTTCCTTAAAAGCCAGTATGTAAGTAAGTAAGTGCGCCAAATAAGACCATGTAGACCGATAAGGCCAATTACTGTTTTACGAAACACTATCAAATATTGGTGATAAACGGCAGCATCTTCCTCATTCTCATACTCTGCTAAATACGAGTATTAAGGCATATCAACCTCTCGCTTCTTGCCACTTGTAGTGAATGCATAGAGGAAAAAAGCTGTGTGGCCGAATCTGATGTGTTGATACTACCACACGGTAAGGTTTTTTTTTTTTTGTTTAAAACTCCTTATATATCTTGTTGAAAATGTAGTGTGTTATGTATATATTATAATATATTTTATCTATTTCCAAGATCTCAAAATAGTTTTGCAATATAATTTAAATTAAGACTGTTTTACGTAATAAAATGAAAGAAAATGTTTGTAGGTCAAGCGAGGGCCTTATTAGAACCATAGTATGATTCACTAAATTATTTGCATTAATTATTTGTATTTGTTTGTTTGTTTTTGATTACTTAATTTAATTATTAATTTATTAATTTCATTTCTTTAAGCTGGTACTGTTTTATTTGTAAGGAGGACGTTATCAGAGATGTGAGTTTGTGTGAAACTTGTCGCATGTATTGTATTTGGATCACAAACAACAGAAAATTGTACATTTTGATAGCCCAGAATGTGAAAATGATTAATTCTGATATAATTTCAAACGTTTTATGTTAGTCTTGTGTAAAGACTATTTTATCAATACTTACAGGTTTTTTATTATATTAAATAATATATATTTTTATTCCATCGTTTGTTCCATCAATTGAAAAGTTTACCAACTCTATTTACTCCTAAAATTTGGCAATTTAGAGCTGGCCTTATTTGAAATTCCCGTTCCTAATAAGGCCAATTATTCCTTTGTTGAATTATCGATATTTTTAATAACAAATAATAGAAATTAACAGTAAAGTTATATGTTTTCCATTTCCTCATGAATATATTTCTAATTGTGTTAAATTTGAAAAAAGATTCATTGCAAAAAAACCAAATGTCAGCGAAGCAAAGCTTAGAATGGCCTTATTTGGCGCACTTACATTACTAAAAATCTGTTTAAATATGATTATTATTATTATTATTATTATTATTATTATTTTATTTATTTAACAAATAAAATTATTAAATACTTTTCTGTGAAAATGGCAAAATGTGTGTCATTATAACAATATCCCCAAAATATTATCCAATTATGAAAAAATCCAACAAAATATGCGAAAAGATGCACCATGTGTATTTGTATTACATTTTTTGAATGGAGAAACATTACTCAGTGCATATATTACGATCTGCTTACGTTTCTATCAAACAAAAAAATTAGTTATTACATAAATATTCCAGTCATAGAGATCACTAAATGAAGGATTCAGATCCAGAGTGGGCCAAGCGCCATTTACTAAAACCGTAGAAAACAAGGGTTAAAATGAAGTTATCAACAGTAATCTCACTAGAGGTTTTGATTTTATCGATAAATCTGTCGAGTGGGATTTAATTGACTATTACACGATTAGAAGAAAGTATATAAAGATTAGAAGTAACGAAGTACTCCAATACAATAAAATATTGACTTACGAAAATACAACTGTCTTCTAATGTACTACTGTTCCATCTCAACATTACAAATATTACGCTAGATGCATGCTAGATGGCAGTGGTGTGTTATGATTAGCTGTTATCTTGCTATCAGTTGTGCCAACTATGGAATCTTCATTGAACTATGTAGACGATTACTAGCAATGCCTTCTCGATCTAGATCACGATGGCAGTGTTACTGGTCAAGAAGGCTTTGTTGATTCAGTTTCATTTTTATTAAACAGTTGCATTCCACTTCAATTATCCGGATCCCAGTAATCAACGTCACTTAACAGATGATTTTCAATAAATCTTAATATTAAACAATCTCTGATACGTGACTATACATAATATCATATAGCAGAAGCTGTAACATAACCTAAATAATATATACAAGTGTTAGGACCGATTGTATAAACCATTTAATCTTAGATCAGAGGTTAAATTGATCCTTGTTTCAGCTGAACTTGGAATTTTGTGTTGTATAAAGTCTAATCTGAGATTAATTTGTCTCAAACTAAAGTCAACTTTGACTGAAGAAATTTCTCCGATTAAGTTAGATGATCCAAGTTCAGTTATTTCTTTTCTGTTTGAAATATACGAGTGACAGATTGTGCAAATAAAATATCCATTATTATTAATATTAATAGATATGATAGGTACATTTATATATATTTCTTTCAATTTCTTGCCTTAATACACAAACAATCTTATATTTTATAAGGCTCTATCGTGTTCAGCAGTATCAAATAACATAACCTATAATTATATTATGTTTATAACAATCATTAATTATTAACGGATATGATAGGTACATTCATAAATTTTCAATTAACTGTATTACTAAACGAAAATTGTCGTTTTATAAAGCTTTATTATGTTTAGCAGTATCAAACACCATAACATGATAACAACTCGGAGAACAGTAACCTTCTTCTTATTGTCCGCCATTATTTACATTGCACAAAAAACCAGTGTCTCCAACAGAGTTTACGGAAAGTCGTCAAAAAGTAGTTGTAAAGTCGCTAGATTTCTCATTATCGACAAAGAAAGATTAAATTTTGTCAGTATGGGGTGCTAAAAAGGTCGCTAAATTCCTATTTAAGCAATATAAAAGTTAAAAGAAATTGTTGTTGAAAAAGAGTTGAAGTCGCTAGATTGGCAACACTGAACAAACCTGTCCGCGCATCACGTTTTTCACCTGTTTATGCGATGTTGCCAAATCCTTTTCACGTGAACTTAGATTTCATTTGAACCAAGGTAATTTGATCGCAGGAAAGTTTTATACAATAGAAGAAGTGTCTGAACTCGGTTCACTTTTCGATCTTCGATCAAAGTTGATCTTTAGTCAGGGAGATTTATACAATTGGGCCTTAGAAAAGTTTTAATTGACGACGATGACATAAAAAATAAACATGAATAATTTTAAAATGAATAATTATTGAATGTACAACTTTCAAATTGGAATGTTTTAGTGGTTGGTGGTTCAGTTGATGTTATATTGGATGTGTGCGTAAAAGAAGTGGAACTCGTTGATGTAGGCCTACATAGTGTATTCCTCAACTTATTCAGGATTTCCGATTGGTGCTCTTCATTTATTTGTAAAGAGGATTTCAGGGAAGATGCATAGGTATGATCAGTAATCTCTATTAATTCTTGTTCTTGAATGCCAATGTGCGTCATATTTGTGCATCGACCGGAGTGGTTTGTAATTTTCTGTTTTTTTTTTTTTTTTTTTTTTTTTTTTTTTGACGTCGAGACCAGCGCAGTTTGAAATGTTGGCAAACAAAGAAATAAATGCTAGGGACGCGATAAAATTAAACAAATGCTAGGGACGCGATATAATTGTGCGGCAGCCATGATTGGTTGAAATACGTCATTTCGTACCGTTTTATTGGTCAAAAGTAGTGTGACGTAGTAAAAGCGTAATAGTCACCATAATTCAATGGAAACATACAGCAAGTAATATAAAGTATACACATTAAAACTAAATGATATGTCAGTCTTCATTAAACTATGGTATTCACATAACTTTAACCCTTGCTTTCTCCGTTTTTAATAAATGTCGATTGGCCCACTATGGCTCTGAACTCTTCAAATTCTGCAGAGGAAGATGTCATTCATATAAGGAAGGAATTCGTTTATTTCAAAACGTACTATATTTGACTGCATTGATAAACTGTAGGGTTTACGCAAGGTAAGATATTTTGCACAAATTTCAATTATAGGCCTACAGTTTTTTATACATTTCTGTCGCTATTTACTGATTTTCTTTTTAATATTTATGGAAATATAAAATTACAATCAACTGTTTATAATGAGATTTTCCACTTTATTCTATATCGTCAAGCAATCAATGTCAATAAAAAAGCAATGTCTTCAAGAGGTAAAAAATTTAGACGGACATTTGCCCACGAATAAAGAAGTGTTGTTTAGAACGGAGGGGAAAAGCAAATCAGGAAATCTTTTGTTAAAGAAGATCCACTCTATCCCCACTGCGATGTTGTCTGTCCCTGTCCTTGAAATCATTTGTTGCGGATAAGTAATTATTCTGAAGCAAATAGAGAAAATTAATATGCTTTCTTAGAATAAATTTTTCCTTTAATTTATTAACAGCTGGGATAATGTGAATTTTGCGAAGTAAGGAATTTGAGGATTCTGAATATAAAATGACCAGAAACTATATCCGACAGGGAGTAGTGCAAAAAAAAAAAAAAAAAAAGCATATTGCAACCCTAGTTACAATGAGAAAATTGCGATGGATCATACATACTTTCTGAAAGACAGAAATATGCTTACAAAAAGCAGCGCTAGAGTGAGTTCGTAGCACAGACCTCGAAAAACGCGGAGCATAGAAGAAGAGGTCAGGGGAATGCGAAAAATCTAAAACGAGTTGAAAATAACGGCAGGAGACAGAAATATATCGAAAAGTTGTACCTCAGCTCTATGCTGCAAAGGAAGAAACATAACATAAGACTGACTTCAGATGTTTTAATGTTGTCTGAAGAGAGAGAGGTATGGTTTATTTAACGACGCTCGCAACTGCCGAGGTTATATCAGCGTCGCCGGTGTGCCGGAATTTTGACCCGCAGGAGTTCTTTTACATGCCATTAAATTTACTGACATGAGCCTGTCGCATTTAAGCCCACTTAAATGCAATCGACCTGGGCCGGGATCGAACCCGCAACCTCGAACACAGAAGGCCAGCGCTATACCGACCATGCTACCGAGGCCGACTTGTCTGAAGAAATATCCTAATATTGTTGTTTAGTCAACTGTCCCAAAATAGGTCTGAATCTCCCAAGTAATATCAACAAGGCACCACTTATGAGGAAACTAGACCAGGAGATAATGGGGTAGAGAAATATCCTATTTGAAAACATAATTATATAAGTGAATATTTAATTCATTGATCGGGAGGAAAAAGGTCGTAGGTAAAAATTTTATACTTTTCATTTCAGGAGAGCAGGAGAAAGATTGAAATTGGTCTCAATTATAAAGTTATTTTAATTAAGAGGTTTTTCCTGGATACTATTTGTTTATATTTCTTCTAAAATAGGTAATGTTGCTCATTTAACAATTTTCTTGATTATTTCCAAAAATAGCCGCACTTAAGCCCTTTTAAGACTACAACCCAAACTGAGAAGAAGGGACTATTTAAACATAAGACCTTTTTCATGTCAAAATAAATGGGAAATGTAAATTATTAGGAAGGTCTTCAACAATATAGGACTCTTTACTTGGTGCTTAAAGTTTTAAAAGAAAAAGGGCATCAGTATGTAATAAAATAGCTAAAATACAAGTTAGACCTTTTTAATAGGGAAGCATGGATAGTAAACATGTGATATTTGTAAGGAATAAAGTATTAAATATTCTTAAGTCATTTATTCTGTGTGTGCTCGATTCAAAAAGTACTTAGGACATTTGGTAACCCTCTGTAAATCCAGTCAGGAGTCTTATTTTACTTTAAACATCTTACCAGATTGTAGAGAATTGTTTCCGCTTTCAGAATATATAAAAATCTCATTTTCACAAAAAATTGACTTAAGACCTTTTTCCTCCCAGCCACAGAATTTATCCAACACGAATAACTTTGGCGATCATTAGTTACACTATTACACTATTTAATTTATAACTTCAATCAGAAAGAAAGATGAAAAAACAATATTAAATGATTTGGAATGAACCACAATATTTTATTCCAAAAATACAATATAATTATTAATATATAACGATATAAACAGCCAAAATTATGTACGCAGTACATATCGGCCTACTGAACAAAATATCTAGAACAGGGATGCAGAATTCACAGGGATGTGGGGTGGAAGCATGGGGGAAAGCATTGGTTCCCCTTCCACAGTCCACCGGCATTGAATGACTTCTCGTGACTCGTCTACAACCATGTGGCGGATTACAACAAACTCGAGCTCACGGAAAAAATGACGAAAGTATTTCCGACCACAATAATTATAACAATAAACTATTCACAAATGAGACAACGTGAATTGTGATTATTTTGAATGCAGAAGTATTCATTTTTCCCATTGCTCTTTAAACTAGTACAGTACTTTCCGACCGATATTGCTTCGAATTCCACCTGTAGACAGTGAATAGAAATCTTCTGTATCTTTTCCATGTGCATGACGCGTGGCCTTGGGGGAAGGGTTGAATGACGTAGTCCGTCTCGTGACGTATGCTACAATTGGAACGCAGTTCTGCATTGTGGATCTGGAGAAATTTAATTACTTCTTATAACTTTAGTTTCAATTTGTAAAATACCATGTTTTTAAGATCGATAGTAGTTCATTCGTTCGTTCGTTCATTCATTCATTCATTCATTCATTCATTCATTCATTCATTCATTCATTCATTCATTCATTCATTCATTCATTCATTCCAGTTTTCTGCCCAAGGGCAGGTCTTTCACTGCAAACCCAGCTTTCTCCAATCTTTTCTATTTTCTGCCTTCCTCTTTGTCTCCTCATATGATCCATATGATATGATTTAAGCAAAAACATCCAATTGGTGATGACTTTTCACAGTTCTGTATTCAGGGACTGTTCATCACTATTTACAGTCTATACTATATACTATATTTTCTTAATTTTATCTTCTGTATTTTTCTTCCTAAGACCATCGTCTACTTCTTATTTGCATTTATCTTCAACCCATACTGATCACAGCTGTCATATAGTTCCAGTAGCATATACTTTAGTAAGTTATCATCTCCTGTTCTGCTAACAACGCCATATCATTAGCAAATGTTATGCACTTTATTCTTCTTCCTCCTACTATCACTCCCCCCATGTTCTGAAAACAGTTCTTTACTAAATCCGCCAAGTAGATGTTGAACAGGGTAGGTGATAAAGGGCATCCTTGACGCACTCCTCTCTCTATTTCACTTCCTTCTGATATTTTTTCTCCTAGTCTTACTTCCACTCATTTCATATAAAGACTATTGAATAGTCTTCTCTCTTTCCAATCCACATTTTCTTTAGGAACCCCATCAGTTTATTCCAATCCACTTTGTCAAAAGCCTATTTTAGGTCCACAAATACTACATACACTTCTTTATTATTCTCTAGGTATCTTTCGCGGATTGTTCGTAGCAGTCCCATTGCATCTCTCGTACCTTTTCCCTTCCTGAAGCCAAACCGCTCTTCTTCCAACTGTTCATCCATGTAACGCATTGTATACTATGTTTTGAATTTTCTTAAATACTCGTAGTACAGTATATTCGCC
This sequence comes from Periplaneta americana, assembly GCF_040183065.1. Taxonomy (NCBI): domain Eukaryota; kingdom Metazoa; phylum Arthropoda; class Insecta; order Blattodea; family Blattidae; genus Periplaneta; species Periplaneta americana. The sequence goes on along the minus strand of NC_091132.1, from coordinate 126,615,531 downwards.
CATGTAGGCCTATTCGGCATGCTTGCTTCGTGTCAACATTATACCTTGTCTGTAGATGACGTCATGGCGGACCACGGAAAAGTCTTCTTAAATATAACAAAGCTTCATTAACAAACTGTACGAGAACTCTTACAGCATTAAAGTCGGCTAAAATTTGAATACTGATTTGGAGAGATCGTATTCACTTACGTATTTCATTCGCAATGTGTAATTTCGACAAGGAAAGCAATTGAAGATTAAAATGAGTGAAAATAATTATATATTTCCAATAAGCATGTAACAATGTGTAAAATACACATTTCGAATAAATTAATTACATAGCTAGAGAGCACTTTTTACTCTTTAATAAATTTACATACAGCAGGCCTGCAGAACTCGTTAAGTACGGGAAATATGACGCCAGCCTCACTCCAATTCTATTGGGAATGATCGACTTCCGCGTAGAATTCTCTGGCCGTCAAAGGTCCATCAGTGGCGTAGAGTTATTGACATTCTCTGGCCGATCAGTGGCGGCATGTAATTTTCAGAAAGGATTGTAATCAATTCATTGTTTTTATAATGCGTTATCTCGTTTCAAGGTTTACATGCTAGACTTCCTGTCGGTAGTGTATTTGAGATTTCTTTGCACCTAACCTGTTTTAGATTTTCGAAAACTTTCCTCCTATCATCACCTACGGAAACATAAATTTATAAAATTTAAGTAATGAACCTTGAAAGTCACTATTAATTCCAATTCAAAATGAGCACAACGAGTGACGTCCGTAATTTTAGAATATATAAATAATCAATATACAGTTCGTAATAATGAACTTACCCGAAAGTTTGTGCATTTCATAATTCTTAATATGGACTTTGTTGAAATATAGTTTAATATGGTCGATGGCATTTAATTGTGTTTAAATGCGACAGGCTCATGTCAGTAGATTTACTGGCATGTAAAAGAACTCCTGCGGGACAAAATTCTGGCACATCCGGCGACGCTGATATAACCTCTGCAGTTGCGAGCGTCATTAAATAAAACATAACATTTAACATTTCATTCACAGCATTACCCCGCTTTGTCTCATTCCGCAGAGACTTTCTCGTGGTTGGAGTACAGAATACTTACTTATGGCTTTTAAAAAAGTCGGAGGTTCATTGCCACCCTCACATAAGTCCGCCATGGGTCCCCATCTTGAGCAAGATTAATCCAGTCTCTACCATCATATTCCACCTCCCTCAAATCCATTTAATAATATTATTCTCCTATCTACGTCTCGTCCTCTCCAAAGGTCTTTTTCCCTCCAGTCTCCGAACTTCTCTCACTACTTACCAAAATTCCAGTCCTAAAGATTTTACATTAGTGTGATTTGAAATATAGAAATAATACATTACATCGTAAATTACAATTAACTTTTCTGCTGGAGATTAAAATGTGCAAAGTTTAAATCCCCACTGGTTCAGTTTCAAGCGCGGTAACCACTAGACCACCATGACAATATGATGATTATGATTTGATCAGTGCAGCTTATTTTGCGGACTAGCATTCTGCAGGTGGTAACTATGTAATTACTGTAATATTGAACGTAATTAGCGTTCTCGTGTGTCTCTATCTCCATACAACTGCATATCGTATTTTAACTATGATGTCATCGTCATGTTATTACTGGGAATCAACTATGAGAGTTCTGACACACATCGCTTATTGCAAGTTGACAGTATGCTCAGCGCAAACTAACTTACGAGTGATAAAACAAGATGAAACACGTGATATAACATAATTCGAATGACTGCTGCAGGAGTTTGTTGAATAGCAAATATTTTTTCCTGTGTATGCAGTACCTATGACCCGCACATTTAACGTTGAGTAGGGACCAAGGTTTTGCGTCAGAATTCTAACTACAGCATATACAATTGTCGCTTGTCAAGTGTTAATAGTGTCTCGTAAGTTGTTATAGTTGGAAGACTGAAGTTGTGTCGACACCAAGTCACACGAACCCCCCCCAATGTCACACTAATGCCACCTAATAAATTAGGCAAAGGATAAACGCCCACACGCTACGTAAATACAATTTTATTTACGTACAAGTAAGGAACTACATACATACGTGGATCATTCCATAGCCCAGCGTTTCTCAAACTTTTTTGAAGTGGGGATCACTTTTTTAAGTCAGAACAGTTCTGCGGACCACCTTACTCTTGTTCCCTTCGAAAGAAAATTTATCATTTTTGTACCATATTTTAATACAGTATACTTATATTTTAAAAGAGAATTAATTAATTAAAATTAATGAGATGGATAAGGCTGCCGATTCTTGCACAGTTGTTCTATATTTGAATGTATGCTGGTAAGCTAAGTCGGAGATTGTCATACATCGAGTCGATTTCGGTACTTTGTTTTTATTAGAGTTAGTGATGAAAACCCTTTCTCACACAGATACGTAAAAGCAAACTGAATTATAATCTATAAAGCTCCATTGTACAGTTCACTACATTCTCTTTTCATTTGTGATGGGGTCCAGAAATTAACCATACCTTCCACTTGGAATTTCATTTTAAGTCCGGTGTCATTCGAGAGTTCAATTAACTGTTCTCTTTCACTCAATGAAAGTTTGTTATTTTCAATATCGCAATGAAAGGGATCACGAACCCATGAAAATTCGTCATATTTACTTGGAAAATAAGTCTCAAATTGTGACCTCGGAGTTTCGAGATGCGAACATATGTCATTAAAGAATTCTTTCCAATAACGAAATCATTTTCAACCAAAGAAGACTATAGGGTTGGAAATAGTGAAAAATGCTCTGTTTTACGGAACTGACCCGCAAATCAAGTTTCCTCTCGAACATATTTGTTTTCTCATGCGCACTGAGAACAGTCAAAGAATTACGTTGTAGAGAGAGATTTATTTGGTTTAGTTTTGAGAATACATCTGGAAAATATGCCATTGTACTTAGCCACATGTGATCAGCTGATGTGCAGGGAAAAGATGGCGAGAAATATCACGTTCATAGTGCTTTAAATCCCTCTTTTGTTGCTGAGAGTAGAGTGGGAAGTCTGTAGACAGGTAGGGTAATAAGTTTCATAAAATGTCAGTACTGGAGGAAAAAGCGAAAGGCGATTGCCATGTGTCATTTCCAAACTCTGAGATTTTCACCTATAGTGTGATAGGCAATTCATTTGAATTTTATTTTTTTCTTCTGTCCTTTTTGAAGGACCACAAGGGCTGACCTCGAGGACCACAGGTGGTCCGCGGACCATAGTTTGAGGAACGCTGTCATAGGCAATAAAGCTGCAGGAATAGAAAATCACTATACGCGATTGAAGGTCCCTGGAATGTGCTTGGCAATGCTAGTAACAAATTTGGTCCAGGGTTAGGAGTCAATGGGTAAAGGAAATTGAAAGATGCGTAAGAACCATTGCTTTATTATGCATAAAGTACATTACTCACAACTAACAGCCATCAAAATAATCCCCCATACATCTTTGGCAACGATAATGTAGGCTTTGAAAACCATCGGCTGTGTGCGATTCGTCAATGTGTGGACTATCACATCTCGTCGAAAGCGCTGTTAAGATATCTTCTCTGAATGCGAACTGTTTCCCACACAGTGGCTTCTTCAATATTGCGAAGTAAGATCAAAATCGCATGAACGAAGATCAGGAGAGTAGGGAATATGTTCCAGCGCACTATCACTCAATGCTTCTCGTAGTTCAGAATGACACTGACGAGCATTTCTGCCACGAAGAATTGCAATTTTCATGTATGACCACTGTTTAACCTTACTTACATCCATCTCGAAGCACAGCCTTTAGCTAGGGTCACCATGAGAAGAAATCCTATAGAAGGACATGGCATCTAAAATAAGAGGACATTGCTGAAAAAAGGAGGACTTTTTAAAAATTGTTAGACTATGAACAAAATTAAGTAAAGATAGAAACAATGGCTCCCTTTGTTTTCTCACTAGTTGCTGGATCAGTATTACATCTGTAGCCTACTTATCAGTGGAGACCACTTTGTCCACAAGAGCCTGAAGAGACAGACTTCTATCTTGTAACAAATAATTATGGACTGTTCACGGGACATGTCCTTGAAATTATATTTCACCTTGATGATACCTCTGACTGTCTCCGTTAGCATGCGATTTCTTTCTTTTGTCCATTGAGCAGATATTAGGGAAAATACTCTCTCAGCACTTCCATTGTGGCTTGGGATAAATAAAAAGAATTAACATATTTTTAAGAGTTCTGAGAAAGTTTAAGTGCTCGCAGAACTATTGGAATTGAAGAATTTGCACCATTGTTTATCTAAACTTAAATCTTTGTCTGGATTGGCATATCTTTGTACATCACAGAATAAAATTGATAAAATAGCTTAGAATCATGAATTGTGACTTTTTTAGAATGTAAGAATTCAATACATGCCAACAGCTCATCATATTTTATTTTTGTGTGTGTGCTCCAGCTTCAACCATTGAAAGCAGTTAAATTCTTTCACAGGTTTTCACCATTTGTTTAGATATTCTGTGCATAATATCGCACATTATTCAATATTCATATTAATTCTAGTTGAAATGCGAAATGCCGGACATTTCAATTAAAAAAAACCTGTCGGACAGGATAAAATAATTAAAAAAGAGGGCATGTCCTCCTTTTGCCGCACGGATGGTAACCCTACCTTTAGCAATCAGCTAACGTAGAACTTCAAGAGATTAACATAAAAGAAAGAATAAACAACAACAAATTACAACTTATTTTAAAAGATACGCGGACGTCAGCGGACTCCAATCACTACCTGATCCGATTAAAGGAATGCTCAGCGGAAAATGTATGTCTGCGCCGCAGCACATATACAACCTGCGCGGCATCAATCGGAGGTAACCGGAGGTCTCCGATTGAAAGCGCGCAAGCAACTGCTCCGGAGAAAACCTAATCATAAGCAGCACTACCAAAGAGTATAGCAAGATAACATGACATACACCATTATTACACGGAAACACGCCGAATGAAAATTTTGTAACTTACAACGTTGTTCCAGCCGACGCACAGTGGTCTAAAATCCATATTTAGGAGGACAAATGGAGAAAAATGACATGTAAAAAAATGAAATTAAACCCTTACATTATTTTTCCTATATAACTGAGTAACACTGAATTGATAATCTTAATCAGCGGAGGTGGCTGCATAGCGAGATAAGAAGCCGGTAACATGCCACATTTCGCCACCCAGCATTCTTACTCAGCAAGCGCCGCGAGTCTGCCGTTTTCCTTGTGCTGTAACTCTGTTGTAAGTGGTCGATTCCATTCATATTTGGTATCAACATGTCAAGTAGTTCTTTAGGTATGTAACACTGTTTGTTTGGGTTACATTTAATGTTATTATAGCATGTCAAATTAGCATGAATGGACACGGGACAAAATATAAATACAGGGACATCATTTTATTTTTACTAACATTTTTAATATTAACCTGGCTATACCTTTAGAGAACCGGAAACACAGATTGCTCCCCCTTCCACGACTGTAGTTCGATGATACTTGCGTAACACACAAACAAATCACTTTACTAGGTATAGGAGGGAAGAAAAGTAGTTCATCCATTTACGTAAACTAGGAAATATTGCGATTTTGAGTTCGATAATTTTCATTAGGTTTTTGTTTAATCTTAATACAGTACTGAATTAAGAATAAGTGTTTTTACTCACGAACTGAGTTAGCCATTCGAACGTATTCATTATGCAGTGTATATTACTGTATACTGTCTACAGCACATTAGCGTACAATATAGAGAATGAAGTTAAATTGAAAAATAATCATAATATGGATATTTAAACAGATTTTTGAAAATGGTGGCCGTTCATTTCGATACAGGCTTCAGTTCTTTTGTGCATATTATCGCACTATAGACTATTGCATCTAATTTCAATTGCCAGTTTCGTCCTTCGTACTAGTAACTCATGTTGAAATAATTCTGTACCTACTCTATAAAAGAGTACCTTACGTACTGTAAATTCAATCTTCAATTCTGCCCAACCCGCACAGATAAAATTACTCAGACATGCTATCTACTGTCCGTCCAAGTGGTTATGTCGTAGGATCGTAGAAAGGGGGAAAATCACGTGACAGTGAATTACTTAACGAGGCCCTTTTATTTAAGTTATTTTAAACAGTTGTATAATATTACGTAAACGTCCAATTCCTAACAGAAATTAATGTTTTCAGAAAAGAGCTAGGACAGCCCTGCTTTTGCAGAGGGGCGAACAGAAGCAGGTGGAGGAAATAGGGATGCGACGTAGGCAAACGAACAGCACCTGTGCGAAAATATGATTCAATATTGAAAGCTCTTTCGTCACTGGAAAACGCGAACATATTTCTGGAACGTACTATACTCACTCAGTGCTGTTTACTATATGCGGTCTTGGATCTGTGTGTAGAGGGGAACTTCATTAGTAGAAGGGGTGGGAGTGAAGTACATTCCAAAACTCAGGCACAATAAAAATTGAAGTAAAAATAAATTGATGTCCCTATATAACCATTGAGTGCAGACTTTGCTAAGGTAGAGAAAAAAAACCCTTTGGTTCGTCCAAAAATGATTTTTTTTCACTTCCTCCACTATTTACCTCTATTTTAAATCTAGTTTTAAGGTTCACAGATTTGCGGAAGTAATAATTTATGAGCACTATTCTTTCGAGGTGCAGTAGTGCAATTTTTCTCGGTTGCAGTTATTTCAATATCTGTGAACCGAATCTGCTTCCGCAGTATAATTCAGGGAATTCAAGATGACAGCTTGTTAGTTATGTACCAAATAAGCTTCCCGAGTGTCCAAAAGGTGCAATAGTACCTAAAATGTTACATTTCCCTCCCCCCTATAAGATTTTGTCTAAATGCATCCCCCTGTAAGGGGCACTTCTGCTCATACCAACGTAAACAGAGTTTGTACACAAAACAAATGTACAAAGTGTAACTACTGTATAAAATTTCATAAAAATCTGTTAGATAGGACAAAAGTTACTAATTTTGTCTAATTGCGCCCCCCTATAAGGGGTAGTTACACTTAGACCAACGTAATGAGAGCTTGTGTACAAAACATACATGCTACCTGTAACTACTTTGTAAAATTTCATAAAAATCTGTTAAATAGGAGAAAAGTTACTAATTTTGTCTAATTGCGCCCCCCTATAAGGGGTAGTTCCCCTTATACGAACGTAATCAGAGCTTGTATACAAAACATATATGTTCCTTGTAACTGTTTTGTAAAATTTCATAAAAATCTATCAAATATGAGAAAAGTTACTAATTTTGTTTAATTGCGCCACCCTATAAGGGGTAGTTCCCCTTACACCTACGTAACGAGAGCTTGTATACAAAACATATATGCTATCTGTAACTACTTTGTAAAATTTCATAAAAATCTGTTAAATAGGAGAAAAGTTACTAATTTTGTCTAATTTCGCCCCCTATAAGGGGTAGTTCCCCTTATACGAACGTAATCAGAGCTTGTATACAAAACATATATGCTACTTGTAACTGCTTTGTAAAATGTCATAAAAATCTGTTAAATAGAAGAAAAGTTACTAATTTTGTCTAATTGCGCCTCCCTATAAGGGGTGGTTCCCCTTATACCAACGTAACGAGAGCTTGTATACAAAACATATATGCTACCTGTAACTACTTTGTAAAATTTCATAAAAATCTGTTAAATATGAGAAAAGTTACTAATTTTGTCTAATTGCGCCCCCTATAAGGGGCAGTTCCCCTTATACGAACGTAATCAGAGCTTGTATACAAAACATATATGCTACTTGTAACTGCTTTGTAAAATTTCATAAAAATCTGTTAAATAGAAGAAAAGTTACTAATTTTGTCTAATTGCGCCCCCACTATAAGGGGTGGTTCCCCTTATACTAACGTAACGAGAGCTTGCATACAAAACATATATGTTACCTGTAACTGCTGTGTAAAATTTCATAAAAATTTGTTAAATATGAGAAAAGTTACTAATTTTGTCTAATTGCGCCCCGTATAAGGGTTAGTTCCCTTATACGAACGTAATCAGAGCTTGTATACAAAACATATATGCTACTTGTAACTGCTTTGTAAAATTTCATAAAAATCTGTCAGATAGGAGAAAAGTTTCTAATTTTGTCTAAATGCGCCCCCTTATAAGGGGTAGTTCCCCTTATAACAACGTAACGAGAGCTTGCATACAAAACATATATGCTACCTGTAACTACTGTGTAAAATTTCATAAAAACCTGTCAGGTAGCTGAAAAGTTATTAATATGTCCCGCTAAATTTGCATTCTAGACCACTGTGCGACGCTTCAATTATTTTTAACGTACTGCGTTCTTATTCTGGCAATTAGCAATTCGGAATGTGCTGAGATAGTTGTACTGCATTAGAGCAGGAACGATATAAATCGCTGCCAGTTATGCCCTAGCAACATATCGCACAAGGTTTTCTATAAATCCGTATTTCAACATTTCAAATTATATGTGCTTTTCATGTACCAATGTTAATTTATTACGTTTTGGATTCGCGACTCTAGTTAATAACTGCAAATGTAGATCCACAAAATATCCATCTCGCATCCTATCATGACGAGTGATTAACAATTAAGCGTAATTTTGTACCAAATACCCGTCTTGTATCATAACGAGTGGCTAATATTTGCAAAGGGTTGAACACAATGTTGAACACTTACCAGGACTGGCGCAGAGGACGAGCAGGCCCGCCAGGAACGCTTTGCCGAGGAGCATGTCTGAGCGCTACTGACTGCCGTGGAGATAGATAAGGTGTCGTGGGTAGCAATGCATGAAGGCCGCGAGTTCGACACTGCTCACAAGATAGCGTATCTTAAACAAATTTCAGCTGCGACCAATTGTCTGTCGCTGTAAAATCAGTAATAACTCACGTTACCTGTACTGACCCTTCAATTAATTTACCTAAATATATATAATACGATCCCAAGTCCTATGTGCGAAATAAGTGGCGTGTCGACTCCCGAAGTTTTCTAAGAAGTGTCATATTCCTCGTTCAAACACCACCTCCGCCACTGCTACTCTAAACACTTAACAGAGACAGTGTCAGCTCCGCTATGGGATCTCAATCCTGAAATTGTCAGCTCGGCCATAGAACCTCAATCCTGATATTATCAGCTCCGCTGTAGGGTCAATTCTGATATTGTCTGTTCCGCCATAGGACTTGAATCCTGATATTATCAGCTCCGCTATAAGATCGATTCTGATATTGTCAGCTCCGCTAAAGGACCTTAATCCTGATATTACCAGCTCCGCTATAGGATCAATTCTGATATTCTCAGGTCCGCCAAAGGATCCCAATCCTGATATTATCAGTTCCGCTATAGGATCAATTCTAATATTGTCAGCTCCGCCAAAGGACCTCAATCCTGATATTATCAGATCCGCTCTAGGATCAGTTCTGATATTGTCAGCTCCGCCAAAGGACCTCAATCCTGATATTATCAGATCCGCTATAGGATCAATTCTGATATTGTCAGCTCCGCCAAAGGACATCAATCCTGATATTATCAGCTCCGCTATAGGATCAATTCTGATATTGTCAGCTCCGCCAAAGGACCTCAATCCTGATATTACCAGCTCCGCTATAGGATCAATTCTGATATTGTCAGCTCCGCCAAAGGACCTCAATCCTGATATTATCAGCTCCGCTATAGGATCAATTCTGATATTGTCAGCTCCGCCAAAGGACCTCAATCCTGATATTACCAGCTCCGCTATAGGATCAATTCTAATATTGTCAGCTCCGCCAAAGGACCTCAATCCTGATATTATCAGTTCCGCTATAGGATCAATTCTAATACTGTCAGCTCCGCCAAAGGATCTCAATCCTGATATTATTAGATCCGCTCTAGGATCAATTCTGACATTGTCAGCTCCGCCATAGGACCTCAATCCTGATACCGTCAGCTCCGCCATGGCATGTCAATTGTGATAGTGTTAGCTCCGCTATTGGATGGCAATAATTGTGATAGTGTCATCTCTGCGATGAGATCTCAGTCCTGATAGTGTCAACTCCGATATAGGATCAATTCTGGCATTGTCAGCTTCAATAAGGGACCTCAATCCTGATAGTGTCAGGTCCCCCATTGGATGTCAATTGTAATAGTGTCAGCTCCGCCATTGGGCCTGAATAAATTCTGATATTGTCAGCTCCGCCATGAGATCTCAATCCTCATAGTGTCAGCTACGCTATAGGATCAATTATAATGTCAGCTCCGCCATGGGATCTCAATTCCCCCACACAAAACTAGTCAAAATTTACTATCTCACTTTGCAAACTTTGGATTGACTACGAAATTTTAATTTACAAATTTCTAATATTAAATTGTAATATGTAAAATATATTTTTTAATGAAGTAAAATTTTAAAATATAAAATTTCATAAATGTGATTAAATTTATTGGTTATTCCTAGAAAATAATGGCGAATTAGCTATAGTATAAGGGAGAGTTTAATATTCTCTGGAAGGATTCAGCTACTTTTGTGGTTTATCGAAAGTAAAATAAAAATCAAGGCCCCACACTACTGCAAGTTTTGTTCCTACAGTATCATAGGCACAGTCCATTTTCGCTTCATGCTTTAAGTAAACTTGTAACCGTCCACAATCAGCAAATGTTTACCATTTTGGCTGAGCATCTCAGAACACTCGAAGTCATGCTGCCAGTTTGCAGCACCACAATTTGTTTTGATTACGAACAATCACGTGACCAACGAACATACTCATTCGCAGAAATAAGCCAGTATGATTTAGTAAAGAAATAAAGTAATAAGTCCTCGATCTTGGTTATTTGTGTGTGGCGGAGCAGGTAGAAGAGAAAGTGACGCAACTTCCTCTAGTTCAGCGGTTCGTTGCCAAGTGTCGCTAGCTCTGTTGTCCGATCGTAGTTTAAGGGTCGCTATTCGAGCGAATTCAAAAGGTTTTTAAAATAACCCATTAGATAAGACTGTATTGTAGAGTACTTTGTCGCAATAATTTATTTAAAAAATGTAATATTATTACATTAACAAATTGTGAGCTATATAACAGAACCCTGAATGGTAAATATGAGTAGCTTAATATCAAAAACGGACATCTGTCGTCTCCATAGTTTTGATCTAGAGGCAATTTTTTAATTCACAGTGTTCTTTGTAATATTTAACACAATTTATTTTATAAATGTAGTGTTAGAGTTTCCATATGGTTTCACTATAACTGGAAAGAACATGAAAAATTGTATAAAAACCACAGCTATCTATATTTCGATTGAGGTCAGATGTGCGTCTTTGATATTAAGCTACTCATATAATAATTAACCAAAAATTGGAACACTGCGCCGGCTTGAACCAGAAGTATGCAAAAAAGATGTACAGCTTCGCAAAACTGAACATTTTTATGGCATTATAAAGTACGCATTGCCATGAAATTATAGTTTTTATACACAAGAAAGAATGTAATATAATAAAGGAGACACTTTACTTTCACCAATAGTTTTTAACTACTATTTAGTCATTAGTTGCAGTTGTATCTGGTTTATACGTAATTCAGGGGAACAAGCAATATTACTGCAAGGAGTCAGCGGAGTTCAAGCTCTACTGCCGAGCGGATGGCAGTTCAGTACAGGGTATTCGATAAACAACTTACAATGTCATTTACAGTTTAGCAATATCATATATTATTAATTTATGTAATTCAAGTGAGGCAAAAAGGATGTACTTTCTTCAAAGAAGCTTACCTAATCGGCGAACTTTTGTAGCAGTTTCTCAACGATTATTAGAAACTAGAAGTCTCTTACCCCATTTCGACAATCACACAACCAGAAATTTGTTTAAATTAAAAAATTATACTGCTTTACGGAAGCGGGAGAGATTAAAATGTTGCATTAGAAAAAAACTTCGTGTGATTTTGTGTAGAAAACCATAATTATTTATTTTTCGGAAGTACAATTAAAAATGGAGGAATATTATTACACAGAATGTAAATTTGCCATAATGTTCTATTAATGAGATTGAAAGTTTGTATTTACTGCTCGTTCTGTGTAAAGAACAGCATTAGAACAGAGCATCTGTTTTGCACCCGTTTGAGCTGTACTGTGTACAATTTCCATCTCACCATGGCATTATGTGTGGCGGGAACTTCCCTTGTCATGGCCTTAGCTGTTGGTGGCCATGACACAGCCCACCTCTTCGCGTCTTGATGTTCTCCTCTTATGCCACACCACACAATTGCCATCTCGCCATGGCATTATGTATGGCGGGAACTTCCCTTGTCATGGTCTTAGCTGTTGGTGGCCATGACACAGCCCAACTCTTCCCGTCTTGATGTTCTCCTCTTATGTCACACCACACAATTGCCATCTCGCCATGGCATTATGTGTAGCGGGAACTTCCCTTGTCATGGCCTTAGTTGTTGGTAGCCACGACACAGCCCACCTCTTCGCGTCTTGATGTTCTCCTCTTATGCCACACCACACAATTGCCATTTCGCCATGGCATTATGTATGGCGGGAACTTCCCTTGTCATGGTCTTAGCTGTTGGTGGCCATGACACAGCCCAACTCTTCCCGTCTTGATGTTCTCCTCTTATGTCACACCACACAATTGCCATCTCGCCATGGCATTATGTGTGGCGGGAATTCCCTTGTCATGGCCTTAGGTGTTGGTGGCCACGACACAGCCCACCTCTTCCCGTCTTGATGTTCTCCTCTTATGCCACACCACACAATTGCCATCTCGCCATGGCATTATGTATGGCGGGAACTTCCCTTGTCATGGTCTTAGCTGTTGGTGGCCATGACACAGCCCAACTCTTCCCGTCTTGATGTTCTCCTCTTATGTCACACCACACAATTGCCATCTCGCCATGGCATTATGTGTGGCGGGAACTTCCCTTGTCATGGCCTTAGCTGTTGGTGGCCACGACACAGCCCACCTCTTCCCGTCTTGATGTTCTCCTTTTATGCCACACCACACAATTGCCATCTCGCCATGGCATTATGTGTGGCGGGAACTTCCCTTGTCATGGCCATAGTTGTTGGTAGCCACGACACAGCCCACCTCTTCCCGTCTTGATGTTCTCCTCTTACGCCACACCACACGATTGCCATCTCGCCATGGCATTATGTGTGGCGGGAACTTCCCTTGTCATGGCCTTAGCTGTTGGTGGCCATGACACAGCCCACCTCTTCCCGTCTTGATGTTCTCCTCTTATGCCACACCACACAATTGCCATCTCGCCATGGCATTATGTGTGGCGGGAATTCCCTTGTCATGGCCTTAGGTGTTGGTGGCCACGACACAGCCCACCTCTTCCCGTCTTGATGTTCTCCTCTTATGCCACACCACACAATTGCCATCTCGCCATGGCATTATGTGTGGCGGGAATTCCCTTGTCATGGCCTTAGGTGTTGGTGGCCACGACACAGCCCACCTCTTCCCGTCTTGATGTTCTCCTCTTATGCCACACCACACAATTGCCATCTCGCCATGGCATTATGTGTGGCAGGAACTTCCCTTGTCATGGCCTTAGTTGTTGGTGGACACGACACAGCCCACCTCTTCCCGTCTTGATGTTCTCCTCTTATGCCACACCACACAATTGCCATCTCGCCATGGCATTATGTGTGGCGGGAATTCCCTTGTCATGGCCTTAGGTGTTGGTGGCCACGACACAGCCCACCTCTTCCCGTCTTGATGTTCTCCTCTTATGCCACACCACACAATTACCATCTCGCCATGGCATTATGTGTGGCAGGAACTTCCCTTGTCATGGCCTTAGTTGTTGGTGGCCACGACACAGCCCACCTCTTCCCGTCTTGATGTTCTCCTCTTATGCCACACCACACAATTGCCATCTCGCCATGGCATTATGTGTGGCGGGAAATTCCCTTGTCATGGCCTTAGCTGTTGGTGGCCACGACACAGCCCACCTCTTCCCGTCTTGATGTTCTCCTCTTATGCCACACCACACAATTGCCATCTCGCCATGGCATTATGTGTGACGGGAACTTCCCTTGTCATGGCCTTAGCTGTTGGTGGCCATGACACAGCCCACCCCTTCCCGTTTGATGCTCTCCTCTTATGCCACACCACACAATTGCCATCTCGCCATGGCATTATGTGTGGCGGGAACTTCCCTTGTCATGGCCTTAGCTGTTGGTGGCCATGACATAGCCCACTTCTTCCCGTCTTGATGTTCTCCTCTTATGCCACACCACACAATTGCCATCTCGCCATGGCATTATGTGTGGCGGGAACTTCCCTTGTCATGGCCTTAGTTGTTGGTGGCCACGACACAACCCACCTCTTCCCGTCTCGATGTTCTCCTCTTATGCCACACCACACAACTGCCATCTCGCCATGGCATTATGTGTGGCGGGAACTTCCCTTGTCATGGCCTTAGCTGTTGGTGGCCATGACACACCCACCTCTTCGTCTCTCCATTTATTTGCCTTCCACCACACCAGATGTATGGCATCTCGCCATGTCATACCACTGGCGTGGTGGTGGTGGTGCTGGTGGTGGTGTTGGTGCTGGTGGTGCTGGTGGTGGTGCTGGTGGTGCTGGTGGTGGTGCTGGTGGTGCTGGTGGTGCTGGTGCTGGTGGTGGTGGTGCTGGTGCAGGTCGTGCTGGTGCTGGTGGTGGTGGTGCTGGTCGTGCTGGTTGTGCTGGTGGTGGTGGTGCTGGTTGTGCTGGTGGTGGTGGTGGTGGTGCTGGTGGTGGTGGTGCTGGTGGTGCTGGTGGTGTTGGTGCTGGTTGTGCTGGTGGTGGTGGTGGTGGTGCTGGTTGTGCTGGTGGTGGTGGTGGTGGTGGTAGTGCTGGGGCTGCAAGGTTACGTATTAATCCTGCAACAAAATTATTAATATGTAATAATATACCAGACATATTAGTACAGAATTATGAAAGAAATTCATACATAATATATTACTATAGGAAATAGACATTTTGTTCTCAGTAATAAAAGTGAAAAGCGTGAGGGGTGAAGTATTTTATTGAAAACTATGCACGATCAGGAGTTTCCTGGTTTTAGTATTAAAGATCTTTTTTGTTTTGTACATTATTTATTTCCATCAGGAATTTTGTTAAAGGGTTTACCATCTGCCACAGAAGGTTTCTAATTTAGAAGTTTCAGGTTACAGTGCTTTTTTCTTGTGCATGTCGCTTTATGCTGGCAATTTATTTTGTTAAGTTTATTTATACACGCTTTATCACCTGTGGTCATATAGCGTTGTTAGGATCTGTGGGTATACCAGTAGGCCGTTATTTCTCTTGTTAAGTCCCTGTTTCTATTGTGTTTTGTAGATGGCTTGTGTTCATGTAAGTGATTATAAATGTTTTATTAATGTTCGTGATACTGGTGATTGAGGCGATATGGATCATGGCATGTAAATTTCCAATCTGGCATTTGCCTTTGTGACTGAGAGAAACCATGAAAAACCCCAGTCAGATTGGCTGGCCACGGGATTTTTAACCTGCATCTGCCGAATGCGAGTCTCAAACGCTACCATTTGTGTATGAATGTTTTGATTAAATTATATTAATGTAATACAGGGACATCACTTTATTTTTACCAACATTTTTAACATTAACCTGGCTATACTCGGAAACACTGTTGCCCCCTTCCATTACAGGAGTTTGATGTTACTAGTGCAATATGTAAACAAATCATTTTACTAGGTATAGGAGGAGAGAAAAGTAGTGTATCCATTTATGTTGTAGGGAAATACGATATTACGATTTTCAGTTTGATCATCACTTTTACGGAATTTATCAAAATACAGGAGAGTAGTAACATTTTTTTTTTTTCAAAAACTCAACTTTTCAGGCGGATATGTTCGTTATGTAATGTCTACTTTATTTAGCATATTAATTATTGATGTTATCATACAATATAGAGAGTGCATTTAAATTGAGGGGGTCATAAGTAAAGGGCTGTGAGTGCACTTAAGTTACTTTTGAGAAAATTGGGTTTATATGTTTAAGCTTTCGTAAAATCGGTAAAACTTTTTATTTAAATTTTAATGTGTGATGCGATTGAAATATCCCTTTGCCACTAAAATTTTAGATACTTTTGCTTACACTGGATGCACTTAACTCATGTTATTACAAATGTCACTAGCATTCCTTTGCTTCTAGCCACCTCAATTAAAAAAAAAAGCTAATCTGAATTTTTAAACAAGTTGCTGAAAATGGTTGCCGTCCATTACAATGCAGGCTTCAAATCAGTACGCGTATTATTAAAAACATTTTGAAGCATATTCTCTGAAATTGAATTTATCGTTTCTTGAATATAATTTTTAGTACGATATTATTAATATAGGTTCTTTCTTCTATAGAAAACGCAACCATATTTCTGAAACACACGATACACTGCAGTGTTTACTTCACTGCTTGAAGACTTCGAATGCAACAGCGGCCGTAAGTTTGTGTGTCTGACGGGAGCAAGGACATTAGTGAAGGGGTGAGAGTGAAGTACAGAAATGCAGGTACAATAAAAATGCAAGTAAAAATAAAATGATGTCCCTGTATAATATAATTATCACTTCCATTATATGCAGGAATTTAACGACCTAAATCAGAGATGCGATGCTTAGTAGTAATTCCGTGCACGAGCTTTTTTTAACTCTCTCCTTAGGCGGGCGGTTTTCTGTCTGAGGCACATTGTTTCTACTGCAGTAAGAAAGGGTTTACAGTAGAGATGAACAACGATCGAGAAAGCGAGACAAACAGCGCCCGCGAAGCCGAAATCCCGCACGACAATGTTGTATTACGTCGCGTCCTTGACGTAAAGACTGGTTGTGAGTGTCCCGAGACTCGATAATGATCACTCCCGAAGTCAACCTTGAATCAGAACATTTTGATAACTACGATACTGTTCTGTTTCGTCTTTTTGTCTCATTTAAAAATTTATAATGTTATTTATTTCAATGATGTACGTTATTCAAAGTTACGGAATCTTTCCACGCCGACCAAATGGTATTTCGACAATGACGAGACGAGACTCGAAAGACAAATGCAACGAACACAGAGAGCGAGAGCGGCAGTTAGTTTTATTCATATCTAGTTTACAGCACATACAACTTTGCAGACCATGACAGATCGCAAGTGAGATTAAAATAAAGATTTGTAATGATAAGTAGAAGCTTCAGTTTTCATATAGCCTATTGAACATGGCGCTAAAGTGCAGAGTTTAATGAATAAAATTATGTTATTTGTAAAAACAAGTCAAACGTCAGTACGAAACACAACACAAACACAGATATAGACATTATTCTGGAGGATAGATAAATTGACTTCAGACCAGACATCACATATTACGGGGACACTGTGATGAAATAATGCTACAAATTAAGAAAATCAAATTTTTTGTTTTTATGATTGTAATTATACTTGAGACTGTTTTAAAAGATCTAACCATATGCGGCCAAACACACGGTGCGTGAGTTGAGAAAAATGTTTTTTTTTTTTTTTTCTTTTTAATGTATTTTCTCGTTTTTTTTTAATTTAAGGAATTTATTGAATAAATAAAGCTCCTTGCGCAACAATGTTTTTGTTATATTGGTTTGAAACTTCTGACAGAGGTCAATATAAATGTTGGTAAGTAACATTTAATTAGCATTTGTGTGAAATATTAATATTAAGTTTCTTCGGGGCATATTCATATTGCACTTAGATTAAATATGCTGTAGGGATAAATTCAGAAATTTTAAAAATGTATTGTGTCTCTCTATTCTGAGCAAATATGAACTAAACATTTTGAAAACTTTGACGCAAGAAGCCTTTTTTTGTGACGTCAATATAAAATATATTTAAAAAAATATATAATTTCAAAACTATTGTTAGTGAAGTCTTTAGATATAGCAGTGGTTCTTCTCCGTTAGGTAGCGTGTTATTCTTTTTATTGTGTTAGTGAAGTGTTTATATTTAGCTTCCTCACATGGCACCGCAGAAATATGCATTATAGCAAAGAGATTTCATGGTAGAGATTTATCTGTAAAAAGTGATCAGAAGATTTGCAAGAAAATTTCCAAATGTCACCGTTCCACAAAGAAACAACATACATAACGTCGTTAAAAAAATTAGAGGAACGGAGACAGTATTTAATATAATAGTAGAAGATTGCGGCGTGTAGGGGAAGGAAAGGTATTTTCGTGATATTTTTAATATTATAGCTAGTTTTTCTCCATTTTGAAAATGATACTATATTTTTCTATTTCTATGGCATTATTGCAACAAAATATATAACAGAGTGGTGTATTTTCTATTTTTTTTTATTTTAAATTTTAATAAAAATAGGATTGAAATTGTGCGTGTCTGGTAGGTCATTTCGTGATAGGGGTATCTAATTTCGTGATAGTGGTAAGGCAATTTCGTGAATGAAAGGAATACATAGTTACGTCGTATTAAACCTACTATATATTTATATAAATTCACAATAATGTTTTTAAACACTAAACTATTTACTGACCTCTTACTTATGGAAGTCTATAAATATATTTCAATGATTGTAGAATATTTCATCAGTTTTAACAGTTCATAGGATTGTTCACGAAAAAAATCTTCTAAACTACTGTCTTTGAAATATATTAGGCTCAATAAAGAACAATGAAACAAAGAATAAAATATAAAACATAAACACATTTTTACCGTCATGTAGAGATAGGCCTATTTTGATTAATTTGAACATTTTACAGAGACTGTCGATGTAAAAATAAGAGATCGCCGGACAACAGTCTCTAAAACATCTTAGGACTAATAAGTTAAAATTAAAAATATTAAACAAAGAATATAACATGAAACAAACACATTTACGACTCTTATGAGTTCTTGGCAGCAAGACTGTTAGGAGCCCTTATTGTGAGGTTGTATCTCTGTTTAAAATGAAACCACTATCATTACCTGGCACTTTCGCTATCTGCATTCAACTAATATTCTCGCCCGACAATCCTGGCCATCTGGTGTGCCACTTTCATACTTGGCGCCGTCAAGCCAAATCCCAACTCTTGCATTTGTGTAATACGAGGGTGGATCGGAAAGTAACGCACAATAATTTTTTTTCTGCGTTGGTATTGCGGCTGGGATGTTGACATTTCACGGAGATATAGTTTGACGTTTTCACTACAGACACAATTTGTTTTGGATGTGCAGCTCTAGCGAGAGAAGCGTGTGCGTGAACTGCGCAACAAAGCTGGCGCGCATGTTACTATCGTCAAATTGTGAAGAGCAGAGAAGTGTTGTGCGATTTTTGTGGGTTAAAAGACATAACTCGAGTGAAATTCACAGGGACACGTGTGGCTGTATGCGGAAGACAATGGACTGTAGCAATATCTCCAGGTGGTATGGATTCTTCTCAGACGGCCGTGAGAACCTTTGTGATTCGCTACGTTCCGGGCGGCCGATAACAGCTGCAATCCAGCGGAATGTCACAGGCATTGAGGTGGCAATTTTGAACGACCGGCGGATCTAACTGCGAACCTTATCTCAGCAATTCAACATTTCATACAGTGTGGTGTATGACATCGTGCATGACGCATTGAAATTTCATAAAGTTAATGCCTGCTGGGTACCTCAGAACCTGACAAACGACCATAAGGGCCAGCGAATAATGATATGCTTGGACCACTTAAGGCGTTATGATGCAGAAGCGCATGGCTTTCTGGAAGCAATTGTCACTGGTGATGAGCCCTTGGCGTACCACTACACGCCTGAAACAAAGCAGGCCTCTATGGAGTGGAAACATGCTGCTTCCCCAGCAAAGAAAAAATTCAAAGTGACGCAATCTGCAACGAAAGTGCTTGTGACAGTGTTCTGGGATATGGGTGGTGTTTTGTTGGTGGACTTTGCTAAACACAAGACCACTGTGAATACTTTTGGTAAAGTTGCGTCGTGCCCTTCGTGACAAACGCCGTAACATTAATGCCGACGATGTCAAACTTCTTCATGACAATGCTCGCCTCAATGTTGCGGCTTCTGTTCATGAGAAAATCAACACATTTGGTTCGGAGGTGCTCCAGAATTCACCATACAGTCCAGACCTTGCACCATCGGACTTTCATCCTTTTGATTCCATGAAGAAATTCCTAGCCGACCATCGCTTTGCGACCGATGCAGAAATGCAATCAACTGTCCGCAGATGGCTATACTCCGACCGAACGGACTTCTATGGACAGGGTATAATGAAACCGGTACGTCGATGGCAGAAATGTGTTGAGATACTTGGTGCTTATGTAGAAAAGTAGCTGAAAGGTGTGAGTTCATTTGGATATTTTTTTTATTTTTGTTTACCTATTAAACGTTTTTTTAATTATTGTGCGTTACTTTCCGATCATCCCTCGTATAATTAATATAAGCCGTACTTCCAGGTCAGACGTAAGAGCAAAAAGCCTTCGTAATTTAGGAGTCTGATTTCCATTACTATCATTTCTGCTTATGAAATCTTTGAGTGAACTCAATGACACATACATTTTTTTATATATAGCTAGATACTTTCTGCTCCCTCACAATTTTGTCGGCTGCGATAAGTTGATTGCACCGTATTTCCTGTATTCAATTTTCTCTTTTCCTATGTTAGACCTAAAATCAAAAAAGGGTAGGTAATTTCGTGATATGCATTAAAATAATAAAAAAAATAGAATTGAAGTACGATTTATGGGTAATAATTTTCTTCAAATAAGTTTTTCTGCCAAAGGTACAGAAACCTTGCTATGGATCGAAATACTCACGATTGTTCGGCCACCATCACTTTCACGAGAAGAAAGGTTAGAAATCGCATCTACTTCCTAAGCTTTAATTGACGCCATTAACATCTAATTTAAATACATGTACAGTTAGAGGAATTCAAGTACTACAGTATAGTACAAGTATGAACTTCTTACTTTAAATATGTGCTCAGTAATCACTGCAACATTACAAACAGTTCAAAAACTACCGAAATTGTTAAGAAAACACGCAGCGCACAATACAACTTTCTGCCATGGTCAGCACAAAAAAAAAAAAAAAAAAAAAAGATGGAATCAATCATGTTTCGCCATCCGTGAAACAATGCAGTATTACTAGCAGACGCCTACAACTATTTTCTACAATAGGCATGTTCTTGAAAGCTTTTGCAAAAATTATCACGAATATACCTGTATCACGAAACTACCTTTCCTTACCCTATATTTATAATTTACAGTGACATTCATTGAAAAATAACGCGAGTATAAATTCTACTCTGTTACGATAATCGGAGAATAATTTGCAGATTATTTGTTTTAATTCTTTCCTCCCAAATAAAATGTGACATGTCGGACACTGTTATTATTTAAACAGGAGCAAATGTATAAGAAATAATGCAATCGGATACAAAAGTTCAAAATACTGAAAATAAATTTCCATGACTTGTCAGAATTCTTCAGGAAATGGAGTGAGCCCGCCATTGAGAACTGAAAATTATATAGAAAATTCATATTTATCATTTCTAAAAAGTACGCTCAGAACTGCGGCCTAATAGTAGATCTATCATTCCAATCATGCACCATAATTTGGATCCATCTTTAAAAACAGAAATCAAAAACGAAAACGTTTGAAACAGTAGCTGATCGAACCGCACACACAAGCAAACTCAATTCATAGAAGCGGGCTCGCTAGCAGAGAGAATGGGTGACGTCACGGCACTGTGGAGCTGCATGGGCTGGCCGTTCTGCTGGAATGCTCACCCATGTGTATATAGTATAGTTGTAGTGCTTGACATCTTACTTTCCTTCTCTTCTTTCTGTTTTAGTTACATGCAAGATACCACAGATCAGGGGCGGCTTTCGAAGGGGGGCTGCGGAGCTGCAGCACCCCCAGACATTTGTGGTTCTTGTCTCGTTTTATGTTGTGAAATACATTTATTATACAGTCTCTATTTAGCGGCTTGAATTTTTTTTATAAAATTTCGCTCTCATTGACATGCACGCAATCGTTAGTGAAGTCACTTCCTCCCCTGGTGCTGCCAGAGCGAAAGCAGAGACCAGGACTATAGGGTGAAGCCACTTCCTCCCCTGGAGCTGCCAGTCTTGTCTCGGATGCTTTGCGCGTTAGTTTTACCCCTCCCCCTGCTGCCCCTTGCCCTGAATCCAGAGTTTCCAGGCGCTGCAAAATTTGCAGCAGTTTGTCAGTAGCGCGCAGTTTTAAATACATTTATTCAATGTTGTTAGTATAACAGGTGCAACAATGTTTACAGTCTATTCAGTTCAGTACCTTAGCAATTCAGGAGAAATGTGAAATTAAGTGCCCATCAGTTGAATCTCATAATGGAAAGAGCCGCTAAACAAAATACAAAGGCTCACATATTTTTTGCTACTTTATCAGTATCCCTGCTTTCTTCTCTCGATCTCCTCACAGTCTGTATTAGATTAATGTGTTTCAAAGTCTATTACACTCTTACTACGTCATACTACTTTTGACCAATAAAACGGTACGAAAGGACGTATTTCAACCAATCATGGCTGCTCATCGCGTCTCTAGCTTTGTTTAATTTTATCGCGTCCCTAGCATTTGTTTCTTTGTTTGCCAACATTTGAAACTGCGCTGGTCTGTACGTCAAAAAAAAAAATATATATATATATATATATATATATATAATTACAAACCACTCCAGTCGATGCACAGCAGTTTCAAATATGACTCGCATTGGCATTCAAGAACAAGAATTAATCAAAATCACTGATCATACCTATGCATCTTCTGAAATCCGATTTACAAATAAATGAAGAGCACCATTCGGAAATCCTGAATAAGTTGAATACATCATGTAGGCCTAAATCAACGAGTTCCACTTCTATTACGCACACGTCCAATATAACATCAACTGAACCACCAACCACATTCAAATTTGAAAATTGTACATTCAATAATTATTCCTTTTAAAATTATTCATTCGGAAATTCTGAATAAGTTGAATACACCATGTAGGTCTAAATCAACGAGTTCCAC
Organism: Periplaneta americana; assembly: GCF_040183065.1. Lineage (NCBI taxonomy): Eukaryota > Metazoa > Arthropoda > Insecta > Blattodea > Blattidae > Periplaneta > Periplaneta americana. The sequence continues at coordinate 126,592,577 of NC_091132.1, read as the reverse complement.
TTCTATTACGCACACGTCCAATATAACATCAATTGAACCACCAACCACATTCAAATTTGAAAATTGTACATTCAATAATTATTCTTTTTAAAATTATTCATGTTTATTTTTTATGTCATCGTCGTTAATTAAAACTTTTCTAACACTTTGTATATTAGTTAGGTTATGTTATAGCTTCTGCTATATGATATTATGGATAGTCACGTATCAGAGATTGTTTAATATTAAGATTTATTGAAAATCATCTGCCAAGTGACGTTGATTACTGGGATTCGGATAATTGAAGTGGAATGTTGCATTTTAATAAAAATGAAACTGAATCAACAAAGCCTTCTTGACTAGTAACATTGCCATCGTGTATAATAGATCGAGAACTTCTCGACAAGAAGGTATTGCTCACTAATGCCATCTAGCATGCATCTAGCGTAATATTTGTAATGTTGAGATGGTACAATAATACATTTGAAGACAGTTGTATTTTCGTAAGTCAATTAATATTTTATTCTATTGGAGTACTTCGTTACTTCTAATCTTTATATAGTTTCTTCTAATCGTGCAATAGTCAATTAAATCCCACTCGAGTTTTGATTTATCGATAAAATCAAAACGTCTAGAGAGATTGCTGTTGATAATTCCATCAGCTGGGGCAACAAGATGGAGTTTTAAAATAAGAACAGTAAATGTTTTCAAGCCATAATGGAATCTGAAACATCTAACAACATCACAATAAACGAGGCAAGCGCGGGACAGTGCACAGTTGAGCAACGAGATCTGTGAAAATGAAACCCCTAAAAAGCGTCGTAAGGTCGAAGGAATTTAGACAAGGGTTGCGGCAGCCAAGGAAGTGTGTAACCTCATTATTACACAAGCTAACACCTGATATTATCTTCTCTTCTGTGTCAAGAAAAATTTGAATGACCTAAATGTATGTGTGAAGCTTTTTCCAATGTTCGATGAAGACAAACTAAAAACGGAACTCACTGTGTTGTATCAGAGACAAGAATTCAGAAATATCAGTGACGCAGTCAAGCTCTTGCAGTTTCTTCTATCTGAGAAGTTGCAGGCCTCATTTTCACTACGCATAGCTATCACCATACCTATGACAGCTTCCGAACCAGAACGTTGCTTTTCGTGTTTGAAGAGAGTAAAATCCTGTCTTAGAAATACGATTAGAGAAGTGACCGCATTAGCTATGTTTTCCATTGTAAAGACTATGTTAAACGACATATCGGATTTTAATAAGAAGATGCTTCAAAAGTTTGCAACCTACAAGACAAGGCGCATGGAGTTAATCTTTAAATAAAATAAGTTGCTTGGTTTATTTTTGTATGCAGCCCCCCTTAATTCAATACCCACGAGCCGCCACTGCCACAGATCATTTCAAATACATCAGTTTTGTAATATTGTATTTTCTGTTTCTATCGCCAAAATTATATCATAGTCCAGAATAACTGTAAGTGTTACGTGCTCAGTAGTTTTATTATACAGTAATATTTTTGATCTGGTTAATGATTTTCTCCGTAATGCCATTATTTTAGTTTTATATACTGATATCCTAAAATTGAGGCCGGTTCCGAAAGAACGGCACATATCCATAAAGTGCATTTTGAGATAATGACCTACAAAGGTGTTGTGTTGCCAGTACGCATTTCAAACACAATTTTGATTTAGTTCCTTATATTTTATAAATTCATCGTTTGTTAATATTTATATATTACATTTGTAAACCTACCGATATTTTGTCACAATAGTAAGTACAGTAGGTACGACCTATGTGCCCTTTTTCCAAAGATACACTTATTTGCTTTAAATAAACTTAAGGAATGATGAACACGAAAGACTAAACAAAGATAAAACTATTTACAAAATAATTTCAAATATTAAAAAAATATTAACATAAAAATATTCACAATCTCATTGCATTTCAATGCTGGTATAGCAATGATAATAACAATAACACATCAATAAACTTATTTTACAAAACTTTTATTGTCTATGCATAGGGATAGTACTACTTCGTTTTTCTATACGTTGTGAGATTCTTCGAGGACAAATTCTAGCATTTCACGTCATCCTCGTTTAAGTACTTAAATAGAGATCTTATGTCGTCAAACATGGTTTGGCTGATTGTTGGGAATGGAACAATCGTAGGTTTGATATCATTATGCCTATTTATATTCAGTCTGATGGAATAGTTGAAGGGAATCCATAAGGGATTGCAATTTTCAGAGCACACAAAAGTACCATCCACTTTGTATCTCACTATAAAATACTTTATAATCGTAAATTTGCGTGTAGGAGATGGAGTCTTCATGAAATAGGGCGTTAAAGCTGTATCCGAATCTTTTATAAAGTATGACGCATTACACCTCAAAGTTGCTGGGATGTTTTCTGCATGTTGCTATAGCTTTAACCATGGTTTTGCAGTTCCAATGGTTTCTTTCTTTTCATAGCAGATCTCACGAGTCCAAAGATTCTGTCACATTGTGTAAATGTGACTAACAGGAAACATAGAATATTTCTATCTGATTTGCCTTGGCGAACCAAGCAGAAAACCTCAGAAGCGTCGAATTTCTATTTTGTCCTCCTGCGGCATCAGACATCATTATGACAGTTTCCACGTTAGGACATTTTTAAAGATTTATTTGAAGGCAGTCATACAAAAACGATGCCACTGAATTAGCATTCTTTCTTGCTTGAGTTTCCATGAAAAATAAAAGTAGGAATTTCCATGAAGCAACAATAGAACAAAATTATTTCAAGTATTTTCCATTATTTAACAATAATTACAAGATAAGATTTTAAATTGTTACACTTAAAACATTATCACCTATAAGCACTTACTCTATAGTCTCAATCTGTAAGCCAACTGCACAACGGCGTGCGGACAGAATGTGAGCGGTGAACTGCCGATGCATATGGGATGCTCGATTTATTTTAGTGGGTTATTTTACGACGCTGTATCAACATCTAGGTTATTTAGCGTCTGAATGATATGAAGGTGATAATGCCGGTGAAATGAGTCCGGGGTCCAGCACCGAAAGTTACCCAGCATTTGCTCGTATTGGGTTGAGGGAAAACCCCGGAAAAACCTCAACCAGGTAACTTGCCCCGATCGGGATTCGAACCCGGGCCACCTGGTTTCGCAACCAGACACGCTGACCGTTACCCCACAGGTGTGGACTGGGGTGCTCGATCCTGACCCCTAGCATCGTGGCATAAACAGCTCTCCTGCCTCGTTGAAGCATAGCCAAGAAACGAAAAGTGGTAGATATGTGCATTCCTATGAACCCGAGCGATCAATTAATGCAATCTTTGGAAAAAGGGCACATACACCCATGCGCCCTTATTCCGGAACCCGCCTCAATTGTACGAGATGTTATAGCTTCGTGTGTTTTTATATAAAGTCGTTCTTAATCTTTACAAAATTACCAAATCAGGATCATTTGAAATACAGGTGTACTAATTACATTTATTTTTACATACTGTATAGAATGAAACATTATATATCAAAATGATATTAAACATTGGATAAAGCCAATTGAAATGTTGGCATGTAGTGTTTCTTTGTGATTTTTTACTTAGATATCCAGTTCCTAAGAGCAAATGTTTTCAGAAAAAAGCTAAGACAGCCCAGCCACTAGCCTTCACAGAGGGGTCAGCAGAAACGGGTGGGGGAAATCGGGAAGAGACGCAACCAAACAGACACAGTACCTGTGCGAAAACATGATTCCATAATGAAGGGTTATTCTTTGATGTAATCCAAACAAAGAAGTTCAGGATTTTGCTCTCTTTGCTTCATTTTCGAGATAAAAATTGTTTTATATGAAACATTTCATAGCGTGTTTTAAAGAAAGAAATTGATTTAATTCCAAATATGCTCAGTCAATTTTAAGAGAGCCGTTACTATGATAACAAATGATTAAAAGAAATTTATTTATTTATTTTTCTTTAGATATGCAGAAACGATGGCGGGCTTATGCTAGGGCGGCAATGAACCTGCGGGTTCCTTAAAAGCCATTTGTAACTACGATATACAGAAATTTGATCCGAACAAATGTAACATTGTAACATTCCTTTTGCAGAACATCAGTAAATTGCAGGATTCACTGTTCTTGAAGCATTGGGCCTATCTTGATCCACTTTTTTACTTACAATATGAACAAGGAATGTCTTTAATAACGATACAATACCAGCAGAGCATTACAATACAAATCTTTAGATATATTTCGATTATAATATCAATCCAGTGCCATAGGTAAATCATGGTTGGCAATAGTTTCTTTTTTTCCAAACGGGCCACAGTCTAGGACTGACGTCCATTTGTAACATTTCTATACCCACATTTCACATATAACTATCAACTGGACTGAAGTTATTTTCTTGTAAAATGATGCACCGACTCCTAAACTGCCAATTCCACAGAAAACTCGTTTTTCGAAAAGATGGACTGAAGCCCTTTTGGAAAGAGGATTCGATTACAAAACAGGGTCTTGCACTTACGGATTAACTTCTACGTGTGCCGAACATGCGGCACACTTCGTCCATCAGCCTTTCGTAGGAGTTTCGGGGCTCCTCTTCCGCTGGTGCGCTGGGGGCCTCCTCAGGTTGCGGTGGAGGTGGGGGTGGGGGTTCTTCTCCGAGGACTTCCTCTAGAGGATCGGCGAAAGTTACATGTCTTTTGCCATCTTCGTCAACCGCTGGGCCCTCATCCGAGGCGTCTTCCGCGCCGGCATTCTCCGGCCCACTTGCCTCGTCTCCCAAGTCAGCACTTCCCGGTTCTGCTGTCTCGTCACTCGCAGGCTGTTTAGTGTCTTCGGCACCGTCACTCGCAGGTTCTTTAGTGTCTTCGGTGCCGTCACTCTTGGGTGCACTTGGTTGGTCTTTTGTGCTAGCACTCCCAGGTTTCTTTTTCTTGGCTTTCGTGGCACTAGATTTCTGACCACTAGTACCTGGAGTGCTTTCTCCATCCTTATTCGGTTTTAAGATATACAGTGCTGTCTTCTCCCGGAAGGGCTGTTTTTCTCTGCAGTTGTTGTAGAGCATGTAAGCCCCAACTGCAGCCCCTCCGGTGGCCGCCAGTTTACTGACGGTCCCCGCTTTCGTCAAAGATTTCGCTAATGCGCTTAAAATGAACTTAGAGCTCCACATATTTATGTGTTATGATTTGAGGAACGTCTCCAGGCAACGCACCGCATAGGCTCTGTTGTTAATGCATTATTGATTAAGCACATTGCAGCCAAAACAATAGGTTTGTTTCCAGCAAGCAATTCAGAACGCCTTCCGAACTTCTTTCGACGCATGCGCCAGTTGTGTACGGTGTCAGAACTAGTTCAGAATTTTACGTTGTTGGAATGTTTCTTGAACTGTCCTTTCACAGCCTTCCGAGTTCCTTCTCATTTTAAAATTATATTCATCTTCCGAACTTCATTTGTCATAAACTATATCACTACCACCTTCCAAATCACTCATGATCGACCAATTTCACTCGTTCTAAAGCACGTTGGAACAGGGATCTGGGGGTTCAGATCGGTTCTAGTCTTGTTGGGCTACTGCGCATGAGCAGGCAGTGCTGGAACAAACCTATTGAGACGAGTCCGTTGTCACTCATTAGTTGAATGTTTTATCTGTCAATTATCTTAAACAGAAGGATTCTTCTCTGCAGTGGCAGATTAGTCACAGCATAAATGTAGTCAATATATAGAGCCGCAAGTTTCGGGGGAAGCAAGTGGCCGTAGCATAAGGCGAGTTCCGAAATAGCAGAAAAAGTTCGCAGTTGAAGTAGTTTTCAACGTTGTAACACAAACCATGCTCTTTTTAACTCTCGAATTTCCGCGACACAAACATTACGTTATAAGTTTTAAGCTCGGCAATTTACTGCTGAACTATGGGGGTGGAAATTTGCACGTTATATGGCAAATTCATGGTTTTATAAGGCGTTAGCCTGCCTTGCATTGACAGTATATAGCATTTTGTAAACATGGTAGTGCAAAATAAAACGCATGGCCTTGATTAATTCGTCTTCAAACGAATTACCAAAGCCTCCCTCGTCCGTACTCGCCATTTCAATATATTTTGTTGCAAATTTATCCAATCGAGAAAACTAAATAATACAACACCAGAAGCTTAGCTTAAATTTTCTTTTCTTCAGTTCATTATTTTAAAATAGTTTATTGTTGCTCATTAATTTATTATTTTTTTATTTGGTAACTTAACGGCGCTGTATCAACTGTAAGGTTACTTAGCATCGATGGAATTGATGACAGCGAGATGGTATTTGGCGAGATGAGGGCGAGGATTCGCCATAGATTACCTGGCATTCGCCTTACGGTTGGGGAAAACCTCGGAAAAACCCAACCAGGTAAACAGCCCAAGCGGGGATCGAACCCGCGCCCGAGCACAACTCCAGATCGACAGACAAGACAGTGTCTTAGCCGACTGAGCTACGTCTGTGGCTCACTCTTTATTAATTTACTGGTATTTAACGCAATCTTTTTCACCCCTTGGTTTTGAATTAATAAGAACGCACATTTTATAAACTTTTACTGAATGTTAATGTTATGGTTTACTTAACGACGCTCGCAACTGCAGAGGTTATATCAGCGTCGGGGTATTTTGTCCCGCAGGAGTTCTTTTAATGCCAGTAAATATACTGACACGAGCCTGTCGCATTTAAGCACACTTAAATGCCATCGACCTGGCCCGGGATCGAACCCGCAACGTTGGGCATAGAAGGCCAGCGCTATACCAACTCGCCAGCCAGGTCGACACTTTTACTGAATAGAGCATAAAACATAAGATGCGATGCGCGACTTTTTTAGTGCGACGGGTGGAGGGGGGGGGGTTCGCAAGCGTGGCTGAACTAAGACCCTCACTACTTGTGTCCACGTCCATTTGCAAGTACTGATTTGTTCATTACGTTTAATTATTTCTGTGGGGAATTTGGCTCTTAAGAGATGGGATGGATGAAAATTTGGTAATTTTTTTTGTCAAAAATCACATTTTTTTTTTGGTAGAAAAGGAAGCTGTGGTCCATACTTTACACTTTGACGAGATGTTAGAGCCTTACGACGGCTTTCTCATCAATTATGCCCTCTAAAAAAAGGCTGCGCTCATTAAGTATAAAACATATAGAAATTTACGTAATTTTTCCGCACTTTTTCAGCCCACGTCTCTGCATTCACATTGCTAAGGAATCCACAAACGTTGTGCTACAAAGTTAGAAAATTTTACTGCATGTTCTTTAACGTATACTTATCAAAGATATGTTGGCGTTTTTTAAAAAAAGAAAATTGTTAATAAAAAATAAAACGCGTGCTTACAGTCTAATCTGTTACGAGATTAATATTAACCGGAGTGCTGTAGTTAATGAATAGAGATTGTGCAAGGCATTGGTGTGATTATAGACAGTCGTGTGCACAGTTTAGTAGGGTAAACATTGATAATTTCGTGATAATTTCATGAAAATTAATCTAAAATGCAAACCTGTAAATACATCCTTATTCCGATTTTTTCATCTAAAAGACGATAATTTGCTGTACAAATCTAGAGTCATAAAAGATTGGACACGTTCTTGAACAAGTGCCAAAAACCACTTTTACAACTTAAGCTAAAAAGTTGGTTATTTCGTGATAACCTTGGTAATTTCGTGATATTACATTGATAATTTCGTGAGAGATAGAAGAATTGTGGATAAATTCATTAAAGTCAAATGAAATTATCATTTATTGTTACAAGACTTCAAACATAGTAATTCCGGCTAATATTCTTAGCAAGAAAACATAGACATACATATCAGCATATAATAATAATAATAATAATAATAATAATAATAATAATAATAATAATGAAGTCAAAATAAAAATTGAAATTGAAAAGGGATCTTCTTTGTCCTGAAAGTGTGAACACTTTTATTACGTACTTTACTATATATTACGAGGGTCACTACAAATGTAATGCACAACATTTATTCAAAAATTACATTATTATCCTACAGCTTTGCTATTTTCAAAGAATGTAGATACATCCTTTAGGAATAAAATGTCACTTTTCCACATAATCCCTGTCACTTTCAACTGCCTTAGGGTAGGTACACGTTGGAGCAACGATAAACGATAAAAGAAATGACCTAGCGACGCTTTGGTATTATCAAAGAATCAAGTGTTCATATCGGAGCAACGAGGACGCGGGAAGCGAACATTTTGATTTACCAGTAGAAGATATTCTATGCATCCACTTAATGAAAGAAGATATATAGGAAATATCAGCTGCTAGGTTCAAGGTTAATATAACTTAAATACGTACAAAATTAAACCCGTTTCTCATCCCAAAAGTAGTATAAATTCGTTGTGTTGTGATTGGTTCTTGTGATCACATAATGTATCACGAATAAATACACAACTGATCAATTTGCCAATATCTACAACAATTAATTTAATTTGCCGAAATAATAATAAATCTATTAATATTCGGATATATTGATAACCACCGGTCATTATACAGATCAATATTATCTTAATCAGAGATTATATGAACGACAAGAGCGAAGAAAATGGAACTTATCTTTTTCGTTGCTTTTATCGTGTATCCATAGTCTACTATATACAGTCGCGAAGCTTGAAGTGTTTTTTTTTTGCAAATCTCGTGATAAAGCGCTCCAAGCGGTTAGCAACTAGAAAATAGACTGTCCATGGTCGACTTTGGACTGTGTCGTATTTCTATTGGGTGCTAGCTCGTTGCGTATTTCAAATTGATGCTTGTGAAATATTCGTTATTGGTTTTAATGAAAGTGTTAATGGCTAAAATATAATAATTGTAATAATAATATGGGACAAGGAGGAGACGTTTGTAGTGCTATAAATTGTAGCAACAGTAAGAGATAGAGGCCAGAGTTATCCTTTTTCCGATTTCCGAAAGATTCAGAAAGGTTCCTGGGTTTCCACAAGAATGCTGGGCAGAAACAAAACTCTTACTTTTTATAGTTCTTTGTGACTGTTAGAATACATTATATCCCTAAATTTCACAATGAAATGTTTCAGTCTAACCGAAAGGACATTAGATACCGGTTAAAGTTCTGTCACTTGGGCTGCTAAATTTCCAGAGAAATAAAGGTTAGGTCTACTTTTTTTTTCAGAGGATATATTTTTAATAATTGTAGCTATTAATTTTGTTATTATTTTTATGTGTTATTTTACTAAAGACGTAGAAAAATTAAGTTTGTTTTAATGAAATTTATTGATCACGTTTTATTTTCAATTCTGGTGGGATTATTATTGCTTAACCTCATCCCACTTTGTTAACTACGTAAGCCTACACTACAAGTACCGGTGCACGTAAGTTACTCCATTAATTCATATTTCCATTATTATTGTTGTAAAGGGAAATGCAAATTAATATTTATTGGTTTCATAGTTAATTATCGCTATAATCTTGAATGAGTGAAGCTATTATAGTAAATTTCAGTTCGTCTTGCACAAACAAAAATTATATTAACTTATTTCTTGCAGGTATCTTCGAGTTTATGGTGGAATTTAATATACTTCATTAAAATAATAAATTAACTTTATGCATTTAATATTTCAATAATGGAAGGAAGGTGTTAATTTTTCCAAAATAACACGACAACGAAAGTGTAACATATTTTGTCGTCTGCTAGGAGAGAGATCTGCGATGATGAGGCGATAGTAGCGATCCTAATGGTGGGCAACTACTCATGTTTGCATTTTTACTACATATTGAGCTTCGCGACTGTATATAGTAGACTGTGGTGTATCTTCGCTTTTATCGTTACTGCAATATGCACACCTCAATGACAATGCATGCTTCAATTCCCTCTGATATAGCATCGCTGCTTCTTTTTATCGTTTATCGTCGCTCCAACTTCTACGTACCCTTACGCCACCTAGGAACGAGGGCCTGTAGACCAGCACGGTAGAAGTCTGGATCAACACGTCTGAGCCAGTCTTTAGTAGCGTGCACGAGGGAGTCATCTTCTAACCTCGCTCCTCGAAGGGATCCTTCAGTTTACCAAAGAAATGGTAATCGAGCATGAAGTTTCTTGACAGTTGCCACATATGCGTCAGAATTAATGGTGGTTCCGTATGGTATGATGTCCACAAGCAAGAATCCTTCTGAATCGAAAAATATAGTAGCCATAACTTTTCCTGCCGAAAGCACAGTTTTGAATTTCTATTTCGTTGGTGCATTAACATGATGCAACTGATGCAACTCCATTGTCTGCCTCTTTGTCTCCTCCGGTTCAAAATGGTGGAGCCATATTTCATCTCCTGGCACAATTCTTGCAAGTAAGTCATCTCCAACATTCGCATATTGGTCCAAAATTTCACTGCGCACTGTTTCTCGAGTTTCTTTGTGGACTTTTGTCAACATCCTCGGAACCCAACTGGCACAATGCTTTCTTAACCGTAATGCTCAACAAAATGTCACCTCAAACAGCTAAGATTTCTGTCAGTAAAGCTAAGCCTATATGGCGACTACAGGTGTACCTAAAATTCCAAAAATATTTTCTAAAATTTCATTAACATATAATAAATCTTTGTTCCAAATATCATATGCTTACGTTCAGTAATAAGCCTGTAATGTAATTATAAACATCCACAAAATTTGTACGCCTGAGAAGTCGACGCTAACTTGCTCTCTCCAAACACAAAAGCTCACTGAAGCAGCTACAATAGTCACACAAATCGTTGCTGTATGTTTCTGGAAACCCGACAAATATGCAATTCCTTGGCGGAAATTTGAATCTCGTAACACCATTGGTTAGTTCACGAAAGAGCCAGGAAAACAATTTCACGAAATAACCACTGCCACAAAATTACCAATGTTTACGCTACAAAAGTTGATTATTTTGTAAGTATTTTCTACCAATCAGAATTTAGAATGTTTAATAGTTGTAAAGTTAATCCAGTTTAATTTTGTAGCATATTTTATAGACATTTCATGTAAAGTTCGTTCTAACTGTATATTTTGGCATTATCAACTGCACAAAATAAGACGATATATTACATACTTATGTAATCAGCTTCGTCCTTCGATGTGCTACGTACAGTTACTTCCAATCTACATGGTAAAACATATTACTTTTGCATCAAGATTACCCGTCCAAACGATATGATAACATTTTAAGTTACAGTCTTACAGTGTTGATTGTTTTCATATATTTATTTCTGTCGTTTAAACCGGTAGTTTCACTTCACGTCACAGTTTTATACTGTTGATTGTTTTATTATATCTATGTCTGTTGTAAAAATTAAACCAGCAGTTCCTTTTACAATGCTTTATCTATCGGTATAACGGTGTTATAGTTGTGAAGAAGAACATTCAACATTGCATTATTGGAAAGCAGATAAAATATTAAAATATGAAAGCATGTTTGACTCACACTGACGTCACCAAATACGATTGAAACACGTGTACTTGGTCTAGCTCACTGATTATTAGTATGACATGCTCATCATGACAATTTCAGCTTTTATCAGCATTATTTACTTCATTAGCCGCAGTTGTGTACGATAAAAGACAGAATTGAAGTAAAAAATCTTACACTCCCACTGCTTTGGACTTATGATGATAATGCTGTAAACATGTTGATTTTTGTTTCCCCGCTAACATCTATCTGGGAAAGCGACCCTGAAACGAAAACATAAGAGGACCATGAGAAATAGACTGGGAAGCTTGGAAGAAGGATTTTACTTTACTACTAGCCGTACCCGTGCGCTCCGCTGCACCTGTTAGAAATAAATATAAAGTAATTACATAATTAAAATAGGAGGTTTGATCCAGAGAACATGTGTTTGATAGAAGGATAAATCGTTTAATATGTTACTTAATTTAAATTGTATTTAAATAATTAAAATGGGATTATTTTGGTCCAGAGAGCAATCATTTGTTGCAATGATAATTCTTTTAACATGTTCCTTATTTGTTATTACATGCAACCATAGTTTAATCAAGATTGACATATCATTTAGTTTTAATGTGTATACTTCATATTTCTTGCTATATGTTTCCATTGAATTATGGTAATAACTTAATTTTAACCCTTGTTTTCTACGTCTTCAGTAAATGGCGCTTGGCCCACCATGGCTCTGAACCCTTCAAATAACTTAAATACTGATACAGTATAAACAGTGATATGTAATATATTTCTTTGGGTATTTTCCTGGTACCCGGTACTCGTTACATAGACCACTCTTACACTAAACCTGGAGTAATTTAAGCTTATTAATCAAATGATTTACTTACTCTTTTTTATATGCTCACCTGTATGTAATTTCTATTTTATACATATTTCATTGTTATTTTCCATCCGAAGATCATTAAGAACGATGAATATTACTTAATATCTCCTATCTTTCTTCAAATAGTGTTTATATGGCATGTTAATTTTCATTTGTTTTCCTAAGTTAACACTGATGCACATTGGGAGCAACATATAAGAAATTATTTTCCAACACAATCCACACTATATTCACGTTGTTTTGAAATGATTAATCAAGATGGTTTGCTTATTGTTTATTACACGCACATTTGTATGTAATTTCTATTCCATACTTTTTTTTCTATCCCACGATCATTAAGAATGGTGAATATTATTCATGCTTGTTTCCTGTATTTCTTAAAATAATGTTATGTGGCATGTTAGTTTTTATTTGTCGTTATTTACGTAAAAATGATGCGCCAAAAATAATAATAATTTCGTACACACTCCACATCCTGTATATTCACATTTTTTTTCAGTGATTTGTTAAAGAATGTACCGGTACCTTCAACTCAAATGTGATGGATCGGTTAATTATTATAAATTAATTGCATGAAGGTTTGGGGGCCAAGTCCCCAAGAGGGGTTTTAGGGGGCGGAGCCCCCTAAAACAAGAAAGAACACATTATAAAATGTAACTCCTACCTCCAACTCAAATGTGATGGACCGGTTAATTACTATAAATTAATTGCATGAAGGTTTGGGGGCCAAGTCCCCAAGAGGGGTTTTAGGGGGCGGAGCCCCCTAAAGCAAGAAAGAACACATCATAAAATATAAGTCGGGGTGTCGGGCACTGAAAAGTACCTTTTGGAAAGCATGGTGATGCGCATTTGACAAACGCAGCGTACATACTTGCTAATAATCCCTTTTTATTTGTCGTTATTTACGTAAAAATGATGCGCCAAAAAATAATAATAATTTCGTACTCACTCTATTTCCTATATTCATATTTCTTTTTCAGTGATTTATTAAAGAATGTGCCGGTATTTAAAAGACTAAATTAGAAACATGTTACATAAATCACCCTTGTGCCAAAAGAGAATGCTCCCTGGACCAAATTGTCGTATTTTGCAGTGGTCGTCAGCACTCGCTGAAATGGGTAATAATATAATAATATAATTATGTTGTACGTAGCAAGATCGATTATTCAATTGATAGGATATTTTATGAGGTTGTCACGACTGAGATATCTATTGTCAATTGCTTTTATTTGTCAGCAGGCCTTGACTGACGGGTATATAACACTGCCATCGTGATCTAGACCAGGCCGTAATGCAGGATGTGTGACGTCACTTGATGGGTCGGGTTTTTCTATTTGAGTGAAATATATTACTTTAATGCGTGTCGGTGCTCAATTTTATTTAGTGTAATGTGTATATAAGATACGTTCAATTCTTATTGCATAATATGTTACAGAAATAATTACAAAACTGTGTTATTTTAATGTGAACGGAGTTTTACATGTTAACATAATCTGTTTGCATCAACATTTTAAGTTTGGAATGGAAGCTATTTTGAGATTTAATAAAGAAGAATTATTTATATTGTGATTTTAATTTAGCACATCTATCTTCCTTACTTGTAGGTAGAAAATTTACCACAGTCCCTCCTATGAAATTAGTGTAGGTACGTACGGTTGTATATTACTTCATCTGGTAGGTTAGATAAATAGAATTAAATACGACCCAGTATAGTAGGGAACAAATAAATAAAACAATTTAATTGCTATTCAATGTAATGTGTGCATAAGTTCCATTTATTTGTTGTATAATGTGGCAGGATTATAAAACTGTGTTATTTTTATGTGAAGAGAATTCAGCATGTTAACATAACCTATTTGCGTCAACATTTTAAGTTGAGAACGAAAGCTATTTTGAAATTTAATAAAGAAGAATATATTTAGGATAAACTTCAGAACATGGTTATCTTCCTTACTTAAAGTTAGAAAATTCACCACACTCTGTCCTATGAAATGTACATACGGTTATATTACTTACTAGCGCTGAGGTATAGTTCCGGTAATTTCTGAACTGAAAACAGTTGAATTTATTTTTTGTGGAGATGCATTTAATACTCTAAGCAAGGCATAATAAAAGCCTGAACTAACCGAACTAATTAGTAAATGCAAGGCGTATGAATACGAAGGTAACTACCTCAGCGCTAGTTTAGGCGTGGTAACATATTAAACCAATCAGACTGGAGTACCGTATGAAACGAATAAATACAATTGAAGTGTAGACAAATTGCATTTACAAGTTATATGTAGCGTTATGCTTAATTATGATGCATAATTGCGAATATAGAAATAAGGCAAGTACTGATAGAGTAAACATAACCTATATTTTCAACACATCAAAATATGCGTGCGATGCAACTGAAAATTGTTGAAACGTGCTTAAATGAATGTGCAAGAATTTCGTAATGAAGTGAGCGTGCTTTATTTCAATTAATTACAATACTAGATACTGTAACAGTAATGAAAACTATAAGGTATAATTTTTCACAATATACTATATGTATCTCGGAACCGTATCTCGCTTTTAGTTCAAATTGTGTATATTATCAAACGTCGTATTATTTATAATGTAGATTATTTACACATAAGAAGGGCGCAATAATTTAAATTTAATAAAACACATACGGTAAACTAACAATAATGGATTATACAAGAGTAACATCAGTAACGCTGTACTTAGGCCTAATCATAATTTACTTTACATTCCAGTCAATGTTTCACTTTCACGTGTATATTATTACATATATTTACTGTTTATAGCACCAAAAATTCACTTAACCACATAAGGGCACAATGTTTAATCGAAATAAAGGCAGGTATTACACATACGAACTTTGCCTGCAACAACGTAATTTTTACAACAAAAATAATATTATACCTTACGTTGCAAGTGAATTGTGTCTCAAGCGTCTCACAATCACTGTTTAAAATTTTAGTGGCGCAATTACACTGCATTTAAGAGAAATATATGTTATTCTTCATGCACTGCAACTAATTCATATGGTTGAAAGACCGCCCTTCGCGATCAGCTGTTAAGCGAGTCACGTGGTCTGCCTTACGGCCTGTATTAGATCACGATGGCAGTGGTATATAAGGACTGGCGCTCACAAGCAACAAGTTATACTAAATATGTTAAACATAAAAACGACCTATGTAACGACTACCGGGTACTAGGAAATTACCATTCTGTCTTTCGAAAATGTAAGAATTCACGATCTCCTATGTACCATTGCCATGGAATGAATAAATGTGTTTTTTCTTCCTACTCAAAAATTTTATATTTTGCACATAGGAGTTACTGCAGGAACAACAACGCTATAATCTGAGGCGGCGGTGAAAATGTATTGTATTGTTATTTTAAAAGTCTTGTATATCCTTAAATTTCACTCAGAAGTTACTGAATAACATTATACAATTATGTCCATCTAGAGAAACTACACTTTCCAAAGGTGAAATAATAATTCGGGGGTTTAGAGTCATAACAGCGTATCTACAAAATTGGCCATTTTGACTTATCTACACCATTCATGACTTGGGGAACCAATCTATTTAATGACAAAACAACGGAACGCCTATCTTTAACCGTTACAGAAATAGTGTGCTGCGTATCTACAAATGCACGTGATTATTTAATGTCAGAACCACGTATCACCTTATACGTTAATTTGGCTCCATATATTACGCTATGGTGTTGAATGTCAGAACAGCGTATGTGTAGATCCGTTGTTTTGTCTCTAAATGCGTATAATTTATTTTTAGATACGTAATCAAAATACAGAATATCAGCATCCTTATATTCACTCACTGTTGGCGTAATCCTTGAAATAAAGGATTTTAAAAATGATTGTTATCCCTCACGCAGTCCAATTATACATATTACCGGCACTGTCAGTCATGTAAAGATATCGTTCAATGAACTTGTGCTGAGCTGTCAACGTGTTTTTTAGAGGAATAAAAATTCTTGATATCCTGAAAAATGAAAAATGTGTTACTGAAGAGAATTCAGATTCAGTTAATATCCACAATGTCTTTCAACTTCAAGGATCAACACTGAAGCCTGCAATGGTAAGATTATATACCGGTAATGTTGTTTCATAACTCGTCGTTAATTTTCAATTTTAAAATTTTGATAGAATCAACAGATATCAAGTGCGTTATAATTGCTTATAATCCATTTTACTTAGAAATTAGTCACTACGTACATATTTCAAGTCAAAACTATCCCTTTATGCACATTCAGAAAATTACGGCCATATTCCATAGTCTGAAAGTTCAGAATATCGACCAAAGGCAAATCAATTGCTGGACGGTCAGTTAAACCGAAACATTGCTCAAAATGTGTAAGGAAATGCAATTTCAAATTTACTCAGGCTGAGTAGCTACAAATTAAGGAAGAATTTTGGAATTTAAATGATACAGATAAGCAGCTTTTAACCAAAGACAGACGGAGAAAATTTGCAAGATTGTCAGACCTGGTTTCTTACAATACTCGATTTGTCTGAATCGTTCATACATGAAATGCCGTACGTATAGAAAGCATAAACATAATATAATTTCATAATTTCAAGAGATCAAAGAGGACAGCACAAACCAGCTTGGCTAATTCAGATGTTGTAATGGAAAGAATTACATTTCATATAAATGGTTTTCCAAAATTACTGTACGCTGAAAAGTGTGAAAATGATGGCATAGCTACTGAAAAAGAATAATTTTATCGAAATATATTCACAACATAAAATTGCCCTTCCGTTTTCGATTGGCTCAAGATGGCCTGGTTTTAGTACAGGAAAGAAGACTTAGAACTCATTTATTTTAAATACAGCAACAGGACTTCTCAAGAATTTGGGCTTAGAAGAATACTAATCCACAGAACTAAAACAAGAATGCGAGATTCTTTCACACTTCAGCCTTTGTTCTCTTCTCCAGTTCATGTTCATAAATAAAAGCTTAAAGATCTTCTAGTTCTACGCAATATGGAGATTATTCCTGAGCAGTATCATCACAATGCTATAAGTCATTAATAAATGACGTTACAGACGGGAAAGAAGCACAGAGTAATGAAGATGATTATGATGATGATGATGATGATGATGATGATGATGATGATGATGATCAGCATTGCGATGCACTTGGAGAGCTATGAAAAGTAGATGATTCCGGTTAAGAAAGCCAGCTATAACGGCTAATAGGTGGACCACCGTGCTAATCACACGATACCGTAATTTCCCATAACTATGGTCCAGGCACCCAACTATGGTCCAAAATGCATTATGTACTACTTAGTACCCCAAGAGTTCGGTTTTTGCCATTTAAGGCGCCAATGTGATGGAATTATGTTCCCCATAGATGCTTCTATCTACCATTACACGTGGCAATGATATGGATGCTTAACAAGGTCAGTGTGCATCGTTCTACTGAATGTGTGAAGACACGAAATCATTCAGTTTGTGATTGTCTGTTTTATTAAGCTCTCCTCTGTAGAACTGGTACGTTATAGATATATGATTCTTTGTACAATTAAACCTGGCTATATAGTGTTTACTTTCACGTAATAATTAGACTGGCAGAGGTTAAGGACTCTGCATGAAAAAATGTTTAACCTCAAGGCTACAAGTCAGTCCTCAACTATGTACCACAATTTTTCGTTGACCATTGTTGTATTTCATTTTGAAATATTTGTTTCAATAAAATGTGATCAATGTGATTATTTACTTCTGCAAATACGGTATCGCAGTATATTCTAAAACACCATTTAACATTATAGTCAAGTAAACAAAGAAACAGGCTGTTCCAGCATCAATGGTACTAGCACGAATGATGGTCCAGTAAAACGAAAACTTCAGGGTAGAAGGAAAACAACCGTCCCTGTAAGTGACTATGAGAGCGATGAAACTGAATTGGATACAGATTATGATGTTTCCGGTGTTCTCTCCATATTTACAGATAGTGAGTCAGATATGGAAAAGAAGACAAAATCTCTTAAATTAATGCTAAAGGCACATAGTTATATGGTAGTTACTTATGAGGAGGAATTGTGGCCAGGGAAAGTTTTGGAAGTGAAGAACAATGGAGCTATTGTTTCATGCAAGAACCGGCAATTACTGAGGTGGCGAGAAATGGAAGACATTTTATTCTATAGAAAGGAAAACATAATCAAACAAATTGAAGACCCCAAATGCGTCTCGAAAAAGAGAGATCTATTTTCAATTTCAGATTTACAAGAGAATTGGAGATTCAAAGGATCGAAATAAGCCCAATGAATGTAGTTCTCAGTACGATAAATAAACATTATCAGTGAATTTATTTGCGTAATACTTTGCTAAGAATGTGTTTATTTTGATACCGTACTTTTGTTCTTTAATATGCACTCACCTGCGAAAAAACCGGACCAACTACAGTTTCTTTAAAATTTTTGAAAATTGTAGGATTTTTTAAATAATTGTAGGTGTGCTGAGGTTCATTTAGTTATTCATTTATTTTGTGATACGTAACAATGTAATACTGAATACGTAATAGCCAACAATGATCTGAAAAGAAGATTCTTTCTTCTTGTAATATTGTCTGTAAACTTCTCGGAATCATTTCGAGCTAAGCTGAAGATGTCTACAGACTGGTAAGCTCTTTTGAGGCAGTATTGGAGTACTTCATTGTATATTAATGTCGCTAAGTCCTAACGATTCAGCAAAAGTAGTTGCATTGATAGAAGGTGGGAATAGTCAGCGTTATGTGGCTGCAGTTCTTGGGATTCCTCGATCGACCGTACAACGAGTGTACCATCGCTTTAGAGAGACAGGAGGTTTTTCCAGGAGACCTGGTTCAGGGAGAAAACGAGTAACTTCGGCTCGTGACGACCATTTTATTGTCCTAAACACATTAAGAAATCGCCATTCCACAGCTATTGAGGCCAGAAGAGCCTTCCAGAAAATAAGACAAGTTAATGTGAGTGAGAGAACTATAAAAGGACGTCTGGATGAATGTGGGCTGATTCCAGAAGACCAGCTAAAGGCCCAAAATTGCTCCTGCAACATCATGTTGAACGGTTACGTTTTGCTCACAATCATGCTAATTGGAACCTGGGGTAGTGGCGACGAGTGCTCTTCACAGATGAATCGAGATTTAATTTACAGATGGATGTGAAAGAGTGTGGAGAAGAGAAGGAGAACATTTTTCTTCATGTAACTTCAGTTCACGTGTCAGTTTCCAAGGTGGATCAGTAATGGTATGGGGTGGCATTTTGTATGAAGCTCACACAGAACTTGTTTTCATTAATGGAGGTGCTTTGACTGCTCCAAGATACATCGAAGAAGGTGTAATTTAGCATGTACCATATGCCCCACTTATTGGTGGAAAGTTCCTGTTAATGCATGACAATGCTTGCCCTCATGCTACAAGAATCGTGGATGAGTTCCTTCACGACGTTGGATTGAATAGGATGACATGGCCAGCAAGAAGTCCTGACATAAACCCTATTGAACATGTGTGGAGCATGCTAGGGAAGCGAGTTAGAAGTCGTCTAACTCCTCACAGCAACTTACAGCAGCTCCGAAATGTTCTAAGTAAAGAATGGAATAGAATCGACCAGACTGACATCCAGATTCTGATCGAAGGGTTGAATCGGCGAATGGTAACAGTCATACATTCACGGGTGTTACCAACATCTGGGTGGCTACAAAATCAGTTGAACATTTGGAAGAAAATTGATATAATTTGTAAGTTTTTTTTTTCTGGGAAGCAAAGTTTTCTTCATTTCATAAAGGATTTTCTGATTCTCGCCTCATAAAAAATTGAGAAACTTTAGGTGGCCTGGTTTTTTTTGCCGGTGAGTGTAGTTGTTCATTATTGCAGAAAAATGACTTTCAGATTTGACTTGTTTGTTGAGTGTTTATGTAATGTGTACTAATAAAAAGAATCCATGTACTTTTCATTTATTTTTTAATATTTCTGTGCTTGATTATGTTTCTACCCTTAAATTAGAAACTCAATGTATTGATTTACGAATAATTACAGCTCCAGCTATAGTCCATTCATGCTTTCAAGCATGAATATATGAGTGGACCATAGTTGGGCAACTCAGAATACAACTATTACCAATGCTTATTATTTTTTCAACACTTGTAATTAAATAATTTCAAACACACATGTCAATATTTATTTAATATAAACTTACAAGAGTCCGAAGCCAAAATTTCACTTAATCTGGATGAATAGTACTGATTATACAAAGAAAAATGTGACAAATGTGGACCATAGTTAGGGGAAACTACGGTACCTCTATCCTAGTTAGATTCCACCTCTGCTTAGGCATCTGTGCTTGAGGCCAGCTGGCTGGACGTCTGGATCATTAAAGTGCTGTAGCGCTACGAATATTATTATTATTATTATTATTATTATTATTATTATTATTATTATTATTATTATTACTGAGGACTATTCCTTTTTCAGTACAATAATTCTTTACTAGTGTTTGAATGATACCGGTTTGTGTACAAGTCATTGCAGTTAGTTATGGTAAATTATGGTATATTGCCATCAGTTTAGTATTTTAAAAATTTTGGCATATTATCCAACATCTTACTAATCAATATTAGAAGAAAAACTTATCAAACTCTTTGTTTCACAATAATTAGATGTAATTAAACAATAATATATAAATACTTCAGTGCAATCTTTCTATTGTCATTAATATTAAAATCAAGTGTAACTTGCAAAAAGAACAATTTATTTAAAGTCAAAACAACGTATCTACAACACAATCTTTTTTTTTCTTACATAACACTTAGCTTAAACACAAAAAAATTGTTGAGCAGATGTAAACATACTCTAATAACAGCGAGTTATCACATATGTCGCACACAATAACATAGGCGGTAACAGTGATAGTGTTTCAGTTGTTGCAAAACTTCTTTTGCATTTATCTCAAAACATGCATTTTGTAGATACGTCGTTATGACTCTAAACCCCCGAATTAAACAACTAACTTTCGATATTACTTCATACAAACACAGAAACATTCTCTGTAGGCTATGTTTAATAGTTTCCTTTTGTTGTCGTCCAAGGCCCCTTATAGACGAAGTCATTTGTTTTTATTTCAATACAGCGCCTTAGATGGCGTTATTGTAATTTTAAAACTCATTTATTTCATTAAATATCAGTCCTATCAAAATTTTGTATAGAATAAAACTTATCGGAAATCATTTTTAAAGAAACGTTTGTTATGTAACATTTTTCATGAAAATTAATAATAAGGGAGATATTTCGATTTATTTAATTCAGGCCCCCTTATAACAGTCCCTTTTAACTGAAGTATTTTGATTGCCGTATAGCCTAAAATCTAAGTTACAACGAACTTAATATATATCCCAATTTTCATATAAATCGGTTCAGAGATTATCGCGTGAAAAGGTAACAAACATCCAGACAGACAGACAGACAGACAGACATACAAACAAAAATTTCAAAAAAAACGATTTTCGGTTTCAGGGTGGTTAATATGTTAGGATCAATTATTTTTGGAAAATCGAAAATTACCAGAAAAATTTTGGCTACAGATTTATTATTAGTATAGATTTATATTGCATATTATGAGTTACTGCAATATCGAATAAGATTCACAAGATGCAACGAGTTACATACAAAGACGTTTTATAGTTTAACATAGACTCACTACGAGCGCTTTCCTCGACACAAAATTGAACACTTTCGCACATAGCCATCTTGAGGTCAAGAGATATGTGACTTATGCATGTTTACATCAGGATCCCATCGATTTCAAATAACATAGAATGTTATTTAATGATATTTATTATTATTTAATGTGTTAAGAGTAAGTGTGTATTAATTTAATCAATGGAGCGTGTGTATACAGTGTTTATAATTCATTGTAATCGTTGTTTTGCGTTATATGTGACATTGTGGTGTACTCTTGTGCTGTATATAACCGTATAAATAGTGTTTATATACGATAGTTTATTTTAATCGGACTTCTGTGTTAAAGTGTGTGATCTTATGCTGCATACAACTGTACAAAAAGTATTTATATAGATAATTTTAATTGTACTTCAGTGGAGTACGTGAAATCATGTTATATTCTAGTGCTGCATGGCCTACAACTGGACGAATATGTAATTTATGTAATTTATTTTCTTTGTACTACTGTGTAAAACTCCGTAAGTGGAATCATATTACATTGTTGTGCTGCATATAACTGTACGAATCGACATAAGGAGCATTCGGGAATATATTTTCACAAGTAAGTTGGTTACATACTGCACATTGTATTAGGATATTGTAAAATGACTGACATCCATTTGTACATTTTTGTTGTGATAATAAAAGGGAGTGTTTTGTAGGAATAAGCGCATACTTGGAATTTATTTGTATATATCCACTGAAAAATCCTGAGCTTCTCAGTAAATGGTTATATACTCTGAAACGCGACAAATTTAAACCATAGGCTTTGCTCTTTTCGTTTCATAGAATCGTGTTTCTGCAATTCTAATTATTGTAAAAAGTTACTGAAAAGTTGACGCAATTTCATCTGTTTTTAATTTTCCAGCCCATCTCATAAAGGTAATCATAAAACATGATCTAAAATATCGCAGGCCTACTCTAATTAGAATTTCAACACTTTGAAAAAATGATATATTCTATGTTTATTTATGAATATATATTCGAAGTACGGTATAGAAAGTTATTTATAACATATATATATATATATATATATATATTGAAATTCGTCATCATAACTAAAATGTTCATAAGTGAATGTTTTTGTACGAGATGAAATCTATCTCCAAATTCAGCATCCTTACCACTTGTAATGGTATATTAATATGGTCCGTCAACAATGGTTATTTCACTCCACACAACAACACAGTATTCGTTATTGCACTCCACAGACGACAATGACAATTCACTTGGATTATTGAGAACAACAATGTACTCCTATCTCAACTAATGTTCACAAAGCACTATTTACAAAACAAAACTGTCAGTTCACAGTTAGTTTGCCTTGGCTAGTTCTTCTAGCTCATTCACTCAAGTTCACATTATATCGAATCCAAGACTTCCAGAGACAGTCCACTGAACTTCGAACTCAAGACTTTCAGATAAAGTTCATTGTACACCGAACCAAAGACTTCCGGTCGCGTTACTTCTGCCTGGACGCTCACTGCTTCTTTACAAACTCACTGGCTTGCTGTCCAAACTAAACTGGCTGTGTAGCTCACTCGCGTCTTCTGTTTATTACCAAACCATAGTTCTAGAATGTACTGCATCGAGTGTCTTCCACCTGTTTCTCGCGGCTCCTGTTTCTGGACGATTCTCGGTCTCCCCATCATTCGGACTCCAGACGTCCCCCTTATGTCCGTCGCAGTCGGTTTTCTCCCCCCCTCTCCCTTCGCCAGGGGCCGCGCCACAGTGTTGGCCTTCCTCTCTCCCCGAGCACAGCTGCCAGCATCTCTCAGCCTTCTCTCTTCTCTCCCCGCGCCTTCCCTTCTGCCGGACGCGTGCTCGACTCTCGACGCGGCCATGGATAAATATATAATAGGATGCGAAACTGCTGTCAGCACCATCTGGCAGTGGGGGGCTGAAATAAGATGATCAGCGCCCAACGTCGTAGGTGGTGAACATTTTAGAACTACGTGTTGGGTACATTACCAGAGTTCTCTATTTATCCGTTCGAGATATTGCTCGAGGACTCGACGAGGAGACAAGATGGCAGACAGAAACTTGCTAATAAGTGAACATAAAGTGATATTACGTGTGTGTATAAGCAGTGCATGTTAAACAGTGATGTTTATGGACGTTGTAAAAATAGTGTTGTTGAATGTATTGTAAAGTAATAGTAATATAATAAATTGAACTATCTAAGTAGTTCTTGCAGACTTTTCAATTGCGCTGTACAATAAATACCCAAAGTCCCTGTTTACACTTGCTTAGTGCTGCTTATGATTAGGTTTTCTCCGGAGCAGTTGTTTGCGCGCTTATAATCGGAGACCTCCGGATTACCTCCGATTGATGCCGCACAGCGCAGGTTGTATATGTGCTGTGGCGCAGATATACACTTTCCGCTGAGTATTCCTTTAATCGGATCAGGTAGTGATTCGAGTCTGCTAACGTCCACGTATCTTTTAAAATAACTATTCTCTCTTTTATGTCAATCTCTCTCTCTTTCTTAGGCTCTTTTTTTTTCTTGCTTTGCTTGAAGTACTATGTTAGCTGACAGATTTTTTTTTTTCTAGTTTTGAAATTCATAGTATTTGTGGAAAGGCGTATTAGTTTTATGTCATTGATCAAATTAATAACATTCAATCTAACTACAAAACTAACGCAGAAGTAAAGGTTTTCCGTAGCTAATGTAAACATTTATACTGTAGTTCTCCTAGAAACTCTCGTTTAATCGCAAACAGAGTTTGTCAATTATTATTCTAATCGGTTTATTTAACGTAAAATATATTAAAGGAGCTTCAGAATGGAACAAAAGAAACGTGGGCTATGAATGGGTTAAAGTTTACTGTCCAACATAATTTATTCAGATTCTTCACCGGGCACGATTGTGATCATTGTGTTAAAGAGTGTCAATATTTGAACTGCCTCTTCTAAAACGCGCCACTCTTTCTCTGTAATAAAAATATAAGCGGATATCAACTAAAGGATAGCCTAATTGTAATTATATTATTACCACATGTTTCTTTAGTTTCATTCAGAAACTCAATATTTTAATCCAAACAGTAAAATATAACTCAAGTTGTCTAAAGAGCAAAATATAACTCAAGTCGTCTTTTAAATATTTCATATGTTCTTTATCGCCTCGAAAGTCACGTTTTAGAGAAATTTCAAGACTTTTTCCTATACTGTGGGCCATTGGGAACTATAGCACTAAAACAATTTAAAAAGAAATAGTTTCAAATGTTTTTCGTAATTGTTTTCATCAAGTTCGCGATTGTGCGATCGCTTCAAATGGTCTAACAAATTCGAAGTTCCACCACCCTTAGAGTAAATTCGCCCACAAAGTTTACAGTGTGCGACTTTATTATTACCTTCAACTAAATTAAAGAATTTCCATGCGACGGATATCCGATTTGGTGCCATTTTAATCCACTCACAACTACCGTCAGTCCGTACGCGTCGATCGTCCTTGAGCTAACTGTCGTTTCGCTCCGAACCACCGCATCGCTCCGTATGTCCCCTGTTCCACCTACGGTAGTACCCGAGATCACGGTGGAGAGCTTTATTCGTAATCTCCGATTCCTCCGCGGTAGTAATCACTCCGATGAGCAGCACTGATATAGATGTAATCTGGCTGTGGCATCTCGTACAGTGTAGAACAGGTTTTCAAACTGATATACTGACCTAATCACATTTTCGGTTGTTCGGAAGATATAACATAGTTGCCATGACTAATTAAATTACCCTCATACATGCATACATACATACATGCATACATACATACATGCATACATACATACATACATACATACATACATACATACATCCTGTGCAGTAACGGTTAGTGCGTCTGGCCGTGAAACCAGGTGGCCCGGGTTCGATTCCCGGTCGGGACAAGTTACCTGGTTGAGATTTTTTCCGGGGTTTTCCCTCAACCCAATATGAACAAAATGCTGGATAACGTTTGGTGCTGGACCCCGGACTCATTTCACCGGCATTATCACCTTCATCTCATTCAGACGCTAAATAACCTAAGATGTTGATAAAGCGTCGTAAAATAACCTACTACAACATTACAATATAGTAGATACAGTACGTACTTTACATCTTACTATAGAAAATGTAATTAGAAAATCTGGAGCATTTCAGTTTCAGTATTATGTTCCCAAAATTCGCTTCATAATTGTTCACTAATTTACATTTTTTCCGGCTTTCACTTTCTGTCGTATTTCTATTACAGGACCGATCGTATTTAGTGCAATGTTATATTTATCCTAAGTATGTCTTTGTGGCTGTGAGTTAACTATCTTAGGAAAAAATTGTCAGCTAGTGGACCCAAGCCAGAATCGAACCCACGCTCTGATTCGGCAGACAAACGAACCTTCACTATGAGTTACCGTAGAAGAGCGTAAAGTAGATCAAAATTTTGCAATTTTTTAATTATATTGAGGTTATGCAATGGAGCGAAGTTCCTCAGAAAATAGCATCTTGTCGTCATATCCTTCACTTATGACGACACGTTACAAGACGTGAATTACAATCTATAAAAAAACTGTTTTTTTTTCATTTGACTTGTGGTCGAAGTTACCTGCTTAAATAGGGTAAAGTCGATCACCATTGAATTTTTAGTTTAAGATCGATTTTAAAATATTGCGGAGTAAAGTCGATCATGGTTTATGTTTTTAAAAAACAAATTAAGTCTATTACATATATTTTATTTGTTATAAGTGGTGTAAAAACAATAATAATCTTCAATATATGCCTATAGCATTATATAGTGTATCTTTTGTTACTGTGATCATACTATTAGATACAATTAGGCCTATAGGTCTCCACTGTACAATCGTGACAATGATTGCCAACTTATAATACATAAAAACACATTTTAATACTTCACATACCAACAAACAAAGATTTAAGAATTCAAAATTTACATTGAAATACCATCATTTCTAAAATGAAATTCGACATTGCTTGGGTTTATATCAGATGTTATTTGAAATCTTCCTCCCCTCATGTCACTTTAGAAACTACGTCGTTCCCATAGTCAGGTACACAGGGGTGTACAAAATATGTTCCTTTGGCAGTGCTTCTCTTACGCAAGAAATTCACCATAATTTCGTCTTCTTCTTTCCCCACCATCCCATCAATATAAGCAATGCTATGACACTTTTCTGTTTATAAGTGTTAGTTGGAGGTATTTCGGTGAACAATTTATTCTTCCTGCTGGTCCTATCTGTTTCGAGTAGGTTGATGGCATTATCAACTTAACAATACAAAGGTAAAAGTTTTCTTAAAATAATAAGTTTCAATACTAACATTTATGAACTACAAAACTAAAAGTACTTGCGTATACTTCCTGTCCTGTCTCCTTTCACTGCTGACTATAATTTAGAGTTTGTAAGACTTTGTTTTGATTTAAGAGAAAGAGTTGAGAATAACAATTTTCACTTCAACGGTAATTACACAGTGTTCCCATTGTTGGCATTCGCAGGCTTTTTGTTGTTCCTCTCGCTTACATTTACAATGTAAGGCAATGAAGTCAGCATAACAAAATTTTAACAAGTAACTGAGAAAATATATAATTTTCAATAAAAATCGCAAATGATCGATTTTACACCCATTGATTGACTTTACGCACTTGTACGGTACGTCTTTCGCTCTGAAATTCATATGATCTGAGAATTTTACAAAAGTTGCTTCGCTGCTGTAACGTAAAGAAAGCGATCTATTATTGTATTAATCTTTTATTGAATTTCATTCTAGGTTTTGTCGTTGTCAATAGTCTGGTGATTCTGATGTTTGCACTATGGTCAGTGGTTCAGGGATTTAAGCAGGACCGGTGGTGTTGAATTTTTAAGAGCAATGAAGCCTTTAACACGCCTCGTTCGGAATGTCCTGAAATCCTGATATGCCACCTAAAAAGAGGACTAGCATGCCAATACATTCCAATTATACAAAAAATGTCCAATAAATTAAAAAGAATAAAACCATGGATTACTATTGGTTTAATTCGTTATATTCGTAAAAGAGATAAATTAGCGAATAAAGTTAGAAAGCAGCCATTTAATAGTACATTATTAAATACAAAAAATATAGAAATATCTTAATTACTCTTATCAGAACTGCAAAACTAAGTATTATGAAAAAAAGTTTATGAACAACGAACATGATCCAAAAATATTTTGGAAAGTAGTGAATGAAGCTATAAACACTATTTCCACTAAACATTCTACAGCCAGCGTTTCTCAAACTTTTTTGAAGCCATAACAGTTCCGTGGACCATCTTACTCTTCTTCCCTTCGAAAGTAAATTTATCATTTTTGTAGCATATTTTAATACCAGGATACTTATATTTTAAAATAGAATTAATTAATTATAATACTTTTCTAATTATATTTTTTGTAGCCAATCACAAGTCACTCATACCAAATTCTGTGCATTGTTGATTCATCGCTTGCCTGTTAGCAGTTAGTTGTTTGAAATCCTTCTTAATGTGGTACACGCTAGTAGTTGTCCATGTCTGTTAAATAGTGTCCATTATAAATAATGGAAAATTGGCTTCAATCCGGATCTTTGAAAAGAAAGGAACATGATGATACGTTTCATTAAGGCAGTGCTAATAGTTAAGAAGCTGTGTGTGAAGAAATATATTAATTATAGTGCCATTAAAGAAATACCTAGTCCTAGTGGGAGCTATTCAAAGAAAAAATAGCCTACTTTCGTAAATATGGCAAGTTATTTGGAACTTGGATTTGTTTGGTGTGGCAATGAGGGTGAACCAAAACCTCGGTGCGTTGTTTGTTACGAAGTGCTTTCAAACGAATGTATGAAACCCGCGAAATTGAAACGGCACTTAGAGACGAAACACGCAAGTGTAAAAAGTAAACCTGTCGGATTTTAAAATAAGCGGAGTCTAAAATTTCTTATATCATCGTCTTGAAAAAAAAAAATAAATGCAGAAACATGCCCGATTTTCAACAAGTAAAGATGCAATTTGGTACGTTCTATTATTGGTGTATGACGTACAGTACGTGCTCATTTCAATGTGCAGACTGGGTGTCGGCAAAACTATTAACAAAGTCATCAATTCATGGAAAGGTTCGGTATTTTGGTCCTCTGTTATGAATTGGGGTGGTCCCTGGCTGGGTTACAGGCTCAGCGTCAGATATGCAGGGAAAAGATGACGAGAAACACCACGTTCCTAGTGCTTTAAATCCCTCTTTTGTTGCTGAGAGTAGAGTGGGAAGTGAGTAGACGGGTAGCGTAAGAAATTTCATAAAATATGCTATTAGTATTGACAGAGAAAGTGAAAGGCGATCCCCATGTGTCATTTCCAAACTCTGAGATTTTCAGCTGAATTTTATTCTCTCTTCTGTCTTTTTTGAAGGACCACAAGGGCAGAACTCAAGGACCACAGGTGGTCCGCGGACCATAGTTTGAGAAACCACTGTTCTACATCAATAGAAATCATTAACTCAAATGGTATATCAGTTTTCAATAAAAACGAGATTGCTAATAATTTTGATGAACTTTTTACGAAAATAGGTCACGAAATTGTAAATCATTTACAAAATCATGTTCCAGATAGTAAAACTACAAACTTCAACCAATCACTATCCCCTACCTCAATGTTTATGTTTCCAATTAAGGAAAATGAATTAAACTCCATTATTGATAAATTAAAAACTAATGTTTCTCCTGGTAATGATGGCAGTCCTGTCTTACAGAAAACTAAAAATTATATATTAAAACCACTTTTATATATATCATTAATTTGTGTTTCATACAGGGTGTTTTTCCTACAAAACTGAAAACTGCTATTGTAATTCCCTTATATACGTCAGGAGATCGGACTAATTTAAACAATTATAGACCAATTTCTCTGTTACCATCTCTTGCTAAACTAATAGAAAGAGGCATTAAAAAAGGTTAGTAAACTATCTATAAAGAAACAACATTTTTAAGCGAATTAAATTTTAATTTCGTACATCTAAAAGGACAAATGATGCTATTCTAGCAGTTACATGGAATACTATGAGAAAATTAGATATGGGAAATAAATGTTTAGGAATATTTCTAGATTTAAAAAAGCGTTTGATACAGTTAATCACGATGGCCTTCTTTCAAAATTAGAAAACATTGGTATTAGAGGAGTTGTACTCAAACTTTTTCGTTGATATTTAGAAAATAGATATCAAAGAGTCAAAATTGACAATTATAATAACAATTATAAATTGATTGATATTGGAATTCCACAAGGTAAAGTATTAGGACCAATCTTATTTATAATATATATTAATAATTTGTTGAAAATTAATCTAAAGAAATATGGCAGTAGGCCCAATATATTTTCTTTTGCAGATCATACTGTACTAACATTTAATGAGGAAAATTGGGATAACACTTATTTAAATGCTAGCAATGGAATTAACGTAGTGAAAAATTGAATTGAATCTAATCTCCTGTCCTTAAATACTAATAAAACTGCCTATATTCCATTTTATTTAACAACGAAAGGTTTACCTCCACCTATGGATAATTATCACTTAGTAATACATACGAATAATTTTTCATGTAATGAATAAACAAATAATTATTGTAACTGACCACATCTAACACCTTCCACACAAGTTAAATATTTAGGAATTACTATAGATCAGCATTTACGTTGCGATAAACAAATTTATTTTATGCGTACAAGTATAAGAAGGACAATTTATAAATTCATAAAACTTTGAAATTTTATCACTAAGGAGGTATTGAGAATAATATATTTAGCTTTAGTACAATCATTAGTACAATATGATATAATAAATTGGGGTGGAGTAGCATCATCTATACTTAATCCATTACTTTTATTACACAGAAGATTAATAAAAAATTGCCTACCCAAAAATATGGATTACCCAACAAATTTAATTTATACAGATTTTAAACTATTAACTATTGAAGAAAATTATAAATGTAGTTTACTAACTTACTACCACAGAATCAAATAAAACATAAATCTAATCGGCATGAATGTCGTACTCGAAGACAAATGTCTACTTTCCCATTGATTGAGCCTAAATATCATATAAGTGCAGGTCTTAAACATGGTGCTAGTTTCGGACCAAGAGTTTAAAATAAAATTACAAACCATTTTCCAAATTTCAAATATTTCACAATTGAAGCTTTTAAAAAAGAACTTTATAAAATTATTCATGATACATAATATTAAAAAATGTGTGCATTTTTTCACCTTTTGCTTCTGCCGACTACATTAATATTTTATTTTATGTCTGATTGTCAATTTACATTAAATGTGTTTTCTCTCCCTCTCTCTCTCTCTTTTTTTTTTTTACTCTTGTGTGTTATGTATTGGTTTGAGTTAAGTTACTTACTGTCTTTGGTAAACTGTCCTTGTAAATTTTATGTTATATAGAGTGTAACAAAAGTTTCTGTAACAGTATGTTAAAATTATTATCTTGTTTAGTTTTCATTTTCTCAGGAACCATGACCAAATTTTACGGTGTAGGAGTTGGTACTACTTGATTGTGGTGTGATGCAATCCTTTACTAATAATTTGGCTGAAAATGTGATATTTACCATCAAATATTTGAAGAAAAAAAAAAAAAAAAAAAAACTAAAATTGTCACTGTACCAGAAACTTTTGTTACACTCTTTATTATTGGCTAAGACCACACCGTACACGATCCTGGCTGTTACGGTAGTGGCTAGAAACATTTTTGTTTTATAATTTTAATTTGTACTCACTAACTAGCTAGCTAATTAAATAAATGAATAGTTAAATGCACAAGTTTCTAACTTCGCGACCAGATTTCTTGACACTCATTGTGAGCTTTTGGAGCTCTCTGGTAATTGGAATAGTAAACTAGATAAAACTCCTATACCGGGAGAAGTTTGAAATGTATTTTAACTACTGTATACCTACTTCCCTTAGAGTTAATATTAATATTTATTTTTTATCTTTCAGAGTGTATATTTATTTGTTAGTTTTGAATTGATTTCATTACAATTTTGGACTTATTTCTTTTCCAACATAAGATAGGTATTCAATAATAATAATAATAATAATAATAATAATAATAATAATACTTACTGGCTTTTAAGGAACCCGGAGGTTCATTGCCGCCCTCACATAAGCCCGCCATTGGTCCCTATCCTGAGCAAGATTAATCCAGTCTCTACCATCATATACTACCTCCCTCAAATCCATTTTAATATTATCTTCCCATATACGTCTCGGCCTCCCCAAAGGTCTTTTGCCCTCCGGCCTCCCAACTGACACTCTACATACATTTCTGGATTCGCCCATACGTGCTACATGTCCTGCCCATCTCAAACGTCTGGATTTTATGGTCATAATTATGTCAGGCGAAGTATAAAATGCGTGCAGCTCTGTGTTGTGTAACTTTCTCCATTCTCCTGTAACTTCTTCCCTCTTAGACCCAAATATTTTCCTAAGAACCTTATTCTCAAACACCCTTAATCTCTGTTCCTTTCTCAAAGTGAGAACCCAAGATTCACAACCATACAGAACAACCGGTAATATAACTGTTTTATAAATTCTAACTTTCAGATTTTTGGACAGAACACTAGATGACAAAAGCTTCTCAACCGAATAATAACACGCATTTCCCATACTTATTCTGCGTTTAATTTCCACCCGAGTGTCATTTATGTTTGTTACTGTTGCTCCAAGATATTTTGAATTTTTCCACCTCTTCGAAGGATTAATCTCCAATTTTTATAGTTCCATTTCGTACTATATTCTGGTCACGAGACATAATCATATACTTAGTCTTTTCGGGATTTACTTCCAACCCAATCGCTTTACTTGCTTCAACTAGAATTTCCGCGGTTCCCCTAATCGTTTGTGGATTTTCTCATAATATATTCACGTCATCCGCATAGACAAGAAGCTGATGTAACCCGTTCAATTCCAAACACTCTGTGTTATCCTGAACATTCCTAATGACATATTCTAGAGCGAAGTTAAAAAGTAAAGATGATAGTGCATCCCCATGCTTTAGCCCGCAGTGAATTGGAAAAGCATCAGATAGAAACTGGCCTATACGGACTCTGCTGTAAGTTTCACTAAGACACATTTTAATTAATCGAACTAGTTTCTTGGGAATACCAAATTCAATAAGAATATTATATAAAACTTCTCTCTTAACCGAGTCATTCGCCTTTTTGAAATCTATGAATAATTGATGAACTGTACCCTTATACTCCCATTCTTTCTCCAATATCTGTCGAATGCAAAAAAATCTGATCAATAGTCGATCTATTACGCCTAAAACCACACTGATGATCCCCAATAATTTCATCTACATATGGAGTTAATCCTCTCAAAAGGATATTCGACAAAATTTTGTACGACGTCTACAAAAGTGATATTCCTCGAAAGTTACTACAGTTAGTCTTGTCCCCCTTCCGAAAAATAGGTACGATATGGACTCATTCCATTGTTCTGGTACAATTTCCTTTTCCCAAATTGGAAGTACAAGTTTATAAATTTCGCTAGATAATGCCCTTCCACCCTCTTGTATTAATTCTGCTGGAATTTGATCAACACCTGGAGACTTGTACTTTTTCAGATTTTCTATTGCAGTTTCGACTTCTGAAAGTGTGGGTTCCGGTATAAATGGGTCAGCAGTTTGTATTTGAATTTCGTCCCGATCATTTCTATTTGGCCTATGTATATTTAGTAGTTGCCCAAAATAGTTTTTCCATCTGTTCAGGATTGAATGAGAGTCTGCAAGCAAGTCACCATTCTCATCCTTGATCACGTTTACCCTTGCCTGATATCCGTTTTTAAATTCCTTTATACCCTTATATAAATCTCGAATGTTTTTATTCGTACTATTTGTTTCTATCTCATTCAGTTTTTCCTTCAAGTAATCTCTCTTTTTATTCCTAAGTGTACGACTTGCTTCCCGTCTTTCATTGAAATAATTATAACAATTCTCCACAACTGGATCCTGTAAGAATTTCAATTTTGCCTGTTTACTTCTATCTACTATAATGGAACAATATCCATCAAACCACGGTTTCTTTTTCTTAGTTTCATGATAACCTATGCTCTGCTCAGCTGCAATTTTTATATTATATCTGATAATATTACAATCTAACTCTTCCTCAGCTTCGTCAGCAGTTGATAAAGCAGCAAACCTATTTGAAATTTCAACCTGATAACGTTGCTTAGTTTCCTCGTCCTTTAATTTCAGAATATTGAATCTACTAATATTAGCTTGATGCTCTACTTGCTTGGCTACTGATAATCTTTCTCTTAATTCTCCAATTACCAAATAATGGTCAGAATTACAGTCTGCCCCCTGAAAGTTCGAATGTCTACTATATTAGTGTGCCTTCTTTTATCTATCAAGATGTGATCTATCTGGTTATGTGTCATTCCGTCTGGAGAAGTCCAAGTACATTTATGTATATCCTTATGGGGGAATGTTGTACTCTTGAGAATTAAATTTATTGATGTGGCAAAGTTGACTTACCTAACTCCATTGTCATTACTACTTACGTGTAGGCTCTCTTTTCCAATAGTCGGTTTAAAAATATCCTCCCGTCCTACTTTAGCATTGAAATCCCCCAATAAAATTTTCATGTGATATCTAGGTAACTGATCAAAAATGTGTTCCAATTCTTCATAGAAGCTATCCTTTATATGGTCGTCTTTCTCTTCTGTAGGGGCGTGAGCATTTATAACTACAATATCGCACCATCTACCCTTAAGTACTAAATACGATAACCTGTCACTGATAAATTCGACCTTTTTTACCGTTGATTTTATTCTTTTATGTACAAAGAATCCTGTTCCTAATTGCTGATCATCATTGCCTTCTCCATAATACAATAAGTAATCGCCTATTTGTGATATGCCATACCCATCTAACCTAACCTCTTGTACTGCCACTAAGTCTATTCTATATCTAGCTAGTTCTTTTGCTACTAATGTTACCCCTCCTGTTCTATTAAAACTAGTTACGATCCATGTACCAAATCTTATAACCTTTTTCCTTTGCTGAGGTCGTGCCGGAGAATCAGTCCCATTCCGAGGCTTACTGTTAGGTTTCGTAACAAGCTGTTTTTTTTACGGTGGGTTGTTAGTCCTTCGCCCAACCCCCCAGCTAGAGGACCACCCTTTATCGGCTGTCCACGACTGCTTATTCAATATATTCGCAGCTACCCTCCATATCTGGAGGCCGTCACCTCTATCTGCAACCTGAGGACGCGCCATGCCGTGAATAATAATAATAATAATAATAATAATAATAATAATAATAATAATAATAATAATAATAATAATAATAATAATAATAAGTTATTTCAAAATTGTTTAGGCTATAGAGAAATTTCTCCTGTTCCAGAACAATTGTGGTACGAAATTCATAAGTTTTTTAACTCCTAAACATTTTCATTCACATTTTATTGTTTTTTTTTTTTGTGGAAAGCTACTTTCAACGGGATATAAATAGTATATAATATGTCTCCTAATTTCTAATTGATGTAATATAACACCATAAAATTTGAGAGGAATTTTCTTTGCTTCATTCCACATACGAAGAAAACCTGTCAAGAATTGTAGAGATAATTCATGCTAAATTAAAATGAACAATATTTCTTTGTTTTCATTACAATTTCAATAGTTTTAGACCATAGTAGTTTTATGTGTTACGTTAAAATGATGCAAAGGCAGTAACGGTGCACAGTAATTACGGGTATAGCCTACAACAGTATGCACAGAGTTTCATAATTTGTGTTTAATCGCTTTGTATCTTAATGCCCATTACAGTCTTGAGAGTTTCAGAGCAATTAATGTCTGAGCAACATCTATTATACGCAGGGAAATTCTAACTTCGGCATTTCGTTACGATAAGATTTCAGTTTTTGACGGTAATACTGCATTTTCAATAAGTTTGTATTTAATTCTACAACAATTAATTATTTTTTATTTCTTATAACGCAAAGATCACATTATTACAAATGGAATTAAAGTATCCAGTAAAGCATCTAGTAAGATAATTTACATGGTTATTTAACGACGTTGTATCCACTGCTGGATTATTTAGCGTCAATGGAATTGGTAATAGCGAGATAGATTTCGGCAAGATGGGGCCGAGAATTCGTCATAGATTACGTGATATTCGCTTTACGGTTGGAGAAAACCTCGTGAATAACCCAACCAGATAACAAGCGCAAGCGGGAATCGAGCACACGTTCGAGCGCAACTCTGGATCAGCAGGCAAATGCGCTACCGCCTGAGCTACGCCATTGGCCACAATACTCCTTCCAATGACTTTTTTATTTTAGTAGGTTATTTTACGACGCTTTATGAACAGCTCACAGTCGAGCTGGTTGGCGAGTTTAAGTGCTTAAATGCGACAGGTTCATGTCAGTAGATTTACTGGCATGTAAAAGAACTCCTGCGGGACAAAATTCCGGCACATCCGGCGACGCTGATATACTGTTCTCCAACCAGGAGATAAACCGTGAAAGGAATGTGCTTACTATTGCGTCATCTATTGGAGCGAAGTAGATAGATAATATTACAGTCATAACGTCAGTTTAAAAATCATGCGCTCTCCAGCATATGTTATTTCCTGTATGGAGGGATTAAAAGACCAGGAGATCAACAGTGATCTAATTTTGTAACTAGGGTAGTGTAAAATGTTTATATCAGTGTTATGGTTTGTGATTTGAGAGATAGGCAATAGAGATACGAATACCCATGTGTGTAACCTTATGACATCAACATTCATTCACAGCATCACCCCGCTTCGTTTCATTCCCTGGAGACTTTCTCGTGGTTGGAGTACAGTGACTTGTGCAGTTCCGAGCGTGGTTAAATAAAACAACATTTTTTCAACAGCTCAGGATATTAGCGTCTGAATGAGATGAAGGTGATAATGCCGATGAAACGAATCCGGGGTCCAACACCGAAAGTTACCCAGCATTTGCTCATATTGAGTTGAGGGAAAACCCCGGAAAAATCCTCAACCAAGTAACTTGCCCCAACCGGGAATCGAACTCGGGCCACCTGGTTTCGTGGCCACACGCGCTAACCGCTACTCCACAGGTGTGGACCCCTCCAAAGACAAATTAAAAAATGTGAAATAGAATCGTAAATAAATTTTAAAAAGTCGTAAGCCTTGCGATGTTGAAGCTAATGAGAAAGTTTGTGTTACTCTAAAATGAACTAGCTGAGCTATAGAACCCTTGGCGTGTTTGATACAAGCGACGTGGGATGAAAGACAAACTCACTTCCTACCTGACTATTACTGCAAACTTCAGTGCCCGTCCCTTTGATTTGTCCCCGTATTGAGCGGTAGAATCCAAGTTTCAAACAACTGATTACGTTATTATGCTCTGTTTCATTAGCTCTGTTCCTAAATCAGATTGCCATATCTCCGTTATTATTAACGAAACGTAATGGAGTTCCAATGTTCTCTGAGTAGAATCCTTACCCAATTCGACTAATACTGGAACCATGATCACAAGCTTGTTATTGTGAAACAGATATTCTGAAGTCTCCTTTCAATAGATTAGTACGCTCAGGTTATTTGTATATAATTTATACAGGCACATAATAGCATTGCTTCTAACACATCACAGTCACTTTCAATAGGAAGTTCCGATGTTTCGTAACTGTTGTGTGTCCGATATAATGAAGCTTAACTTTCACGGGTATTATAGATTTAATTCCTTAACGACAATAAATTATAATATTATAACTAGGGCTAGGACTTTCATGAAATTGCATCTTTTTTTCTAGTAAGCCAGAAACATAGAAACTCTTTTACTTAAGCTTAAATATTATGGTTTTAATGGTCTTAGTGTAAAATTTTTAGCATCTTATTTGAATGATAGGTATCAATCTGTTTTGGCAAATAGTAGAAGGTCACAGTATCAGGTATTAAAACATGGTGTGCCTCAAGGCTCAATTTTGGGACCTTTATTGTTTATTATTTATGTTAATGATCTTCCCGACCATATTCGGGATGGATGTTCTGAGTCTTTCATGTTTGCTGATGATTTAGCCGTTAATACTATTCATAAAAATAGTGACATATTGTCTATGGAACTTGCTGATGTATCAAGTAGGGTTGTTGATTGGTGTACTGCGAATAACCTTATGATTAATTCTAACAAAACTGTTAAATTAAACTTTGATATTAATCGTCTTACTACTGTTAGGTTTCTGGGCATCTTTCTTGAGCCTAGAATGGGATGGAAAACTCATGTTGACTATGTTGCTAAGATAGTAAGTAAAGGCCTATATATATGTTAAGGTTGTTAAGGAATAATTTACCTAACAAGGTATTGCTTACAATATTTCATAGCCATATACAAAGTTATTTAAATTATGGTATTATTCTTTGGGGTCACCATACTTCTGCTCAAGCTCTTTTCATATTACAAAAGAAAGCTTTAAGATTAATTCATGGAGTATCAAATACGACTCATTGTAAACCTCTTTTTATAAGTTCACAAATTTTGACATTGCCGTCTATGTATGTATTGGCCTGTCTCCTTTACATATGGAATAACATTAATAATTACATAGCATGTACTTCTGTTCATAAATATTCTACAAGAAATAATACAAATTTATACATTGACAAATGTAAATACAGTATTACTCAAAACAGTTTTCTATTCTTTGCTTTTAAATTATTTAATAGTCTACCTGTTGATGTAAGGAATCTTCCATTCCGAGTGTTTAGGACACGAATTAGGACTATATTACTGGCAAATCCATTGTATGATGTCGATCAGTTTTTTAATATTCATGTATCTTAATATCCATTGCATGATATCATGTATTTTAAATTGTATATGACGAT
This sequence comes from Periplaneta americana, assembly GCF_040183065.1. Lineage (NCBI taxonomy): Eukaryota > Metazoa > Arthropoda > Insecta > Blattodea > Blattidae > Periplaneta > Periplaneta americana. Next base: position 126,553,742 of record NC_091132.1, on the reverse strand, counting down.
GCCATACATGTTCCACATGTTTTTGCAAAATAAACTGTCTGTCTGTCAGTCTATCTCTCTATCTATCTATCTATCCATTCATCCATCCATCCATCCATCCATCCATCCATCCATCCATCCATGTTATGTGATAAACTAATGGTCGGTTTTCCAAGTATTGTTAGAAAATTTAACGACTGTTAAACTCTAAACAGTTTGTTAATTAATAAAATTGTATGTTTTCAACACCAGTTTGGTTTAACAGATTTCTAACAGTTTGTTAATTTTAAATGCAGGATTTGGGGCAGTTAACTCGTTTAACAGATAGTTAAATATGGCCGACGTCTCCACAGCTGTTCGAACAGAAGTTGCGAAATTAATATTTTGTGTCTCTCTGTAGGGAATGTTTAGCATATGACTGGTAATATAACGTTTAAAAAATACTTTGGACCGTTTAAATACATCAGTGTTATTTCATTTCTTTCGTATTTCTTATCCATAATAGCAATGAGGAAATATAACCTTACTTTGTAATTATTATTCAGCACGTCACCTACAACTTTCATTTGTCAACTGTTTGTTTAAGGAGCGTGGCCTACTATAACAGGTTGTCATTTTATGCAAGTTTCATGACTCACTCTATAATATAGAATTTAAAGATTAATTTTAGCCAATCAAAAATTGTCTTACATGTGTAGAATCATTACCAACTGCTGTTGAGTAGTTAAAATAGTGCTAACAGACGTTATAGTTAAGTGTTGGTTAGCTTAAACAAAATTATGTTGAACAAATTATTATGGAAAATACATTAAAAAAGCGTTAAAAATAAACAAACTGTTAATTTAGCATTCGTTAAGCAAAATTAAACATTACTTGGACAAACTGGCCATGAGTGTTTTAAGACGTATTAGTTAGGGTATTTTTTGCCTGTTTCAACTCATAAGAGCATCTTTTGTGTTATTCGGACATTTTTCAGGCATTTTCATTTAATTATGGCCACAAATCTCCATTATTAATATAAAATAATGTCTATTTCTTTTGATATTTTGTCTACATATTTTGTCCATTAATAGGCCTACCCATTATTTTTTACTTGGTTGTTTAACGACGCTGTATCAACTACTAGGTTATTTAGCTTCGAGATTAGTGACAGCGAGATGATATTTGGCGAGATGAGGCCGAGGATTCGCCATAGATACCTGACATTTCCCTTACGGTTGGGAAAAACCTCGGAAAAAACCCAACCAGATAATCAGCCCGCGCCCGAGCGCAACTTCGGATCGGCAGGCAAGCGCCTTAACCGACAGAGCTACGCCGGTGGCTAATACCCATTATTTTATATAATATTTTAATCGTTCTTCTACACAAATATTGCCCTTTTAACGTAGTACACCCCATGTAATGTATCAGTCCAACCATCCCTTCAATATAGACTCCTCTATACTTGCTAATTCCGTATAAGAGTGGCCTTGTGACGGGCTACATGGAAACTACATCACGTAAAATAAATTAAAGTGTAAATTATGTAAAATTAAATAAACTTAAATGTTGGTACTAGAATTTAATTTAATTACTAGTCTAAATAATAAGTAGCACAAAACTCCTTTTCCTACTAAGCCAATTTTAGAATGTAAGATCAACTTTTAGGGCATTTTAAGGGCATTTTTGAAAGATTTTTAGGTCATAAATGCATTGTTTTAAGACATTTTTTCATGATTTATAGGTCATCAAAAGCCTAGCCCTAATTGTAACTCTTTAGACCTAACAATATGTAACCATCTGCACTATCGATCCACACGTACTGAGATATCCACCTCTCTAATCACATGCATACGTGCATAAATACTGATACATGTAAACATAACTACACACATGCCAATACACACGCAATTATGCGCATACATTCATATGTAAATACCTATCTACTTACCCATGTACCACCCTACATGCATGCATACATACATAACTGCCTACTTTTTACAATCTACTGTACCTACCTACCTAAACAATAGTAGCATAATCTAGTATATACAGTCACGAAGCTTGAGTTATAAGGGTACTAGGAACAATAGACTGTCCCGGTACTATTTCACATTGATTATGATGAGGTGTCGAAAATTGTAATTGTAATACATTATAAAACTAAATAAGACACAAAAATATCAACTCGAAAGTAACATGAAGTGAATAATTGAAACAATTTCTCAATTATTTGGATAAAATATTACATAGTAATTTAAGGATGCTACAATACATGATTTTAATAATCAGATATAGGAGAATATAAATTTCGCTTTCATAGATATGACACATGATTTTATTACTGAGTATACCATTCAAGGTGCATAAAACAATTTCTTTTTTTCCTGTTGTTAATCGTATTTATGCTTTTGGATGAATTTCCATCAATTATCACTGAAAAGTCTTACAAAAATGAGTTATTTTCTTACGTATGCATATATGAATTTCACGAAATAGGTGATTTGTAGAGTCGAAGTAAATAAAATGTCATATTTAATTAAAGGGAATAGTTCTTGATCCTACAATCCGGTTTGAGAGGAATGTCCTGCAGGCACAGCTCGTTGATGAGGAGAAGAGATCAATTTATGAGTCCTGCATCCCATACCTAAGTGAGAAATATAACCTTCCCACTAGTCAGTGGAGTGTTTCTGGTCTTTTGATTGGTGCACGTAGCACACTTCCTAAATTCACATGAAGTATTCCTCACTTCAGTGAGAGATACAAAATGAATATTAATATATGGGAAGTGAAAGGACTTCTTTTTGGCGCTAGGGGAACTTCATTTAAGTTAACCAAAAACCGTTCTCCTTTCTCTTAAATTTTCTAATGAGGACATTAACAAAATTTGTCTAATTGTATTGAGAGATTCATTATCCATTTTACACAATAACTTGTATAATAGTATGTAATTTTTTTTCACTTCATTTCATTACTCTTCAATGTATTTTCATCTCATGTTTCTCCGAACTCAAATTGTACTTTATTTTTAAATTTATCATTGTTCCGTATTCTCTCCGCAATCATATTGTATTTTACATTTAACCTCTGCTTTGTATTCTGGTTCCTAGTGGTCAGCCGTAGATTTCGGCCAGATGTCCCAAATTGTGGAATTTGTTGTTGTAAAAGCACTCGGTTTCCGATCGTTTGAAATTCAAAAAAAAAAAAAAATATATTGAATATTCTTAAGGATTCAATCCAAATATTACATTACCATTTATATTTTGGCCATTAATGATTCTATTGAGTTTGAATTTCTCTGGATTTGTTTTACTTAAATTCCTGTATTTAATCATTTTTGTCTTCGTAAATTATTTTGTAGCGCTTTTTATTATGGATCTTTATGGCCACCCTTATTGAGGGCAGATTATTTTGTTAAAAAATAAAACCTGTTGAAGTTGACAGTGGTCTGTATTTAATTCTACCTCTAAGAGGAATTAGAAGAAGTTCAAAATATCGTGGTTAGAAACCACCAGCAAATCAATATTACTATTCTTTTCTTTTCAGAAAATTCATTCCAAAATGGATGATTGTACAAATGATGAATGTGCTACACACTTTTATTTAACTCTTGACATATTTTATTCACGTCTACACAAAACGTAGGCTACCAACAAAAGAAAATACTTCAACTTCCTTTGATAGCATTAAATTTGTGCACGTTTCACGCTTCGACATTGTGAATACAGAAGAATCGATAGCACACTAACTTTGTACATAATAATTAAGATTTCCACAAATCCATTTTCTCCTAAGTTACTGACTACAGAATAAGGAGAGGAGAGGTACATAGAAGACAGTTATATACCTGTACACGATAGCATTGGACATGCAGTCAATTGTTCTTACTGTGGTCATTTTCTGAATAACGGCAGGGAATCTTTTAACAGTAGCAGCGACCTTTCTCTGTTCCACTAACTGTGGATCATTATAAAGTTTACAAATAGAATTTGAATTATTGGAATAATCAATAACCGAGATTTCCACGAAAATATTTTATATTCTCTAGTATTGCAGGTAGGGCAATAATTTCGTTGGACACATTATAGTCTTGGCTTTGAATTATCCAAACTTAAGTTTAGAAAAATTTGAATTAAATTTGATCAGTGTTGGATTCAAACGAATTTTCAAGGGGAATAAACATTCATTCCAATTACTCACAATTCGAATTATCTCATGTCGACGTAACCGATCTGTACTATAATATTCCAGAGGTGGTCACAAAATATCTGTTGTGGCTGTACTCCTATTGCAGTCATTTACAATAATAGGAATTGCGCACAATGTGCATGTTGTGCTATACCTATTGACACAGCGTGTCAGAGTTTCTTGTCTATGTGTACAGTGCAATGTATGATATCTTTCGCACTTCTGGTCACATCGATTACACACACACACTCGGCACTTGGTTCATCGAAACATAGAGTTCTGCACATTTTATGGTGAAAACCATGTATGGCGATTGTAATGCTGAAGTATGGAGCGAAGTCTTGTGCGATGACAGATAGCGATATAAATGTGCAAGCTACTGATATAAGATTCCCAATGTCAGTTAATGGTTGCACAAGATTAGACAAAATTAAAATGAAGAGGTGAAAAGATAAAATCATAGAGAACTATTGGAGCCGGATTTAAATGGTTGTATTTTCCATTTTTTAAAGGATGATTATGAATTATTATGTTTATATTTAGTATGCATGATTTCCAGTTGAATTGTTCATATTCAACAGGTCTACAAACAATATTAATTTAATATTTGAAAAGAAATCACTTTAATTGAAGGAATGGACAGACGGACGAATTTATAAATAGGCGGCACAAGGAAACCCTTTTTCCGTATATAATAATAATAATAATAATAATAATAATAATGATAATAATTTATTTTACCTGGCAGAGTTAAGGCCGTAAGGCCTTCTCTTCCACTCAACTAGCAAAAAGAGTATATACATATGCATGAACTTACAAAGAATTCAACAATTTGATTTAGATGAGAGTTACATGTATACAAGAGTTATTTACGAATTAAACAACAAAATACTATGAACTATTAATTAAACACTGAAATAGACTGTGTAGCAGAATTAAGCTAAAATACATAGAATGTTAATATATTTCAAATAATATTGGATAATAGAAAGAGATTATTATGAGACAATTTTGAAAATTAAGCACAATCAGGATGATGTCTAAAAGAAAGAAGTAACAATGTAGTCAGTGATAATTTAAATCAGTATGATTGGAGTGAAATGCTAATAAGGTTATCTTTTAAGCTGTTCTTAAAGTTGTATATTGTCTTGCAGCCCCTAATACTTTGTGACAAGGAATTCCAATGACGCGAGGTGGATACTGTAAAAGATGATGAATAACTAGATGTTCTATGAAGAGGTATACTTAGCGTGCCACAGATAAGTGATCTGGTATTTACGTCGTGGTTAGAGTATAGATAAGAGAAACGAGACGAAAGGTAATTTGGTGTTAAGGTGTGCAGAATTCGAAAGAGTAAAGACAAAGAGTGTAAAGTTCTGCGTTCTTTAAGTCGAAGCCACGAAAGACTTGCGAAGGACGGTGATACGTGAACATATCGTCGGATGTTGCACACGTATCTGACGCACATATTCTGAGCTCGCTGTAACTTGACTGACAGTTCAGAACTTAGGTCACTTAACAAAACGTCACAATAACCGAAGTGTATAGGGTGTTCTGAAAACTTAAATTTCCGTAAAATGTACGAAGTGAATTTTTGCAATATTACAGTACTCCATGGGGTTGTACAGTAAGCGCGGAAATGTTTTAGAGAGTGGAATGAGTAGAGAGGTACAGACTGGCCCACAAAATGTCCTACAGTGAAAGAGGCTTATACAAATTTTAATGTACAAAATATTCCATGATAGTTGGCATTGAAATACTCATTGGAAATGTGCATGGCCAGCTAGTGGACAAGACACATTCAATCTGTTCATCTTGTTGTCCTATAAACTTTTTCACACGAACCATAATGTTTGTGACCACTTTATGACGCATTTCCTGTCAAACCCTCAAAAAAGTCCGATATGAGGACCGTTTTTGCAAAACTTGCTAAATGCAAAATTTTCAAACTTGAGATTTTGGTGGAATAGTTAACATAAGACAGGGCTCTACATGATGCTAAAGGCTTCTTAGGAAATTCTTATTATTTCCTTCACAGTAGTGTGTCAAAGTTTCATCGTTTTTTCAAAACTTGCTTTCTGCTATGTGAGAGGTATAGAAAAACTTGCAGTTATTTCAGTTTTTTGTGTTTCCTATAAAATTTAGTTTTTACAGTTAGCAAGTTTTGCAAAAGCGGTCCTCGATTACAGTTGCAATACATTTTATGGTTTCCTCAAGTAAGAGACTTTCTCCTTCAGTTGTCCCCAAACGAAGAAGTAGCAGGGAATATTATCGGGGCTGTGTGACGGCTCTGTCTTGCGTGAACCATCACGTCTCTCTGAAGAACTGTAACTTTGTATGGAAACGTGTGCACATCTGAATGGAGTAGCTGTTTTCTGAAGAGAACGATGCGAGATATCCGACTCAGTAGAAGCAGTTCTGATAGATTTAGCGGGACTTCGAGACAAAGCCAATCTCAAAGCCTTGTCTTTGATCTGTGTCGCAATCGTCCGAATTAGCCGGAGTAACAAGTCCAACAGAATAGTTGACCTCTCTGGTCTTACTATTATTTGCTCTGATGATGGAACCTGCACGTAGTTCCTAAACTTTGGAAATGTCAAGTTCCTGGACACGGTGGAATACCCAAAGGCCTAATTCTGATCATAGTCAGCCTAAAAACTCATATATTGCACAGCTTTTGAATAAGTTATCAATATTTCATTTGGAAAGCTCTGAAAAATATTATTGTACATTTCGTAGCCGATATTGCGTACCAGTTAAGCATTACACTAGGCCTAAATATACCACTAAGAGCATTACCAAAACGCAGTACCTTTTTTTTAGTATGTTATTTTACGACTCTTTTTCAACATCTCAGGTTATTTAGCGTCTAAATAAGATGAAGGTGATAATGTCGGTGAAATGAGTCCGGAGTCCAGCACCGAAAATTAACCAGCATTTGCTCATATTGGGTTGAGGAAAACCTCGGAAAAACCTCAACCAGGTAACTTGTCCCGAACGGGAATTGAACCTGGGCAACCAGGTTTCGCGACCAGACGCGCTAACCGTTACTCCACAGGTGTGGACACCGCAGTAACTAATTTATAAGGGTTTTATAAGGGTTAACCTTACGAATGTAATGCTTAGCAAAATATGCAATATACAGGATGTTTCAGAAGTGATGGCCAATATTTTACAGATGAGAAGCACAAACTAATCCAAGGAAAAATTTCCATTACACTCTGGTCCGCAAATTAACCGTTGTCGAAATAATGCACATTTTCTGTTGAGAATCCTCGCTGACTAAGAGCAGACGTGCAGACATTCCTAACTGAAATCCACCTATAGCAGGTGTTCAAAATGCTATCCATGCATCTGAACACAACGTTGTGCTCTTCTCTGTAGTGAGCTACGAAATCTCTCGAGCACTCCTGGATCGTTTCTTATTTGCTGAAAGGTATGTTCAATCCGAAACCGCTATTCCTGAAGTGTGTTTATCTTAGAAGTGTAACCAGGCAAACACAGAAATCTAATCTAGGAGACTACAGTACAGGTGCTCCTCTTTCTAAGGGAATATCGCAAGAACGACTAATTTTTTGGACTAATGTTAATTGGAACTTTTTTCTTTCTTTCAATTTCTACTTTCATCTGTAAATTATTGGCTATCAATTATGAAACACTCTGTATAATTCATACTTAACAGCTCGCGCAAGGAACGATTACCGAAAAGAAATGGTGGCGTTTTGACGTGTTTATGTAGGCACGCTGAGGGAGTGAGGGGTACGGACCGATGGAAGTACTGTCTCTTCCAAGAATATGTAGAAATGAGGACATCACTGTGGAAATAAAGAACGTAGTAAGAGAAAAATTCGAAGCTAATTAAACGTGCAACATATGTTTACGAATGAAATAATAATACCGTGCTATACACGACACGCATTCACATGCAATGGAACAAATTAAAGTCGTAATGTAACTATCACAAGGCAAGACTGATTCTATCGATGTCATTTCTCTTCCGACTGTACTCTTGAATATCATTCAAGATATCTCGTCACCAGTCCTGTCGCCCACTCTTCCTGATCGCTTTGTTTCATTCGCATTCCTTCCGTCGATATTCCCTGCTTTCGAGACCTATAGCAACAGTGTAGTTTCTTCACTGAAGTTCCTACATTCTTTCTTACATGCACATACTGCGTTTATACTAAGGAAGGAAAGGAAATACTTGTATATGCTGCTTTTCACAGCTGTGATTTTCCTTCTTGTAAACAAAATATTGCATTTTCAATAAATGGATCAGTTAGACCTCACCAAGCTGAGAAATTTGATATGCATAACTCAATATTCATTTTTCCTACACATAATGCGTCTTTTCTTAGGAGGACCAAATAGCTCATCGATCAATTCTGCAGTGCCTGGGAAAAGTGACATAAGTCAGTTTCCACAAACCTTTTTTGATAATTTATTGACAACTTACGGAACATCTACTCGCTTGGAAAAAGAGACATAAGTATTTCTCCCATTACAATAATTCATACAAAAAAAAATCAAATCGACATAAACCAGTGTAAGTTGTCAATAAATTATCAAAAATGGTTTGTGGAAACTGACTTATGTCACTTTTCCCAGGCACTGCAGAATTAATATTAATAGTAATAGCATTTTATTTCGAAGGTGACATACATCGTCGTTGTTCCTGCAATAACTCCTATCTGCAAAATATAAAACTTTTCAGTATGAAGAAAAAACACATTTATTCATTCTATGGCAGTTGTACTTCCTATAGGAGATTGTGAATTTTTACATTTTCGAAAGAAAAAAATTTAATTACATATACGAGATTTTCTTTTGCTGTATCACTATTTAAGTTATTTAATAGAGGAATAATCTGAAAATCGATAAATATGTCACATAGGAGTTATTGCAGGAACAACGACCATATGGCAAAATAATAATAATAATAATAATAATAATAATAATAATAATAATAATAATACATGAAAATCTGAGATTAACTAAATACTTTATCTTAAAAGTATTTATTTCAGTCACTGACTTCACAGCATATGTTTAAGGTGCTACACCTTTACATTACATATTTAAAAGACGTATGAACGTTTTCGTTGGTCTACGCCAACATCATCAGATACGAAGTACATTTCAGCAATATCAGTGCTCTCTACATAATATCTACAAATACAAAACATATTTAGTGGCATGCAAATGAGACATATTAAAAACCAACATTGCTGTGATACACGTTGACACTCTATATGACTGCCTTGACTGTCACTTACTTAAAATACGCGTATAGATTACAAAAAATATTGATTTACATATATATATATATATATATATATATATATATATATATATAAATGCAAGTCTTCACATATGAGATAATAAAATGACATGATTTAAAAGTGATAAAAATAATAAAAATATAAAACTAAGATAAAAGTATTATGAATGTGAAGAGTTGCAAAATTACAGTAATTACATTTATTATATTTCTATTTCTGTTTCACAATAATATATAATTCCACCATTCAGAAACGTATGTATCATGGTTTGTGTCACGTAATTATTTGAATATTTTTATATGGTTTTATTATAAATGGCAATGTACTATACGTTGGGTTGTTTGATGTTGATTAATGATGTATATTTAATTTTGTCGATAATGCTGTTCCTCCAATATGGCGATGTATTGTCGATATCCAATGCTGTAATTGTAATGAACGTGTGCTATGGTGCAAGTCAAGTATCAGAATTAATCAGTGTAGACGTGCCTTCTTAGATGTTGATTATGTGGTGGTTGTGTGAGGACTGTGTGACGACTACGTGTATCATGGTCTGAGGAAGATGTGGACAGTGCGCGAATGAATACATCACGTCATATGTTGTATAGTGTACACTATAAAGTATCTCAAATACTTTTAAGATACAATATAGACTTCTCTGAAAATTAAAAATGAATTGCAAAATAAATACTTTATATTAGAACATTTTCAATAACTTTCAGGTTCATATTATTTACAGTATATTTAAAAATACAAACGGTCTTATTAATAAACTGTGTATAGTTTTTATACGAAACTTGTGCAGAGCTGAGACAGAAAACGTTACTAATAAACGATGCATAAGTGATGGAGGTATAAACAGTGTGTAACTATACGATGGGAATTGCTTTGCAGTAGTTATATACACGAAACCCCTTGTTTAAGCCCCTCTAACAGCTGTTCGTATCGACTGTCATTTTTAGATGATGGTTGCCTTGTAACCACAGAAGAACAAACCAAAGAGCACAGAATAATTAGAATAATATTGCTGTAGCTTGTACTATTTGACCAAATTATAGTGTGGTAATCGTTCAGCGCCAGCTGTACTATCGATATTTAACACGGCACACTAGAGCGCTCTGCCGGATGCAATAGAGAATCTCAGATATTCTATTACCTTTCGTAATGAAGTAATAACGAAACTATGACGTAGCTGTGTAACAGTTATATTGTTATAGTGTTTATTAGTAAGGAATTTACACACCAGTTATAAACGAGCTACTCAATGTGTAAGTATAAGACAATTAAACGTTTGTATATAGAGTTTTTATTAGTAAGACCGAAAATCTATTACAACTTGCTTAGTCAGACAAACCAGAATAAATAACATGATTAAAATCAAGAAGATTTAAATACCACTGTCAACGTTAGAGGATAAAGCTAAACCACTAGCTTAAAGATAGTTCTATATACAGTCGTGTTTCCATATATAGCAATTAACACACTTCCGTGAGCTTTTTGCAGAAGATAGTTTCCATATACCTACGTAAACTCCACATTAATTATACAGCTAAGATTAATATACTTCTCCACACACACATCTTATCGATTTTTACAGACTTTGCAGTGTCATTATGCAGATGGAAGGATTACACAAATGTAAGGTTTCATAGTCTGTACGGTGACTTCGTTCTTTCGTGTTTAGCATTCTACTTGTGTGTTTTTGTGAAGTAGCAGACATGTCTGTGATCTTTATATTCTGACTCGTTATGCAGATCCCACCGCTGCAACCAGTACGGGTCCTGAGGTTTCTAACGTCCATAGATTTGCTTTTAGAGAGACAGAGCTCTAGTGTTACCAGAGTAAGTCAGCAAGGTCCCGCCTTAGAAGAAGACATGGGCGGGCCGCGAGAGAATGAGGAAGAAGTGTACGTGGTTTAGCGGTTCTGTTACCGCAACAGGGACTAATGCAGTTTAAAATATTCACTGAAACCTTCCACCCATCTCGGTTTCTCCTCTATCCATCACTTGGCAGAGGATGTGAAGTCACGAGGCAAAACATGGACTCACTAGAAGACTAGCACCTCGAAGTGTGTTAATGTTAGCTAAGCAAACACCACACCGGGTGTATGGTATCATAAAAAGTAACTGAATTTCACCCATTATTTATTGTTAGATACATAAAAACACATTAAAATTAACATGGTACATAAATATTATTTTGAGAACCATAGGAAACAAAATGTGGGTACGTAATGAGCAAACGAACGCCATTTCATAGCAGTTTGTAAAATGATTCGGATAATCTAGAAAATTAACAGCTCCAGGGAGCTCCAAGGTAAAAATACTACATTTTACTCAATTTCTTTTTATTTTTGGTCCAGGTGAAATAGGCCTACTTGCCATTTACGACAACATTTGTAAAACTACGATTATATTTCATGGAAAAAAAATGTAGTGAAAAGTAATATTTTACTTACTGGCTTTTAAAGAACCCGGAGGTTCAATACCACCCTCACATAAGCCCGCCATCGGTCCCTATCCTGAGCAAGATCAATCCAGTCTCTACCATCATATCCCACCTCCCTCTAATACATTTTAATATTATCTTCCCATCTACGTCTCGACCTCCCAACTAACACTCTATATCCATTTCTGGATTCGCCCATACGTGCTACATGCCCTGCCCATCTCAAACATCTGGATTTTATGTTCCTAATTATGTCAGGTGAAGAATACAATGCGTGCAGCTCTGCGTTGTGTAATTTTCTCCATTCTCCTGTTACGTCATCCCTATTAGCCGCAAATATTTTCCTAAAAACCTTATTCTCAAACACCCTTAATCTCTGTTCCTCTCTCAAAATGAGAGTCCAAGTTTCACAACCATATAGAACAACCGGTAATGTAACTGTTCTAAAAATTCTAACTTTGAGATTTCTTGACAGCAGACTAGATGACAAAATCTTCTCAACCGAATAATAACAAGCATTTCCCATATTTATTGTGCGTTTAATTTCCTCCCGAGTGTCATTTATATTTGTTACTGTTGCTCCAAGATATTTGAATTTTTCCACCTCTTCGAAGGATAAATCTCCAATTTTTATAGTTCCATTTCGTACAATATTCTGGTTACGAGACATAATCAGATACTTAGTCTTTTCGGGATTTACTTCTAACCCTATCGCTTTACTTGCTTCAAGTAGAATTTCCGCGTTTTCCCTAATCGTTTGTGGATTTTCTCCTAACATATTCACATCATCCGCATAGATAACCCGCTGATGTAACCCGTTCAATTCCTAACCCTCTCTGTGATCCTGAACTTTCCTAATGGCATATTCTAGAGCGAAGTTAAAAAGTAAAGGTGATAGTGCATCTCCTTGCTTTAGCCCGCAGTGAATTGGAAAAGCATCAGATAGAAACTGGCCTATACGGACTCTGCTGTAAGTTTCACTAAGACATATTTTAATTAATCGAGCTAGTTTCTTGGGAATACCAAATTCAATATGAATATTATATAAAACTTCTCTCTTAACCCAGTCATACGCCTTTTTGAAATCTATGAATAACTGATGAACTGTACCCTTATACTCCCATTTTTTCTCCAATATCTGTCGAATACAAAAAATCTGATCAATAGTCGATCTATTACTATAATTAATTGTTCTATAATAGGTGATGCTCTATCTTGTAAGTTTATATTGGCTCACGTTGTCATTATTTAACTAGTGATTGTTAGTAATTCCGAGTAACTACCTAAACCCACACTGATTTTCCGCAATAATTTCATCTACATATGGAGTTAATCTTCTGGAAAGGATATTCGACAAAATTTTGTACAACGTCAACAAAAGTGATATTACTCGAAAGTTACTACAGTTACAGACAGACATACAAACAAAAATTTCAAAAAAGGGATTTTTGGTTTCTAGATGGTTAATTATACGTGTTAACATCAATTATTTTTGGAAAAACGAAAATTTCCAGAAAAATTTCGGTTACACATTTATTATTAATATAGATTATATTTTGAATAAATACATTTTATGAAGAGAAGTGTCTGGCTCATAAAGTGGTGCCATAAAATTCTCGTGAATATTAGAAGCCACGTGAACCCGAGATCACCTTCGTAAAGTTGGTACAATGGGGCATAGGAACGCGGTTTATACTAATCCAATAGTGTCGCACGGAAGCACAAGTTGTAGGCATGTACTTAATTTCAAAGTTGTGTTGTAGAAAGTGTTCATTAGAGTGTTGTAGCGCTAGCAATATGGACCGCAGGGGTTAGTAGTGGTAATATTGCAGTGGATCCTCCGAGGGCCACTCTGCAAACATGACGCTTGTAAAAGTGTTAACCAACAACCGCAAAGCCTGGGGGAAGTGTTGTCTCATAACACAGGAGCTATGGTATTGTGCTTACTGCGGTATTCCATTAAAGAATACAGATGTATTTAACTGGGCTACTGCAATTGGGGAATAATATGTATTCAAATTTACTAGACCATTTTAGTACAGTTTTATGAAAAGAAGTAAAACCCGCTAAACTCACAATAAAATGCTTGTGTATTTGGGACTATGCCGACGCACCGCTCTTTCTTTCATGAACATTTTTGCTGAAGTGCGTCAATACATAATTTAGGAAAACAGGAAAGTTTGCATAGTAAGTCACCATACGTAACTGCTGTGGAGTAACGGTTAGCGTGTCTGACATGGAAACGAGCGGGCTAGGTTTTCAAATCCTATAGTCGCGACGCTGTTATTCCCGGCGTGACTCCTCCTCTTTGCTTACGTCTTAGGAAGAGAAGGCTCTATAAAGTCTAGGTAGGTAGTATCGTTCGCCATTTTTGTTCTTTCGTTGCCGAGCTACCATACGAGGAATCTATTTTCCACACCGTTAATAATTATCATGTCGTAGGTCCTATGATAATAAATCAAACGCACTGTAATTCAGCAAATAATTGAGCGGCAAATAACGTCTTCGTGTGCTTTCTGCGAACGCCAACGGAAGAGCCAAAATGGCGGGCGATTATATTAAGTATTTATCGAGCCTTAAGAAATGCATGACGTCTTCATAAGCGAATCACAAGACGCAAATTTTTAAATGTAGCCGACCTGCAACGCGATTGGTTGCCGGAAATTAGAGCGAAGGGACTATAATAATAATATTAATGTATCTTAATTTGTATCCATTATATTATATTATGTATTTTAAATTGTATATGACGATGCCATACATGTTCCACATGTTTTTGCAAAATAAACTATCTATCTATCTATCTATCTATCTATCTATCTATCTATCTATCTATCTATCTATCTATCTATCTATCTATCTATCTATCTATCTATCTATCTATCTATCTATCTATCTATCTATCTATCTATCTATCTATCTATCTATCTATCTATCTATCTATCTATCTATCTATCTATCTATCTATCTATCTATCTATCTATCTATCTATCTATCTATCTATCTATCTATCTATCTATCTATCTATCTATCTATCTATCTATCTATCTATCTATCTATCTATCTATCTATCTATCTATCTATCTATCTATCTATCTATCTATCTATCTATCTATCTATCTATCTATCTATCTATCTATCTATCTATCTATCTATCTATCTATCTATCTATCTATCTAATTGGGACAAGTTATCAGGTTGGGATTTTTTCCAAGGTTTTCACCCTACCAATTGAAGCAGAATTGCTGGGTAACTTCCGGGGTTGGATCTCGGACTCATTTCGCCATCATTAACACTTCAGTAATCGAGTGATATTTTTATACGCCAGTAATCGTGTGGATTACAATAATAATCCCCACTAATTATCTACTAAAACATGAATAGGAAACGCAAAATAAATATTGAATATACCACTATGTATATTTGTTATTATGGTTGAAAACACAGCGCGGATTTATACAAAAAGTCATGGAATTGAGGGAACTATATCAGACATTTAATACTCCAGAACCTCTTCCTAAATTTTTAAATCCAATACTTTCTAACTCCATCATATTCTCCATAGATTTGGAAGATGATGTTTGTAAAAAAGAAACACAAGTAGATATATTAAGATACCTGGCTCTTGAAACAAATAACCTCAATTATCCAGAAACTGATTGGCTTCATGTTTATACAGACCGATCCAAAACGGAGGATGATATTAATGTTGGTGCCTGTGTATACAGTGACATCTTTGCTTTCTATACAGGGGTAGGCACCCATAGATCAGCTTATGATGGTGAATTGATGGCTAGCCTTAACTCAACTGATATGTCATCAAACTAAATTCAAGAATGTCATCCCGTGCGACTCCAAAGCACCCATAGAATCTGTATGTTCCTCAGACCCTGAGTCTTCATCAATCCAAGACTGTCAAAATGCCTTACAACTATTACAAGCAAAACACAAAATCGTGGTACTACAGTGGGTCCCCGGACACTGCAACTTATTTGGCAATGAGCAGGCCAATACCTTGGCAAAAAAAGGTGCTAACATTTTACAAACACCTCCTAAACCAACACCCTTCCAAGCAATAAAATTATACATCAAAGAAGTTGCCCACAACATCCACTCCCATGAGATTTCAGAAAAAACATATGGCAAACACTGGAGAAGGGACCTTCTATCATTACCTAACAGACCAAGAAGATTGGCAGTCGCGCATTTCCGCTTTGCAACTGGACATGACTGCTTGACACAGCATCTCCACCGTTTCGGTATTTATCTACATCCAACCTGTACCCTCTGTGACCTTCAAGAAGCGATGAATAGGGATCATCTCCAACGCTGCCCAACTCTAAAATCACTGAGAGAATGTGCCACATACTAGGAAGCGAGAAGCCTCATACCTCTGCTTAGCTCTTAGTTTTTAGTTCTTTAAGGTTTTTGTTTAGTTCCTTTATTAGATTTAATTTTAAGTTGTAGTTTGAGACGGCTTAATATTTCTCTTCTTTCTTAATTTTTCTTATAGAGAATGCATACATACTCATATATAGTAAATAATTATACATAAAATAAAATGCATATGTAAGACACACAGTTACACAAATATATTATATACTTACATAAATTTAACAGAGACACGCATCAATACATTGCGTAAGTACCCCATACATACATTTTGTACATACATACGTACACATACTACATGGATACATACATACATACATGCATACATGCATACATCGATCTCGTACAACAATCTAAATTCAGACTTCATGGTGAATGCTCAAATAACCAGGCTGAACAGTTCGCAATCCTAAAAGCACTTCATATACTGTAGTTAATGATCTAAAACTACAGCACAACACCCCTAAGACTGCATCATTGTATTCAGACAGTAAGATCACCCTAGACTCCCTCCAAAACAGCAGGAACCACAATTCATTAATACAGTAGAGTGCAAATTAATCCGAACAACGTAATTACTTATGCGAAAACACTCAAACGGGATAAAAAAAAAGGATCTAAGACATACCTCAATAATCTATGTGGCCTCCCTTGTTCCTAATAACAGCTCTGAGACGATTTGGCATGGATTCCACTAATTTCCCACAAATATTCTTCATTTCTTCATCGCGAACCCATACACCAATGAGGGCAGAAATCATCTTCTACTTTGTAGAACAATCCATTTTTTGCATTCTTCTTTTGCAAATTGACCACAAGACCTCAATGGGGTTGATGTCGGGTGAGTTGCCTGGCCAGGGGAGTACCTGAATATTGTTCTTGTTGAAGAATTCTGTAGTTTTTCGAGACGTATGGCATGGTGCCAGGTCTTGTTGGAACATACCTCTGCCATCCGGAAATGATTTTTGCAGCTGGGGTATGATTCTGGTTTCCAGTAAGTGAATATATTTGTCAGAATTCATCATTCCCTTGATAGGTATTAATGCTCGATTCCCTTCATGTGTAAAACAACGCCAAAACATTACTTCAGGGGGGTATTTGGGTGCTTGTTGGAGATGAGCTGCTGTTACTTTTTCGGATCCTTTCCGTACGTAAGAAACACGGTGGCCGTGGACTTCGAAATGAGACTCATAGGAAAAAAGTACATTCTTCCAGTCATTCACTGTCCAGTGTTGATGTAGGCTAATTTTGCCCACATTAAGCGTTTTTTGCACATAACAGGGGTTAGCAGTTGCTTCTTAATAGGCTTACGAGCCTTTCGTCTAGCTTCCAAAAGCCTACGCCGCACTGTTGTGACGTGAATATTCGCCCCAGTGGTAGCCATTAACTCGCGGGTTAAGTTGACAGCAGTTAATTTAGGATTTAATTTACTTTTCCTGACAATTAAACGATCATCTGAAGGTGAAGTCTTCTTTTTCCGGCCTCAGTGTCCTTTTTTCTGGGGTGTGATGGATCCAGTCTCCCTGTATCGTTTTATGATCGAATTAACAGTAACCAAACCGATGTGACATTCTGCAACAATTTGCCTCTGTGTCATAGAAGAATGCTCTGCTAATGTTATAATTTTAGGCCGTTTTCGTGGAGTTGTATCCATTTATGAAGACGACAGAATGTACACAGGATTGCAGTATTAAGTCTTCAACAAAACTGAAATGCTTATAAGTACAAAACGACAGGCAAAATGTCACATATTATTAAAAAAATAATGACAGACCTTCAACAATGGAATTACACGTACTACAGATGTCAATTAAAGAGGTATGAGCAGCTGTGAGGCCAACAATGACAGAAAATGTAAAAATATGTCGTGTTCGGATTAATTTGCACTCTTCTGTAGAAGACATCAGAAAGGAATTGACTTCCTTAAGAGGAACAGGTTGGATCATAACCTTCAGCTGGGTTAAGGCGCATATAAGGATCTTCGGGAACGAGCTTGCCGACCGCCTTGCCAAGAAAGCCACAAGAGAAGATACACTCCACTACAGCAAGATCCCCATGAGTGGAGTAACAAAGACTTTGCGAGAAGAAAGCCTTGCGAAGTGGGAAAATCAGTGGCAGCTAGCAAAAAACGGTGCGGAAACAAGAAGATATTTTCCACAGGTCTCGCAGAGACTAGTACTGAACATGCCTGTTTCAGCTGGACTGACAGCCATGCTAACTGGTCATGGAAGAATCAACGCATACTACCACAGATTCCGCATCATACAAGACCCAACATGCAGCTGCAATAATGGTAAAGAAACAGTTGATCATATTTTACTCGAGTGCACGAAATACAACAAGGCCCGAAACAAACTGAAAATGATCATAAATTTCAAAGGAGGAAGGTGGCCACCGAACAAGACCGATCTCATTGTCAAATACTTAAAGGAATATTGTAAATTCATTAGAGAAGTAGATTTAGAAAGTAGACGAAACGTATAGCATTAAGATAACGAAATGATGAACAGGTTAAGGTAATAAAACTATAAAATTGGCATTTAAACTTATACAGAAAAAGAGTACACAAAATAGATTAAAAATAAGTAATAAATAGCAATAATACATTAGTTGAGGGATTATATTGAAACATATTAAATTTGTCAAAATAGAGTGAAATAAAATATGATTGTATTAAGTTAATATAAATAATAATGTAGGATACAAATCTCAAATAGAATATCAGAATACTCTAATAATAATGTAACATATAAATATACACTATTTAATTATTTCTACGTTTATAATATGATATATTCATTCTAGTCACAATAGCATAAATTACATTGCCCTATAAGTAACAAATTCTGTCGCATATATAATTGTAAGAACATTGTAACCCTGCAAGCACAAACCAGACATGTAGTATTGCTTATGTAATGGAGTATGTTGTCCAAATAAAGATGGAAAAATACATACATACATACATACATACATACATACATACATACATACATACATACATACATACATACATACATACACACATACATACATACATACATACATACATACATACATACATACATAACTTAAATACACTTACGCGCGCACACACATACCTAGGCATTGCATCAAAAATCTATACCTAACTCGAACGTCGGCCCCCTTTAATCAGAAGCCCTCAATAAACTACGGACCTACGGCTGATGCAGATATCGATTGGAAGATTTTAAATCGGTGAAATAAAATTTAAAGGATTGGGATTTGTACGGTCCCTATAAGCAAGCCGGGTTTTATATTGTTCTGTCTCGCTTACACCTGGGATCTCTTTTGAATAAGTATCAACATAGAGGCTGTTAGCCATTTCCGCTTGGGATCCTCATCTCTGCATGTCCGAGCCAAGACGAGGAGTGAGGGAGTCTCTTCTCAGGAGGAAACTGTAAATAAAACGAAGGAAGGCGTAGAGTCACTCTAGTAACTGTCGGAACAGCTAGAGGGGCGGAGTGGAGTTTTCTCCTCGCTTGGATGGAAGGTGAAGACAGAAAGAAGAAAGTGCAATGAGCCAGCAAATTCAGTTTACGACGACACGCACGTACACAACCGGACGGCCAGCGTGTCGCGCTACTAAACTGTGTCTTGCTAAAGCGAACACCCGACACATTCAATTTTCTGAGAGTTTCCAAATTATCTCCCAGCACTGAAAGGTAAAAATCTTATTCATTCACACGGAAGGAGAACAGTAAAGGATAAATTGAGAGAAGGGAGGGGAGTAGGCCTATTTTTGAAGATCACTAGGGAGTTAAGATTTTGGAGAGAAACAGGATAGAAAAGTCCTTCGCTTTGGATATTCGCAGCGTTTATAACTACAAATTTAGCAGGTAACGGTTAGATTTCCGATAGAAGAGAGTAGATTTGACTGCTTTCTTTTATATATAGAGTTTACCGGTATAACCTAACATTTACCGTTATAGTGCGGTAAAACCCCGAAATATCTTATTAGATGCATACATTTTGAACTTCTACCAAGAAATGTCGGTAAATCTCAGGATTTACCTATGCGAGCTGGTAAAACCTAGGTCGAAGAATCCAGAACGAAGAATTCCTCCTCCGTTGTGCAGATTCAGAAATGTTTGCAGGGTCCATAAAGTAAAGCGGTTCCGAGAAGCTGCCAAAGAAGGTCTTTAAATGCAAGCGAAGAAAATGAAAGCAACCACTTGTAACAAAATTCCAAAACTTTCAGTCGGACAGCATGTGAGAATCAAAGTACCGGACAAAAAATTTACGCAAAATCAATAATAGCAGTGACCATAAATATTTAAGATGAGTTTTATCAACTTTGTACCAAAGCTGGCAAACTGAAGTCATTGTACTCTAGGAACCAATTTACATTGTGCAAAGAAAATTTTATCAGCATCGAAGAAGTAGGAAAAGAAGAAATTAGTATACGGAAAGTGGTTGGCAAACTATCTTTCGTTGGAGGACAAGGGTTCAAAATGTGTAAATGTTTAAAAAGTGTTCAACAAAATAGTGCTTGTGCAAATCATCTTCCATGCTGTGTAATTCTAAATGTCATCATAACAGCCAATCTTGTTGTAAGAAGAATTAACATTCATCATGTTTGTTTTACTTTATTTGTGGACCTAGACTGTTTGAGGGGATGTAAAGGCTTTGTTAATTTTTGTATGGAATACTATAACAGACAATAGTCAAAATTATAATATTTTTCATTATTTTTAATATGGAATTTTGTTTATTACAATCACATTGGAATGTAAGAATATTTGTAACTTCAATTAAAAATAAATAGAAATTATTTCAGTTATTGCTGAGGTGACTTTTATTTATGTTTTTAAATAGATCCTAAAACAACAATATTGCTGAGGTGACTTTTATTTATGTTTTTAAATAGATCCTAAAACAACAATAAAAAGATGAACCGGAAATATATATGTAAAAGTGCGAAGAACGGAAAATCTTAGTAAAGACTTTTTTATTAAAATAATACGATTTTACCACAGTTGATCGGTAAATCCTGAGATTTACCAAAGTCTCTTGGTAAAAGTTGAAAATGTATACATCTAATAAGATATTTCGGGGTTTTACAGCACTATAACGGTAAATGTTAGGTTATACCGGTAAATTCTAAGATTTACCGGTCTTCGTACATTTACAGTAACGTGTGTGTGTGTGTGTGTCTGTCTGTCTCTGTCTGTGTGTGTCACATGGTTTTTGTTAAATGTTGATCTTACACTATGTTGACCACATGATCATAGAATCTGTTTTCTTTTAGAAAATTCTCATCGCTCGCTTACGCTTTTGGGACGAATTCGCCTGCCGAAGAGCTTTTTCTCAGATTAAGTGGTGATGCATAACGCCACACAGATAGCTTACTCAGAACTTACATGTCTAGTATGAATACATGACAAATTCATTAACAGGAGAGCCCTTCAATACAAATAATGTTACTTCGGAATATGTATGATAAGACTTTGTGTTAAATTCGAACGTACCTTGTTTACATGTTTCGACCTTTTATGGGTCATTCTCAGAACTGGTCGTTGTTGGTCTTGGCGCCTCTTGTTTTGTTTCCTGTGAGGGTGTGTTCATGTGGTGAAATGTAGAGTCAAAGAGTGTGTGTGTGTTCTGAAATTGAGTTGTGTGTTGAGAATTTCGTTGGAGTGTATTTTCGTGTGTCTGTATATTTCATATTGTTCTAATGTGTTTAGTTTCAAGAAACTCTAAAGGGATGTACGAACATTATACACAAATCTCGATGAAATTCTTTTTCATGTTTTATGTCTGATTTAGAGTTGAAGGCCAGTTTCGACTGTATAATTAAATAAAGTCAACTCTGGATATAGTGAACCTCTGCGGACTTGCATATTTCGTTCACTATATCCGGGGTTCACTAAATCCGAAGTGTCTCTCGCCTAAACCTAAATGACAGGAATGAATGAAATTGTGAACAAGAAAATAACATACTATACAGTAATTAAAATATTTCATTTTTGTGGAATGGATTATGCTATATACTGTTATTCACAGTTGATTTACTTTAACTATGCTGTCAATCCACGTCCGCTTGCGAAAGACCACGTTCAATTTCACTTATAATATTCGCCTTATCTTCCAAAGAAAATACTTTACGCTTCGACATTTTTATACAGTACATTCATTGTTCGAACGTTAGAAACAAGCTGATCAGTTAGAAATGACAAACGCTGTTATTGTGTGACTGCCTTGGAATTTCCCGGGTCACTTAATGGAATCTGGGAGGGGTTTGATAGAGTTTGAAAGCCATCGGAGTCTTACTTTCATTTATGCTTTGGACATGATGTCCGTCCCCTTTTAATAAAAGAAGGCAATTTCATTTTCCGTTGTTTCAAGGCTATCCGTCATAAGGGAAATGTTTCTGAGAACAAAAGGCCACCATTTGACGGTGGAGGATTAGAAATAACATTAGAGTAGTGTGCCTGAGAACAGAATGGCAACCCTTCGACGGTGAAGTGAGGCAAGTTCGTCACACGTTGCCTGGATTTACAATACAATTCATTGTCTAGGAATCACTAATCCTATCTTTGTCCTTTGACTAAAGGAGTAAGAAACTTAAGAATGTTGTTCTCAACACATTGTTTCAATTTTATACAAGAAGGCCCGACTTCAAACAAGAATTTGTCAGGATAAAATTCTTGTAACGTCAGTTTTTAAGGTTTATTATAACCGAAGCGAGAGTTCACTATAAACGGAAATATTAAAGTATTTTTTAATGCATGCGGATTGGGACCAACGATTGAGGTGCACTATAGCCTAATGTTCACTATAACCGAGTTCACTATATACAGTGTTAACTGTATTTTCCATTTTACCTTTTGCTATTACACTGCTATTGATAGAATAGAGTTGTGTCTTTATACTTTTTTAACAGTTTGCAAAATTCAATGCTTTCTTCCTTTAATAAGAAAATATTCTCTCCGAATTTCTCTATAAGTTCGTTCTGAAGGGAACGCTTGGTGTTCTTAATTTTCGACATGTTCCTCAGAAGTGTGAATTATAAAACAGCTAAATTAACACTAATACAAATATGGATATAAAAATAATCTAATAAATAAATGCAAATACATAAAATATACTTGTTTACTCACAGGATCTCAAGTACGTGTAGTGATTGCAAAGACCTACGCCAAGCAGAATTAGGCGGTAATGTGATTTTTTACGAAACCAACTGTTCTCTCACAGTGCCATTCCACCCCATGGGTCATGACGTCATGTATGCTCCGTGCGTTCCACATATCAGTCTCGCGAATTGGTGACCTTAGGTCGCAGTCAGCTGATAAGCTTGGAAGTTTTGACAGTATGATAACTGAGCTAAGAATCTTTACGATAACGTTGTGTTCACTTGCATTTTGGCGCCGGAAAGGCAAGCAGCGAATTCAGTTTCGTCTGTGGACAGCGGATAGTAGAGTGTTCATAAATAGACATTACACTTAGCTGTCAGACGTCGATTCTTTTCTTGAGACAGCGTTAGAAATATTCACTTATAGCCTATGATGTGGTAGATTACCAGAAATCTACGGAAGATGGAAGATCCCAGAAAAACGGAAGAATTAGGAACTCTGCATATGCTGTAAATTGAATAGTAGTCTGTATAGCTCAATTGATGAATTGTATATGCTATAAATGGTATAGTAGTCTGTATTGCTCAACTGATGAATTGTCTATAATTATGTACAAATTTGTATAGCTTAATGAACGTATGCTTGTAAATTGAATTAATCTGCTTACTTTGTATTGTATATGTTACTATAGTTTTGACTGATGAATTGTATATGCTTTAAATTGAATAATAATCTGTATAGCTCTAGTGATGAATTGTTTGTGTTTGTAATTTGAAGTAATTTGCATGATATGTATTATCAATTTCTGTATATTACAACTGATTGAATTGTTTATGTCTCAAATTGAATTAACTCGTTTTGTATTATATGTTATAGATCAACTGATGAATAATCGTTTGCGTTTGTAAATTTAATTAATGTGACTGGCAATGTCTATATTTTTAGTAGAGCCATCGATGTAGCTCAGTCGGCAGACTCGCTGGCCTGCTGATCCGGAGCTGCGCTCGGGCTTGAGTTGGATCCCCCTTTGCTCTCATTGAATGGTTTCTTCCGAGGTCTTCCCCAGCCGTGGGACTGAAGCCGGATGGTCTATGGCGAGTCCTCAGCCTCACTTCATTTCACCCCCTTTGGTCTGATTACCTGGTTGGGTTTTTACCGAGGTTTTCCTCAACCATAAGGCAAATGCCGGGTAATCTTTTGGCGAATCCTCGGGCCTCACATCATCTCACTACAGCTCGCCAAAATATTGTTAAAAAATTGTAGAAAATTACAAAATTGTAAAACTATAAAAATATAAATATAAATTGTAAAATATTGTAAAAATTTGTAAAAATTGTAATTGTAATATTGTAAAATTTTGACTTGTTCCACATCTTAATGCTTCATTGCTCATGTAAGATCTATGGAATATAATAAATGAAATGAAAAATGAAATACACATCGTAAGTTTAATTTAAAATTTTTACCTTTCTGCTTTTCTTAGGAGGGTGTTGATCTATTTCCTTAGGCACCTTTTCACTAACACTGGTCTATTAGGCAACCTCCATTCTCCTTGAATCAACCTCCTCACGCAGCTGTCAGGCAATCGGATAAATATTGATAAATTTATTATGGAATGGAGAAATGCCGGAATTATGTCGATGCCTATATCAGGGTAATGGGAGAGCCCCGATAAAAACCCCAACTCCGACCTTGTCCGAATATGTATTTCGAATACATTTGTTTCACGTTAAAATGAACAAAAAAAGTATACAGTGTTACTATAACTGATCTTTCCGATTACAAACTTGAATAACTACCGTTAGGAGACACTTAGAAACATGATATTGGTATCAATGGAAAGATAAACTCAAATATTTTTATGTTGGTGAACTTATCGCATATTTATTAATTTCGTTGCTATGAGACGATAGAACAGAAAAATGGCTGCAAACGAAGACAGGAGGGCATTTTCTGTGCTAAATTTTCACATATCTCGGTGTGTTGTCACTGTACAACGCAATTTTAGGAGAAAAATTGTTCTTGATCCACCCAGTGGGCCCAGTATTCGTAAGTGGTACGCTGACTTCAAAACGAGGGGTTGCATCTGTAAGCGGAAGTCAACCCGTTGTCCATCAGTGAGTGAGGCAAATGTGGAGCGTGTGAGAGAGAGTTTTACACGAAGTCCACAGAAATCCACCGTAAAAGCCAGTAAAGAATTAAACATCCCCAAAAAACTGTGTGGAAGATTTTACGGAAACGTTTGAAGTTCCATCCATACCGTCTGCAATTGTTGCAGGCTCTGAAACCAGACGACAAAGCCAAGCGACAGTCTTTCTGTGAGGAGATGCAACTCAGAATGGAAACTGAAGGTTTCATCGAATCATTAGTGTTTAGTGACGAAGCCACTTTCCATCTGTCAGAAAACGTGCACAAACACAATGTCAGGATATGGGCTTTGGAAAATCCTAACAGTTATGTGGAACATGTACGCGACTCCCCCAAAGTGAACGTGTTTTGTGATATAAGCCGTGAAAAGGTGTATGGCCCTTTCTTTTTCGTCGAGGCGACAATCACAGGTAATTCGTACCTAGACATGTTACAGTTATGTCTTCTTCCACAACTGGAACAGGACACCGAAGGTCTCATTTTTCAGCAGGATTGAGCACCACCCCATTACCACTTAGATGTCAGAAACGAACTGAATACACGACTTCCAAGGAGATGGATTGGACGTGCTGGCCGTGGAGATTTAGAATGTTTTCACTGGCCTCCACGTTCCCCCGACCTCACTCCTTATTATTTTTTTTCTGTGAGGTTTTATAAAACAACAAGTTTATCAGCCACAATTACCACCTACCATTGAGGATCTTCGTGTCGGCATCACAGAGGCCATTGCACTGGTGGATGGTCCAATGCTACAACGTGTATGGCAGGAAATTGACTATAGACTTGCTCACATTGAGCACATGTGACTTACTTACGGTTGTGAACCAAATGTTTCTGTTTCATGTTTTCCTGTGAAAAAAAAATTAAAAATTGTTGGAGTTTCTGTTTCTGTTGATATGAATTTCATGTTTTCCAATTTTTGCTGATTTAAGAGTAGCACATGTGATTTAACCGAATGGATACAAAAACATATTTCAGTTTCTCTTTCCATTGATGCCAATATCGTGTTTCTAAGTGTCTCCTAACGATAGTCATTCAAGTTTGTAATCGGGAAGATCATTCATAACAATGTATATTTTTTCGTTGACTTAATGTAATGAAGTCTGAACTATATTAATCTTCAGTTGGCTTGTACTTCAATACTTTTACCCCGTATAAAACCTGGAGTTTATCTCTTCACCTAAATTCCGTGACATAAATATTACCAGTGAGCGCTGTTACAAGAAATGAAGAACAGAAAAGGAAGGAAATGGTATTGAATACTTATTCCGCATGTGGGTTAATGAGATCCGTAAAACTGCACTGAAGACGTGCCTTATAGAAGCAGAGATGTTGCACTCTGTTCAAAGTGTTCAAATTACATCTCCCCATTAGGTTTGTTTTTATCTTTAGAATCTTCTTTACTAAGAAATATAGGATATTAGAAACACTACATACAGCATACTACACCAGCAACATAGAACGAAATAAAATTCTTGTGCAAGAACAACTATTTCTTTCACAATTTTGTTTCACATTCTAAAGCTTTACGATTTTTAAAAATACACAGAATGAAGCTTACAGCAGAGTCCGTATAGGCCAGTTTCTACCTGATGCTTTTCCAATTCACTGCGGGCTAAAGCAGGGAGATGCACTATCACCTTTACTTTTTAACTTCGCTCTAGAATATTCCATTAGAAAAGTTCAGGATAACACAGAGGGTTTGGAATTGAACGGGTTACATCAGCTTCTTGTCTATGCGGATGACGTGAATATGTAAGGAAAAATCCACAGACGATTAGGGAGAACGCGGAAATTCTACTTGAAGCAAGTTAAGATATAGGATTGGAAGTAAATCCCGAAAAGACAAAGTATATGATTATGTCTCGTGATCAGAACATTGTACGAAATGGAACTATAAAAATTGGAGATTTATCCTTCGAAGAGGTGGAAAAATTCAAATATCTTGGAGCAACAGTAACAAATATAAATGACACTCGGGAAGAAATTAAACGCAGAATAAATATGGGAAATGCCTGTTATTATTCGGTTGAGAAGCTTTTGTCATCTAGTCTGCTGTCAAAAAATCTGAAAGTTAGAATTTATAAAACACTTATATTACCGGTTGTTCTGTATGGCTGTGAAACTTGGACTCTCACTTTGAGAGAGGAACAGAGATTGAGGGTTTTTGAGAATAAGGTTCTTAGGAAAATATTTGGAGCTAAGAGGGATAACATTACAGGAGAATGGAGGAAGTTACACAACGCTGAGCTGCACGCATTTTATCCTTCACTTGACATAATTAGGAACATTAAATCCAGACGTTTGAGATGGGCAGGGCATGTAGCACGTATGGGCGAATCCAGAAATGCATATAGAGTGTTAGTTGGGAGGCAGGAGGGTAAAAGACATTTGGGGAGGCCGATACGTAGATGGGAAGATAATATTAAAATGGATTTGAGGGAGGTGGAATATGATGGTAGAGACTGGATTAATCTTGCTCAGGATGGGGACCAATGGCGGGCTTATGTGAGGGCGACAATGAACCTCCGGGTTCCTTAAAAGTATGTAAGTAAGTAATAATAATAGTAATAATAATAATAATAATAATAATAATAATAATAATAATATTCCGTGGCGCTACAGCCCGTGAAGGGCCTAGACCGGCCAGCCGGCTGCTGGCCTCACGCCCACATGTCAAAGTAGAGGTGGACGATCATCCAACCAGAATGGAGGTATCGTGTGGTTAGCACGATGATCCCCCCAGCCGTTATAGCTGGCATTCGCAACCGAATTTCGCTACCTATCGTAGCTCCCAAAGTGCATCACGATGCTGGGTGGGCACCGGTCCCATACACTGGCCGAAATTTAATGAGAACATTTCTTCCCCATGAGGACTCGAACCAGAGCACATTCCGTAACGCGAGTCCTAGCCAGGATGCCTTAGACCGCGACGCCACGGCGCGGGACCATTATGAAATAAGACCAAGATTAATTCTTGAGTGCCTCTCTCATAGGCCTATATGAATATTGCAGGACACTAATGAGACTATTAATATCCTAGATTTTCTAGACGACGATGGGATGACAGTCAACAAAATTAAACATTGAAAATTGTACAGAAATTAAAATTGTGATTATCCATTATCATGCTGAATCCCAAAATGTAACCCATTTTTTCAGCAGCACCCTCAGAATTTAAGATATTGCACTTATTTCAGTTTTGAAAATATTAATACTAACTAAGCAGTTTCACAATGTTAATATATAATGTAGAATGTTTAAACATTATTCATTCATTTCATTTCATTTAGTGTTCTGCACAAGAGCAGGTCTTTCATTGCAAACCTAGCTTTCTCCAGTCTTTCCTATTTTCTGCCTTCCTCTTTGTTTCCTCATATGATCCATATATCTTAAAGTCGTCTATCATATGATATTTTCTTTACCCCGAACTATTCTCCCGTTCACCATTCCTTCCAGTGCATCTTTCAGTAGAAAGTTTCTTCTCAGCCAGTGACGCAACCAAATCCTTTTCCTCTTCCTGATCAGTTTCAGCATCATTCTTTCTTCACTCACTCTTTCCAACACATCATCTTTTCTTATTGTCTGTGCACTTCACACATTCCATTCTTCTCCATATCCACATTTCAAATCCTTCTATTCGCTTCTCTTCACTTCGTCGTCATGTCCACGTTTCTGCCCCACACAATGCCACACACCATACAAAGCACTTCACTAGTCTCTTCCTTGTTCTTTTTTCCGAGGTACACAGAAGATGCTCTTTTTTCTATTAAAAGCTTCCTTGGCCATTGCTATCCTTTTGACTTCCTGGCAGCAGTTCATGTTACTGCGTGTAGTACACCCCAAGTATTTGAAGCTGTCCACTTGCTCTACTGCCTCATTTAGAATGCGCAAGTTTATCTTCTGTATTCTTCTTCCTATGACCATTCTCTTCGTCTTGTTTGCATTTATCTTCATCCCATACTGCTCACAGTTATCAATTAGTATCATTTTCTCTTCTGCTAACAACGCCATATCATCAGCAAATCTTATCCATTTTATTCTTATTTCTCCTACTACCACTCCTCTCATGTTCTGAAAACAGCTTTTTACTAAATTTTCCAAGTAAATGTTGAACAGGGTAGGTGATAAAAGACATCCTTGACGTATTCCTCTTCCAATTTCACTTCCTTCTGACATTTCCTGTCCTATCCTGACTTTGACTCGTTGTTTCATATAAAGATTACTCAACAGTCTTCTCTCTTTCCAATCCACACCTATTTTCTTTAGGAACCCCATAAGTTTATTCCAATCCACTCTGTTAGAAGCATTTTCTATGTCCACAAATACTATATACACTTCTTTATTCTTCTCTAAGTATCTTTCACAATGGTGTTAAAACAAGAAATTAAGTATTCTTCATATTAGAGTATATTATATAAGTGGCTACTTACATTTACGTAGTAGAAGGCAGGAATCGCTTTAAAACGCTTTGTCTTCTATGTGTTGTAGCACCCTCTCTTTGTGGTTAAAGGGCAAGGAAGATCACTTACTTTTCAGTGTGCCAATGTTGTGGCGTAAAGAAAAGCCATGAAGATGACTGTTATTTCTCCTTAATTAATGTAACTGGATTTTCTTAAAAAAAATAGGAGAGTCCCTTCAGATGTAAGACCAATACCACGTGAAGAAAATGTACCTTTTCCCATCCCACCTGCTACATGGCTAGAAGAATCGGAATGTGACAAAATGTCATCTGATAATATGCAGCCCTGTACATCAAGGAATTTACTTCTGATTATCAAGCAGTACATCTCACTTGATGATGTGTGTCAGAGGAAGAACAAGTTTTTGTATGAATCTGAAGTCTAATTAGTGAAATATGTAGCTAATTGGCGATTGTATGCGCAATGAAAGGGGAAAGGAATAGGCCACCCTACACCATTATTTCCTAGCCTAGTTGCCTCATCAGTGAGGTCTTATTGGTGTCACTTATGAGGTTCAAACCTGTCTTTGGACAGTTGACTGAGGGATAATATGTACAGTTTTGCATCACATCTTGTGAAACTGACATGAGGCACCCAGAAACGAACCTAATCCCAAGACCGCAATTAAAATAAAATCTATAGGCTGTTTGAGAAGTTTAGAAATTGGTCGCCTCTGAAATTTCGAAATAAGCTTGCCAGATTTATAATAAAAATTATTCGGAGAGTTTTTAAACTTACCATTTGTTTCTTCGCAATTTCCCACAGATCAGCTCACACTACTGTCGAAACCTCTGCAACCCAACTGAACAATATATAAACAAAATGTCTTGTTTTCATTATCAGTTACCTTCTTAACTTTCCAGATGTCAACAATCGCAAGTATAAGTCATGTGAAGAGACTCTTGGTATAATAGATGGAAACCAAAGAAACGCTCTATGTATTGATAAAAATATTATTGTTAAAAATAGGCCTGTAAGTTCTTTAAAGTATTAAGAAGCCTAATGTGATGGACAAAATATGTTTACATATTCGTAATCAGCGTATCAGACTTGGAAATAATCAACATTCTCTTTATCTGTACAAAAAATTGTGTTTGCTAGTGTTATTGTTCATTGTAATTTTATTATCTTCGATAGAAAATTAATTTTTCCTAGGTAGGAATATACTGTAGCATAAATATCTATGTGTAAATCTAATACTCTCACTAACATATTTGCTATAAAAACATATTATACAGTATATATGGTATATTATATATTTAATATATAAGCTTATATAGTCTATCTGGCTGAGAATAAAATGTCTACTTAAAGATGAAGTGCAAGTAACTTGTTGAGTTTGTAGTGAAAACCTGCCCTTGTGCAGAAAGTTATGAATGAATGAATAAATGAACGAATGAATGAGCTCATCAATATTTTCATTAAAGATAGCAACCTTAGATATTGGTAATTATACCATGTATTATGGCACATTTAATTATTGATAATATTTGTATGTTACCCATTATGGTACTTTTGAATATTTAGTTAGCATGTAGAGGAGGTAAGGAGTTAGAGGTTCCGTAGTTTCAGGACTATAGGCTTCTTTAATCCTGGGGAAATTGATATGAACACATGCCATATCTTGCTCTACCTCGCTAATGATTAGGATTACGTAACATTGAATTTATATCTTAAAATTTCTCAAACTTTTCCTTAAAGTTTTATATTCGAGACTTTTTATGTAGATAAAATATCACTTTTTCGACACAAACGTTCTGGAGACTCTGACTATGCTAGACTCACTCTCAACCAAGATGCCGCAAACACTTTATTGTGCGAGAAATGCGAGAGAGAGTAATAAAAAGTCGCAGCTTAACTTAAGATTGGCGATAATGGGTAGTGATGGAAGAAAGCCTAATAATAATGATAAAATAATAATAATAATAATAATAATAATAATAATAGTAATAATAATACTAATAATAATAATAACAATAAAATTATAGTAAACAAGTCACAGCTTTTACGTTAAATTTCTTATCACAGTCTGTAAATCTAAAATTTTACAAACAACATAAGTATACCTAGCAAACAAACACATTATAGTGAAAATAATTAACGTAACAGAGAAGCCTCCCTACAGCTTTTAACCTACGAAATGCAATACGTTACGCTTGCTCTTAATTTGTCTTCATTTTTTCGATCTCGATCGAACTTTAGATGTTAAACACATTAAATATAAATTGAAATAATACCGCTTAGCCTTACGTCCTCACTTAGTACAGTGAGAAAATTCATCCTTTCATCACTAACGATATCTTTATATTTTTCAGCATGGAACACATCATAATGCCGCTTTAAATTATATATTCTGCACCTGACATGTTTTTATAAATAAGACATTTCCATATTCCTACTTTGATTGTTTAAAAAAGAATAACAATTTCCAGTCATTGTTAAACTCAGTTCCAGTTTCCACAAGAAAATTAGAAAGGTGTTAATGTTTTCAATTTGATTACATAAATTTATAGCCTATGTGTATGAATTAATTGTATTCTATAATTTCGGAATATACATTTTTTCATAAATTGTCCTACTTTATTCACGTACGATATTATTCTTATCCATGTTAATATTATATAACGTAATTTCATTGTAGTTGTAATTTTCATTTTAATTCCTATTTATATTAATATATTATATTATACAATTTCACTGTAGCTGTAATTTTAATTTTTGTTCCTATTTTATTTTATTTTCTATATTCCTCTTATATTAATAATATATCTGAACTGCGACCGAACACGAGCGCTGCTCATTCGGTCCTCAAATTTTGTTAATATTATTGTATCCTCTTTTTAATTTTATATTGATTGTATTATTTTATTTCTATTTCTATTGCTATAATTATGTTCTGTATTCTGTATATTTAAATAATTAAATAATAATAATAATAATAATAATAATAATAATAATAAACTTTGGAGATAGGTAGTACATACTTCACCCATGATTTGTACGAAATGAACTGCCTACTTCCCCCTTCACCGCTACCTTAGAGAGGGATAGCAGTCCTGTCCGCGAGGGAACAAACATGATTTCATTTGCCTGTACGGGTAAAACGCTATATACGGGAAGCCAATTGCCAATCTTGCTTTAAACTGTTTGGAATATATACAGTATGTCTCGGTTTTAAATTATTTTCAAATTACCACATACATCCTCGCAAAATAACACTGTAAATTTCAGAGAATGATCGTTACTGTTCATGCATGAATGTGGAAATTTCTAGAAAACGTAAAATATATATATATATATATATATATATATATATATATATATATATATATAAAATGAAATGAAGCTCTAATTATCAAATATTGCAGGACATGTTGCAGTTCGGTATACCATTAAAATATCGTACATAATAAGTCTTAGTCAGGTAAAAAACATGGTTTACAACTACCAGCAGTACAAACTACAAGGCCAAATGGCAACGTGCTTAAGAATAATTAGTTACAGACTGAAATTACAGACAAAAGAAAATGCAGATGAGAATAGTGGTTAAATGCTTCATCTGTTAATTTTATGAAATAATGTGTATAACATGTGCAGAGTAATACAGAAAGATTTATACTTGGTAATTCTCTTTTCACAAGAAGAATCACGGTTTAAGCAGCATACATTATTAGAGACATACATTACATGTAATAGACCTCATTTTAGTGGACTTTTCATACCTAGATTTAGACAATTATTATACATAATTTATTTAGACATATTCCAGACTTGAAAAGAAAATTTACATTTTTACTTATTTTTTCGTCAAGCCTATCGTGACGCTCGTGTTCACTGAGAGCCCTGACAAGGTGTAAAGGTACTGTCCGCCCTAGTGGTTATATCGCAGAGTCGTCGAAACGGGGGGAAATTACTTGACAGTTACATAACGGGGTCCGTTTATTGAAGTTTTTTATTGAACAGTTATACAGGGACATAATTTTATTTTTACTAACATTTTTAATATTAAGTTGCCTATACCTCTGGATCAACGCCGCGTTTGCTACCCCCTTCCACGACTGGAGTTCGATGATACTGGCGTAATATACAAACAAATCACTTTACTAGTTATAGGAGGGAAGAAAAGTAGTTCATCCATTTACATAAACTAGGAAATATTGTGCTTTTGAGTTTGATCATTTTCATTAGGTTCTTGTTTAATCAAAATACAGTACAGTATTAATAATAAATGTTTTTACTCACGAACTGAGCTGTCCATGTGGACGTATTCATTATGCAGTGTATATTATACTGTCAACAGCACATTAGCGTACACTATAGAGAATGAAGTTAAATTGAAAAATAATCATAATATGGATATTTAAACACATTTTTTAAAATGGTGGCCGTTCATTTCGATACAGGCTTCAGTTCTAATGTGCATATTATCGCACTATAGACTATTGTGCCTAATTCCAAATACCAGTTTCGTTCTTCGTACTAGTAACTCATGTTGAAATAATTCTGTGCCTACTCTATAAAAGACTACTTCACGTAATGTAAATTCAGTCTTCACTTCTGCCCGATCCGAAAAGATAAAATTACTCAGATATACTATCTACTGTCCGTCCAAGTGGTTATGTCGTAGGGTCGTAGAAAGGGAGGAAATCACGTGACAGTTAATTACTTAACGAGGCCCTTTTATTTAAATTATTTTAAACAGTTGTATAACATTACGTAGACGTCCAATTCCTAACAGAAATTAATGTTCTCAGAAAAGAGCTAAAACAGCCCAGCCACTAGCTGGCGAATAAAAGCTGGTGGGGGAAACCGGGATACGACGTAGGCAAATGGACGACAGTACCTGTGCGAAAATGATTCAATACTGAAAGCTCTTTCGTCACTGGAAATGTGAACATATTTTTGGAACGTACTGTTTACTATGCCCGTAAGGCTACTATGACTGTATATGCGGTCTTGGATCTGTGTGGAGGACGGTGGCAGTGAAGTAGGCTACATTCAAAAACTCAGGTACAATAAAAATTTAAGTAAAAATAAAATTATGTCCCTGTATAACATTACACTGACTTCCTGTACAGTAAATATTTTCAGGAAAGATCCTAATAACCCAGCCACTAGCGTTTACACAGGGGCCAGCAGGAACGAGTGGGAGAAACCAGGATGCGACATAACCACTCGGACGGAAAATACTTATGCAGTGGGCTGGTCGAGGAAGTTGTATATGAACAGTAATAAAAGAATTAAAGGCTAATGCAAGCTGACGGCCTAAGTAAACTTGCGAGTTTGAAATTAGACTGTGGAACAAGTGAACAGCTTCAAATAGGCTTACTTGAGATGCTATAATTCGTAACATGAGTTGCTGCCAGGAAGTCAAAAGAAGGATTGCAAAGACAAAGGAAGCTTTATATAGAAAACGGAGCATCTGCTGCGGACCTCTAGAAAAAGAACTAAGGAAGAGACTAGTGAAGTGCTTTGTATGGAGTGTGGTATTGTATGGGGAAAAACATAAACATTACGAAGAAGTGAACAAAAAAAACTAGAAGCATTTGAAATGTTGATCTGGAGTACGATGGAGCCTGTGGTAACTACAGACAGAATTAGAAATGAAATTGTTCTAGATAGAGTGGTTAAAGAAATAATGATGCTGAAACTGATCAGGAAGAGAAGAAGAAATTGGTTGGATCACTGGTTAAGAAAAAAACTGTCTACTAAAGGATGCACTGGAAGAAATGGTGAATAGGAGAAAAGTTCTTGGAAGAAGAAGATATCAGATAATAAACGACTTTAAAATACGTGGATCACATGCGGAGACTGACATTGGGCAAAACATTATGATTGAATGAATCATAGTCTGACGTCTGATTGAGATTCTGGCTGAAATGTATAGGCCTATCTATTATCTGACGATACATCTCACTTGACGATATGTTTCAGAGGAAGAACAATTGTTTGTATGCATCTGCTGAAATTTTGGTATTCAGTAAAACAAGAGTTCCCAAGCTTGAGCAAGACAAAATTGAAGATATTAATTCCTTTTGCAACCTCCTATTTTTGCGAGAGTGGTTATTCGGCAGTTGTTCTCATAAACACCAGGTACAGATAATTCATGTGGAGAAGGGAATGAGGGTAACTTGATGCCAGGATTTTACAAGCTGTGTAACAAGAAGCAAGCTCAAATGTAACATTCAGGTGAATGGTACTTCATTTATAAACTTTTTTTTTAGTTATTTTAGTTTCACTGTTGTATTTTTTTGTTATGGAGAGTAAATCATAAGTGCAGTATACGAGTGCATTTTCAGACAATAATAAGAATTAAAAAGAATAAAAAAAATGTCAATTTGAAACTACATTGTGGTATGTGCTATTTTCATATTGTAAGTATCCTAAAGTAAGGGATTATAAAAATGCACTATTTATTATTTTTCTTGTATCGAACGTGTTAATGTGATTTTCCACAGATTATCCAATATCATTAAAATACCTTGAAAAATATATTTTGAAAAACCTTTCCAAAACTCTCCTATAAAAACAACGCTAGTTCCTACAAGGTATCCAACAGGGGAGCCGTGGAAACTATATAGCTGGTCAGGGGATCCACTGGATCAGAAAGGTTGAAAACCACAGTTCTGACCTTAAGGTCCCTACATCCTGTGTTATCTGTCTACAATACGTAATAAGAAATGTTCCCACATTCGATCTAGGGTAAATGTACGCAACGGCAGTTGCGTTATATCTACAAAATTATAAGGCTGACGGCATTTACCTGCTCCTTTCCTATCGAATGCTCTATAGCAGCGTTTCTCAAACTATGGTCCGCGGACCACCTGTGGTCCTCGAGGTCTGCCCTTGTGGTCCTTCAAAAAAGACAGAAGAAAAAATAAAATTCAAACGAATTGCGTATCACACTGTAGCTGAAAATCTCAGAGTTTGCAAATGACACATGGCAATCGCCTTTCACTTTTCCTCCCAGTACTGACATTTAATGAAATTTATTACCCTACCTGTCTACCGACTTCCCACTCTATGTACTCTCAACAACAAAAGAGGGATTTAAAGCACTATGAACGTGGTGTTTCTCGCCATTTCTTTCCTGCACATCTGGCGCCTATAACCCAGCCAGGGACCATACGACTTCATAACAGAGGACCAAAGTACCGAACCTTTTCATGTATTTACGAATTTTTTAATAATTTTTCTGACAATCAGTCTGCACATTGAAATGGTCACGTACTGTACGTCTTACACCAATAATGCAACTGTGAGGTCACTATTTGAAACTTATTTTCCAAGTAAATATGACGGATTTTCATGGGTTCGTGACCCCTTTCATTGCGATATTGAAAATAACAAACTTTCATTGAGTGAAACAGAACTGTTAATTGAACTCTCGAATGAGACCGGACGTAAAATAAAATTCCAAGCGGAAGGTATGGTTAATTTCTGGAAATCATCACAAGTGAAAAGAGAATATAGTGAACTGTACAATGGTGCTTTAGAGATTATAATTCAGTTTGCTTCTACGTATCTGTGTGGGAAACAAAGTACCGAAATCGACTTGAGGTATGTGACGATCTCCGACTTAAGCTTACCAGCATACATCCAAATATACAGTGTGAGCATAAATGATTGCCCTAGTTACGAAAATTATTTGTGGACTAACGATTTAACATAGAAAATATTTAGATATACAAGTAGATAGAGAAACTCTCCAAGTTTTTTTAACATACCTTATAGGTGCTCGATGTGTGCTCCCCTTGTGACCCTGCAGACATCAAGCCGGTAGTCCCATACACGATGAAGTGTATTCATGTCGATTGCAGCGATGGCGTTGATGATGCGGTCGCGTAACTCTGGCAGATTTGCCGGTAATGGAGGTACAAAAACAGAGTCTTTAACATATCCCCACAGATAAAAATCACAGGGTGTTATGTCAGGACTATAGCTGCATATCGTCTCTGCTCGTACGACCAATCCATCTGTTTGGCAATCTGTTGTTCAGGAATTGCCGGACTTCGTTGTGGAAGTGAGGCGGAGCGCCGTCTTGTTGATAGATAAAATCAACGTTCAACTGTTTCTTGTGGGATGCGTAGCCGACCAGGAGATTTTCCTTTACACAGACATCCTGTGGTCACTAATTGATTGTACCATCGTCTAATGGTCTTGGGGTCTGGTGGATCTTTATGGAATCTTGTTCGAAAATTTCGCTGCACTGTTATGACTGATCTTGTGGAATGAAATTCCAACGCTACAAATGCACGCTCAACACCAGTCGCCATTTCTGTAAACTCAGGTCCTCTACCGGTAAGAAGTGGAATTACGCCGCGCGGATAAATTCCAATAAAACTTTGAGAGATACCTTATTTGGTAATATCAGTACCATTGTTGTATCATTCACGGTTTGTCTATAAAAAAATCCCCAAACTAGGGCAATCATTTATGCTCACCGTGTAGAACACCTGCAGGAATCGGCAGGCTGATCCATCTCATTAATGTGAGTACCAACATTTATTTATTTTTTTTTTAGTGAATATGTTAAAGATTATCCAAACTATTATATCTTGAATTATTAAAAAAAACGAAAATTAATTTTGTTCTATTAACATTAACTTAATTAGTTATTCCTAATATAAAATGAATTGAATTAAATTCATTTTAATTAATTAATTCTATTTTTAAATATAAGTATACTGGTATTAAATATGTTACAAAAATGATAAATTTGCTTTCGAAGGAAACAAGAGTAAGGTGGTCCGCGGAACTGTTCTCACTTAAAAAAGTGGTCCGCACTTCAAAAACGTTTGAGAAACGCTGCTCTATAGTATTTAATATAACGACACTTTAAACCGGATAAGTTACTCAGCATTAAATACGACGGGAAGAAATGACACATTCTGCTTTGTTACTTAGAATATATTTTCCTCCATTCTATAATAAATTCTAGAAATGTTTCTAGTGCGCTTTTATATTTTTGTCTTTTCACTGTTTCTAAGTATCTTTATTTCATATTTATAATTATATTCTTTAATTCAGTATTATTATATTCCGTTTTTCTTTTCATCCAATTTCTTTCACTTTTAATATAATTTAATTTTCTCCCTTCTCCTTCTTTCTCCGTTTTATCATGAATTGCTGTGTTTTC
The DNA here is from genome assembly GCF_040183065.1 of Periplaneta americana. Classification (NCBI taxonomy): domain Eukaryota; kingdom Metazoa; phylum Arthropoda; class Insecta; order Blattodea; family Blattidae; genus Periplaneta; species Periplaneta americana. The sequence goes on along the minus strand of NC_091132.1, from coordinate 126,514,627 downwards.
ATTAATCCTTTCCCCATTTTTCTTTCTTTATTTGTCTCATTCTTCCTTTACAATACTCATTTTATAATTATAGTTCATCTTTTCATCCCTCAATTCCGATCTTTCCCCGATCCCAAGCCTCGGAGCCAATTACAGACACTTCCATTGGCTACAAGGTATAATGAACCTCGTGGAGTTCACTGTTACCGTTTCTTGGCTTGTCTTTAACGATTAGAGGGTAAAGTGCGGTCGCGGGCTTCGCTGACCCCACCCCTTCAAGTTTCATGTTCAGCACAGGAAACTGTATCTCTCTGCCTCCCAAGGGCTCTCACCTCGTTCCTGGGTACACTTACACACGTTCACAACGACTTCGTACTGCAGTGGCGATGAGTAGCGTTTTATATGGAGCGTAACTACAATGCTTGTAAATCCACTAAAGTAAACTTATGTGTTACTATTACGCTATGAATTAGGCCTACAAGTAATGTCCTTAGAGTCGGATGGATTGAGAAATGGGGTTTTCTAAACCTTTCAAAGGAAAAAATTTGGATTTCTTATGATCTGCTTATTATTATTATTACTATTATTATTATTATTATTATTATTATTATTATTATTATTATTATTATTATTATTAGGGTCATTCCATACAAAATTTTAAGAATATGCCAGCGGTGTCATGAATTTCCTTGGACTTTTAATATAATAATGTTATTATGAAAATAAATTAAACTGCCAACTATGACCGCCATATCATTAATATTTTAGTCACACGGATGTCTGAAAAATGGGTGGCAGTTACAATATTCTAGACACAAGAGTGCTGCAATGGAGTTAAATCGTTCGCTTGAACGAGGTCGAATGTCGCATCCTCGAGTGAGATAAGATCGGTTCGTGTTACGCTCGTAATAAATAGAAGCACAGTACAAGGTCATCTCATCGACATGTCTTATCTTGTATGGAAAGCGACAGATAAAATACACAATATGTTCTGCTCACATGGTAAAAATAAGGCTTTATTTTCTGCGTTTATGACAAACGTTTAATGGAACAGTCTAATGGAACGTACTAAAACAGTAACATGAAGTAATAAATAAAATATTATGAAAAACTTCGATATACAGTTATTATTGCTGATTAGTAATTATTCAATATTTGATTTACCACATACATAATATGATAGGTCCATACATAATGTTCCACCTATATACTGCGACAATGTAGAAACGTTTTACAAAATATTATTGATATAGCAGTAGATTAATAACAATATTCGTAAAGAGATAACGTCACAGAAAATATAATAAAACGAATAATAACGCTGCACAACTGCTACAGACGCAAAGATTGATACACTAATTATTAGAGATTATTATTATTATTATTATTATTATTATTATTACTACTACTAGAAAACGTGATACGGTTCTTGCATTATCGTGATTGTGTTCTCCGTTTATAATAATTACATTTACATCCAATAACATCAGATGTGGCAAAAACAAAATCACTGCTGTGGGGGGGAAACATTTACCTAAAACATTTATATTACATTTTAAAGTAAGTTCAGTAGTTGTACTATGGAGAGGTTAGCTAAACAGTGCAAAGTTTTGAAATGATAAACATCTATGATGTTACTACACAGTTCATCACTATAACAACAACGAATGTCTAACGCTCGGCTTATACCGTTCGAGGATTTATCGCTCGCGACAATTTTACCCATCATGCATGTGCTCTACCTATCGGATTATGCTATGAACTACTTGGCGCTCGAGCGAAAACGTCCGATGCAGGCCTCTGTAAGATATCCTATATGAAGTGTCATCGAAACTAAACAGGCGCCATTGTAAACCTGAATAAACATATTTTAACACTTTAAAGACTAATCCGAATAATATTAAGGCATGCTCATAAAACACCTCATTGAAAAAAAGAAATAGTTTTATATCCGAATGCAACATATTAAACTCATGCGAATTTCATTCGTATTAAAGAGAATCTTATTCCTAATCCATGTCCCAAGTTTTATGACTTTATCTAAAAAAAAAACCGTGAATAATTAAATTAATGAAATTATTAATTTTTGTTCCGACGGATGAAAATCGCTTGCTATGTGTGGCGGTCGCAGCGTTCGCGAGACTTCATAACGATGAGTAATCTCAAACGTCCGTCTCCCTGACCTTGATCGCGCAACATTCTGTACGACGGGAGAGCCTAACTGCTGAGCTCCTTTGTTCCGGTGAGTTATTTTTATTAAAATCTGGCATGATATTTAAATCAACATTCTGAAATTTTCACAGTGGAATCAATATACCCTAAAGAATTAAACACATGTTTTTCGTCTGTAAAAATGAATTGCATTTTGTGTTCTATATATATTTTTAATTATTTTGCGTATATTTTTTCATTTTAGGGGAATTTATAAACATGGCTCTCCTTTTTCGAATTGCATTGAAATGATTTTTCCATCTTCCTTTACATAGTAAGAAAACTTCAATGAATGGAACCGTGTTCTTTGTTAAACCAATATTTTAAATTCTGATTGCTGTCAAACTAGAAAGATATAAATATAGTATTACTTGAAATTCATATTTAGAACATACAAAATAACCTACTACAATATTTTTAACTTTTGAGGATGGAGATATATATATATATATATATATATATATATATATGTCTCTAACACATAATCACAAAAATCATCAACTCGTGGGAGTCTATTAGGCCGCGAATTACTTATCTTTGCAGGTGACATCCGAAAATATTTGGGAGCCAATTCAGATGACGTATTTTAATTTAGGAGGCAATTCGGAAACACCGTCTGTAACCTTTCTGTGTATTCCTATAATGTGACATTCACTATACTTGGGTTGCTATTTTACGCGTATACAGAGATCTGGTCGAGAAAATTCTGCTGACGCTATTGTTAAGATACGTGCAAGTTCATCTGGGAAGGGTACGTTGTGAACTGTAAAATGTGACCTGTACAGGGCAATGTTTTTGCACACTGACACAACTACACAAAGCGTAAGATATCTTCGCGTGCATCTTTTCATCAGGATTAGATAACATATCGAACCTGAACAACAGTTTTAATAGAAGAACGTGACATAATAGGCTATAAACAGGAAGCATGGACATTTTCATCTCAAGCGGGATATGTTCTCTAAGGGTAAACGTGTTGTGACGTCACATCAATAAAATGCCGTTTTCCGGACACGTGAGATTTTTTATTTTATTTCATTTTATAAAAGGAAATGATAATAGTTTAAGTTTTTTTTTGTATTTTATGATGCAAATGTCTATCGTATATCACCTATCACTGTAGTGTAATGATTGAAACGTCCGCGATGTATTCAGAAGGTTCGAGGTTCTATTCCTTGTTACAACACCGTGACTCTTTTTTTCGTATACAATATCTTATAAATCAGTTTTTATTTTCAGTGAATCACTTATCTTGTTAAGATGGCAGAAATGGATTCTGTTACATCAGGATACAATATTAATATACGCCACGAATATTTTCGACTTACTTTCAAGTCATCTTCAGGTGATAGTTTACTAACAAACAAACATTTGAATATGGTGAAAAATATTTGAACACATCTATAAAACACTAATAAATAGTCTAACCATGCATACTTTTTCTTAAAATGGTTAAATGGCGTACATAGTATTAAGTTAACATTCAAATAGAAACCTTCCAGTGGATATAATTATAATTTATATAATATATTAAAAAGACAGGCAATGTGCCTGAGTTGTAAAATTAAAAACATTAAAAATTGTTATTATGTAAAACTGAAGGCTAAGGCTTGTTCAATATATTGGAAGACTGTAGTGAAGTGGATGTAAAAGAAAATCTCGGTCTACTCGCCGTAGTGAGAGGCATAATGTCTGAAAAAATTAATCAAAAAGATGTCAAGAATTTTGAAGAGAAAATAAGTGATTAAAGCCTGAAAAGGGCTTTAAAAGTTAATACTCACGAAAGGTGTACAGTGGAGGTTTACAGATAATATATTGTATAAATTATAATTATATCCAGTGGAAGGTTTTCTATTTGAATGTTAACTTAATACTATGTACGCCATTTAACCATTTTAAGAAAAAGTATGCATGGTTAGACTATTTATTAGTGTTTTATAGATGTGTTTAAATATTTTTCACCATGTTCAAATGTTTGTTTGCTAGTAAACTATCACCTGAAGATGACTTGAAAGTAAGTCAAAAATATTCATGACGTATATTGATATTGTATCCTGATGTAACAGAATCCATTTCTGCCATCTTAACAAGATAAGTGATTGACTGAAAATAAAAACTGATTTATAAAATATAATTTCACAAACTTATCCGAACTCAATATGACTTTTAAATTCTTTTTTCGTAGTTTTCCAAGTTTCTCTAGGCGAATTTGGTATATTGGAATAGTAACAATTTATAATAAGGGATATGAAGCACTTCCTTCCGAATTCTATAATCTTTCAAATTAATATAATTTCGTAGCCTTATGTCATTTTCTCACCTTCCGCGAGAGCCATCTGTCAGAGAAATATCGCAACTGGCGGAGTGTGCTTCCCTCTGTCGGGAGGAAAGAGCATCACAGGTGTCTGCTGAAGAGAAGAAACTTCTCACAAAAGTATCTCCTTTCACACTAAAACAACGCTTTTGAAGAGGCAGTATATTTAATGAATGTTCACTGTTCTGCTCATGTTTAAAGAGCTAAGTCAATTAACAAGAATTCCTCGAACTATTCTAGTAGTGAACACGTGCCTTGAAAGTTTAGCATCTGCTTTCCACGTGTATTTAATCTCCTATTCTAGTTCATTGTATTTGTTGGATTTTGTAGTAGAGGTTAGTTTTAAGTAGCTACTTAATTTTATTGCCAGTTCTACTTAGAGTTCGTTGTGTTTTGTTTGCTGTGCCATAACGTGACCTGCTTTCCTGAAGTTGTCTAAGTTATTTCCACTCTATAAAAATTTAATTTACATTCATTATGTTCTGGAATTTTCTTCTTCACATATTTTTTATTTTGATAAGATATTTCATAATCCAGATAATTGATAAATTACCAAATTTAAACAAATTCTAGGGATAACAAACAATACATTAAAAGCAAAATTAGTACAAAAATCTACGTGAATAAAAATATATAATACACTAACATTACCCTCCCTTTAATACGGAAGCGAGATTTGGACATTAAAGAAAAAAGACATGAACAGAATCAAAGCAACGGAAATTAAATTTTTCAGGAGGACAGCAGGATATACTATTTTAGACCGAAAAAGAAATGAAGAAATTTTAGAACAATTAGAAGTAGAGTCAGTAGAAGAAAAAATCAGCAGATACAAATTCAATTGGCTAGATCATGTAAGAAGAATGGAAAATTCAAGAATCGCAAAAATTATGCTGCAGTATAAACCTAGAGGACATCGTCAACCAGGAAGACCTTTAAGAAGACTGCTAGATGGGGCCGAAACAGGTCTACAGAGGCCTAATTCGTGAAGGATGATGATGATGATGATTATGATGTTGATGTTTTGGAATATAATTCATACATAAATATAAGCCAACATAATCGTATCTCCTTGTATAGTATACAACACACTTGCTAATGCTGCATTTTCAATTAACTTGATCTTGATTAGGCGTATCCAAATATTATTGGTTACGTAGACTACTGGCTGCATTTTCGTAAAGCAGTGCCATATGTAATTATTTTTGAAGAAATCGTCACTATCTTACAGGCATCAACTATAAAAGATATCAGGATTTACCATAATATGACCCGTTCAGAGCAAAAGTGGTGTAAGTCAAAATTGGGTAATGAGGTTTAAAATAAAAATTCTGTAAAATACAGCTCAAAGTAGCAATTAATATTACTTTCTTGCTATCCACTGACTATTAATAGTTTAAATAAATTTAATATTAATTGATACTTTTCGCTGTATTTTACAGAATGTTTACTTTATCCCTCATTACCCATTTTTTACTTACACCACTTCTGCTCTGAGCGGCTCATATAATAGCTAAGAAAATCAGGAGCCGCAAGCGTAGCTCATGCGGTACGTGCATGTGCCTGCTGATTCCGAGCTGCGTTCGGAATAGGGTTCGATTCCCGCTTGAGTTTATTACTTGGTTGGGTCTTTAGCGAGGATATCCCCAACTATGAACCGAATGGCAGGTAATATATACAACGTACAAACATGGGTCAGCGATTACAAAAGGAATCGAGAGATGAAGAAGATACTAAGATAAGAGGTCAAGATTTCGCAAGAATTGGAAGGGATAAAGTAACATTAGCGACACCGAATAGAGGTATGTCAGTGGGATGAAGTAAGGGACAGAAAAGTTATAACTTAAGAGCTTGGTGCATGAGTGACAGAACATAGCAAAGTGATAAAGTGAAAAGAGTGATAATGACAGAAAAGACGGTAAGGCAAGGGAATAATAGTGAAAAAAGGATAAGATACAAGTAATACCCAGGGAGTGATAATAAGTAAGCAGTGATACCTAGAGTAGAATCATTTAAGGATTTGGGTATTTATTTTAGACACAACTTATGTTTTAAAATGCACTTAAATCACGTGGTAATTGATGCATATAGAAAATTAGGATTTATAATCAGAAATACAAAAGAATTAAAAAATATAAATACTATTGATACTCTATATAAAACTCTAGTTAGGAATAAGCTAGAGTATGCGTCTGTAATATGGTCACCTCAGTTCCAGTCCCATCATATGCAAATAGAAAGGATACAGAAAAGACTTTTACGTTATTAATATGTTTAAAAACATCACGTGTCGTCTTATGAAAAGAAAATTTCATATAATCAGTTACTTTTTGAATTTAATTATAAAACTTTAAAATCTTGACGATTAATAAATAGTCAAATTTTACTCTATAAGACTGTTAACGGTATATTGAATAACTGCGATTTTCTTAAATTCCTTCAGTTTAATGTAAAAAAAACAGAATTACGTCATGGGCAACCTTTTGTTATTCCCATTCCTAGAACTGTTTTCTTCAAGAACTCTCCATTGTTTGTTATGTGTAATACTTACAACTATCTGTCTTTAAACTGTGATTCTCAATTAGATTTCAGTTTAACAGTTGAAAAATTTCATACAATATTAAAAAGAATTGTATTTCCTTAGATATTTAAATTATGAAGAATGTATTATAATGATTTTTACTCTAGTTTTTAAATAATTTTGCATCATTATATTGACATTTGGCACTACATTAACTGAAATGTTATATTCTAGCATCTACAGTATTACCGTTATGTATTTTCTTTCTTTCGTTTGTGTTGTTGTTTTGTTTTTTTTTTCTTATTATGTATTTTGTGTATATATCTGTGTAAGCCACCTGTAATTGGAAGCCTGCTTCTGTTGGTGGTGGATTTAAATAAATAAATAATAACGAAAGTGGGAATGGAAATGTAATAAAACTGTAGAAACTACTTCGGCTGAAAATATACAGATTAGATTAATGGGAATAAGTGGTCAGTGAACGTTAGTGATTCAAGTGAATAAGTAAATTAACAACCAGTGTTGCCAAGGCAGCGGTTTTATAGCTAAATCTGGTGTTTTCAGCGGCTAGCTATTTATTTGGTGTTTTTTTATGATTTCGGCAGAGGGAGATGATATTTTTAAGGTTTTTTTCTGTAAAGATGTTATATTGTTTTTATATGTACTTGCGGACAACAACATTAGTTAATCATAAACCAGAGATTAATATGGTATTATCACAATTTTTCATTGAGCGAGTATAAAATATCAATGTTTTATGTTAACTCGATTCCGTACAACCACGTCCATTTCCTGCCTCATCCACTGTTGCACAAATACGGTATATCACATTCGTTAAATTCTTAATCTAATCATGTAGGCATTGTTTTTGTAAATGAATTGATATGTATAATCATAAAGAGTAGATAATGAACTGAATTATTATTTTCATTTATGATAACTTATATCATGATTCATTCCTAATGTTCTGCCTGTGGGCAGGTTTTTCACTGCAAACCCAGCATTCTCTAATCTTTACTACTTTCTGCCTTCCTCTTAGTCTCCTCATATGATCCATATATCTTATTGTCGTCTTATATTATATATTATTTAATTTATAATTCCGCATTGTAGTTTATGTAACTCAGATATATTATTTAAGACTTAAAACCAGACTCCCTGTTGGCAGCTCAGTGTGAAACAAGATTTCGAACGGACCGGTGTGATTGTGAATGTGATTGTTTCCAAGTGTCCAGTATATTATTCTTGATCTACTTCATTCAATTTTGAAGAAATATGCCGCGTAAAACTCCATATGTATAAACGTTTAGAGATGTGGGGGAAAAAATGTGTTGAAGAATTGGCTGGAAGAAGTTGCTGGTGATAGTTGGAAAGCTCGATGTAAATGATGTAAGGTGATATTGAATGCAAAATATTCAGATTTGATTGTCCATACGATTTTGCATAGAACATAGAGCCTACGAAGTGATACACACTTTCCATAATTTAGTTTACATTTTTACTTTATAGTTTGTATTTCAAATTTGGAAGTGATGTGTTAAGAAAAATCTGAAGTTTTTCAAGTACAGTTTAGCGGGTTTTTAAAGCTTGTGTAGCGGTAAATGGAATTCTGAGTTGGCAACACTGTTAACAACTATGGAAAATTTCAACTAATGTTGACAATGTAGGGAACAATTAATAAGAGATTGAGAGAAGTGATTGTTTAGTTAAATGAGATTAGTAAGAATAAGAGAAATAACTCGGAAAGGGAAGGGTAAATAGAAAAAGAAGGGAGGGAAACAGAGGTGAGTGACGTGATAGAAAAGTAGGGTAAACAGAGTCATTTATATGTAATAGTCGGATATTTAAAAAAGCGTAAGCAGAATGTTATGTATCCAAGAGAGTGATGGCACTGTATGGACAAATGTGAAGGGTCATCATGACCGATGTAATCTGGTGGAATAATATATCATATATCATATCATACAACGTACATTCATTTCATTTTGTTAATGTACTTAATGCTTACATATTGCGCGAGATCTATTTATTTTCTATCGAAGTGTCATATTATTTTGCATATCCGACAATAATATTTGGGTGTATGCTTTTACAAACTTTTGAACGAAATATTAAATTAGAGATCAAAATCTTTACTCTATCAAAGTTTCAAAAATTGTTTTTCAATAGCACTGAGTAGACTGCCAGCGATAGTTTAAGTATAGACAAAATTTTAATGCTTAAGTCATAATTGTCGCAATTAATTTGTGTGTTACTTTTTGCTAACTAGTCAACAGTACATGCTATTTACAAGGAAGTTAAATCTGAAGATTAAATGATAAGTTTATTGTTATTATTAATATGACTATTACTACTATTTATTCACTCACAAATGGCTTTTAGAGAACCCGGAGATTCATTGGCGCCCTCACATAAGCCCGCCTTCGGTCCCTATCCTGAGCAAGATTAATCCAGTCTCTATCATCATATCCCACCTCCCTCAAATCCATTTTAATATTATCCTTCCATCTACGTCTCAACCTCCCCAAAGGTCTTTTTCCTTTCCGGCCTCCCAACTAACACTCTATATGCATTTCTGGATTCGCCCATATGTGTTACATGCCCTGCCCATCTCAAACGTCTGGATTTAATGTTCCTAATTATGTCAGGTGAAGAATACAATGCGTGTAACTGTTTCCATTCTCCTGTAACTTCATCCCTCTTAGCCCCGAATATTTTCCTAAGCACCTTATTTTCAAACTTTATAACTACGATATCGCACTATCTACCCTTAAGTAATAAATACGATAACCTGTCACTGATAAACTCGATCTTTTTTACTGTTTATTTTATTCTTGTATGAATAAAGTATCCTATTCCTAATTGGTGATTAATGTTTCTTTCGCCTATTGGTGACATGCCTTTCCCATCTAACTTAAACTCCTACACGCCCACAAAGTCTATTCTATATCTAACTAGTTCTTTTTCTACTAATGATTATGACTAGGCTATTACTATTATAATATCCAGAGAGGAGAGAATTAAAATTTATATTTTTCGAGAAAAGATTAATATTAACAGGCAATACCATTGTTATTGATATGAAAACATTACAATTATATCTGTGTTGTTTGGGTAAAGAGATAAGTTATAAAAATGAATTTGGGAAATGAAAATTAAACTTCGAACTCTTATTGCAAATACTTTCCAACACTAATAAAACACATCAAATGATAGTATTCTTTTGATTTTTGCACACCCACTTCTAGAATTTAACTTGTGTTTTCATCTGGGGAAGAAAATTCCATCTGTACAACAAAAGATATAAACCTCCTTTATCCGAACACTACGGATATTATGGCCACGTAAATTATAAAAAATAGGAGAAGACAGGTTACCGAAACAGTTTTAAATTAGAACACATATATAAAAAGAAAGAAGAAAATGAAAAAAATTGGAGAAAAATTTGAATAAAAAATCAGTGCAAGAAACAGGACCCCAATAGCCTGTTTCATAAAACTACAGAAAAAATCTAGCAGTTCACTATACTAAACTACTGTAGTAAATTATCTAGGAGGCTAAGACTATTGTTAATGCTGGAAAATGACTTCCATGGACGATAAAACTTTAACGCGATTACATTTCTTACAAAAGTGTTACAAAATACTGTGACAGCGACGTGAGATTCGAACTCACGACCAGCGTCCCGCAAGAGAGCAGGTCGCGCGTGAGTCGACACGGGCTCCACGGAGCACTGGGGTCGGCGCGCGGCGGGGAGAGGAGAGAGGAGGTTGCGACACGCTGTTCCGCGGCAGAGAGGGGAAAGTAAAGCAGCTGGTGACTGAGGAGAAAGATCCAGAGAAGTCTGGATATCCGTTATCTTCTAGGCATCTGTCGACCGACCGCGAACTCTCGAGAAACTATGGCTTAGTTATAAACACAACGCGCAAGTGAACGCGAGTCATTCAGTCCGTCAGTAAGCCAGTGTTGTTAAAGTCAGTGGAGAGCAAGCCAGACAGTCTTGTGTAGCAGTGAAGCCAGCTTCGAGACCAGAGCGCGACTTGAGTTGTGTCCGTAACTGTGGAGCCTGAAGCCCGGAGTTCGAGTGCAGTGGACCGCAGTTGGGGGTTCTGAGTTCGAAGTGCAGCGGATCGTCTCTGAAGGTCTGGGGTTCGAGATTCTGTGAACGTGTGTGATTGAGCTAGAAGAACTAGCCAAGACAAACGAGCTGTGAACTGAGAACTGACAGTTCTGTGTTGTAAATAGTGCTTTGTGAATATTAGTTAAGATTAACAGTTCATTGTTGTTAACAGTCCAAGTAAATTGTCATTTGTCGTTTTTGGAGTGCAATAACGAAAGCTGTGTTGCTGTGCAGAGAGCAAATCCCATTGTTGACGGGAGTGAAATTAAATTGTAGAATGATAATTATTGTTCAGATAATAAAATTACATTGTTGTTTAGTATAAGAATTTACAATACATTTTATTCAGGAATTACTCTGCTCCCCCAAAATATAAAAACATGCTTTTTTGGACTAATTCTTTTATTTAAACCTTAACATATTGACCCTCTTAAGTAAATTCTACCCACCTATAGAGTTGAGTTAAAAAACAACAGCAAAATAACTGCAAAATAAGCTATATTACGTTGAAACTAGTACAAACTAAAGCAAGCGATATTTCCCTTAGTGGTTATTATGGTAAATATTTTTATTTCAGATGTGATAAGAAACAAAGTCTAGTAAACAAAGTAAACAGTGGAGCGAACACACACATAATCCCTATGAAAAGATAAAACCACCACCACCATCCTTTCGGGAATCAATCCGGATTGAACTGGATTGGTATCAGCTAACAGCACCGCTTCAACGGCAGTAAAATACTTCTGACAGTTTTTCCATACGTCTTGTTATAAATGAATCCCACTTCAGTGGCTGTATTAGTGCTGATTTCAGGATGAATATCGATAGTGGACATAAAATGTACTCACTCTGTGTCAATCGATTTTCCATTGTTTATCCCGTACGAGAATTATCCCCATTGGTTTATTCACCCATGGCTTAGGACTAACCTATGTTTAATTGAAATTCCGCTCTCGTACCTCTAAGCTTTGGTACTATCACTTCCTGCCTCTGAGAGGATCTAGCCTGTCACTACAGTATACACCGGTGCCCACATCTAACGAAGTCACTGCCCTTTAAGTATAGAATTGCTGTTTTGAAACCAAGGATGTCCTCACAACACAACTGTACTAGAAAAACTGATGCCTAATTTAGTATTGAATTCTGTCGACTTCCTATAGGCCTAGGCAAAGAGAACGTGATGGTATGACTATAGATAATATTTAAAAAGAAATGGCATGAAGAAATAAAATACTCGAAAAAAATCTGCTATAATGATGTTAATATTAAATATTTCTATATTTTTCCCAAGTGAATTTCCATTATTATCAACAGTAATGTGACTAGAGTTTTTTATCTAGATAAAAACAAAATTCCAGTGGGTTTTAATTGACTACTACACTTTTACTACGTCACACTACTTTTGACCAATAAAACGGTACGAAAGGACGTATTTCAACCAATCATGGCTGCTTATAGCACAATTTTATCGCGTCCCTAGCATTTGTTTAATTTTATCGCGTCCCTAGCATTTGCTTATGTTTATCACTACCCTAGCATTTGTTTCTTTTTTTGCCAACATTTCAAACTGCACTGGTCTGGATGTCAAAAAACAGAAAATTACAAACCACTCCAGTTGATGCACAGCACTTTCAAATATGACTCGCATTGGCATTCAAGAACAAGAATTAATAATCACTGGTCATACCTATGCATCTTCCCTGAAATCCTATTTACAAATAAATGAAGAGCACCATTCGGACATCCTGAATAAGTTGAGAAATACACCATGTAGGCCTACATCAACGAGTTCCACTTCTTTTACGCACACGTCCAATATAACATCAACTGAACCACCAACCATTAAAACATTCAAATTTGAAAATTGTACTTTCAATAATTATTCCTTTTTAAATTATTCATGTTTATTTTTTATGTCATCGTCGTTAATGAAAACTTTTCTAATACTTGTATGTATTATTTAGGTTATGTTATAGCTTCTGCTATGTGATATTATGGATTGTCACATATCAGAGAATGTTTAATATTAAGATTTATTGAAAATCATCTGTCAAGTGACGTTGATTACGGGGATTCGGATAATTGAAGTGGAATGCAACTGTTTTAATAAAAATGATATTGAATCAACAAAGCCTTCTTGACTAGTAACACTTCCATCGTGATCTAGATCGAGAAGGCATTACTAGTAATCGTCTACAGAGTTCAATGAAGATTCCATAGTTGGCACAACTGATAGCAAGATAACAGCTAATCAGAACACACTACTGCCATCTAGCATGCATCTAGCGTAATATGTGTAATGTTGAGATGGTACAATAATACATTTTGAAGACAGTTGTATTTTCGTAAGTCAATTAATATTTTATTGTATTGGAGTACTTCGTTACTTCTAATTTTTATATACGTTCTTCTAATCGTGTAATAGTCAATTAAATCCCACTCGACTTTTGATTTTCTCTAGATAAATCTGCTCCTGTCCCACTCGCAGATTTATCGATAAAATCAAAACCTCTAGTGAGATTACTGTTGACTATTACACGATTAGAAGAAAGTATATAAAGATTAGAAGAAATAAAGTACTTTAATACAATTGACTTACTAAAAATTCTATTTCACTAATGTTAGATTCACCAAAACGTTTGAACGGAGCCACCATTTTCAGTTGACTGTCTATGCGGTAAACAAATGACGATCGCAAAACATGTTTTGTAATATAGCTCGCGCAAAGAACGATTACCGAAAAGCAATGGTGGCGTTGCTGTCTGTTTTGACGTGTGTATGTAGACACATCGAGGGGGGTGGGGGTGGGAGAGATGTGGGCGATAGAAGTACTGTCTTTTCCAAGAAGATGAACAAATGAGGACATCGCTGTGGAAATAAAGAACGTTTCAAGAGAAAAATTCGAAGTCAATTAAACGCGCAATATATGTTTACGATGTCTACTGTGAATGTAGTGCTAATATTAATATGAATCGTTCTAGTAGTTATGAACATATCTATTCTGAATAATTAAAATGCTGAAGTAGTGATTGCAGCTAATTGTTTTCACTGCAAATATATCTCGATATAATAATGCGGCGTGTAACATATGTTCTCTCGCAGCCATGATGCACGTTGTAACAGGACGTTAAGGATTTAACTGCGAGAGTATGCTATGTTAATTTAACAGTGGATTTAACATGATGTTAGCAGTAATAACAGTTGATGAAACATCTCTTCCGTTAAGTTTACTGTTAAACTGCCTTAACGACATGTTAAATATTTAACAAGGGTTGGTGAAACTGGGCCTAAGTGTTTCATTCTTGTGCTCTTCATTATCATAGATATTGTAATTAATATCAGTATTATCAATGTTTTATACTTGTTCTTTCCATCATCAGAGTTGCTGTTAATTTTACTATAATCAGTGTTTCATTCTTGTATTTTTATCATCGCAGAAAATGTAATTAATTTCATTATTATGAATATTTTATACTTGTTCCTTCCATCATCATAGTTGTTATTAATTTTTTTATTATCAGTGTTTCATTATTGTTCTTCTCACCATCATATAATATAATGTAATTAATTTCATTATTATCAGTGTTTTATACTTGTTCTTACCATCATAATAGCTGTTATTAATTTTATTATTATTAGTGTTTCATTCTTGTTCTTTTCATCATTATAGATAGTGTAATTAATCATTATCATCAGTGTTTTATACTTGTTCATACCATCATAATATCTGTTATTAATTTTATTATTATTAGTGTTTCATTCTTGTTCTTTTCATCATTATAGATAGTGTAATTATTTTCATTATTATCAGTGTTTTATACTTGTTCATCCCATCATAATTGCTGTTATTAATTTTATTATTATTATTATTATTATTATTATTATTATTATTATTATTATTATTATTATTATTATTATTAGTGTTTCATTCTTGTTCTTTTCATTATTATAGATAGTGTAATTAATTTCATTATTACCAGTGTTTTATACTTGTTCATTCCATCATCATAGTTGTTATTAATGTTATTATTATCAGTGTTTCATTCTTGTTCTCTTCGTTATCATAACTATTGTAATTAATTTCAGTATTATCAAAGTTTTATACTTGTTCTTTCCATCATCACAGTTGTTATTAATTTTGTTGTTATCAGTGGTTCATTCTTGTTCTTTTCTTCATCGTAATTAGTTAGTATTTTATTTATGTTCCTTTTATCATCGTAGTGATATTATTAATTTTATTATTCACAATATATTATTGTAGTATTTTAATCACCATCGTCATCGTCATCATCATAATCATCATCATCATCATCTTGATCATTGGTCTTGGTCTTAATCTCAAGGTTTACATTTATCCGTCCCTAGACTAGAGGGATTTTTGGAACGACACAAGACATTGAAATAGTGGGACACACTGATAATGCGGTCAGCATGGCGCAAAGTTGCATATATGTAAGACAACCTAAGATAAACATATGAAAGTAAGATGAGGTCTATCCAATTCTCTATGACACGGATACATTTTTTACCTCTCTTCTTGCACAGTAACGAACCTGTACCGGTTGGTTTTGTATGCAGGATGCTACGACTTGATCACAGTAGAGAACTAACTTCTTCCTCTACACGCATGCGATCATTTATCCTTTTGGATGAGGGTTATGAAGATAGCAGCATATTTGCCGCCGCTCTGAGTACCGGATACAGAAATTCAATATCGTTTGACGTTAGCTTAGTCTGTGCCAAGCCAACGCCCATTTTAGCGTCATCCTTGTTCAGGTGATTTATGCCATTATATACATAGGTGGGAAAGAATGATATGACTAGCTCCATTTAGGAGATGCTATTTACAGAGATAAAGTTTTGCTATAACCGCATACGGAACTTTACCCAGTAACATAAACAGCCGCAGCAACATTTGCTTCCGAATATAATTTAATACATTCTCACAGTTTTAGAGAATGTTATGCTAGAAAAGAATGGAACTCTGAAGCAGAGAGGACTTATAACTTGTGCTTCGAATATTACAAACCGAATACATTCTTAAATAAATGTTTCAAAAATAAATTACAACTATTTGTGTTTTACATTCCAGAAGACAATTTGTAGACAACAGAGGTCTGCATCGGACGTTTTCGCTCGAGCGTCAAGTAGTTCATAGCATAATCCGATAGGTAGCGCACATGCATGATGGGTAAAATTGTCACGAGCGATAAATCCTCGAACGGTATAAGCCGAGCGTTAGACATTCGTTCTTGTTACAGTGATGAACTGTGTAATAACATCATAGATGTTTATCATTTCAAAACTTTACAGTGTTTAACTAACATCTCCATAGTACAACTACAAAACTTACTTTAAAATGTAATATAAATGTTGCAGGTAAATGTTTTTTTCTCCACACAGGAATGATTTTGTTTTTGCCACATCTGATAGATGTTATTGGGTGTAAATGTAATTATTATAAACCGAGAACGCAATCACGATAATGTAACAACTGTATCACGTTTTCTAGTAATAATAATAATAATAATAATAATAATAATAATAATAATAATAATAATAATAATAATTAGTGTATCAATCTTTGCGTCTGTAACAGTTGTGCAGCATGATTATTCGTTTTATTATATTTTCTGTGACGTTATCTCTGTACTAATATTGTTATTAATCTAGGCCTACTGCTTTTTATCAATAATATTTTAAAAACGTTTCTACATTGTCGCAGTATATAGGCGAAACACTATGTATGGACCTATCATATTATATATGTGGTAAATCAAATATTAAATAATTATTAATTAGCAATAATAACTGTATATCGATGTTTTTCATACTATTTTATTTATAACTTCATGTTCCTGTTTTGGTACGTTCCATTGACTGTTCCATTAAACGTTTGTCATAAACGCAGAAAATAAAACCTTATTCTTACCGTGTGAGCAAAACATATGTGTATTTTATCTGTCGCCTTCCATACAAGATAAGACATGTCAGTGAGATGACCTTGTACTGTGCTTCTATTTATTACGAGCGTATCACGACCGATCGTATCTCACTCGAGGGTGCGACACTCGACCGAGTTCAAGCGAGCGATTTAACTCCAATGCAGCACTCTGGTAGACAACATAGCACAAAATCTTGAGCTTCCATTTTTTATTCGACTGTAATAGGTGATAGACTTTCCAGATGCACTGATTTCCAGTAAAATATCCAGATCATTGGCAGATGAACAAAATCTGGAACAAGTCTTCCTCCTACGTGACTTGCACAACTGCTGATCATTAGTACTGCCTCACTCGGCTTGATGGTATACCCGGAGCTATAACTCAAACCGTTGAAAATTCTGTCATATTATCTATCCCAAACAGCAACATAACTTATAACGGATAACTTATAAGAATATATAAAATATCGGGTGCTGCTTAAGAATTTTTTACTTGATTATTTAACGACACTGTATCAACTGCGGGGTTATTTAGCGTCGATGAAATTGGTGATAGCGAGATGGTATTTGGCGACATGAGGCCGAGGATTCGCCATAGATTACCTCACATTTGTCTTACGAATGGAGAAAATCTCGGAAAAAACCCAACCAGGTAATGAGCCCAAGCGGGAATCGAACCCGCGCCCGAGTGCAACTCTGGATCGGCAGGCAAGCGCCTTAGCCGACTGAGCTACACCGGTGGCTCTACTTAAGATATTTAGATTAAAATGTATAATTATGATTAAGAAATAAGACAATAATGTGAAATAACGAAGCAACGATAAGGAGGGTTGGAGTAATTTTGGTATAAAAACAGCCTTTTTAAGTTAATGGACCCATAACCTGTTATCTTGACTATTACACTTTTCTACGTCATACTACTTTTGATAAATAAAACGGTACGAAATGACGTGTTTCAACCAATCAAGGCTGTTTATCGCTACAATTTTATCACTTGCGTACTATTTGTTTGTTTCTATCACTTCTATCTGTTATTTTTTGCACTTCCCTAGCATTTGTTTCTTTGCTTCCCAACTTCAAACTGCAAATTCTTTACGGTATTATGGAACATACAGGTTGTTCTTAAAGCATTTTACATTTTTCAATTTCTTTGTAATTGTTAGTTTTTAATATATATCCATTTACACTGTATATATATATATATATATATATATATATATATATATATGTAGGCCTATATATGTATAATGTACAAATGGTGTAAATGCGTTCATTAGATTAACGTTTATAATATTATAATTTGTAATTTTGTTTTCTCTTTGATCATTAACACTTTAGCGTCTGAGCTATTAAGACGACACGAAACCTTTTATTTCTGCGCGGAATGTCAATCTAGTCATGAAGGTTCAAATGTAGATTTGACTACACGATATATGTATATATTTATCCATTATTTACGTCATATTACCATATTTTTTTATGAAGTGAATTTCGGAACGATGCTAGCAAGAAACCAAATAGCCTGAATTTAAGTAACTCAAATATTCGTTACCTTGTGTATCAGTGCTGTGGTCTTCGATCGTGCGCAGTGTCTTACATCTGAGACTAAAGGATATTCCATCGTCTCATTCTTTTTTGGGGAACTGTACATATAGACGAACTTGTTCACTGTATCACAGCTGGTTTCCCAACAATATTCCTTTGAAAGCGATATGTCATTTCATAGACTAATAATTAATAAAATTCAGCTTTTTTACCTTGCAGTATCAGTGTGATCAACACAAATTTTTAATTCTCCAAAATAGGCAATTGTGACATAGACAATATATAGCCTACTAAATTTCCATGTGTTTGAAGATTATGTAATGTTTATTCAATAAACTTATACCCAAATTGCCCCAAGTCTGTAAATTGTAATTTATCACCAAACTATTAACTATTATAAGGTATTTAAAAAGTCAGCTCAACCATTAAACCTATATAAATGTTATAATATTTGAGATAGGAAAAGAAACAAAAATATCACAGTGTTGGGCAAATAACGGAGTTTACAAAACATTGGGAAGATGTCCGCCGTTTTCTTGTTCAACGTAGCTACAGTATTCTGTCTGCGACACCATGCAGAGCATTTTGCAGATAATGTCTTGGTATATTGGCAATTTCTTGCGAGATGGCATCTTTCAGTTGCAGTAGGGTTGTTGGATGTGTCAGGACACCTCGTTCTTTAAGATAACAATGTGACCTCCGCGATCTCCAGATCTCAATCCGGCCGACTTTTGGTTGTGGGGTTACCTTAAAGAACGAGTTTTCCTGACACATCGAACAACCCTACTGCAACTGAAAGATGCCATATCGCAAGAAATTGCTAATATTCCAAGACATTATCTGCAAAATGCTGTGCATGGTGTCGCAGACGGAATACTGTGCGTTGAAACAAGAGAACGGCGGACATCTTCCAATTGTTTTGTAAAATCCGTTGTTTGCCCACCACTGTGATGTTTTTGTTTTTTCCCTATCTCAAATATAATAATATTTATAGCGGTTTAGTGTTGAACTGACTTTTGAAATAACCTATACTACTAAATTTATTAAAAATATCTTATAAATTTGTGTAATGTGTACCTACTTCAATTTGGTTACAACTAGTTTCCCAACAATATTGCTCTGAGTGTGATGGGTCATTTCACAGACTGGTAGACAAAATATCGTTTTCTTTTATAGCTCGCGCAAGAAACGATTACCGAAAACCAATGGTGGCGTTGCTGTCTGTTTTGACGTGTGTATGTAGGCGCGCCGGGAGGGAGAGGTGCGAGCCGATGGATGTACTGTCTCTACCAAGAAGATGAACAAATGAGGACATCGCTGTGAAAATAAAGATCGTAGCAGGAGAAAAATTCGAAGCTAATTAAACACGCAACATATGTTTACGAATGAAATAATACAAGACACCCATTCACATGCAATGGAAGAAACTAAAGTCGTAATGTAACTATCACAACGCAAGACTGATTCTATCGATGTCATTTCTCTTCCGACTATACTCTTGAATATTATTCAAGTTATCTTGTGACCTTTCATCTCGCCCGCTCTTCCTCATCGCAGTGTTTGATTCGCATTCCTTCCGTCGGTAATCCGTTCTTGCGAGACCTACTAGACAGTATCAGTGTGATCAAGACAAACTTTTAACATTCCATAAGAGACAATTTTAAAATAGACAATGTATATTAAATTTGCATGTGTGTGAAGATTAGGTAAAATTGTTGTTTAGTCAACTGTCCGAAGACAGATCTGAACCTCACAAATATACAAACAAGGCACCACTTATGAGGCAACTATGCCAGGAGAGTAGCCAGTTACTTTCCCGCTTCATTGCATACATCGCCGATTAGCTACATATTACATTAATTAAACTTCAGATAGGTAAAGTTTTATTAAAAAAATTGTGACTTATACCAAAATTATCACACTATACAAAAATTACTCCGACCCATCTTAAAGAAGAAATTATAAGAAAAATATATTCCTTGAAAATTTAGGCCACTCCCATTTTTTCACCACACCTCTTGAATCTATTCGTAATCGAACCCTCAAACCTTTGGTAAGAAGTCATCTTCTGAGAGCCTGCGACTGGGCCCGATGGAGTTTCGAAAGGCTTTCATTGTGTGATATTCCCACGACCATTTGCTGTAGCTATCCCTGTCAATAGTAAGTATTGTTACAAAGACGATAGGCAATGCCCCTCACGTTCCTGGGGTTTGTACAATGTGGTCTACAGGGAATCGCTATTGCAGGAAGTCATGTTCTGTATTCCTACCACACTACTCGGAGGGATCCAGCAAGATGGAAGAGAGGAAGGGCATGTGTTGATGTAACCGCAGGCGTGCGTACTTCAGTTGTTATTAGTGATTGTGATGGGCAGGTCAGTGTCAGAAGAGTGAATAAGCATAACAAAAGACTCCATCTGATTCACTAACAATGCTGTAAATGTTATAATATCGTCGTTTTGCAAGCAATATACATTAACGGTCTTACTAATAAACAGTGTACAGTTTTTTTTATACGAGACTTATGCAGAATTGAGACAAAACGTTACTAATAAACCATGCATAAGCAATGGATGTATAAACAGTCTGTAACTATACAATGGGAATTGCTTTGCAGTAGTTATATACACGAAACCCCTTGCTTAAGTGTTGTGTATAGAGAAAAAATGGCCGCCCGTCTAACAGCTATTCGTATCGACTGTCATTTTATGATGGTTGCCTTGTAACCACAGAAGAACAAACCAAAGAGCATAAAATAATTAGAATAATATCACAGTTTAGTATATACAGTCACGAAGCTCAATACTTACTAAATATACAAACATAGACAGTTGAAATACGCATCCATAGATAGCTGCTAACCACCAGGATCGCTACTATCGCCTAATCACAGACCCTTTCCCCAGCAGACGATAAAATCTATCTATATATATATAATTTCAACTGGTAATGGAAATTACGGGAAAACGGCTGAACGGATTTTAATGAGTGACCCCTCATTTTCATGCCTGGCATCCAAAGTTTTTCGGAAAAGTAGTAGTTTTCAGTGAAATGTCAATTTCCCTACATAATTTTCCTATTTTCCAAAATCCATCTGTTGTCACTTTTGAGAACTAATTTTATTCAATCACGGCCGACTTGATTGAATTTCAGAACAAAACACACACTACAATAAACAATAGGCTATTACACGAAGGCAGGATTGCCGACATATTTAGAGCTCAATTCAATTTGTTATTAAAAACTGATTCTGTAGTGTATAATTTTCTGAGTACAGCTGTGTATTGGATATTCAAATCTACGAAACTTGAGGTGGTTTGATGACATTATTACCATTAGAAATTAAATATTATTAAAGTTAATACCATGATGCGTCTATTCTTCATTAATTGTACATAATATTGATGCTATATTGATGACATGAAAGTGAAACGTTTTGAGGTTATGTAAGTAAATGTAGAGAATATCTTAATTTAGATCTTCATTTCTATAATTTACTGAGTGACTGCTATATATAACTACAAAACTTAAGTAAGATAATAATATTGTTATTAAAAATCAAATATTTTTATACTTATTAAACCAGTGGGGTTGGGTCTTTTTCATATACTTAATGGCGGTGTGGTGTAGATATTAATATGTGTCATTGTCTTCAGTATTGGCTCGAGAGAGCGCAAAAATTACAGTTCCTAAGGACAGATAAAAAGGTATTACTTACTCATAAAATAAGAGGCCTAGAAAATTTTGTAGTCTCCAGATCATTTCAGCCAGATCTCTTAGTAGATAAAATGATTTTACGCTCTACATTTCAAGTTCTACATGCAGCAGCTATACGAAAATGCTATTGTTCGAAAGCTTAGCAAACCTGACATTTTTTTAACTTTTGCCTACAATCCACAATGACCTTAAATAGCTACTGCTATCGTCCTGGCATTGATACTTGCGTTTTCGTGTTGAAACTCAAAAACTGAAGTTGGATAGGTTCAAGAAAAAGTATTTGGCCTAAAAAAATCCATTGAGAGGGAGTATGTTTCATTATTATGGAAGCAAATAACTATCAAAAAGAGAAGTATTCTTCATTGAAAATAAATCTGAAAAATTTTTATTTGAACGTCTAACGAACTTAGTTTCCAGCAGTATTTGCTGCACAAGCCACTAGTGTATTATATTTCGATGTCGTATTCTTTTGAAAAAATTAACACCTTCCTTCCACTATTGAAATATGAAATATAGATAAGGTTTATATATTATTTTCATAAAATATATATTAGGCCTATATTTTATAAACTCACCTTCCTGGATCTTTCGGAAGAAGGATAACTCTGACCTCTTTTTCTTACAATATTTATAGTACCACGAACGTCTTCTTGTCCCATATTATTATTCCAATTATTGTATTTTAGCCATTTACAGTTATTACAACCGATAACGAACATTTCACAGTTTACACAACTTTTCACAACAAAGCGAAATACGGCAAAGTCAATGCCTTTTCGATCTAGACCAGGCCGTAATGTATGTTCGGGTTTTCTGTTTCAGGGTATGTAGCTCAGTGAAATATTATATTATAACTTTATTGCGTAACATTGCTAAGTTTTATTTAGTGTAATGTGTCCATAAGTTCCGTCTACTTCTTGTTGCATAATACAGTATGTTGCAGAAATAATTACGAAACTGTGTTATTTTAATGTGAAGACAATTTTACGTGTTAACATAATCTCTTCGCATCAACACAGTTTAGAAGGGAAGCTATTTTAAGGTTCAATAAAAACGAATTTATATTGTGATTTTAATTTAGCACATCTACCTTCCTATGAAATTAGTTACGATTGTGTTACTTCGTCTCTTAGGTAGTAGATAAATACAATAATTCAGTACTCAATTGTAGTATTAAAATACAGACAAATAGAATGTGACGGGTGTCATACATGACATTGTGCTTAATTATAATGTATAATTGCGAATATAGGAATATATGACATAACATACATATGTAGTGGCAGGGCATTGGGAGACTACTAAAATTAGACAGAAATGGGTAACTGGTACAGTAAACATAACCTATAATTTGAACATATCTAAATATTCGTGCAGTGCAACTGAAAATTATTGAATCGTGCATAAATGAATGTACAAGAATTTCGCAATATATAATCGAAATAAAAGCAGATATTACACATACTAACAACGTAATTTTCACACCAAAAATAATATTACACCTTAACTCGCAAGGAATTATATCTGAAGTGTCTCCTAATCATTGTTTTTTAAATTTTATTAATGCAATTACACTACATTTTAGAGAAATATATGTTACTCTTTATGCATTCCAATTAATTTATATGGTTGAAACGCCGCCCTTCGTGATCGGGTTAAGCGAGTCACATGGTCTGCCTTACGGCCTGTATTAGATCACGATGGCAGTGGCACAGTCTATTGTTCCTAGTACTCACAGCGCTCCAAGCGGATATCAACTATCGCGAGAAATGCAAAAAATCATCCCAAGCTTCGTGACTGTATATAGCAGATTGTGATAATATTGCTGTAGCTTGCAGTCCTTGACCAAAATTTAGTGTGGTAATCGATCAGAGCCAGTTGTACTATCGATACTTGACACGGCACCTAGAGCGCTCTACCGGATGCAACAGAGAATCTCAGATATTCTATTACCTTTCGTAATGAAGTAATGACGAAACTATGACTTAGCTGTGTAACAGTTATACTGTTATACACGACGTACCTAGTGATTATTAGTAAGGAATTTATACACTACTTATAAACGAGCTATTCATTGCATATCTGTATATAGAGTTTTTATTAGTAAGACCGTAAGTCAAAATTATTACTTCTGAAAAAAGGCGTTTTTCTTGTGACAAAACTGAATACTCTAAATGTTATTATTTTTAATAAGTTGTTTTTCTTTAAGTGTATTTCATTTTCTAATTCTAAGTTCATACCTATACATCATGTATATTATATACGCCTTTTTCTCAGAAGTAGTATTTTTTACTTAAGGGGATAGGTACAGCTTACAGCAGTAACATTTTTGGAAATATTCAACATTTTATTCCTCCATTATTTCCCTAAAAACGATTTATTAGAGAAATAATAATATATCCACTTAGAATAATTAAAAAGGCATAGGCGATATTAATTACTCATTCAGAGGTAATCCATGTACTTTGAGTTTAAAGTATGAACGTTACAATAGTAAGTGTGCACATTTTGATCTTCTATTTTGTAAGTAATTGTAATTTATTTTATTCTTGTATTTGTTTACACGACAGATTTTATCTATGCATTACGCTTATTTCCTTCCTTGTTACCGGTGTCTATTAATTGATTTATGTATTAGTTATGAAGATAAATGTACCAAAGTGTCCAATCAATTTTAACCCTATTCCAAGCTAACTTACTTACTTATGGCTTTTAAGGAACCCGTGGCTTCATTGCTGCCCCCACATAAGCCCGCCATCGGTCCCTATCCTGTGTAAGATTATTCCAGTCTCTATTATTATATCCCACTTCCCTCAAATCCATTTTAATATTATCCTCCCTTCATAGGCGGAGTTATGGGGGGGCATGGGGGCACTGCCCCCCCTCAAACTTTGTCGAACTCTTTTTTCTTCTATTAATGTTAGAAAATATTTAATTGAAAATATTTTTCTTGCTTTTGTTTATGATTAAGTTTCTGTACTTAAATTGACGAATTAATGTCTTCAGACCATGTATCTGGACTATAACATTTGTTTTAAATTTCTGAATGTAATTATTCGTAATAAGAATTTCTATATCTCACTTAAGGAATGAAAGCACTGTAATGTTTCTTTGTAACAGCATATACTGATGTGTTCAGGCCGCCACTTGGAGAAATATGAATAACATACTGGACAAGAATGCAGAAAAAAGAAAGGTGATCCCGGTATAATGTGTAAACTTAAAGACGAGATTATATAAAATAATTAGAATTTACATATTTTCATATATCATCTTGCTTTCTACCATGCTCGCAACAGCAGAAGTTATATCAGCGTCGCCGGTGTGTCGGAATTTTGTCCCGCAGGAGTTCTTTTATATGCCAATAAATCTACTGACATGAGCCTGTCGCATTTAAACACCATCGACCTCGCCCGGGATCGAACCCGCAACCTCGTACAGCAGGGCTGGGCACATTACGTGATTCTGAGAAATGAGCGCTGTGTGCTTTAAAGAGCCGGTCTTGAGAGCGCTGTGACGTAAGCATACTGTCCGTCATTCAGTGTCGGTGCAGTGGTGACTCTGCAGTATGATGGCGAACTTTGAAGACGGAGGTTCCGCTCATACACTAAAGCGGCCCGTTACTTCCAATGCTTTTAATGTATCATGGGAGGAGGATTTCTTTTTGGTAGAGGGCAGTGGATTAGCAAAGTGTTTAATTTGGCATAAAACACACCAACTGATTAAGAAGTTCAATATCCAACGACATTATTCTTTACAACATGCTACTGAATATGACAAATATGTTGGTAATAAACACCATAAATTAATACAACTTAAAGAAAATGTTTCTCAGGTACATTATATTAGAATATCTATTTCATATTTATATTGCATTATAAGTTATTATACATTTACTAATATATAATTTTAAATTATACAGATATTATGATATATCATAGTATAGTATATTACAGTTTATGATATATAATATGATATATATATATATATATTACTAAATGTACTATAATAACTTATAATGCAACATAAATATTGAATAGATACTCTAATATAATGTACCTGAGAAACATTTTCTTTAAGTTGTATTAATTTATTGCCATATATTATAATATAATATATATTATATTATATCATATAACATATCATATATACCATACCATATTATATTATATTATATTATATTATATTATATTATATTATACTGTATTATGTATTAACAGGATAACAATAATGCACTTAGTGAATCGGCTATGAGAATTAGATACAAAATTTGCCACGAAATTGCAAAGGAATTGAAAGCATTCAACGAAGGTGAATTCATCAAGCGATGTTTAATTATATTGGCAGATGAACTCTGTCCACAGCAAGTAGGGGAAGTGGAAGCCATACGCCTGTCTCGTAGAACCGTGGTGAGGAGGTTGCAGTATGTGCGTATGGGTTATGTAAATAAGCCTAATGATTTGTATGTGTGCAAAGAGCGAAGTTTATTTCATTAAATTAATAAGAGTGTTATAAATTCTGTAATATACAATGGATTGATGTAATATCCTTATAAACTATTATGTACTGACAGATTGAATGACTAGAACAACCGTGGCTCTTGTTATATTAATGCAGGGAAGGTAGCTGTAATGCGAGTCCGCCACTGCGTGAGCGTTCTGCTCTGGCTTGGAATTGAAGTGCCTTGCGGAGCGAGAGCAGATCTGGCCGACTAAGTGGAGCCGCTCTCATGACCGGCCCTGTCGTACAGAGAAGGCCAGCGCTATACATACTGTGCCAACCAGGCTGACTCTTGCTCTTTTAAATAAACATATAAAGTAAATGTAAAATTAGTGCACTGCTGTGGAGTAATGGTCAGCACGTCTGGCCATGAAACAAGTGGGTCCAGGTTCAAATTCTGGTTGGGACAAGTTACTTAGTTGGGATTTTTCCGTGGTTCTTCCTCAACCAATTGAAGCAGAATTGCTGGGTAATTTTCGATGTCGGACGCCGGACCCATTCCGCCATCATTAATTCAAACATCACCATTCATACAATAGTCTGGGTTAAGTTCACAGTCCGCCGTGCTGTACTTGTACAAGAGCGCGGCCGTTCAGCTACCCAATCATTCACAGAATAGGAGTGGTAAGCACAATAAGCCTCAGGCTGCAGTGCAAGCCTTCGGGGTCCCTCCTCCGTACCGGAGGAAAATAAAGGTAAAATTGGTTGTATATTTTGTTACAATTTTACTTTATTTTACAAAACCTTTATTAAATGATCATATTCCGATATACTGTACCAAGGTCAAGCTATAATGGGGGGAGGAGATAAATGATGTCCCACCTAATCTCCTTATATCGGGATTCTGTGCTTTTTCCTTGCTCCCCCCCCCCCCAAGGAAACGGTTCTCTCTCCGCCTATGCCTCCCATATACGTCTCAGCCTTCTCAAAGGTCTTTTTTCCCTCCGGCCTCCCAACTAACACTCTATATGCATTTCTGGATTCTCCCATACGTGCTACATGCCCTGCCCAACTCAAACGTCTGGATTTAATGTTCCTAATTATGTCAGGTGAAAAATATAATCCGTGCATCTGTGTTGTGTAACTATCTCCATTATTCTCTAACTTTATCCCTCTTAGACCCAAATAATTTCCTAAGAATTTCAAGCTAACCCTTTTTTAAATTAGGAAAAGTCAATTTCCTTCAATACTCCATTTGTGTAGTTACAAAATGTCATCAGAGTTCCGGTATGATGAAATGCGCTTGGTATTCTGTCTTCTATATCTGTGGTTCTGTCTAGCCAAGCGCAACCGCTTCAAGGCTGGATATGTAATTTTCAATCAAATTTATGACTAGTCTACTTTGAAAATTCAAATCTCTTTAGTACTAACCAATTTGGCTTTAGAAGAAGGAGATCAACAAATGATGCAATTGAGCTTCTAATAACCGAAATTTTAAGAAATTTTGAAAATAGGTCACAAGTTAACGCTGTGTTTTGTGATCTCTCCAAAGCGTTCGATTGCGTTGATCACAACTTAATTTTATCAATATTAGAAATCTATGGTATTCGAGGGAATACACTAAATATTTTTAGAACCTATCTTCATGGCAGAAGGCAATTAGTCTCAATAGGTGAAAATTGGTCAAGTCTCTCCAGTATACATTATGGTGTTCCACAAGGCTCAATAATTGGTCCACTTCTATTCTTAGTACGAATAAATGACCTTCCTAAATTCATTAAAGCTATAACAATTATGTATGCTGATGACACTACATTCTTATGTTCTAGTTCTACTCTGCATGAATTACATGCTCTAACCAATGATATTCTCTCACAGATGGCTTTATGGTTTGAATCTAATGATTTTTTGCTTAATCAAGAAAAGACTATCAACATAACTTTTACCCTAAATCATGTAATAAAAAGGGACAACATACAAAACTAATACCTAATTTCTAGGACTTTTTATAGACTCCAATTTAAAATGGGAAAAACATATCGAATATATATGCACAAAATTATCAAGGGTTATATATTTATTAAAAAAATTAGTGACTTTTGTTTCTCAAAATTGTTTAAGATGTGCCTGCTTTTCGTACTTTCAGTCGATAATTAGGTATGCCTTAATTTTCTGGGGAAATGGTAGCAAAATTGGGAGTGTCTTGATTTTGCAAAAGAATGTCATTAGAATTCTATGTCAATCAAATTATCTTGAACATTGTCGATCTCTTTTCAAAGAATCACAGATATTAACTATCATAAATTTATATATATATATATATATATATATATATATATACACGACCTAGTCCTTTACACTCGACAAAATATAGACAAATACTCATTAATAGCCAATATACATAATCATGAAATTAGAAATAGTGAACAAATTAATATTCCATACTATAGATTACATAAAACTAGTACAAATTTTTCTGCCATGGGGATGAAATTATATAATAATCTTCCCAGTCAATATTATAAGTTACCAACCAATAGTTTCAAAGCTAGATTTTATAATTGGCTTTTAATTAATCCTTTCTACATTGTAGATGAGTTTCTTAACATAAATTCATACGAAATTGTTTTTTAAAAAATAAAGTTATTTAGATTAGTTACAATTATTACATAACAGTGAAGTGTTTTCATTAATTTCAGAGTTTCAAAATGTTTTGTGTTTTCATTCTAATTACTGTTTTCAATTATATGTGTATTTTCAAATGTATGTTTTTTTTGTGACGAAGCCTATCACTATTGTTTAATGGCTTAATAAATTGAATTGAATTGAATTATTCGAACGAATGTCGAACTTGGCCGGTTGATCTGCAATCGGTCGAATATAAACCGGTTGTAAGCGCTGTTCTGCAGCACTCTGTTTTCCATTAACATATCATTGCTATTACTAACAATTGAGTCACTATTCACGGTATTTTTAAATCCATTACGCATACTACTTTTGTAAAGAGAATTATATTTGTGTTGTTAATACTAATACTAGGCGAGTCATAGGCTTGGCTGTACTAGGGCTGGCTGGACTCAGGACAGTTCCTACACTTAGACACTTTTTGCCTAATTGTGGGTCCTACATATCGATGTCTAATAGTCGTGAACTAGGGCTCTAAATACTGGAAGTATTGTCACTTGATATTATTAATACTAGCCACTGGCGTATCTCAGTCTGTAGCGTGTTTGCCTAGTGATGTTAGACTGATTTAATTTTGGGGTGATACCTATTTCGGTTTAAACTTAGGTTTTACAGAACTGTAAGACAAAAATCGGATAATTCCATGACGAATTCCCGGACTCATTTCGCCAAGTACCAACTCATTATCACCAATTAATCAACGCTATACTGGGTGTTCATTTCAAAGTGTGTCATGACGTCACTGTTGTTGGGTCACCGATTTGAAGCGAGTTTCAGCTTATATGTTAGAGAAGTTGCCTATTATTTAAGGCGTTCTTCAATCTGAACTTGAGAACGTGTACGGTATAACTTGAACGTCGTAACAACAGATGGCGGTCTGTACGGTCTGTGTGCTACCATAACCTCTTTCGAACTGTGTTTTGCGCCGGCAAGTCGTACGCAGGGTATTTGTTATCATCGGTTGCGTACGGTAACATTCCACAACACAAATCAAATGCTCCGTGTCCATGTTCACCGTCGAAGTTAATGTCAACAAATACGTAAGTAATCGTCTTAACCCTCTCCCCATATCCCGACAGTACGTATTTCCAAACAGTTCACATTCCTGCCACTACCGGCGTTACCGTACGTATCGGTACCTACTCTTCAGAATGAACGCCGTACTTGCTAGGCAACTTCTCTGCCTCTTATGTTATGCACCTCTGCGGAAGTGTAGGAAGATTGAATTCTCTAGGCTCATCGGCTAGCCACGTGACGGCATACAGCGAGCCATGACACATTTTGAACTGAACACCCAGTAGACTATAACTCCGCAGTTGATAGAGCGTCGTCAGATATTTTTATGAATTATTATTACTATTTTATACACATTCTGTTCCTATTACTGTCATTTCTTCCAAAAGCATTGATATTACTATTACTTTACAACCACTACTCCTATTACTCAAATGCTGCTACTGCTGCTGCTGCTGCTGACATGGATTTTTTTCAATTGATCTAATCTCTTCGCCGCAATTTGGGGTTTACTCGGCCTCTAACAGAATTAAGTAGGGATATTTACTTGGAAATGTCGGCAGGTACGTATGACTGACATCGCTACTGCCATTAGTGCCGATTGTCTGTAGACATTTTTTGTAACTTTTTGTTAATCAAAGACAAATATCTGTACAGTAGTACAGTCTTCATTTAAATTATACAATGTTTCCTATTGGAGTAAAAAAGTCCTTTATAAAGAATATAATATACAATTAGTGTTAACTGTCATGACATTGTAACGTTTTGTTAATCATAAATATTTGTAGTAGATTTTTCGTTTAAATAACACAATATACCCTAGTGAAGCAAAGAAATCCTTTGTGTTATTAACACTTTTTTTGTTGTTCCAGAAAAGTAAACCTTAGATTAAAGAGTACCATTAACCAATCGCTTCAGTATATATATTTACTACGTCATTTCATTGCTGAGTCACTTTTACGACAGCAGCTAGTGGGGAACTTTTTCCTGTTCATAAAAAGTACCGTCTAATGAGTTATTGATAAAAGTTGGTTTCAGCGTGGAACTGCTGTGATGTAGTAGAACTTTGCTCACAGTTACTGGAAATATGAGCAGACTTTTGACAGCTTTCACCAACCACGAGAGGGTGAACAGTGTTTCGAACTGAAAGTATAAAGAGAGCCAGCCGTGTTGTCACAAGCGACCATATTCACGTGCTTCAAAATAAACGGCAACCGAAAGTTTACGTGGAAAATTTTCCTACCGCCTGTTTGTAACGGTCTCAATATCACGGTGGCAGTAAATTTTAATTTTCAATGTAAATAAAAATTGGCACAAAGATACTGCAAGGCGTCGAGCGCGCCTTTACAAAACTGTCTATAGCGTAGGTTTCCCATGCTACAGACTTCAGTTCAAATACTAGGAAGTACAAGTTAAATTGTGGTGGAAAATTATCGTTCATTAAAACATTTTTTCCGTAGCCTCCTTGATAGCTCAGTTGGCAGAGACTGCAGACCTGGCTTCGAATTGTTGTGATGACAAATCTGCGTTTGTTAGGTTTCGTACGGTTTTTCTCGGAATTCTTCCATTTATTTTGTCGCTATCATTTCATTTCAACGACACTCTACATTTGAATAATCATAATTGTTATTACAATGGTGTTCACCAAAATGATGCTGCGAGATGTATTATTGTGAATAGAATATACAATTTTACTCACAACACGCGCACAGACGTCTTTCCCTCACGACAGATCCAACTCGACTGACTGGCGCGTCAGCGGTAGCTACAGCGCTACTCTGGCGGCAGGCACGCCAATCTTCACGCAGTCCAAGGCCGCCGCGGAACGGTCCGGCCGAGCTACGAACGCTCGTAAATAGAACCAGTCTGAGGAGACGAAGTACTTTTTCAGGGAGAATAAGTGGCACTTTAGTGGAACCTCAAGGGACCCTTAGGGCCGGTATTATAAACCCCGTTTAAACCTAGGCTACGTTCAGTTCAGTTTAAACTGAAGTTTTTCGTTCTGCTTCCTATTATAAACCTCAACTACCAGTTAATCTTGAGTTAACTTGAGATTAACTTGATCGACAGTCTTCTGCAGTTTAAACTGCAGTTCAAGGTTCAACAGTGCAAGATGGCGGTTGCCGCAGTACACATGGATATTGCAGATGTTTACCAAGAACTTATGAGTGACGATGAGTGAGTGATCAATATTACTGAACGACCACGGCGGCCAAGAGTTTTTGAACCACTTTGAAATAAAAATGAACATTAGTTTTAAAACAGATTGAGACTTTCGAAGCAGACAGTCCTACCCTTCAGAATTAGCCTTTATAGTCCTAACCTTATTTCGAAAAACTGAAACTCCTATTCAACATGCAACAAAAAGATGAGAAAGTGCAAAAATATGTATTTAAAGATTATTTGAAAAGATAAACGATTTCCTTTTTATTTTAAAAATATTCTGTTGAACTTCTGCATCAGTTACTGCGCTTTTTTTTTCTCTGGTAGGTAGTTGATAAAGACTACTGAAAACAATGGAAGATTTCGGAGGTGTCCATAAATCTAGTGCAAGCTTATTGCGCATTGTACTGTGGGTGACAGACAGTCTCCTAGTATGAATTACTATGAGGCCTGATTTATAAACACACCAATAATATTACATAATTTTACTGGACTCATAAAAATAATTTTGTTTCATAAACACTCTAGACAACTTATAAAATAAGCACACTAATATTATTACTTCATTAGTCAGTTGATTCTGTATGGAGTTCAGTCGCTGATGGTCATGCATAGTTAAGTCTGGTTGCAATATGTTTGGGAGTATATCGTTGGTAGCCAGCGTTAAGAAAATACTGTACTTGAGGTTAAGTCTGACAAGCATATTGAAGTAGGCGGTATTAACCTACTACATGTTTTTTAATGATATTCTCTCTGTTATCGAAGAACAAATATGTTTTTAATGAAGATTCTCCACAAGCGTCAGCTATTTTAAATCAATAATACAATTAAACAGCTGCGATCGTCTTCTTTTCTTTCCTAGCAGTAATACCAATCATATTCCACTACGGTTTAAGTTAACCGAGATTCTGTGATAGGGAGCGTTGAGTTAAAATCTGGGTTAGATTTAACTTAGGTTTAACATAATCTTTAGATTAACAGTATTTATAAAATCGGGCCTTAAGCTAACGTGGCTAAATCGATCGTTTGTATCATATATACCCGAGTCACCATAACTAGAAAGAAAAAGGTCGTTAAGACTTCAAAATTCCTAAGTAAAGGAGTGTTAAAAGCACAAGTCCATTGAGAGTGCTGTACTAGCATTCGGCTCCCCTCCCCTCCGTATGAAGGAAAGAAAAAAACTTTTCCCATTAAATACGCTTTTTCCTGTTACATTCCATTATTTCTCAAAACTGTTATATTCATCCTTATCGTGGTACGATAGTAATAAGAAATCACTGCATCGTAATATTCGGCAGTCTCTGAAGGTCATGTAGACGCCTGCTAATTCGGGTAAATACCAGATCATAAAAACAAAAATAAGATTGTGATGTAAATACAAAATTTATGGGTTTATGAATAAAATTAATGATGATTAATTAAAAATTAATAATTATTTAACATCCCCTCTCAATCACATCCACTGTTATCGCCTTTCAATCACAGTCATTGTCTTCGTTTGAATTATTTTGTTCTGTGTTTTCGTGGTGATTATGCTGTAAAGAGGAGTTCATATGTTACAACTGTGTGTTTTTTTTATTTCTTACAGCTTTAATACTCTGGAGTATTTCTTGTTTTTCAGAGACCTGACCTGCCACGTAATCCATGGAGCTACTTCGGCTCGCATTGGTCCGTTGTGCAAGAGTAGGCCTATATTCAGTCCAATAAGCGGCCTCGGTGGCATTCTTGAATAATTTGGCCATCCAGCCTGTCTTGACAGAGTCCCATCCCCAAACTAGCACCTGGATCATTCCATACAAATTTTAAGAATATGCCAGCGATGTCATGAATTTTTTTGGGATTTTAATATAATAATGTTATTATGAAAACAGATTAAACTATATGACCACCATATCATTAATAATTTAGTCATTCGGATGACTGCAAAATGGGTGGCAGTTATATGTTATCCATAATTTAAAATATTATACACACCATATATGAAGTGTCATCGAAACTAAACAGACGCCATTGTAAACCTGAATAACCATATTTTATTACCTTAAAGACTAATCCGAATAATATTAAGGCATGCTCATAAAACACCTTATTGAAAAAAATAAATAGTTTTATATTCGAATGAAACAAATTAAATTCATGCGAATTTTATTCGTATTAAAGAAAATCTTATTCCTAATCCATGTCCCAAGTTTTATGACTTTATCTCAAAAAACCTGTGAATAATCAAGTTAATAAAATTATTAATTTTTGTTCCGACGATTGAAAATCGCTTGCTATGTGTGGTGGTCGCAGCGTTCACGAGACTTCATAACGAGGAGTAATCTCAAAAGTCCGTCTCCCTGGCCTCGATCGCGCAACGTTCTGTACGACGGGAGAGCCTACCTGCTGAGCTCCTTTGTTCCGGTGAGTTATTTTTATTAAAAATTGACATGATATTTAAGTCAACTTTCTGAAATTTTCTCAGTGGAATTAAACACATGTTTTTTCGTCTGTAAAAATGAATTGCATTTTGTGTTATATATATATATATATATATATTTTTTTTTTTTTTTAATTTTTTAAGGTGGGTAACTATTTAAAAAAATTATATATATTTTTTTTCATTTTAAGGGCATTTATAAACAAGACTCCTTTTTCGAATTGCATTAAAATCACTTTTCCATCTTTCTTTACATAGTGAGAAAACTTCAATGAATGAAACCGTGTTCATTTTTAAACCAATGTTTTAAATTCTGATTGCTGCCAAACTATGAAAGATATAAATATAGTATTGCTTGAAATTCATATTTAGAACATACAAAATAACCTACTACAATATTTTTAACTTTTGAGACATCATGGTTCAAAAACATACTTTTTTGCATGGAATGATCCCCTGATAACCCCAGTCCCAGAACGCAAGTCCTCAAATCCTGTAACAGGCTCTGAGACTCGTAAAAATCACAAACTTCACTCTAGCTTATTTTTAAATACGTATTGCAGCTCATAGGTGAAATGAGAGGAAAGGTGAAGAATATTTGTGGCGTGAAAGAAGAAGACAGAAGTACAGCGAGTGCAGGAATGTCTGACCCTGAAACGAGAGAATCTGGGTTCAAATCTTGGTTCGGAAAAATCACCTGATTGAGGTATTTCCGCAATTTATCCTCAACTCATTAAGAGCAAATGCTGAGTAATTTTCTGCGCCGGATCCTGGACTCTTTTCGCCGCCATTATCACCTTCATTTCACTCAGACTACTGATACAGGATTTAGATTTTTCGTTATCGTACAATATGTACAAGAAAAAGTTATATACAGCAATAGTTTCATGATGTTAAATTCTAGTTGCATGTTAGTTATAGTTATAATCAGATATCATACTAATTGGAACACATTTTCTGTAGTAGTGAATTTCTTAAATAAATAAATTAAGCCTATTAGGCCTACTATATATATATATATATATATATATATATATATATATATTGAATTTATTAACATAGTGTTATATTTACTCTGTAATTTGTCAATTATAGCTACATTTTACATTTTTGGCTATGATATCTATACTTAAATCCTTTTAATTTATTTTTATTTGGTATTTTTCATTTATATCTACATCTGTGTCTTTTATTTCGGCAGTATCTACTTGTTTTTTTTTCGTTTCTAATTTTTAATTTGTATCTTGCATTTGTATCTGTTTTATCTTTTTTTTCATGTTATATGCAATTCTATGTTTTTTTTATACAACTATCTGTACTGTCTATTGTAATTGGGGCTTGGCCCTGTTATAGACATAAATAAATAAATAAATAACCATCGCAGTTGATAAATCGTCGTAAAATAAACCGATTAAGAAACCTTCTGCAACATCATCCTTGTTCACCACGATTAGGACGGGGATCAAACTCGGAGCGATTGGGTGAAAGACCAACGCACTAGGCCTGAGTAACTGAACGGTTATGAGGATTACACCGCTGAACAACTGGAACGTGGCGTATTCTACTTGAACAGTTTTCTTTTTCTCTAACTCAAACAACTGGATTGGAGTTTAACAGTCTGTCTGATTGCCGGCGTTGCCAGGTACAGCTTAGATGCAACTTACAAGGGAACATTCTCTACATATGAACTGCGATTTCAATCAAAATTCTCTAATTGCTAAGTTTGAGTCAGTAAATAATCTGGTGATAGTCACTCACCTAGCTTTTCCCTCATTAAAGAAATATAACGTGTTTAATTACATGTCTTATACGCCGCTCTTACACGCAACTAATACTGTCACTGTACTGACTGCTATCCTGCCTAGCAACACAGCGCCACTCGAAAATCTACTCCTTGCTACAATCAATATCGAAATAATCACTTAGGGCCGTATTCATAGACATTCTTAGCGCGGGCTTTCGGTGGATGATCAGCGAACTAACGTTTTTCGTATTCATAAACCAGTGTCAGCGATATGATATGATATGAATCCTGTTTAGCACGCTCGTAGCCCGGGGTAGCGAAATGTCTATGAATAGCACCCTATGATTTTAAGAAACGTTGTTTGTTATACAAGGACATCATTTTATTTTTACTAACCTGGCTATACCTTTGAATTAACGGATCGAGAACCGGAAACACCGTTTGCTACTCCCTTCCACGACTGGAGTTCGATGATACTGGCGTAAAATACAAACAAATCATTTTAATAGGTATAGGAGGGAACAAAAGTAGTTCATCCATTTACGTAAACTAGGAAATTTTGTGCTTTTGAGTTTGATCGCTTTCATTAGGTTTTTTTTTTTAATTAAAATACAGTACAGTATTAACAATAAGTGTTTTAACTCACGAATTGAGCTAACCATTCGAACGTATTCATAATGCAGTGTATATATACTGTCTACAGCATATTAGCGTACAATATAGAGAATTAAGTTAAATTGAAAAATAATAATATGGATATTTAAATACATTTTTGAAAATAGTGGCCGTTCATTTCGATACAGGCTTCAGTTCTTTTGTGCATATTATTGCACTATAGACTACTGTACCTAATTCCAATTAGCAGTTTTGTCCTTCGTACTAGTAACTCATGTTGAGATAATTCTGTACCTACTCTATAAAAGAGTACCTTACATAATGTAAATTCAATCTTCACTTCTGCCCGATCCGAAAAGATAAAATTACACAAACATGCTACCTATTGTCCATCCAAGTGGTTTTGTAGCAGGATCGTAGAAAGGGGGAAATCACGTGACAGTTAATTACTTAACGAGACCCTTTTATTTAAGTTATTTTAAAGAGTTGTATAATATTACGTAGACATCCAATTCCTAACAGAAATTAATGTTTTCAGAAAAGAGTTAAAGGTACTGTTTGTTTATGGCGATCATCATCGGACGCACATCGCCGGCGATTATAAACGCTGGCGATGACCGCCGAGAAGTGGTTTCTTTATTGACGCACATCGCTATAGATTCTCATTTGTTTATTCCTTCATCTACTACAAGTAAATTAATGTAGGCCACGGACATAACCTAAAAATTATAATGAATAAATGCAAGATAATGAAGTTGCTATTTATTCTAGAAGAGGGAGATGACGATATCAAAATCTCGCATGCGTATTATAAAAGGAACAAGCTACAGACTAATGAAATATTCAGGAATAGCTTTACAGAATTCTGTTTTAACACATTGATAATGGGACATCTTTATAAAAACGCTACAAAATTTAAGGAATATTTCAGACTCTCACCTGACCAGTTTGATTATGTTTTGAGTTTAATTGAAAATGACAATGTTAAATTACCTACAAATTTTGTCAAGACCCCCGTAACTCAAGTTGAAAGATTGGCAGTAACTCAGGTTATGAACTGATTATTATTATTATTATTATTATTATTATTATTATTATTATTATTATTATTATTATTATGATACTGTATTACATTACATGGTGTATTCCAAACAATAATTAAAAAAAAAAAAAAAATTGGCTAAACTAGCGCTGAGGTAGTTCCCTTCTTAATCCGCTTATACACTTTACATGTACGAACATGTGATAGGTTAGGTTTGGTTCGTTTGGGCTTTTATTATGCCTTGTATATACGATCAACTACATCTCTACAAAAAATAACCGCTATATTTCAGAATACCGCGTAAGTACTTAGGTAGGCCTAGTCACAGAAAACTTACAGAAGAGAGAATTTCCCCCTTACCCAACACCGAACGAAATTCTCTGGGGCTCGGGCGTGGTAAAAATGTAATATGTAATGTAAGGCTTTATTGTTTAATGTGTTTATTAATTCACATGCTCATATTAAAAAGAGCATTATGTTGTGACACATATTCAATAATAATTTCGTCTTCAGACCGCGAAAGATTACAAAACGTCTTGATTTGATTTGCAGCCAAAACGTACAGACGTGGTTAACGTGTACAGATTAGATATTCGATATTACAACATGATCTTGTCTAAATATCGATTATTGAACACGAATGCGGCGATGTGCGTCCTGAATTTGCTTCAGAAGCAACCTCCAGCGATCTGCGTCGCGTCCAACGAACTGCGCTGGCGATCTTCGCTGTAAAGAAACCGTGCTCATTCATTTCAACTGCTAGCAACTCCGGCGACAATCCCTGGCGATGTGCGCCCGGCGATGATCGCCGTAAACAAACCGTACCTTAAGACAGCCCAGCCACTAAACTTCACAGAGGGGCGAGCAGAAGCTGGGGGGGGGGACCAAGATGCGATGTAGGCAAACGGACGAGAGTACCTGTGCGAAAATATGTTTCAAAATTGAAAGCTGTTTTGTCACTGGAAAATGAGAACATATTTCTGGAACGTATTAGATTTTAGATTTATTTATTTAACCTGGTAGAGATAAGGCCGTCAGGCCTTCTCTGCCCCTCTACCAGGGGATTACAACTATAACATGAACAATAAGATTACAATTAATATTAAATTTACAATTACAATTACAATAAAAATTAAAGTACGACAAGAATACCTGATTAATGAAAGCTAGACATTTTATCATAGAAGTTAAGAACAAAGAATATTTTTGTATTTACTAAATTACAAATTAAACCTACAATAACAAAATTCTATAGTGATGAAATTACGTATTGTACTCACTAACTCAGTATACGCGGCTTTCGTTCTGTGTGGAGGACGATTGGAAGTTTACTAATAGAGGGGCTGGGAGTGAAGTATATTAAAAAATTCAGGTACAATAAAAATTGAAGTAAAAATAAAATGATGTCCGTGTATATTCATACACACATATCAACCCTGTATATAATAGTATAATTTTATTATCTACAGATACCTGAATCATTATCCTCTGTGATAATGTGCTCTATTACGAAATGGTCAGGGCAGAGGGGCTGGGAGTGAAGTATATTAAAAAATTCAGGTACAATAAAAATTGAAGTAAAAATAAAATGATGTCTCTGTATATTCATACACACATATCAACTCTGTATATAATACTATAATTTTATTATCTACAGATACCTGAATCATTATCCTCTGTGATAATGTGCTCTATTAGGAAATGGTCAGGGCAGAGGGTCCTTTTGCAGTACAAACATGTCACAACGGCTGATTCTCCACATCCAGGTGTTTCACAAATACTATTTCCAGTAAGCAAAATTGTTCGGAGAACATTACTGAAATCGTTTATGTCCTTTTCTATCACATATCCACATTTCTGCCAAGCATATATCAGCATGTCTCGGAGTTCGGGTGAAAAGAACTGATGATACACAACAGAATGCATTTTTAAAATAGAGATTCTATCACGTAAATTTTTTGCCGATTACTGAGTAATTAGTTTGCACCTGAAATAATCTTTTACTCTACGAATCACAAGCTTATACTGTCTAAAAAATTTATACATCTCATGGCTGTATAAACCGCGTTGTTTTGGGTGAGAAAATTTCCTTACTTAATAGTTTTTCCATCCAGAAAACGAATTATTTCTTCATTTGTAAATATATTTATATCTGTTTGCCCACTCCAGAAATCTAAAAGTAGTAAAGTATCTTTCTGTTCAACAGGAATGAAAACTTTCTTCAGCCCAGTTTTTACATGGAGTTTAGAGAGTTTATCTTATGAGCTAGCACTTACTACAATATTAAAAGGGTTTCCCTCTCTATCAATTGCTTTACTCTAGGACCAAATTCGCCCTTCATCTTCCTATAGTTCATTGTATTTTAGAATGTACTGTACACTTATGTCATTAACTGGATTAATAGATATCATTTTTAGAAACTAAAATAGTGAAAATAAAAGCAAACACTCTCAAATACCAGAATTTTGACTGCGCACAATCATAATAAACATTCTTATAGACGCTTCCAAACTAAATTCAATGTCTTATCACTGTTATTCTTTAAAACTTATACACTATACAACTACATCTTTTCACAACACCACTTCCACATGATTCATCAGAAGACACTAACATACAACTCACAGTACCGCAACTGCAACCCCTTCTCAAATACACATGATTTGAAGGTCAAGAGCGTGGTCGCAAACCGGTATTATACGTACAGTACGAACGAATTCATAGCATGCTGCGTTGCGTATTCTGGTTATGTGTAAGAGCAGCATATGAGACGTGTAATTAAACCTGTTGTATTTCTTTAATGAGGAAAAAGCTAGGTGAGTGACTAGTACCAGATTATTTACTGACTCAAACTTAGCAATTATGAGAATTCTTTATCGAAATCGCAGTTCATAAGTAGAGAATGTTTCCTTGTTAGATGGACATATAAACTTAATAATGTATAACACTGACAATGAGTGTTTATTACGACTGCAAGCATTTTAAATGTGGATATGGAGAAGAATGGAGCGTGTGAAATGAACAGACAGAATAGCAAATTAACCTGTGTTGAAAAGAGTGAGTGAAGAAAGAATAGTGCTGGAAGTGATAAGGAAAACAAAAACAAATTTGCTAGGTCACTGGCTGAGAAGAAGATTTCTACTGAATAGTGTACTGAAAGCAATGGTCAGCGAAATAAAATTTAGGGACAGATGATAGACAAAATTAAGATATATGGATCCTTAAGACGAAGACAGAAAATAGGGGAGACTGGAGAATGCTGTGTTTGCAGTGAAAGACCTGCCGTTGGGCCAAAAACTATAAATGAATGGATCTGTGATATGATGAATTAAAATTATTTGGGATTTAAAATTGTGACGATACGCATACAAGAGAAACATAAGAACGGATCAGTTATTCTCGTAAAACAATGCTTTAAATTCTATTATCTGCATTAAAAATATTACTAAAATTAGTATCTTCATATATTTAATACAATAATAAAAGCCATATTGACTTACGCTTTAGAAGTTTGGCAAATACCAAATTACACTTAAAAACAAAATCTAAACCAG
This sequence comes from Periplaneta americana, assembly GCF_040183065.1. NCBI lineage: Eukaryota > Metazoa > Arthropoda > Insecta > Blattodea > Blattidae > Periplaneta > Periplaneta americana. Next base: position 126,472,601 of record NC_091132.1, on the reverse strand, counting down.
CGGTCATCAGCACAGAGCACCTTGGGAATAGCGTCCCTTACCCGCGGAGAACATACTGCACTATGGTGCATTCGTAGCTCTGCTAACGGGTATGCTCTCTACCTCTTACTGCTGCACGACGGGGCACACGGGACGGCTCCGCTTACCCTTTACCCATTTCAGCGAGTGCTGACGACCACTGATCTAAACAATAGAAATAGACTTTATTTTTAGTAGTTTATTTTACGACGCTTTATCAACATCTTAGGTTATTTAGCGTCTGAATGAGATGAAGGTGATAATGCCGGCGAAATGAGTCCGCGATCCAGCACCGAAAGTTACCCAGCATTTGCTCAAATTGGGTTGAGGTAAAACCCCGGAAAAACCTTAACCTGGTAACTTGCCCCAACCGGGAATCGAACCCTTGCCACCTGGTTTCGCGGCTAGACGCACTAACCGTTACTCCACAGATGTGGACCAATAGACGTTCTAAGAAGATCCTTAGGAATTTCTAAGTGTGAGAAAATTAGAAATTATGTAAGAGAGAAAATGGGTGTGCTAAATGAAAAAAGGTATCATAGAAGGAGTAGAAACCAAACAGGTGAAATGTTAGGACAAGTTCAGCGTAAAAGCAAAAATAAATTGCCTACACAGACATTCATTTGGGTACCACCTGAGAGAAGTAAAAAGGGAATACCATAAAGAACTTGTCTAGGGGGAGCCCTGGACGCTATAGAAAGTAGACATCTTCAAGGACAGTCTCACAACAGATAAGAACGGGCTCTGGATATCGAAAGACGTCAGCTGTAATAAATCGATTTACCTATACAGAGTGTCTCCGAGGTGGTGTTACAAAGTTTCAGGGATGATGGCGAAGGGCACATGTATCAATTTGAGATAAGGAACCACGGTCCGGAAATGACTGAGTCGAAAGTTATAAGCAAAAATAGTTGTGTGGAAATGGAATTGTAATTGGCACCACATGCCCTCCTTCCCTTAACCTTTGGAACAGTCGTGGAAAGATGGTATGGGCCGGATGTCTCCTACGTGGATACTTGTCCCGATACAATCTGGGAGCTTGTCTACTGTTCCCATTGGCTCATCCGTATTAGTAAATCAGGTCTACTTATTCCGCTCTCGTGTACTCTTTCATTTCACTAGGACTGATCGACTGGACACTGCAACTTGTACACATACACTGATGACTACAAACGTGCATATCAGGACCGACCATGTCCGTTACACATTACGCTATCTGCATTGCTTTAGTGAAGTTTTCTGTCCCCACCCCTCAGATAGCGCACTAAATGGAATACTGTAAGTCAGTGATGTCAAAGCAAGCGCATTTTTCTGACCTTGACGTCGTGCGCGGGCATCAAGCGCGAAGTATGGAAAGAGGAAGGGTTGTGTATATGAATAAGTAGCCTGTTTAATTAAGAAAACAATGGTGCACAAACTTCAAACGCAACGTGAAATTTTATGTCATTTTTATATGGCTTCGTTCTGTTTGATATTATCTATATTGTCTGTAAACAGAAGTACTAATATAAATTTCTTAATATTGCAGTTGTGTTTTAAATGTTAATGATATAATAAACAGTCAAGAAGGAATATTCACTTAAATTCCATAGTAGTACAACTATACTCTACTTAATGGATGAAACACATCATTCATAAAGAAAGTGATATCCCCAAAAAAGAGACTGAGTATGACATGGTAAGTTGGAATTGATATTGATGGTACCTTTAGCCTTATAAAAGTAATCAATAAACTAATGAAAACAATATTACAGTACAAAGCAAAGTTACCTAGGTGCTGTATATGTTTTAAGTGTAACTAATATGCCATAACAAAACTCTTATCGCATTATGCTTTTAAGGTGATATTGGTGAGTAATTTCCTAGCATCAGAATATTAAATTATTTTCTCGAAATATGCTGAAGCTATAGAGCTGACATTTTTACAACACATAGGCACGTATTTTTTGCTTATGATGTAACAATAGTTGCTTTGTTAATTAATTTCCTTACAAACAATTTCTATCCGAATATTTTCAAATTTTTCAATACACTATCGTCAGTAATACGTAGGCCTATTTGCGGTTTATTAGATTTACTAGGGGCGGCTTTCGAAGGGGGGCTGCGGAGCTGCAGCACCCCCAGACATTTGTGGCTCTTGTCTCGTTTTATGTTGTGAAATACTTTTATTATACAGTCTCTATTTAGCGGCTCGAATTTTTTATAAAATTTCGCTCTCATTGACATGCTCGCAATCGTGAGTGAAGTCACTTGCTCCCCTGGTGCTGCCAGAGCGAAGCCAGAGACAAGGACTATGGGTGAAGCCACTTCCTCCCCTGGAGCTGCCAGTCTCGTCTTGGATGCTTTGCGCGTTAGTTTTACCCTTCCCCCTGCTGCCCCTGGCCATGAATCCAGAGTTTCCAAGAGCTGCAAAATTTGCAGCATTTTGTCAGTAGCGCGCAGTTTTAAATACATTTTCTTTAGTGTTGTGAGTATAGCAAGTGCAATAGTGTTTAAATCTGTACAATATTTACAGTCTATTCAGTTCAGTACATTAACAATTCAGGAGAAATGTGAAATTAAGTGCCCATCAGTTGAATCTCATAATGGAAAGAGCCCTAAACCAAATAAAAAGGCTCGCATATTTTTTTCTAATTTATCCAGTATCCCTGCTTTATTCTCTCGATCTCCTCACAGCCTGTATTAGATTAATGTGTTTCAAAGACAATTCCATCAGCTGGGGCAACAAGATGGAGTTTTAAAATAAGAACAGTAAACATTGTTCATGAGAAGAAGGAGCCATTGCTAGAATGTTTTCAAACCATAATGGAATCTGAAACATCTGACAACATCACAATAAATGAGGCAAGCACGGAACAGTGCACAGCTGAGCAGCGAGATCTGTGAAAATGAAAACCCTAAAAAGCGTCGTAAGGTCGAAGGGAATCAGACAAGGGTTGCGGCAGCCAAGGAAGTGTGTGACCTCATTATCACACAAGCTAACACCCGATTCCAGTTCATAGATCGTCTGATATCTTCTCTTCTGTGTCAAGAAAAATTTGAATGCTACAAAAGCTCATTTTCTGAAAATGACCTAAATGCATGTGTGAAGCTTTTTCCAATGTTCGATAAAGACAAACTAAAAACGGAACTCACTGTGTTGTATCAGAGACAAGAATTCAGAAATATCAGTGACACAGTCATGCTCTTGCAGTTTCTTCTATCTGAGAACTTGCAGGCCTCATTTTCAGAAGTTGTGAAACTACTACGCATAGCTATCACCATACCAATGACAACTTCCGAACCAGAACGTTGCTTTTCGTGTTTGAAGAGCGTAAAATCCTATTTTAGAAATATGATGAGAGAAGTGACTGCATTAACTATGTTTTCCATTGTAAAGATTATGTTAAACGACATACCGGATTTTAATAAGAAGATGATTCAAAAGTTTGCAACCTACAAGACAAGGCGCATGGAACTAATTTAAAAAGAATAAGTTGCTTGGTTTATTTTTTATGCAGCCCCCCTTAATTCAATACCCACGAGCCACCACTGAGATTTACTAAAACATTCTGTAAGGCTACTAAATAAATAGGCCTAAATCTGAAAATTTCACTTTTCTATTAAAAAGCTGAGAAAATATTTCTTTTGAATAAAAAAAAAACAAACTTGTGAAAAATGAGCATTAAAATTAAAACTTATATTCTTGTAATGCACTTAGGCCTATACTTCTCAGACAAATCTAAAAATTAACATGGATACAATTTTAATAAGTTCTCTTCTCTTTATGTATTGAATGATTGCTGGTCATCCCTGTATATAGCTCGACCAAGCGGCATATACCACCTCTTTCGTCTGTCTCTTTCCTTTCCGCTTTAAAGCGCTCAGGCTCTCCTGAGCTCTAAAGCGCGCTTGCGCCTATGGGCATCAATTGACATGACTGGGCTAGTGTATATTCTTCAGCTGAAATCGATTCATACACAAGTACTTGAGTGTTTGTTATTTTGCTTAATTTGTAATTATACTGTATAACATCTATGGCTTGTGTTCATGGCACACGACCACTCTACAGTTGCGTGTTTCTACGCATTAGGCCTACTATTAGTGTTCCGTTGTTTGCTGTCACAGAACATGAGTACAGCAACGTCTATAACTGTATGTAACATTTTAATTATATAAGTCTTTTGACATTTTTTCAATAGTGTCTCTATTGATGTTTCATAATATTGCTAAAATAAGCAAAATTTTTTAGCAAATATCAAGGTTTCTCTTTCATCACTGATACGGATTGAATTAAATCCTCATTTGCTCAAATATTTTTTTTTTTCAGACAACGTTTAATCTTATTAAATCCTTCACGTATAAACTAAATATCTCTTTTTGAAATTGAAGCAGATAGTGTTTCATGATAGCTTGCACTTTCCTGTAGCATGAGCTGCTTTTACAATGAAGTAGCTACTCTTTAGCTTTGCACTGCCCGCCCACTTTGGCCTGCATGCTGGCACCTGAATGGAAACAGCAGTGGAGTCCTGTCAAAAGTGCCTTCATTAAGCGCATAAATCAAGGCAGATTTTCCGCAGACCTGAGCTAACGAGTGCAGGCGTGCCAGTGGCAATGGACGAGAAGAAATACTTTATCCGTAGACGCAGCACATTTTTTAAAATTCCAGCTAGCTTCCTGCCTACAGTAGCGAACATTCTTTTTATGGACGGAAAAAGAAACACAAACAAAAGCCAGTCAGTCACAGTATTATGAAACGAATTCCTCTCTTGCTATCATCACCATCACCACCATATCACCATCAGCATCATCATCACCATCATCATCATAATCATCCTCATCATCGTCATCATCATCATCATCATAATCATCATCATCGTGATTAACTTGGGAATCCTGTCATCAGGGTTAAAAGAGTTGTAGATAACTTGATCCACAACTAGCCTATTCATTTTCCAACCAAGAATTTCGTTATAAAATGACGAAAGTAGGAAAGAAATAATGCAGATACGAATAGCGATAAAAATACACCCAATAGCTGTACCAAGTAGATTATTATTATTATTATTATTATTATTATTATTATTACTACTACTTACTTACTTACAAATGGCTTTTAAGGAACCCGAAGGATCATTGCCACCCTCACATAAGCCCGCCATTGGTCCCTATCCTGTGCAAAATTAATCCACTCTCTATCATCATATCCCATCTCCCTCAAATCCATTTTAATATTATCCTCCCATCTACGTATCAGCCTCCCCAAAGGTCTTTTCCCCTCGACCTCCCAACTAACACTCTATATGCATTTCTGGATCCGTCCATAAGTGCTACATGCCCTGCCCATTTCAAACGTCTGGATTTAATGTTCCTAATTGTGTCAGGTGAAGAATACAACGATTGCAGTTCTGTGTTGTGTAACTTTCTCCATTTTCCTGTAACTTCATCCTTCTTAGCCCCAAATATTTTCCTAAGCACCTTATTCTCACCCTTAACCTATGTTCCTCTCTCAAAGTGAGAGTCCAAGTTTCACAACCATAAAGCACAACCGGTGATATAACTGTTTTATAAATTCTAACTTTCAGATTTTTTGACAGCAGACTGGGTGATAAAAGCTTCTCAACCGAATAATAACAGAAATTTCTCATATTTATTCTGTGTTTAATTTCCTCCTGAGTATCATTTATATTTGTTACTGTTGCTCCAAGATATTTGAACTTATCCATCTCTTTAAAAGATAAATTTCCAAGTTTTATATTTCCAATTCGTACAATATTCTGGACAAGAGACATAATCATATCCTTTTTCTTTTAGGGATTTACTTCCAAACCTAACTCTTTACTTGCTTCAAGTAAAATTTCCGTGTTTTCCCTAATCGTTTGTGGCTTTTCTCCTAACATATTCACGTCATCCGTCATAGAAAAGAAGCTGATGTAACCCTTTCAATTCCAAACCCTCTCTGTTATCCTGAACTTTCCTAATGGCATATTCTAGAGCGAAGTTAAAAAGTAAAGGTGATAGTGCATCTCCTTGCTTTAGCCCGCAGTGAATTCGAAAAGCATCAGATAGAAACTGTGCTGTACGACCGACTGTACTGTACGTTTAACTTAGACACATTTTAATTAATCGAACTAGTTTCTTGGGAATACCAAATTCATTAAGAATATCATATAATACTTCTCTCCTAACCGAGTCATATGCCTTTTTGAAATGTATGAATAACTGATGTACTGTACCCTTATACTCCCATTTTTTCTCAGTATCTGTCGAAAGAAATCTCATCAATAGTCGATCTATTACGCCTAAAACCACACTGATGATCCCCAATAATTTTATCTACGTACGGAGTTAATCTTCTCAAAAGAATATTGGATAAAATTTTGTACGACATCAACAAAAGTGTTATTTCTCGAAATTTACCACAGATAGGCAAGTCTTGTCCCCCTTCTTAGACAAAGGTTCAGTTATTACTATTACCATTGTTGTTGTTGTTGTTATTATTATTATTATTATTATTATTATTATTATTATTAAGACTGTAATTCTGACCATTATTTGGTAATTGGAGAATTCAGAGAAAGATTATCAGTAGCCAAGCGAGAAGAGCAACAAGTTAATATTACTAAATTCAATATTTTGAAATTAAAGGACGAGGAAACTAAGCAAAATTATGAGGTTGAAATTTCGAATCAATTTGCCACTTTAGAAAGTTCCAACGAAGTTGAGAAAGAAGTAGATGTTAACAGCGTGTGGGAAAATATCAGATATAGTATCAAAATTGCAGCTGAGCAGAGCATAGGTTATTATGAAACTAAGAAAAAGAAACCGTGGTTTGATGAAGATTGTTGCATTGCAGTAGAAAGAAGGAAATAGGCAAAATTGAAATTCTTACAGGATCCAGTTGAGGAGAAGTGAGATAATTATTTCAATGAAAGATGGGAAGCAAATCGTACACTTAGGAATAAAAAGAGAGGTTACTTGAAGGACAAACTGAATGAGGTAGAAACAAATAGTAAGAATAAAAAAAAATTACAGATTTATATAAGTGTATAAAGGAATTTAAGAACGGATATCAGCCACGGGTAAACGTGATCAAGGATGAGAATGGTGACTTGCTTGCAGATTTTCCATCAGTCCTAAACAGATGGAAAAACTATTTTGCGCAACTACTAAATTTACATAGGCCAAATAGAAATGATCGGGACGAAATTGAAGTACAAACTGGTGAGCCATTTATACCCGAACCCACGCTTTCAGAAGTCGAAATTGCGATAGAAAATCTGAAAAAGTACAAGTCTCCAGGTATCGATCAAATTCCAGCAGAATTAATACAAGAGGGTAGAAGTGCATTATATAACGAAATTTATAAACTTGTACTTACTATTTGGGAAAGGGAAATTGTACCAGAACAATGGAAGGAGTCCATAATTGTACCTATTTTTAAGAAGGGGGACAAAATCAACTGTGGTAACTTTCGAGGAATATCACTTTTGTTGACGTCGTACAAAATTTTGTCCAATATTCTTTTCAGAAGATTAGCTCCGTACGTAGATGAAATTATTGGGGATCATCAGTGCTGTTTTCGGCGTAATAGATCGACTATTGATCAGATTTTTTTTATTCGACAGATAATGGAGAAAAAATGGGAGTATAAGGGTACAGTACATCAGTTATTCATAGATTTCAAAAAGGCATATGACAGATAATGGAGAAAAATTGGGAGTATAAGGGTACAGTACATCAGTTATTCATAGATTTCAAAAAGGCATATGACTTGGTTAAGAGGGAAATATTATATGATATTCTTATTGTATTTGGTATTCCCAAGAACGTACTTCGATTAATTAAAATGTGTCTCAGTGAAACATACAGCAGAGACCGAATAGGTCAGTTTCTATCTGATGCTTTTCCAATTCACTGCGGGCTAAAGCAGGGAGATGCACTATCACCTTTACTCTTTAGCTTCGCTCTAGAATATGCCATTAGGAAAGTTCAGGATAACAGGCAGGGTTTGGAATTGAACGGGTTACATCAGCTTCTTTTCTATGCGGATGACGTGAATATTTTAGGAGAAAATCCACAAACGATTAGGGAAAACACGGAAATTTTACTGGAAGCAAGTACAGCGATCGGTTTGGAAGTAAATCCCGAAAAGACAAAGTATATGATTATGTCTCGTGACCAGAATATTGTACGAAATGGAAATATAAAAATTGGAGATTTATCCTTCGAAGGGGTGGAAAAATTCAAATATCTTGGAAGCAACAGTAACAAATGTAAATGACACTCGGGAGGAAATTAAACGCAGAATATAGAGGGTGTTTCAAAAATACGGGGCATAATTTCAGGTATGTATTTCCCACATGTAGACAATCAAAATAGTTCATTACAACATGTGTCCGGAAATGCTTCATTTTCGAGTTATGGCCTTCAAAACATTGAAATTCACCAGAACGTTTTTCTTTCCGCAGGTCGTTGTCATTACAGAAGATGTTCAAAATGTCCACCTCCTGCTTGAATACAGACCTCACATCGATGTCTCATTGACCTGCGGACACGATCCCAAACTGCAGGAGTATTGCGTATGTCCTCAGAACATGCCACAATTCGATTCCGAAGGGATTCCAAATCAGGCACCGGAGACGAATAAACCAATGATTTTAAATGGCCTCACAAGTAGAAATCGAAAGGGTTCAGATCAGGTGAGCGTGGAGGCCAAGCAATTGGGCCACCTCTACCTATCCATCGATCAGGAAACCTTCGATCTAAGTACCGGCGAGCCGTACGACTGAAGTGTGCAGGAGCGCCATCATGCAAGAAGTGAATGTGTTGACGATTGATCAGTGGAGTGTCTTCTAAAACATGAGGTATGGTGTTTTCCAGGAAGTTTGTGTACGCCTGCCCCGTAAGTCTGTTTACAAGTAGGCTACATGGGGTCCAACTAATCGATCACCAATGATACCGGCCCACATGTTGAGGGAGAACCGCACCTGGTGATGAGGTGGAATAGTTGCACGTGGGTTTTCATACGCCCATACATGCTGATTGTGGAAATTTGTTATGCCATCTCGTGTGAACTGTGCTTCATCTGTAAATAATACTAAGGCAGGAAAGTTCGGATTTACACCACACTGCTGCAAGCACCACTGACAGAACCTAACTCGTGCAGGGTAATCTGCTGGTGACAGGGCCTGTACACGTTGCAAATGATAAGGACACAATTGATACTCTTGCAATAGTCTCCAGACAGTCGTATGAGGAACATTGACTTGCAACACTACCCTTCGTGTGCTGATAGAAGTAGTCATGTTCACAGCCTCCCCTCCAGAATCTCCTCCTGTACTTCTGGAGTTGTAGATCTTGGTCGTTCCCTTCCCAAACCAGGAGAGTTAAATTTTCCATACTCGCACAGACGGTAATGGAGACGTACAAATGTCTTCCGATCTGGACATTTTCACTGTGGGTACCTCTCTTGGTACAAACGACGAGCCAGCGCAGCATTGCCGTCAGCCTTACCGTACATGAAGTGTATCTCTGCCAGCTCTTGATTTGAATACATGTCGCACAGTCTAACGCCTACACAACACTGAATGTAACCTTCGCCTCGGAATGAACTGTCAGTGTGCTCTCTTAATGTCTCCTTTGACGTCAACGACCTGCAGAAAGAAAAACGTTCCGAATGATCTGTTGTTACAGTTGTTATTTTACCCCTCAATATAAACTATTACGTGGACATATTTGATAATACAGAACAATAACTTCTTGTCACATGAAACAGTCATGAACTTGAACGCAGTAGTGACTTAAATTTTAGGAGTAGACCTAGAAAATTATTGAGTGTATTTGTTAACTAACAATTAGACCTATGTAATAAAAATAGAGTTTTTAATTACATGGTTTGCATCATAATACCACTCATATTTTATTGACATCATTGATTTAAATATTGAAGTTCAAATAGAGTTACTCTGTTATAGGTAACTGGCGCCTATGATGGACATCCCTACAGTGATTGGCACAGTGAATTATTTATAGTAATAATAAGGACTTCCTGGTTAGTATGTAGTTACTTTTTGTTCTATATGATCGGCAGTCGCAACCATTCTAGCGACCTGTGTCCTGAGTGGATGAGGGAAGCTTCATTTTCGAATTGATTGTGGTCATGTGCATACCCATGATTATTGTCGCTTAAAATTAATAATTCGTTAAGGTTCATTGTTGTCATAAATAGTGTTTGGAGGTTCTGTTGTTACTTGTGCTGTATTCGAAGCTCGAATATTAGCTCCGTTCAGTGTATCTCAGTAAAGGTAAATGTTTATATCAACAAAAATTATCTTGTAGTGCTGTAATGGCCCATGCCCATCACTATGTACTAAAATCAATTGATACACAGTGATGGTTGCATATAAATCACTAGTACGTCCAGTAGTGGAATATGGTGTTGCATGTTGGGATCCTTACAGATTAGAACATATTAAGACACTGGAAAAGATTAAAAAAAACGGGCTCTTAAGTGTTGTCGGAAAAATTCACCATTAAAATGGGACACACTCACGGACAGGAGAACGCGAATTCGATTATGCGCACTGTTCAAAACATACAGAGGTGAGCCTGCCTGGAGAGAAATAAAAAATAGGTTGCAGCCGCCAAATTACTCTTCAAGGAACGACCACTCATATAAATTGAGGGAACGAAGGCAGAGGACGGCCACTGGAAAGTTTTCTTTTCTCAATCGTACTATCAGGGACTGGAATGCTTTACCTGCAGACTTACTAAAGGCTTTACCAACAACCAAAAGTGTATTTAAATATAGGCTTAAGGACCTTACTAATACACGGTAATTATACACAGTATTTAAAGGGTGTAAATGATATGTTGTTATTGAAGTGTTGTATCAGTGAAGAAGTATGTCGTGTCAGTGAAGTGTGCTGTGTAAGTGAAACGTGTTCCTGTCAGTGAAGCTTTATAGTTTATAGTGGCAGTGCAAAGTATTTGAACAGTGAAATGTTTTTGAAGTGTTAGTGAAATCAGGATAGAATCAGTGAAATGTGTCGTAGTTCCATTGCAGTGAGTGAGTTGACAGCGAAATGAGTGTAGTGTTGAAAGGTACTTGTGCAGATATGAACATATCATACTTGTGGGTTTTAGTTCGATCTTAGTTTTAAGATACAAATTAGATTTATTTCAAATGTTATTTTAAGTGATCGTTTCATTTAATTTAGTATATTCCCTGTTGTTGATGTTGTTGTTATTATTATTAATTATTGTTAGTATTAATTATTAGTATTATTATTAATTGTATTTTTAATTAATAAGTTTATTATTGTCATTATTGAGTGTAATTAGTTACCACTGCCACCGGGTATATACCCACTGCAGTGTAAATAAATACATACATACATACTGTTTTTTGTAATTTTACATAATTTAAGTTGTTCATCATGCATATTTGTATATCTTAGTACTACGAATATAATATTATAAAACGGATCTTTCAGAACATTCTAAACAATAATAGGCACAGTGCCCATCACTAAATATTTCTAAGTGTCCAATACTAGTGCAATGACATAAAATTCACAGATATAGGCTACTTAATGTTTAGAATCCTTTTATGTCGGAAGATTCTGGAGTAATTTCCGTAGCCAGAACGAACCGCTTTGAGTAGCTAAAATTTAAATATCCAATGGTAAAAATTAACGCATTAATGTCATATGCATTGTGTTTCAATATAAGAGCACATTCTTATAAATATGCGCTTTATTCATATAATTTCATTCCACTTTTGGAATACAATGCATAGGCTAAATACACAGTAGATTGTGCTGATCTAATCAATTTCGTTTCACGTAACTATACACAAAAAATGTAAATATAGGCTATTATCTTAATTTAAATCACATTTATTTTCTCTATTTTCGATGTCCATAGTTGAAAATTCCTACGTTGACTATACTTCATACCGACTGCATTACGTAGCGATATGTTTACCAAGGAGTCTTGTTTCATCTTCCGAGTTGCTTATGGTTACCAGGCATGGAATGATTAAGTTCACTGTGTTATCGGAGTGAAACATTCGCTGCAGGCCAAGGGTTCACGACAAAACAAAACACTCATAAATTGCATGGTATCACTTCTAAGAAGTCGTTCTAATTATAGTTTGCTTAGCCAGGACATTTCACATGGGAAGAAAATGTAATATCATAACAATGCTTCAGAGAAATTACCTTGTTCTCCACCAAAGCATAGTACAGCAATCATTGTATGACAACAAATAATCAACATATAGAGAACTTTTATTATATGTTATTGAGTTCAGAAATACTGACATCACCAAATGATAGATTTAAATTAAAAAAATATTTCCTCCAACTTGTTCCTGTTGCAGTAAACTTTAAAAATGCAATATCATAAATTTAATGATTTCCATATATGTATATAGTAATAAAAGTCCGACGTGTAGATCTAAAGGTTTAGTCGAACTCTATTTTATGCCTATTTTTCTTTCAGTCTCAGAATGCCTAATGTTGGAAAAATTAAGTATACTAAAGATCAGTTGATGTCAGCAGTTGCAGCAGTTCGAGATGGTGAGAGAATTAAAACATCTGCTAAGAAGTTTGGTGTACCAAGATCAATACTCCAACGGTACATTAAGGGGCAGGATAAATCTACATTTGGTCCCAAGTCTGTTCTCTCAGGTGACGAGGAGAGGATGTTAGTAAATTGGTTATTGAACTCTGATAGAAAAGGTTTCCCTAGTAGAAGAGAAGACATTCATTTAAGTGTCCAGGAATTCTTGAATTCAAATAATAGAGTTACTCCTTTCAAGAATAATTTGCCTGAAAAAGGATGGTATAAAGCTTTTCTCCGAAGGCATCCTGTTGCTTCAGAGTGAACAGTGGAAGGTGTGACGATGGCGAGTTCAAATGTGAGTGAAAACAATATAAGAAAATGATTTCTTGACACTGAATCAATATTAAAAGAGGAAAATGTGTTCGACATATTGCAAGATCCAAGAAGGGTCTTTGATGGTGACGAAACTAGTTTCCAACTTTGCCCTAAAACTCAAAAAGTTCTTGCTCCCAGAGGATCTCAGAATGTCTATGAAGTGATAATGGGTAATGATAAAGAAGCCCTTACAGTCATGTTCACCTTTTCAGCTGCTGGATTTATGTGCCCTCCAATGATTGTGTACAATTACAAAAGGCTGCCACATGAAATAGCACAGTCAATTCCTGATGAATGGGGAATTGGCCTCAGTGAATCCGGATGGATGAAATCTGAAGATTTTTATGAATTTGTGGGCAAAATTTTTCATCCATTTCTTCTCAAAAATAAAATAAAATTGCCTGTTATCTTATTTGTGGATGGGCACAAAAGCCACATGACACTCCAGTTGAGTCAGCTATGCATTGAACTCAACATAGTTCTTGTGGCTTTGTACACTAATGCAACTAGAGTACTGCAACCTGCCGATGTTGCTGCTTTCCGGCCTATCAAGGAGGAGTGGAAGAAAGAGGTTTTAAATTGGCGGCGGGAGCATCCTTGTCAAGCCCTCTCAAAGCGAGACTTTTCACCAGTACTAAATGAAGTACTAAAGAATTGCGTAAAACCTGACACACTCAAAAATGGCTTCCGAGCAGCTGGTCTTTTCCCATGGGATCCCAACAACACTGACTTCACAAAATGTTTAGGAAATGAGCACAGTGCACCTGAAAATTCACAGATAAGAGATTCTGAAGGAGTTGTTGAAGATAGGCCTAACTAATCGTTGACTTTTAGAGAATTCTGTGAAGTTGTAGGAGATGAGCGAATTCCAAATTTAAGAATATTGGAAGCATTATTGAACAGGAAGAAAACAGTGAAGAGTTCTATGTTCTCTTTAGACTGTACGAAGTATTTCCTAAAAAGGATGAAAAATATTTTGAAAAAAGCAAGGTTCATAACATCTCTTTTTACACGATCTTCAGTGGAAGCTCTTAAGTTCGACAGAAAACAAGTTCGACAGAAAACAAGTTCGACATCCTATACTTCGACTGCTTACATAGGAGAATTCGGCACGCCCCTATACGGGCACTAAGAAATGAGTTTGCCATTTGAATGAGTATTGGTTCTGTGTCTTGTAGTGATAATTTTGTTAAAGGAAAATAGAATATTTTATTGATTAGGACATCCATATTTAATGACTGATTTTAAATTAATGAACTCTTCTTTTTCTATTTGAGAATTTTGCCTTTTGTGAGACGGAACTGTCGAAACTCACTGTGGTACTAGAAGACCATACATAAGTCTCGGGGCGGGCAGGAAATGCAACTACAGTACAGTATTCATTGCTGGATAACCAATAAGAATTTGTATTCATTTCACCTGCCACATCCACTACCCTTATTGGACTGAACTTTCAATTCTGTTCAGTCGAACTTAGGAGAGTCCATTGTACTTCTTTACCTTCTGCTTCACTTTTTTCAAAACCTACTGTTGGCGTAATAAGAAACCAAATGTTCTTCCTGTCGATTCCAATAGTGTCAGCACGTATTTTTGGAATCTCTGGCCGAAATGGGCGGTATTTCTTATTAGTTTATTATGCGTATACAGAAAATCTCCTTTCTACACCTGCTGAAAAGCCAGGCGAATACTTGAAATAAGGTTTACCAATAGAACCAATATTTTCTGTAATACTAGGATTACAGATATTTTTATAACACCAACCATCTAATGGAAAGTAGTTAATTAAAAAATACGAAACAATAAATTATCAAATGATGAACAAGCAAATGAACAGATGAAATAAAACTTAAGAATACTTCGTATTATATAAATTAATTGGACAAGTAACGTATAGATTCTATAAGTTTGATCAGCAATTGAGGACCGTTTTAATAAAACTCAACAAACGCCATTTTTTTCGAATTGCGGGTTTTGACGGATTCTGGTCAATTGTAATCAGAGGAAAATGATGCAGTGCTCATAATATCATAAAACTTAACATTTTCCGTTGAAAAGGGTGCCTCAATTCAGTGAGTTTTCACAAAACTCAACATCTCCAGTTCTTAAATTTTCACAAAACTCAACATAACCTCTAACTCAACATTTCACACATATATCATGTTTCACAAGCTACAATATTTTACAAAAATATAATACAATTGCATTTTGACAACAGTGATACATTTCGAATCTCAAATATTATATAATATTTTGTTGTTTCCTGCGTTAATTCAGTATAATTCTGGCCGCTGTTGTAAGTGCATGTATTGTGAGTAGTGATGAAAAATGGATAAGAACCCTAAGTATTCAAAATCCGTTCAAGAAACTGAAAGGGGCAGGAAGAATAGGAACAGAGTACGTTAATCTAAGGGTAAGAAATATACAGTTGCGCCTAAAAGTAACGACATACATCCAAACTAGACTGTAATCATTGAGAACAGGGAAAAAAGAAAACGTGCTGCAGGTTCTTTCTGCTTAACTGATCTAATTAATTTTCAAGACAATTTATGCAGAAATAGCACAAAAGTTGAACAGTATAATTTTTTGCAAAGATATATGAAAGTTGATCTAACTAAATGGCACAGAAGGACTTCAAAAGGCTAGAAAGATTTGTGTCTATTTCGTATTTCGTAAGAGAGAGATGATTTTCCAGTAGGCCTATGTGCTGCTACCTATAGAAAAGTGACAGGTATGTTATTAAGACATTACATAGGTAATTCAGGAAAAATGTTTACTCCCAGAAAAATCCAGAAATTTAACTCTTAGATAGTTTTCAGATTCTTGTAGGTCTCAGAATAAAAATTGCATAATGATTGCTATGCTTGTTAGTTATCTGGAAAGCTTTGAATCTTTTAAAGAAATTAAACATTTATTTCATGTCCTTGGAAAGCTATAAAATTATGTCTCCAGGCCATATGTTTCGATTGATAGAGAAAGAGCCGAGAAGACATGAATACATTACATTACTATAAGAGTATTGAAATTATTGCTATGTTTGGGGACGTAAAAGTTTTGGGCGAAGATTGGCATCGGCTACTTATGATTTGAAATCGATGGCAAAAAATGTTGTAAAAGCCAAATTACCATTTAAAATGTCCGAGATGAGAGTACTTACATACCAAAAAACTTGTAAGACTCGTGTAAAGTGTTATGTACAAAACATTTTTTTAGCACCAATAGAAATTCGACTGTTTAAACCAAGAAAGGCAAGTGCTTCTATAATGTCTAAAGCACCTGACCTTCCACTGATGAATCACATCAGCAAAAGCAAAGCTAAGAATATGAGAAAGTTAATGAGTTACTTCCATAATGATATTTCGGAAGAGGGCTAGGTATTTTATGACAAAGTTTTAAAGGGATGTGCCAGAGATTCTGACAATAGAATGGATTTTTCTGCACGATTTTGGTTTTCAGTGATTTGGGTAATGTATTGCACAAATAAATATATTTAATTCATGAAAATATAGAGATCCTGTAAGTCAATAACAAATTTTGAAGGAAAAGAAAAAAAAGGCTTGAAATTAGGTTTCATTGTGTACAATTAACTGGTTTTTAATTCAGTAGTACTTAAGCATTATTTAATAATACGTATTAATGTTCTTGATGAGGATTTTACCAGCTGAGAATGAAAAATAATTAAACATTTTAAGGTATGTGCATTTAAAAAGGTGGATATGTTGAGTTTTGTAAAATTCTTAACTTTTGTCATACTTTTTTCCAAATAAGTAAGATATCAATCATAGTTGCACTTTATGTCAATTAATGCATCTCTAAAAGAAAAACAATATCTATTTTTTCAGAATTACAATATCAAAGGTCTGAGAATAAACTAAAAAAAACGTTTCCTGTAAACTTTTTTAAGTAGCGTTTGTTCAGTTTTGTGAAAACGGTCCTCAATTAAACTTAACAAAATTAAACTTTCAGAATGAATAAATTGCAAATATAGATGGAGAGAAGACTGACGTAGCTACTGGAAGAAAGTTAACGTAAAATGGTTTTGTACACCACAAATCACATAGAATGTTTCAAGGATAGAACAAAGTTCCGCAACAGATGTAGCTCAGTCGGCTAAGGCCCTTGCCTGCAGATCCGGAGTTGCGTCCGGGCTCGAGTTTGATTCCCTCTCGAGTTAGGGTTACCATCCGTCCAGCAAAAGGAGGACATGTCCTCTTTTTTAAATCATTTTATTCTGTCCGGCAGGCATTTTAGAAAAATTTGAAATGTCCGGCATTTCGTATTTCAACTAGAATTAATATGAATATTGAACAATGTGCGATATTATGCATAGAATATATAACAAATGGTTAAAACCTATGAAAGAATTTTACTGCTTTCAATGGTTGAAGCTGGAGCATATAAAAACATAAAATATGATGACCTATTATAATGCATTGAATTTTTACATTCTAAAAACGTCACTATTCATGATTCTAAGCTATTTTATCAATTTTATTCTGCAATGTACAAAGATATGCCAATCAAGTTAATTTTGACAAAGATTTAAGTTTAGATAAACAATGGTGCAAATTCTTCAATTCCAGTAGTTATGCGAGCACTGAAACTTTCTCAGAATTGTTAAAAATATGTAAATTCTATTTATTTATCCCAAGTCACAATGGAAGTGCTGAGAGAGTATTTTCCCTAATATCTGCTCAGTGGACAAAAGAACGAAATCACATGCTAACGGAGAGGTATCATCAGGTATCAACAGTCAGAGGTATCATCATAGTGAAATATAATTTCAAGGACATGTGCTGTGAACAATTCCATAGTTATTTGTTACAAGATATGTTTGTGTGCTCAGGCTCTTGTGCACAAAGTGGGCTCCACCGATAAGTAGGGTACAGATGTAATACTGATTCAGCAAATAGTGAGAAAACTAAGGTGAGCCATTGTTTTTATCTTTAATTTTGTTATTACCAATTTTTAAAAAGTCCTCCTTTCTTCAGCAATGTCCTCTTATTTTAGATTCCATGTCCTCCTGTAGAATTTCTTCTCCTGGTAACCCTAGCTTGAGTTGATTACCTGGTTGGGTTTCTTCCGAGATTTTCCTCAACTGTAAGACGAATGTCAGCTAATCTATGACGATTCCTCGGCCTTATCGCACCAAATACCATTTTACTATCACCAATTTCATTGGGTTTAAATAACCAAGTATTTGATTCAGCGTCGTTAAATAACCAGCCAAAAAAACTCTTTTACTTAAAATCAGACACGTGATTTAGCTACGCTACGTTAAACTGCTTCGTACACGTTTAACAATTCCGCTCTATTGTCATAATGTGACTGTGAAGTGAATGAGGCACATTGCTTGGAAACTCGTTGCTATGAAGGTCTTGCTAGTTGGGTTTTATCTCAGGTGGTTTCTCTCTACGATACCAACTAATGCAAAGTTCAAAGCCTTGATGGGATTCCCCGCATCAATCACTGTCACTACCATCCTGGCATCAAGTCAACTCTATGCTAATTAGAAGCATTCAAAGCGAAACCGTACAGATCTAAACTCAAGTTTGGCATAAAGTATTTGTCTTACGGAACGTAGATTTAAAATATCCAAATAAGCGTTTCTGTAGGCAGATGTTCACGTGACTGCTTAAACACTTGTCACAACAGTTCAAATCGTTTGTCAAAATCCATTTTGTACTGTCACTTCGAATGATAGAAGTACAATAAGTCACGACAACTTTTACAGTTTGCGCCATAAATTAGTGCAAATACTTTAGACATAATATATACTGTAATTATATTTAGATTCAGGATAAAGCCAAACTATTTCGTGATACTTATGCTGATTTTATTTATTTTAGAATTATATCGCACAAAAACAATGTTAAGAATTAAACTGCCACCAGCTTGCTCATTGGGATCTGAGCTCGGGCGTGGGTTCCATTCCCGGTTATTGTGATTGCCTAGTTGGGCTTTTGCGAGGTTTTCCAGAACTGTAAGAGCAATGTCAGGTAATACATGGCGAATTCCCGGCCGTATCTGGCCAAAAACAATTTCGTTATCACCAATTCCATCGACGTTAAATAATAATAATAATAATAATAATAATAATAATAATAATAATAATAATAATAATAATAATAATAATAATACTTTATTGCCAGAACAAAGATACATATCGATTTATTTTTATATAAGAACTCTCTAGCACACCCAGAAAGAGTAAGTACCTTAGTATTTGATATAACGTCGTTAAATAATCGACTGAAAAGGAATATGAACTACTTTTATTGGTTATTTTACGACGCTTTGTCAACTGCTAGGGTTATCTAGCGTCTGAATGAGATGAATTTGATAATGCAAGCGAAATGAATACCGTATCCAGCGCAGGAAGTTACACAGCATTTACTCTTATTGGTTTAAAGGAAAACCCCAGAAAAAAACCTCAACCAGGTGATTTCTCTCAATCACTATTTCAACCCGGGCCCGCTCGTTTCAAGGTTACACATGCTAAGCGTTACTCCACATATAATTATTATATCTCGGAATATGTATTATATGTCTTTCTCGTGTTAAATTTTACCGTACCTGGTTAACATGTTTCAGCCTGTTATGGGCCATCTTCGGAACTAGTTGGTGCTGTGTTGTCTGCACAGTAATCCTACACAAACAACATATCTATACTAATAATAAATCTGTAGCCGAAATTTTTCTGGTAATTTTCGATTTTCCAAAAATAATTGGTCCTAACATATATAATTAACCACCCTGAAACAGAAAATCGCTTTTTTTTTAATTTTTGTTTGTATGTCTGTCTGTATGTTTGTTACCTTTTCACGCGATAATGGCTGAACGGATTTCGATGAAAATTGGAATATAAATTAAGTTCGTTATAACTTAGTTTTTTGCTATATGGCATTCAAAATACATTATTTAAAAAGGGGGGTTATAAGGGGGCCTGAATTAAATAAATCGAAATATCTCGCTTATTATTGATTTTTGTGAAAAATGTTACATAACAAAAGTTTCTTTAAAAATAATTTGCGACAAGGTTTGTTCCTTGAAAAAGTTTGATACGACATATATTTAATGAGATAAATGAGTTTTAAAATTAAAATAACTGCCATCTAAGGCCGTGTAATGAATTAAAAAAAAGCCTTCGTCTGTAAGGAGCCTTGGACAGCAACAATCGAAAGCTATGAAAGATAGCCTACAGAGAATGTTTCTGTGTTTGTATGAAGTAATATCGGAAGCTAAATTGACCGATTTGTACAATTAATTATTATTTCACCATTGGAAAGTGTAGTTTCTCTAGATGGACATAATGCTATAATGTTATTACAGTAACTTCTGATATAATATAATATAATATAATATAATATAATATAATATAATATAATATAATATAATATAATATAATATGTAATATTATATAATATAATATGTAATATTATATAATGTAATTTAAGTTATTTGAAGGCTTCACAACCATAGTGGGCCAAGCGCCATTTACTGAATACGTAGAAAACAAGGGTTAAAATTAAGTTATTAGCATAATTCAATGGAAACCTATAACAAGTAAAATAAAATTACACATTAAATCTAAATGATATCAATCTTCATTAAACTATGGTTGCATGTAATAAAAATTAAGAAACATGTTAAAGGAATTGTCATTGCACCAAATGAGTGTCTCTGGACCAAAATGATCGCATTTTAATTATTTGGATGCAATTTAAATTAAGTAACATATTAAACGATTTATCCTTCTATCAAACACGAATGTTCCCTGGATCAAACGTCCTATTTTAATTATGTAATTACTTTATATTTATTTCTAACGGATGCAGCGGAGCGCACGGGTACGGCTAGTACAAAATAAAATAGAAACATATTTCAAGGAAAACAACATCACAGAACTCAAAAACGACCCCACAACATAATAAAAAAACACAATAAACAAAGACAAACACACAATTCCAAGCAACATGAAACAACAACTAGAACGAATCAAACCAGAAGCACCTAAACTAAACGTACTACCGAAAATACATAATGAAAATATATCCATCAGATCATTAGTCAATCATCGAAACGCACCAACACACAAACTAGCCACATATATTAACAAAATCATAAGAAACAACATAAAATTCGAAAAACAGACGACAATACAAACCATCATAGACCTAGTGAATAAAATAAAATACAAACATATCCCACACAGTACAACATTAGCAACTTTCGACATAACTAACCTATACACAAATATATCCATAAAAGATACACTACAGATACTAGAACACATGCTCAAAAACACACCACATCAGAAGAACACATTACAGAAATCATCCACATCACAGACATCATCACAAAACAAACTACTTCACATACAATAACAAATATTGCATTCAAACCGAAGGCCTACCCATGGGATCACCCATTTCCAGCATACTAGTAGAAATATTCATACACAACAAAGAACAGACATATATACTAAACAAAGACAACAAAAAACACGCAGACAACATCATATATTGGCACAGATACGTAGATGACATACTAATACTATAAAAAAGAAACAAAAGACAGATCCAAAACCTGCATAAACACATAAACAAAATACATCCAAAGCTGCACTACACTTTAGAAATTGAAAACAACAAATCCATATATTTTCTAGACATCACAATAACAAAAGTCGACAACAAACACTCTTTCAAAATCTACAGAATACCCACAACAACACACATACACAACACAACACAAACAAGCTGCATTCCGAACAATGGTACACAGACTACTCATCATACCAATGAGCCAACAGGACTACAAAGAAGAGCTAAACACAATCAAATATATATCACAAGAAAACGGATATAACCTTAACATAATACATAACACAATAAGAAAGACAAAACATAATCACAAAAAGCATAAGAATACAACATAAACACAAGAACATAAAAAAATATATCACACTAACATACGAAAACAAAAACACACACGAGATTGCAACCTCATTCAAAAAGTTAAATTACAACATCGCATACAGAACAAATATTACTCTACAAAAGCATCTCAACACACAAACAACACAAACAAACAAACAAACAAATATAACCACACAGGCGTATACAAACTCAAATGCGACACCTGCAACAACTTCTACATAGGACAGACAGGCAGATCATTTCAAATACGGTACAAAGAACACATCACAGCCATAACAAAACTACAAAACTTCCAAATATGCAGAACACATCACAAATGCTAACCACACCTACATAGACAGAAACACAGATATGGAAATTGTACACATTCAACCAAAAAGCCAGAAACTAAACACACTAGAACAATTCGAAATATAGACACACAAAAACACAACGAAATGAAATTCTCAACACACAACCCAATTTCAAAACACACACACTCTTTGACTCCGCATTACATTACACAAACACACCCCCACAGGAAACACAAAGAAAGGGATCTGAAGATGGCCCAATACAGGCTGAAACATGTTAACTTGGTACGGTAAAATGTAACACGTGAAATAAATATAATACATATTCCGAAGTGATATAGTGTTATAGTAGTAATAAAGATGTATAATTATTATAATTCTATACTTTCTATAATATAATAATATGTCATTATATATATAATTATTATAAATAAATAATTATACATTAAAAGTATGGGTCTACATACAGAGTGCCCAAAAGACGTTACAGAAGATAATTATAGTAAATAGGCCGTGTCTCAAAGCTACATCTTACGATGAAGTGAACTAGACAGTTGTCTAAAATGCCGGATGTGACATCAGAAGTCATGAGCCAAATCTACATAGTGCATAGTAATAAAGTCCGTAGTACCTAGTAAACGAAAATGCTAGCTTGATTGACGACTTTTTCACTAAACATACATGGATACCTTATCAGCATTTTGGAAGTCAAATAATGTAAATGTAATGTAGAATAACACGTTAATTTTGACCATTGTCATTGTTAGTAACTTCTTTACAATATTTTAAATATTATTGTAATACATTAAGCCAGGTCTGGGCACATTACGTGATTCTGAGAAATGAGCGCTGTGTGCTTTAAAGAGCTGGTATTGCGAGCGCTCTGACGTATGCAAACTATACGTCATTCAGGGTCGGTGCAGTGGTGACTCTGCAGTATGATGGCGAACTTTGAAGACGGAGCTTCCGCTCATACACTAACCGTCCCGCTATTCCCAATGCTTTTAATGTATCATGGGAGGAGGAGTTCTTTTTGGTAGAGAGCAGTGGATTAGCAAAGTGTTTAATTTGACATAAAACACTCCAACTGATTAAGAAGTTCAATATCCAACGACATTATTCTTTACAACATGCTACAGCACTGATTATGACAAATATGTTGGTAATGAACGCCATAAATTAAGACAACTTAAAGAAAATGTTTCTCAGGGACATTATATTAGAGTATTTATTTGATATTTACATTGCATTATAGGTTATTATACATTTAGTAATATATAATTTTAAATTACACAAGTATTATGATATATCATAGTATAGTATATTACAGTTCATGATATATCATATATCATATTATATATCATAAACTGTAATATACTATACTATGATATATCATAATATTTGTATAATTCAAAATTATATATTACTAAATGTATTATAATAACTTATAATTCAATATAAATATTGAATAGATACCCTAATATAAATGTACCTGAGAAACATTTTCTTTAAGTTGTATTAATTTATGGTCATATCATATCACATCATATCATCATATATCATATCATATATCACATATCACATCATGTCATATATCATATCATATCATATCATATCATATCATATCATATCATATCATATCATATCATATCATATCATATCATATCATATCACATCATATATATGATGTCATATCATATCATATATCATATCATACCATACCATATCATATCATATCATATCATATCATATCATATCATATCATATCATATCATATCATATATCATATCATATCATTATCATATCATATCATATCATATCATATCATATCATATCATATCATATCATATCATATCATATCATATCTTATATCATACCACACCATATATTATATTATATATTAACAGGATGACAAGAATGCACTTAGTGATTCGGCTATGGGAATTAGCTACAAAATTTGCCACGAAACTGCAAAGGAATTGAAAACATTCAACGAAGGTAATTTCATCTAGCGATGTTTAATTATATTGGTAGATGAACTCTATCCACAGCAAGTAGGGGAAGTGGAGGCCATACGCCTGTCTCGTAGAACCGTGGTGAGGAGATTGCAGTATGTGCGTATGGGTTATGTAAATAAGGCTAATGATTTGTGTGTGTGCATAGAGCGAAGTTTATTCTATTAAATTAATAAGAGTGTTATAAATTCTGTACTGTACAATGGATTGATGTAATATCCTTATAAACTATTATGTACTGACAGACTGAATGACTAGAACAACCGTGGCTCTTGTTACATTAATGCAGGGAAGGTAGCTGTAATGCGAGTCCGCCACTGCGTGAGCGTTCTGCTCTTGCTTGGAATTGAAGTGCCTTGCGGAGCGGGAGCAGCTCTGGCCGACCAAATGGAGCCGCTCTCATGCCCGGCCCTGCATTAAGCCCTTATCTTTTCCACGTAACTCGTAATGAAACTGCATTAGTACCTGCACTACCTTCTTAATTCATTGCTGCACTGTGATATCATGGTTTTTATACAAATAGTCTATGAAGAAGCCCGTGATTTAAGTATACGTTTCCAAAGCTCCCTACTGTGTAGTGTAGTATGGAGTTAAGCTTTGAGACACGGCCATATTATTCATCCAGAGAAGTAAGAAAGCTCCTAATCAACATAGAACTGAAAAAAAAAAAACGTTCCTTCGAAGTTACAGATGACATTTTCGACTTGACGGTGTAGTACGATAAAGATACATTACGTCGAATGTATAAAAAAATGAAACGTCTGACATAGCTCAAGCTTACATCTTAGTCTGAGAGCAAAGGACTCCATTTGAGTGAATAGCATTTGTAATCTCTGCAAATCTAGGCCCGCTTATTTTTTTACTTCTCTAGTCTTCTGGATTGCCACAGGTGCAGTCAATTTGTAATGTTACGCCAACTTATATTTACTTTAACTTAGAAATACTACGTGTACATAGTGTCCTGGTGTCTAAGGAACCAACTCATAATCCCGAAGATAGTAAACGAGTATCCTCTACACCACAAATTGACCTCCAAGCCCATGATCTTAATTCTTTAAATTTTTGGCAATGAAGACATCTTAAGATTTCGGAGTATTCAAGACCAATACATATCACAACATCTCACCTCATCTCATTTCATCTCGCCAAAATATTGTAAAAAATTGGAGAAAATTGAAAAAAATGGTAGAAAATTGCAAAATTGTAAAAATTGTAAAATATTGTAAAAGTTGTAATTGTAATTGTAATCTTGTAAAATTTGACTTCTTCCACATCTTATAGCTTCATTGCTAATGTAAGATCTATGGAATATAATACTTACTTACTTGCTTACTGGCTTTTAAGGAACCCGGAGGTTCATTGCCGCCTTCACATAAGCCCGCCATTTGTCCCTATCCCGAGCAAGATTAATCCATTCTCTATCATCATATCCCACCTCCCTCAAATCCATTTTAATATTATCTTCCCATTTACGTCTCGGCCTCCCCAAAGGTCTTTTTCCCTCCGGCCTCCCAACTAACACTCTATATGCATTTCTGGATTCGCCCATACGTGCTACATGCCCTGCATATCTCAAACGTCTGGATTTAATGTTCTTAATTATGTCAGGTGAAGAATACAATGCGTGCAGTTCTGTGTTGTGTAACATTCTCTATTCTCCTGTAACTTCATCCCTCTTAGCCCCAAATATTTTCCTAAGCACCTTATTCTCAAACATCCTTAATCTCTGTCCTCTCTCAAAGTGAGAGTCCAGGTTTCACAACCATACAGAACAACCGGTAATATAACTGTTTTATAAATTCTAACTTTCAGATTTTTCGACAGCAGACTGGATGATAAAAGTTTCTGAACCGAATAATAACAGGCATTTCCCATATTTATTCTGTGTTTAATTTCCTCCCGAGTATCGTTTATATTTGTAACTGTAGCTCCCAGACATTTGAACTTCTCCACCTCTTCAAAAGATAAATTTCCAATTTTTATATTTCCATTTCGTACAATATTCTCTTCACGAGACATAATTATATACTTTGTCTTTTCGGGATTTACTTCCAAGCCTATCTCTTTACTTGCTTCCAGTAAAATTCCCGTGTTTTCCCTAATCGTTTGTGGATTTTCTCCTAATATATTCACGTCAACCGCATAGACAAGCAACTGATGTAACCCGTTCAATTCCAAACCCTCTGTGTTATCCTGGACTTTCCTAATGGCATATTCTAGAACAAAGTTAAAAAGTAAAGGTGATAGTGCATCTCCTTGATTTAGCACGCAGTGAATTGGAAACGCATCTGACAGAAACTAACTATACGGACTGTGCAGTACGTTTCACTGAGATACATTTTAATTAATCGAAGTAGTTTCTTGGGAATACCATATTCAATAAGAATATCATATAAAACGCCTCTCTTAACCGAGTCATAAGCCTTTTTGAAATGTAATGGAATATAATAATGAAATGTAATTGAAATAAAAAAACTTAAAGGAGCAGTCCGCGATAAAATTCCATATTTCGATTATATTATAGGATGTTTACCAAAGTAATCCTTGGATTAACGGCGTTTCTCGGATCTCTCTACGCCTTTTAGTTTGCGAAATATTAAAGGTCGTACTGCAAGCTCTGACGTCATAACCACTGATCGCTTCATAAGACTGCGTTGAAGTTCCGTTTGACATACAGCGTAGAACGAGTAAATATACATTCATACGTTACAGTCAGTTATTATTAACACACTTAGGACCTATCACATGCATGTACTGTAATAATAATAATAATAATAATAATAATAATAATAATAATAATAATAATAATAATAACTTACCCATTTTGAATTTCGTACTCATAGTGATTAGAACAACATGGGTCTGGTAAGGGTTCAAACTGAAAAGGTTTAATATGTCGATCCATTATAACCTAAGTCAACGCCTTCACTGAGTGAGTGAATGTATGTGAGACGTGAAATATTCGTTATCAATGGACTGCAAATACGTGTTTATCTCACGTCAACAATAAATTAGTACATGGTTTATATTATTCTATTGCGTCATAGTTGTTGAGTCACACGGTTTAGGCACGAAGCTATGTTTAGGGGAACCTCTAAAACATGACTTCACACAATCATAACTAAGTCCGAAATTCTGTTCACGTTTACTACGGCGAGAGAAGATTATTTATTTTAACACAAAGCGCTGCGCTGCACTCGCCGATGTTCTCGGTCTACTACGCAATCACACCAGTTCAGTGGCTGTGACGTCATAAGTATTTGTGCGGAGTCAGTAACTCAAGAACCATGCCTCGCATTGACATGCGGTAAATTACATTCTACTTAGATTGAAAAACGTGTTTGATTAAAGACAACTTAATTTTATCGCGGACTGCTCCTTTAAGATATTATACGAATGGCCTGAGAAGGCCTATCAAACAAATTTTGTGCCAAATTAATTCGCCGTTCTTTCATTCACAAGGGAAAAGGCACATGTATCATGTTCTCTTTTGCTTCTTGCTTATAATGGCGGTTCAATTGATTGATTCATTCATTCATTCATTCATTCATTCATTCATTCATTCATTCATTCATAGTTTTCTACTCAAGGACAGATCTTTCTTGTTTAGTGGTAACTGTTTCCCTCGCTTCTCTGTGAACATTTTTCCCCTCTTATGACTATTATTATTGAACTTCAATATTTTACTGCACACAGTACATCACAACAGCTCACTTCAGGTTGTTTTCTGAACTGGAATGAAACTGTTCATCGCCACGTGTTGGTTTTATCTCGTTCGAGGAATCGACTACGCTCGTGAATGCCAGAGCCAATCTCATCAGTAAGTTACACAATATTATCTACACGTGTTGTTCACTTTCATTTGTTGGGGCTGCGCTATCAGCACAATGTCATGCGTTAAACACAATATAATACAACTTCTATTGTTGATATAATACTTATGGCACAGGTATGACAATTCGCTGAAGAGCGATAAACATAAACTTGTCATCCCGTGGTGGGAAACCATGTGTTGTCATATACAGGCTGGAAGTGAAATAACCCTGCAGATTTTCAGAGCGAATAGCTCATGTTGTATGTAACGAAAAGTGTAATGCTATATTGGTGGAGAGTTCTTAGTTTTCTCAGAACATTTTTTTTTTCTTGAAATGTTAAACACACTCTTATTCCGAAACTAATCCCAATAGAATTGTGATCTTGTCATTATCAATAGAAAATTTAATATTAAATTATCCCTTTGGTTTATATCAATAGCGTGGACTGTTTTCGTGTAAATTTAATTTAAAAACCGATAATTTGAAGCCACTGAATGATTCGAATAGCTTGCAACATTGTAGCAAGAGAGGGAGGTGGAAGATAATTCACGTAAGGATACAGATCTTAGTTCATTGACCTCTTACATTTATATTACGAGACGAAACGAGATTAAGCCCAGTCTGTCTTCTCTGCTTCCTCCATAGAGGTGTAACTCGGTTCCCCAATTTGTTTTGATCATCGATTGGATCTCCAGAGCAACCTTATCCCTATATTTCTCTTCTGTTATTTGCCTGTCTATATCCTTCTGGCTTTTCTTGACTTTCCGCCAGACATTTCAGAGTTATTTATTAGTGTTGCAATAAATAGTATTAACACTGAGCGAATGAGGTAATTAGGGGATAATGCTCTTTTTGTATTTATTATATGCTTTTTTTTTCTATTTGTTTTTTTTTTATTTCGTGTGTATACGTATGTTTTTATAATAAGGAATTGAGTTGAATTGTATATATGTTTCACTGTGTGTTTTTTTTTCAAATCTTACATTTATTTTATTTTTATTATTTTTATGAAATTTGGTGTGAAATTAGATTAGTTGTAATTGTGATAATTAATGATCACAGTAGTAATAATAACAATCATTGTTTTACTATTTTATTGTTATTAGTATTCTTTTTGTTTGCTTTGAAATGCAAACTGTGCATGGTTATAGCATGAATGGCCGTTCAAGCTCGTGCGAAGGATCTTGTGTACATGAGTTAGTATAATTGTGTATCAATAAATGTACTTCATTCATTGATTATATTACGAGAAGAAACAGAAGTATGTTAGCGGCGATGTTACCAAGCTGTTAAACTTCCAACTTAATTTTCTAATGAACCATAGGCCTACATTTACTCAGAAAACGTAATATAACTTTTCTATTCATTTAAGGGTACCCTATCGTCCTTTCCAATCTGCAGAATTCTACCACTTGCACCCGGTATAGTTAGGTAATATTCGAAAAATCTCGGCAACATTGAGAAAAATTAATAGATTAAGAAAAATTATTCACTATTTTGGTATCCTACGAAGTTACTTGACTGTCATACTTTACGACTGATTTACCTCGAATTAGTACAAGCTGTATTCTTACAATACGGCATTATAGGATGGGGTAGTGCTTATAGTGGCTCCCTCATGCTAATAACTCCGCTACAGAAAAGAATAATAAAAATATATCTTAATAAACCTCATGATTATCCTTCAGAACTGTTGCATTCAGAATTTAAAGTATCTGACTTCCATAAAATTTATAACAATGCGTTATTGAATTTCGTACATAATAATCGAAATATGTTTAATTTATATTCACGTAAATATAAAACCAAAAGATGAGACAATATATAAGCTTGAGAGAACATAAATGCACCACAATTGTAGCATATAATCACAGTATGGAAGTTTGCTCCAAGGTTTTGTAACAATATAATAGCTTAATTCCCAAACATACAATTTGCTAAAGTTCCTTATTTAAAAAGAAAATCTATTAAAATTGCTGTTCAGAGAGAAAACTTAAAGTTCAAGTATTGTGATAGCTCTGTTTTTTCTTTTTTCACTTCTTACTCTCTTATTTAATAAAATGTCTTAATATTATGTGAAATATCCCCTGACAAAGAAACTCACTTGTCTTTTATTGATTACGAAAAAGCTTTCGACCGTTTGACAGAAATAAGTTCTTTCAAAGTTTGGCAGATGATTCAATTCCAAACCCAATTATAAGAACAATTTAAGAATTTTATAACCACAATATTATCAAAATTACTATTGGATCAGGACATATCGAATGGAGACCGATAAACTGTGGAGTTCGTCAAGGATGCCACCTCTCACCAATTTTATTCAATATATACATCAACTCCATCATCAGACATTGGCGACTAACAATTCATGGAAACATCCCGCTCTTCCGAAATTGTAGGCCTACTCTAGATACATTATTATATGCAGACGATCAGGTTCTTTTTGCTACAAATGAAGACGAGCTGCAATACTCAATATATCACCTGAATATAATAGCACAAAACTTCAATATGAAAATTTCACCAAACAAAACAAAAATTATGGCGTTCCAAGGTAAACAGCCAGTTTGGAGTAAAATTTGCATTGGAATCCATACGTTAGAACAGGTAAACTCATTTAAATATTTAGGTTATAATTTGACATATTTACCTGTTACTGATATATCTGAAAATATTCGACATTTTAATGGAGCCTTAAGAACCATCAACCAGGTTTTCACAACACGAAAACCCAAAAACATATCAGGTAAAAAGCATATAAAGTTCCAGCAAGACCTGTCCTCATGTATAGTAGTGAGGCCTGGACTTCCGAAACTCAGATGTTCAACGCCTAACAACTGCGGAAATGAGATTTCTAAGGAGGACTGCCGGCTACAGCTTGCTTGACCACAAAAGGAATGAACTAATTACAAAAGAATTGAAAATTACACCTATTTATGAACATCTCAACTACTATAGACAAAAATGGCTTAAACATGTCAATAGGATGGACCGTTCCAGACTCCCAAGACAAATTCTCCGCTATATACCACATGGAAGACGATCTTTGGGACGCCACCTGCAAAGATGGACGGAGATCGTAACAGGCCGCTAGGGCTAATACCTGCAAGGCCGATGATGATGAATATCCCCTGAGCACGAGTATGTATAACTTACTCTTTCTGGAAATGCTAGAGTCCTTTTATATAAAAAAAGCAATCTGTGTCTTTGTTCTGGCAATAAATTATTATTATTATTATTATTATTATTATTATTATTATTATTATTATTATTATTATTATTATTATTATTATTATTTGCAAATGCCAAGAATAAGCAGAACACAAAAATCACAAAATCGTTACTAACTCTCACAGTGCCTTCTCAGATGCTATCACATTCATAGTTTGGAGCAGTGTTTTTCTCCGATGCAGTTATATTGTTGCCACATTTTAATTACTCTTTGTCATTCAAGTAATAATAATAATAATAATAATAATAATAATAATAATATAATGTGGAGACAAGAGGAAATAATATTAACGACACTGTCTAATATTCCGTATGAAGAGGACAGTGTAATTTACCTTGAGGGCAGCAGAAGTCAATGTGAGGCTATTACATTAGTATTTCTGTTCACTTGAGTTTAGGAGCAACTGACCTAAGACAACACAATATAATAATGGCAGCTGATAAATATCCATGCCTGAGGTGAGATTCTAACCCTCGTCATTAGTCTCTATGCAACATAAAGCAATGTCTTTGCCGCTATATTAGCCTATGTACAGCTGTCAAAAAAAAAGTGGCCGCACTCGTGAACAGCGAATATTTTCAAAGTCCACTTCGGGTCGCGGCGATGTTACACGATGCATGTGCTTGTACAAGCAGTTCCGTAACTGTGAAAGTATTCTATATCTGCGCCTCTTAGACCAGCGGTAGAGTGCTTGTTTAAAGATTCAAAGGTTGTAGGTTCCGGCATTATTCAAGTTTTCATTTTATTCTTTAATCGTTCTTTAGCGATGTAAATGTTATTCAAATTATCATTTATATTCAGTTATCGTTCTTTATGGATATCACGTTATTTATATTTTGTTATCGTTCTTTAGAGATATGAATAAAATTCAAGTCATCATTTGTATTCTGTTATCGTTTAATAACGATATGAATAATAATTATTATTATTGTATCTCCAATGGGGGTTAACCCTATTTTACATATGTATGTTAGGGCTTAGTTTCATACACAAAAAAGATAAGCATAAAGAGAAATGGAAAAGAAAATTAAATTAGCTTACGCGATGTAAACAAAACATAAACAATCCGTAAATTAGGCATTGCGATTGCAAAACAAATATCAGTTATCAATTTGAAACATACAAAAACATTAACAACACACATACGTAACACTTCTATAACACAAATATGCAGCTTTCCGTACCACACATCATAAATTAATACACAATAGTCACACAGACACAATCAAACTATAATTACGACATTGCGACGACATCAAGCATCCCATAACTGACTCACATACATAACAAATCAAGCATCCGTTGCAACGCATACACTTCAACATAGTAACCACAATTTTAAAAGTTACAAATTTGGCTCCAAGAAGAATAAATAGGACACTGTTACTAATTACTATTCTTCTACAATTTCTTAAATACATCTGTAATAAATCTTTGAAATTCCGATATGAATAATATTCACGTTTGTTATATTGTTATCGTTCTTTAGCGATATAAATAATATTCAAGTTATCATTCATATTGTTTTCCTTCATTAGCATTATAAAATAATATTCAAGTTATTTATATTGTGGCTGTCACAATATATTAATGAACCTGATGTTAATTACTAAAATAATCGTAAAAGAGAAAGGAGCCATTGTATATAGTTTGTCTCTCTCAAAAACAGAACAAAAAAAGAACATAAAAAGCACGTGGTTGTAGTCGAACGCAAGACCTCATGAATAAGAGGCCTGAACGCTACCATTATGCTATCGATAACACACAGAATACTTCAATTATAACTGTAGATATCAGGCAACGTGGTCCAACAACATGTAACATCGCCTGTCTCCGAATTGTAGCGAAGATACCCGAAGGGAACTTTGTTTCAGGAGAGCGGTCACTTTCTCTTTTGACAGCTGTACATGATAGACGGAAGAAGAGTGACGTAAAATGAACAGATTCTACTTTAAAATATCCATGCTCAGCTAGTCGTGGCGTGCTCCATTTTAATCTACGAGGCGATGAAGATATAAGCACAGTCTAGTATATACAATCACGAAGCTCAATACGTAGTAAATATGCATCCCTAGATAGTTACTAAGCACTAGGATCGCTAATATCGCCACATTACAGAAAATGCGAAATAGTTCCGGCACAGTCTATTGTTCCTAGCACCCTCACAACTCAAACTTCGTGACTGTATATACTAGACTATGATATAAGTATGTGTTTTACGTGAAGATAACGAAATTTTACTTGTGTAATGTTTGTTCAGGGACATTAAATAGTATCACTACTACAAAAAACACAGTGCCAGAGGAAAATCATTGTGCCTATGTACATTCGCATCTTGCCATGGTAGAAAACCATAAACCCTATAAAATTGGGCAAGGCTGCATCTGTAGAATATTGAGGTAATTACACCCCAAAGGTAACGTAGTTGTTATTTCTCATAATGAGAGTTAATTCGTTTATATTATCAACAGTAATCTCACTAGAGGTTTTGATTTATCTAGAGAAAATCAAAACTCGAGTGGGATTTAATTGACTATTACAAGATTAGAAGAAAGTATATAAAGATTAGAAGTAACGAAGTACTCCAATACAATAAAATATTAATTTACTTACGAAAATACAACTGTCTTGAAATGTATTATTGTACCACCTCAACATTACAAATATGGCAGTAGTGTGTTATGATTAGCCAGCGACCTTGACGATTTGCTGTTTTCTTGTTATCAGTTGTGCCAACTATGGAATCTTCATTCAACTCTGTGGACGGTTACTAGTCAAGAAGGCTTTGTTGATTCAGTTTCATTTTTATTAAAACATTTGCATTCCACTTCAATCATCCGGATCCCAGTAATCAACGTCACTTGACGTATGATTTTCAATAAATCTTAATATTAAACAATATCTGATACGTGATTATGCACAATATCATATAGCAGAAGCTGTAACATAACCTAAATAATATAAATGAATGTTAGAAAAGTTTTAATTACGGGTGATGAACTAAACAAGAAAAGTTTTAATTAAGAACGATGAAATAAAAAGTTACATGAATAATTGTAAAAGGAACAATTATTGAAAGTAGGCCTAACATTTTAAAATTTGAATGTTTTAGTCGTTGGTGTATTCCTCAACTTATTCAGGACTTCCGAATGGTGCTCTTTATTTATTTGTAAATAGGGTTTCAGGGAAGATGCGTAGCTATGACAAGTGATCTTTATTAATTCTTGTTCTTGAATCCCAATACGAGTCATATTTTAAATTGCTGTGCATCGACTGGAGTGGTTTGTAATTTTCTGTTTTTTTGACGTTCGGACCAGTGAAGTTTGAAATGCTGGCAAGAAAAGAAACAAATGCTAGAGTAGTGATAAAAAAAACAAATGCTAGGGAAGCGATGAAATTAAACAAATGCTAGGAACGCGATAAAATTGTGCGATAAGCAGCCATGATTGGTTGAAAGACATTCTTTCGTACCGTTTTATTGGTCAAACGTAGTATGACGTAGTAAAAGTTTATTAATCAGTGTAATACATAAACATAACGTAGCCATCGAACACAATATAGATATAACTAAATAGAAGTAAAGTAATATAATACTAGTCATACCCGTGCGTTTCGCTCACTTGTTAGAAATAAATATGATCTAAATATAGTTTTGTAATTACTTAGTAAATAGGCCTAATAGCTTTTTTATATGTTGTAAGTAGTTTGCTCCTAAATCACTTTGAAAATTGTATTTAAAACTATGAATTTAACTGTTATTATCATGCAGTACGTCCTGGAGTTGTTCAGTCAATTCTACTTTTAAGATTTATACTATATAAGGCCTAATAGATAATTGGTGAGCGTCTGAAATAAAATATACTTATAAGAACTGAGAGTTCTTACTCGCAGATGGAAAAAGACTTAAAATTACATGATAAACCTACGCTTCAGAATAAGGTGCAACCACAGTCTACTATACTGTATAATATTTCACTGAGCTCCATACACTGAAGTCCACATCTATGGAGTAAAGGTCAGCGCGTCTGGCCGCGAAACCAGGTGGCCCGGGTTCGATTCCCAGTCGGGGCAAGTTACCTGGTTGAGGTTTTTTCTGGGGTTTTCCCTCAACCCAATACGAGCAAATGCTCGGTAACTTTCGGTGTTGGACCCCGGACTCATGTCACCGGCATTATCACCTTCATCTCATTCAGACGCTAAATAACCTTAGATGTTGATAAAGCATCGTAAAATAACCTACAAAAATAAAAATAAAAATCCATACACGGAAATAGAAAACCCGAACAAACATTACGGCCTGGTCCAAATCGAAAAGGCATTGACTGTGCCGTATTTCGCATTTTTGTGAAAGCCTATGTAAACTGTGAAATGTTCGTTACCGGCT
Source organism: Periplaneta americana (assembly GCF_040183065.1). Classification (NCBI taxonomy): domain Eukaryota; kingdom Metazoa; phylum Arthropoda; class Insecta; order Blattodea; family Blattidae; genus Periplaneta; species Periplaneta americana. Next base: position 126,436,978 of record NC_091132.1, on the reverse strand, counting down.
GTAATAAATGTAAATGGCTAAAATACAACAATTTGAATAATAATATGGGACAAGGAGACGTTTGTAGTACTATAAATTGTAAGAAAAATATGTTAGTTATCCTTCTTCCGAAAGATCCAGGAAGGTGAGTTTATAGAATATAATATATATTTTATGAAAATAATATATAAACCTTATGTATTTCATATTGCAAGGAAGGAAGGAAGGTGTTAATTTTTTCAAAAGAACACGATATCGAAAGCACAATACATTTTATGGTCTGCTAGGGAAAGAGCCTATGATGAGGCGATAGTAGCTATCATGGTGGTGAGCAACTATCTATGGATGCATATTTTAACTGTTTATGTTTGCGTATTTAGTAAGTATTAAGCTTCGTGACTGTATATACTAGGCTGTGGTGCAACTTCGATATCCTCCATACCACACGTGATAAAAACGTACTTAAATAGTTGAAAATAACCTTAGAATTACAACACACCACTCTAGAGATACGCTGTGGTCACTGAGAAAGTTATATAATAATTAATGGTTAACAGTTCTATGTAGTCCACAACCTTCATACTGAATAATAACCAAGGTAACATATTTAGCATGACCTGTGGCTTGTGGGCCATCCAAAGCCACATGTGTTATTGAAGACCTGCAATTTTATATATATATATATATATATATATATATGCATTGTAATTACACGTTTGTGTTTTTAACTAATTGACAATAAGCGTACATTTACATGAGAAAAGAAATTTTGATGTTCCCAAACCATGTTGATTTTAATATGTTTTATGTTTATCAATGTATATTGTATTTTTGATCATAGAGGCACATGTATTTATTTAGGGATAATATTGCAGCATAAAAAGTTGTATCTGATGATGTCGGCATGACCGACGAAAACGTTAATACAGTATTAAATTATGTAATATAAGGACTTGTACCTTACACATATATAAAGTAAATTCATTGACTGAAAATAAATCTCTGTATTGTATAAGTTTTTATGTTGACCTCACTGTGCATCTTTTTTTTCTTTGTTAAGTTTATTTATACACGCTTCAACATCTGTGGTCATGTCGCGTGTTTAGAATGGGTGGGTATACCAGTAAGCCGTTTTTTACTCTTGTTGAGTTCCTCTTTCTATTGTGTGTTGTAGATGACTTGTGTTCATGTGACTGACTATAGAATTTGATTACTGCTTTTGGCAGAAATGAAATTTCTGAGAGGATGCCTAGGAGTCACAAAAAGGGATAGATTACGTAATGAGGACATCCGAAATCTTCTAGAAATATACGTATTCAACAATAAAGTAGATAATTATAGACAAACATGGAAAGACCAAGTAAACAGAATGAACAATGAAAGACTACCTAAGAAGTTTCTAAATTATAAACCGAAAGGCAAAATGGACATTGGAAGACCCAAAAGAAGATGGTTGGGTCAAAGAGACGCGACAGACCGAGAGGTCTAATGCCTGAAGAAGAAGAAGAAGAAGAAGAAGAAGAAGAAGTAGAAGAAGAAGAACTGTCTGTCTGTTTACGAAGATTTCCCCAAAAGTTATACCAGTAGTTGAATTACATCCTAGTTCAATATCTGTGTGTGGATTCATCTGGAAGTGAATGACAAGTATTGTGGTAATCGCGCTAAAAAGAATTGATTTCTATTAAGATATAAGCTAAAATAACTTCTGACTTGGAATATTAAGTTAGTATCCATTTAGCAAGACTGTTAAAGTCGAAAATTATTCTCTTTACCGATTGAGAGACTGTTGATATAAGGCTTGACAAATATTCTAAAAATGTAACCATATGTACTCTTATCTTTGAATGGGAGAGTGCAGAAAAATGTGCTATTTCTATCTGTTGAATTTCCCGATAGGTAGATACAAAGAGCTTTTATGTAAAGATATGTATTATCATCTGCAGAAAACCCTTTCATTTCTCATCTCATACTTTACAAATTTATTAAGATTTGCACTTGCTGAATCCACATGTTGTACGTCTTGTTTCCAAAGGTCATCTAGATGCAATTATTCTCTTCAAGCTGTCTTAATACTCTAATTGCTAAAAAGTATGTTGAGCAATTATATCTTCGTCATCATTATCATTATAATTACCATCATCATCATCATCATCATCATCAACCACCTTATGCCATCTTTTTTTCTTTATTATCTTTATGATCATATAATAATCTTTATTATTACTACTAATATATACTTAATCCATATTATCCACTTGCTGTTAGTCATAATGTCATTATGATAATGATCATCATAATAATCATAATAATCATCTTACAACTTACTTACTTACAAATGAATCCTATAGATTCAAAAACCTCTATATCCACTTTCACTAATTGAAGGATTTTGATAGAAACTGGTTCCAAATAGAGGGAATTTTCAACCTAACAGTGACTTTTAACAAACCTCTTGCTTTAAATTTAATGGCTCTTTTAATTCAAACTATATAAATCATTAGAATTCATTCTTAGCAAGCAATATGTAGGCATAACTCAATTATGAACAAAATGGTCTTTAGGGGGTTTTGAATCTAGAGGATTCAAATGTCCTTTAAGGATCCCGGAGGTTCATTGCCGTCCTCACATAAGCCAGCCATCGGTCTCTATCCTGTACAAGGTTAATCCAGTCTCTACCATCATATCCCACCTCCCTCAAATTCATTTTAATATTATCCTCCTATCTACGTCTCGGCCTCCCAAAAGGTCTTTTTCCCTCCGGCCTCCCAACTAACACTCTATATGCATTTCTGGATTCGCCCATACGTGCTGCATGCCCTGCCCATCTCAAACGTCTGGATATAATGTTTCTAATTATGTCAGGTGAGGAATACAATGCGTGCAGCTCTGCGATGTGTAACTTTCTCCATTCTCCTGTAACTTCATCCCTTTTAGCCCCAAATATTTTCCTAAGAACCTTATTCTCAAACAATCTTAATCTCTGCAAATCAAGATTTCAGGTATAACTCCCTGTAAAGTTGTTTTGAATAATTTCGAAGGAAAAATTGTTCCGGAGCCGGGTATCGAACCCGGGACCTTTGGTTTAACGTACCAAAGCTCTACCACTGAGCTACTCGGGAACGGGTACGTTAAACCAAAGGTCCCGGGTTCGATACCCGGCTCCGGAACAATTTTTCCCTCGAAATTATTCACTCTTAATCTCTGTTCCTCTCTCAAAGTGAGAGTCCAAGTTTCACAGCCATACAGAACAACCGGTAAAGGAAAGTTGAGGATAACACAGAGGGTTAGGAATTGAACGGGTTACATCAGCTTCTTGTCTATGCGAATGACGTGAATATGTTAGGAGAAAATCCACAAACGATTAGGGAAAACGCGGAAACTCTAGTTGAAGCAAGTAAAGCGATAGGGTTGGAACTAAATCCCGAAAAGTCTAAGTATATGATTATGTCTCCTGACCAGAATATTGTACGAAATGGAACTATAAAAATTGGAGATTTATCCTTCGAAGAGGTGGAAAAATTCAAATATCTTGGAGCAACAGGAACAAATATAAATGATACTCGGGAGGAAATTAAACGCAGAATAAATATGGAAAATGCCTGTTTTATTCGGTTGGGAAGCTTTTGTCATCTAGTCTGCTGTCAAAAAATCTGAAAGTTAAAAAAAATAAAATAAAATAAAATAATAATAATAATAATAATAATAATAATAATAATAATAATAATAATAATAATAATAATAATAATGTATTCGAGTATTGATGTGGGAAGTGAATAAAATTCGTAGTTCTGAAGTTAAGTAGAAGTCATGACATGGACAATTTATTCCTTACTTGAACCTATGATGTTCTGTGTATCCTAACCTGAAACTAAGCTATATGTCCATTAAAATAATTACATAATTATGTAGCATATGTGGTGAAGATGTTGTAGGCAGAAGATCTAAGAACAATTTAAGCACCGCAAGATTATGATTATGATTATTATTATTATTATTATTATTATTATTATTATTATTATTATTATTATTATATCTAGCGAGAAAAGGGGAATAAGTAAAAGTTACTTAATGAACCTGTTCAGCTTATCTTGAAAGTTTACTATTTGGAGAGGATTAGCCTCAACTTCTGTAATAAAAAGAGAAGAAAAAACTTAGTCTGTAAACTTCGAGAAAGGTTAAGTTACTTTCCGGTTGATTGCCTCTCTGCTCTGTATTTCACAGTTACAGCCATCTTACGTAAACCACATGGAGCGTTGATACGGAACAAGCTACCGCTGTGAAATTAGACACCGATAAATTAACTGAAATATTCTGTAGAAACTTTGTGGACAAAGTGAAAACTTCATAGGCTATAAAATGTTTCCATCTATATCCAGCTTTCTTTCTTTCTATTTTTTTCTCATCAAATGAATTATGAACAGAAAATATTTTGATACTACAGAAAATTACAGAATTAAACTTTCAAGATAATTTTAATATCAAAAATTTTATAAGTACCCTTCTATTTGCAGATGATCAGGTTCTTATATCAGATAATGAAGATATCTTCCAAAGATCAATTTTTGAATTACAAACAATTGCTGGAGAATATAACTTAGAAATATCTGTCCAGAAAACTAAGTCGATGGCCTTTCAGGGAAAATTTCCTCTCAGATGTAAACTATTAGTACAAAATCAAGGAATTGAACAAGTAAGTTCCTTTAAATGTTTGGAGTGTGATCTATTATATATGGGTGAGACAGATGCAGAAAAGAAGATAGAAAAATTTAATCGAATTTGTGGAACTATTAGGAGAACTCTAAAAGGCAAAGTTACAAAGGAAAAATACATGAAATTCTATAAAACAATGGCAGTTCCATGAGGATTATATGGCAGTGAAACTTGGACACTTGTCCGTAGTAAAATACAAGCAGAAGAAATGAAATTTCTGAGAGGATGCCTAGGAGTCACAAAAAGGGATAGATTACGTAATGAGGACATCCGAAATCTTCTAGAAATATACGTATTCAACAATAAAGTAGATAATTATAGACAAACATGGAAAGACCAAGTAAACAGAATGAACAATGAAAGACTACCTAAGAAGTTTCTAAATTATAAACCGAAAGGCAAAATGGACATTGGAAGACCCAAAAGAAGATGGTTGGGTCAAAGAGACGCGACAGACCGAGAGGTCTAATGCCTGAAGAAGAAGAAGAAGAAGAAGAAGAAGAAGAAGAAGAAGAAGAAGAAGAAGAAGTAGAAGAAGAAGAACTGTCTGTCTGTTTACGAAGATTTTCCCAAAAGTTATACCAGTAGTTGAATTACATCCTAGTTCAATATCTGTGTGTGGATTCATCTGGAAGTGAATGACAAGTATTGTGGTAATCGCGCTAAAAAGAATTGATTTCTATTAAGATATAAGCTAAAATAACTTCTGACTTGGAATATTAAGTTAGTATCCATTTAGCAAGACTGTTAAAGTCGAAAATTATTCTCTTTACCGATTGAGAGACTGTTGATATAAGGCTTGACAAATATTCTAAAAATGTAACCATATGTACTCTTATCTTTGAATGGGAGAGTGCAGAAAAATGTGCTATTTCTATCTGTTGAATTTCCCGATAGGTAGATACAAAGAGCTTTTATGTAAAGATATGTATTATCATCTGCAGAAAACCCTTTCATTTCTCATCTCATACTTTACAAATTTATTAAGATTTGCACTTGCTGAATCCACATGTTGTACGTCTTGTTTCCAAAGGTCATCTAGATGCAATTATTCTCTTCAAGCTGTCTTAATACTCTAATTGCTAAAAAGTATGTTGAGCAATTATATCTTCGTCATCATTATCATTATAATTACCATCATCATCATCATCATCATCATCATCATCATCAACCACCTTATGCCATCTTTTTTTCTTTATTATCTTTATGATCATATAATAATCTTTATTATTACTACTAATATATACTTAATCCATATTATCCACTTGCTGTTAGTCATAATGTCATTATGATAATGATCATCATAATAATCATAATAATCATCTTACAACTTACTTACTCACAAATGAATCCTATAGATTCAAAAACCTCTATATCCACTTTCACTAATTGAAGGATTTTGATAGAAACTGGTTCCAAATAGAGGGAATTTTCAACCTAACAGTGACTTTTAACAAACCTCTTGCTTTAAATTTAATGGCTCTTTTAATTCAAACTATATAAATCATTAGAATTCATTCTTAGCAAGCAATATGTAGGCATAACTCAATTATGAACAAAATGGTCTTTAGGGGGTTTTGAATCTAGAGGATTCAAATGTCCTTTAAGGATCCCGGAGGTTCATTGCCGTCCTCACATAAGCCCGCCATCGGTCTCTATCCTGTACAAGGTTAATCCAGTCTCTACCATCATATCCCACCTCCCTCAAATTCATTTTAATATTATCCTCCTATCTACGTCTCGGCCTCCCAAAAGGTCTTTTTCCCTCCGGCCTCCCAACTAACACTCTATATGCATTTCTGGATTCGCCCATACGTGCTACATGTCCTGCCGATCTCAAACGTCTGGATTTAATGTTCCTAATTATGTCAGGTGAAGAATACAATGCGTGCAGTTCTGCGTTGTGTAACTTTCTCCATTCTCCTGTAACTTCATCCCTCTTAGCCCCAAATATTTTCCTAAGAACCTTATTCTAAAATACCTTTAACCTCTGTTTCTCTCTCAAAGTGAGAGTCCAAGTTTCACAACCATGAAGAACAACAGGTAATATGACTGTTTTATAAATTCTAACTTTCAGAATTTTTGACAGTAGACTAGATGACAAAAGCTTCTCAACAGAATAATAACACGCATTTTCCACATTTATTCTGCGTTTAATTTCCTTCCGAGTGTCATTTATATTTGTTAATGTTGCTCCAAGATATTTGAATTTTTCCACTTCTTCGAAGGATAAATCTACAATTTTTATATTTCTATTTCGTACAATGTTCTGGTCACGAGACATAATCTTACACATAATCATCATCACCATCTCAAAATTAATCATCATTATTTTCGTCATTTTCATCACCATCATCCTCCTTCCCATCAACATCATTATTATTTTTATCATCGTGATTCTTTTCTATCTTATTACTTCGGTTTTCGTCTTCATTATCATCATCACCCTGATTATCACCATCGTCCTATTCATTTTCACCATAATAATATTTCACGTCGTCCTCTTTATCCTTTTCCTCCAAATAGCCTACTATATTCAGTGCTCTAAATTTAAGCCCTTTTCCGTCTTTCTTTCGTTTTATATGTGATGAACAAAACGGTTGTATTATAGTTTTAAATGCTTCGTAAAAGCTTTTGCGACTATGGATTTTTTTTTTCGCTACAACTTGTTAGTATCCTGTATATTCTTCCATTTTTTATTTGTTAATCTCTCGTGTAATGCAAGCCAACTTAAAAATTCTCATCTCGGCCACCAGTAATATACATAATTGCTTTTATATCATCGGCACTGTTACAGTTTTACATAGCGTACACGAATTTCTATCTTAATTTATTATACGTACAGTTTTGCATGCCTTATAATAATTTCATTTACAGAAATCTTTACATGAATTAAATAAAATACGTAAATTATATGGTCTAAAGATATCACTAAGAAAAACAAAGACAATGGCATTTAGAGGAAAATATCCAGTGAGATCCAAAATTATTTTAGAAAATCAAAGTATAGAACAGGTGTCTAGTTTCAAATAATTGGGCTGTGGTATTAGTTACAATACGGAAAGAAACATTGATTCTAAAATAAATAAATTAATTTCAGACGGTATGTGGAACAATGCAGAGAACGTTCAAATATAAAATTAAAAAAGAAACAAAAGTAAAAATGTATGAAGTTATGGCGATTACCACAATATTGCATGGATGTGAAACTTGAGCTCCAACGAAAAAACAAGAAGATAGAATACAGACGGCGGAGATGAGGTTCCTCAGACAAGTTAAAAGGTGTACAAAACTTGATAGAATTAGAAATGAGGATATAAGAGAAGAATTAAAAGTACAGCCTTTATTGGATAAAGTCAGGAATTACAGACAAAAGTGGATTGAACATATGAATGGAATGAGTAAGGAGAGATATCCATTGTTAGCAAGAAATTATCAAGCAAGAGGAAGGCGTAATGTCGGGAGACCTAGAAAACGTTGGGCTGATGAATCATGAAGTCGCAACAGGCAATTGCCTAATCCAGTGATGTCAAAGCAAGCGCATTTTTCTGACCTTGACGTCGTGTTCGGGCATCAAGCGCTAGATATGGAAGGAGGAACGATTATGTATATGGATAAGGAGCCTGTTGGATTAAGAAAACAGTGGTGTACAAACTTCTAACAGAACGTGAAATTTTACGTCGTTATATTATATGGCTATTTGCTGTTTGATATTATCTATATTGTCTGTAAAACAAAGTGCTAACACCAGTTTCTTAATATTGCAGTTAATAATATAATAACGAGTTAAGAAGGAATATTCACATAAATTTCATAGTAGTAAAATTATACTATATTAAGTGAATGAAACATCATTCATAAAGAAAGTGATATCCCAAAGAAAGAGATTAAGTATGTTGGAATTGATATTGATGGTACCTTTAGCCTTATAAAAGTAATCAATAAACTAATTAAAACAATATTACAGTACAAAGCAAAGTTACCTAGGTATATGTTTCAACTGTAACTAATATTACATAACAAAACTCTCATCGCATTATGCTTTTAAGGTGATGTTGGTGCGCAACTTCCTATCATCACAATATTAAATTATTTTCCCAAAATCTGCTGAAGCTATAGAGCTGACGTTTTTACGACGCTTGGGCACATATCTTTATTTATGATGTAACAGTAGTTCCTTTGTTAATTCATTATCTTACAAACATTTTCCATGCGAATATTTTCAAAATATTTAAAACGCATCTTCAGTAATACATATCTACGACATATTACATTTACGAGAACATTGTTTCAGTACCTGTAAGGCTACTAAATAAACATATCTGAATATTTCACCTTCCTGTAAAAAGTTGATAAAATACTGCTTTTGAATAAAAAGGAAACTCGTGAAAAATGAGCATTAAAATTGAAACTTAAATTCTTATAATGCACTTATACTTCTCAGACAAATCAAAAAATTAACACGGATAGAGTTTTAATAAGTACTCTTCCCTTTATCCATTGAATCAGTGCTGGCCATCCCTGTATTAGGCTCTACCAAGCGGCATATACTACCTCTCTCGTCTGTCTCTTTCCGCTGTAAAACGCTCTGGCTCTCCTGAGCTCTAAAGCGCGCACTTGCCCATATGGGCATCAGTTTACATGACTGGCCTAATCCTTGGAGTGACGATGATGATGATGATGATGATGATAATGATGATGACGATGATGATGATGATGGTGCTGTTTCTAATTGTTTTCTTTTATGATTTTGTTTTTTGTAGCAGAAATCAGTTAATGAACATAAAATATAACTGACCTACCCATTATATATACAGGTTGTAACAGGACCTCACTGACAAACTTCGAGGAATGATAGATCACACAGAGAGGGTCATTTTTTCTTACAGAACATATGCTCGATGACACGTCCTTCATGAGTTATGTACCCTTTTTAAAAGCGCATTCCGCATCACATATGTTGCATAAGTGTGCGCCTTAAGTTCTTATCATCTCTTTTACACTGCTGTAGTTTGTTATTGGTCTGTCTTGTGCATCTTTAAACCGTCTTACCATCCAATAATCCAATACAACACTGCCATGGTTAACAGAGTTGTAAGATGAATGCTGCTGAGGTGTCAAAAATGTAATGAGGCACTGTAACAGGGTATGTAATTTTAACACCTGTTTTAAATTGTCAGAACATAAATGCGAAGTTAAATTTCATTTCTGTAAAAAAAAATACTGGACATCTAACTTTTATATGCATAGTTCCTAAAGGAAGTTGCATCGAGCATATGTTTCTTAACAAAAAAATGATCCTCTCTGTATGACCTACCATTCCTCAAAGTTTCGTCGGTGAGGTCCTGTTACACCCTGTATACATACAGTACATACATGCATACATGCATACATGCATACATACATACATACATACATACATACATACATACAGAATGAACAGTAAATAATGTCATTAATTTCAGGGAGTTATACTTTTAGACATTTCAAACAAAAAGTTAAACACAAATTTGCTTGTTTCTGCTCCTTTTCAGAGAAAAAAAATTACGTTATATGAACATAATGTTGTAGCATATTTTAGGAAAGGTACTGAATTAATTCCCAATATGATCAGTCAATTTATCAGAGCAATGTATTATGATAATAAATTATTGAAAGAATTTTAATTTAGTCCTTTAAATGTGCAAACATTTAATCTGAACACATGTAACTGTTCGTTCTGAGAAGGAATTTTAAAATGTTATATTTGTTCGGAACAAATTTCTGCACACACACTTTTCACAGTCCACATTCGAAAGATTCCTCCAAAGTACTGACACACATAAGCAATATTGCCATGCATCTTTTGTCAGAGGTAGAATGCGTCACAGTATGAATAAATATCTATTCTAGTCCAACAGAAAAAAAATCTAAAATTAATTAAAGGCAAGAAATCTTACCCCAATAATAAACTGCCGCTGATATAAATAAGCTATCTTAACCTTACATTAGACCTCTAAATGAAAGGCTAATCAGATATCGGTAAGGGGATTTTAAGGGGAGAGGATGGTATTTTTTTTAACTTTTTTCCTATTTGGTGTAAAATATTAATTTTTTGTATGTAGAGACCTCATAGCTGTGGCAACTCAACCAAATAAAAATATTACAAAAAAATTATTTGCGGGCCAAAATTTGAAAAAAAGATATATATATATATATATATATATATATATATATATATATATATACACAATGCAGGATTGTACTAAAACCGATATACCTAACCGTTTTCAAAGATAGATTCAAACAGTTTTTTGCAATGTATTTGCAAAATCAGGTTCTACAAACTGTCTGTAGCAGAATTTTGATATTAGTCCCTACGTTTGCAAAATAAACAATTAAAATTTAATAACAATTTTCTGATTTCCTGTCTTGCAAACAAACGGACGCATTTTTTAAATGAAATCAATTAACAAAATTCTGTTACAGAGAAAAGTTTCCTATTAGTCTAAAGAATGTGTGCTCTAAATTCCATGCATGTATCTTTAATTGTTCAGAAATTATATCCATTTTTGTCTGGCAATGTAGGAAAAAAATGATGTTATGGGAAACCGAAAAAAGCGGGCACGTGATGTAAAAATCCATAGCGCATGAAGTTAGAAATGACGTCTCAACATCCGATATGGGCACAAATACCCACAAAATGTTATGCAATGCATTCCACACATATCAAAGGGTATTTTAAAGAAAAATTTTTTTTTTGAAAATTTAATTCACCGGAAACAACAATAAAAGTGCGCGAGTGATTTAAAAATCCATAACGCAGGAAGTTCAAAATGGCGACTCAACATCCGATAACGGCACAAATACCCACAAAATGTTATGCTGTGCATTCCACACATATCACAGAGTATTTTAAAGATTTTTTTTTAATTTACTCATTTTTCACCAAAAAATACCATCCTCTCCCCTTAAGGAGGTAAAGTGGTTACTGTAAGTACAATTAACTTTTATTACTTACGCTCTCAGCATTGAAAGTTTTGATTGTAGGGGAGACTGTTGTACCTTGAAACACTTTTCACATTTTATTTATTTATTTTTTTTAAATTTTGGGAAATGAAGTTTTTTAAATGAAATATGCTTGAAATGATTATCGAAGGTTGCTTTACAATGTCTTGTATATACAGGGTGTTTCAAAAATAAGGGGCATAATTTCAGGTATGTATTTCCCACATGTTTGACAATCAAAATAGTTCATTACACATGTGTCCGGAAATGCTTTATTTCCGAGTTATGGCTTTCACAACATTGAAATTCACCGGAACGTTTTTCTTCCCGCAGGTCGTTGCCGTCAAAGGAGACATTAAGAGGGCACTCTGACAGTTCATTCCGAGGCGAAGGTTACATTCAGTGTTGTGTAGGCGTAAGACTGTGCGACATGTATTCAAATCAAGAGCTGGCAGAGATACACTTCATGTACGGTAAGGCGGACGGCAATGCTGCGCTGGCTCGTCATCTGTACCAGGAGAGGTACCCACAGCGACAATGTCCAGATCGGAAGACATTTGTACGTCTCCATTACCGTCTGTGCGAGTATGGAATATTTAACTCTCCTGGTTTGGGAAGGTGACGACCAAGATCTACAACTCCAGAAGTACAGGAGGAGATTCTGGAGGGGAGGCTGTGAACATGACTCCTTCTATCAGCACACGAAGGGTAGCGTTGCAAGTCAATGTTCCTCATACGACTGTCTGGAGACTGTTGAAAGAGTATCAATTGTATCCTTATCATTTGCAACGTGTACAGGCCCTGTCACCAGCAGATTACCCTGCACGAGTTAGGTTCTGTCAGTGGTTCTTGCAGCAGTGTGGTGTAAATCCGAACTTTCCTGCCTTAGTATTATTTACAGATGAAGCACTGTTCATACGAGATGGCATAACAAATTTCCACAATCAGCATGTATGGGCGTATGAAAACCCACGTGCAACTGTTCCATCTCATCACCAGGTACGGTTATGTTATGTTTTTTATTTAACGATGCTCGCAACTGCAGAGGTTATATCAGCGTCGCCGGATGTGCCGGAATTTTGTCCCGCAGGAGTTCTTTTACATGCCAGTAAATCTACTGACATGAGCCTGTCGCATTTAAGCACACTTAAATGCCATCGACCTGGCCCGGGATCGAACCCGCAACCTTGGGCATAGATGGCCAGCGCTATACCAACTCGCCAACCAGGTCGACACCAGGTACGGTTCTCCCTCAACATGTGGGCCGGTATCATTGGTGATCGATTAGTTGGACCCCATGTACTTGTAAACAGACCTGCGGAAATAAAAACGTTCCGGTGAATTTCAATGTTGTGAAGACCATAACTCGGAAATGAAGTATTTCCGGACACATGTTGTAATGAACTATTTTGATTGTCTACATGTGAGAAATGCATACCTGAAATTATGCCCCGTATTTTCTAAACACCCTGTATTTTCCTGTTTTACACATCTATTAAGGATGAAAAAAATGAAATGAAGTGATATGTAATGTGTTCTAAGGTACAACAGGTTCATGTACCTTGGAACATACCATCTTGTGGAATATATGTGAGAATATAGCTGTAAAAACTGACAATCCTATTTAAAATGTAGGGTAAACATTGGTAATTTCGTGAAAACTAATTTAAAATGCAAATGTGTAAATATATCCTTATTCCGATTTTTTCAGTCAAAAGACGAAAACTTGCTGTACATATCTGGAGACATAAAAGATTGGATACGTTCTTGAATATGTGCCAAAAACCACTTTTACAACATAAGTTGAAAGGTTGGTAATTTCGTGATAACCTTGGTAATTTCGTGATATTGCATTGATAATTTCGTGAGAGGTAGAAGATTTGTGGAAAAATTCATTAAAGTCAAATGAAATTCTCATTTATTGTTACAAGACTTCAAACATAGTAATTCCGTCTAATATTCATAGCAAGAAAACATAGAATTACATATCAACACATAATAAGAATGAAATCAAAGTAAAAATTGAAATTGAAAAGGGATCTTCTTTGCCCTGAAAGGGTGAACACTTTTATTACGGACTTTACTGTAGCCCATATTACTAGGGTAACTCCAAAAGAATTGCATAACGTTTGTTTAAAAATTATATTTTTATCCTACAGCTTTGCTATTTTCACAGAATATAGATGCATCCTTAAGGAACAAAATGCCACTTTTCCACATAATCCCTGTCCCTTTCAACTGCCTTACGTAACCTAGGAACGACGGCCTGTAGACCAGCACGGTAAAAGTCTGGACCAACACGTCTGAGCCACTCTTTAGCAGCGTGCACAAGGGAGTCATCTTCTAACTTCGTTCCGCGAAGGGATACTTCAGTTTACCAAAGAGATGGTAATCGCACGGTGCCAGTTCAGGACTGTAAGGCGGATGTTTCAGTGTTGTCTATCCGAATTTTCTGATCTGGTCTGTGGTCTTGAGACTGACATATGTCTGTGCGTTGTCGTGCAATAGCAGAACATCCTGCTTCTCCCGATGTCGTCGAACACGACTCAGTCTAACTTGAAGTTTCTTGAGAGTTGCCACATACCCGTCACAATTAATGGTGGTTTCGTGTGGCATTATGTCCACAAGCAAGAGTCCTTCTGAATCGAAAAACACAGTAGCCATAACGTTTCCTGCCGAAGGTGTACTTTTGAATTTCTATTTCTTTAGTGAATTTGCATGATGCCACTCCATTGGCTGCCTCTGTCTCCTGTCCAAAATGGTGGAGCCATGTTCCATCTTCTGCCACAATTCGTGCACGTCATCTAGCACTTATCATTGACACTTAGCATGATAACAAATCAAACAGAAGCTACACTGAACCCATTGCGTCTCCGTTTTCTTTTTTGTTATCACATCTTGTCTTCAGATTTCTAAAATTCCTATTGTAATACATTTTATACCATTTTAAAAATTATAACACTTAATGCTCAACAAAATTTCGCCTCAAACAGCTAAGATTTCTACTAGTAAAGCTAAGCCTATATGGCGACTACAGATGTATCTAAAATTCCAAAAACATTTCCTAAAATTTCATGAAGATACAATAAAACTTTGTACCAAATATCATATGCTTACCTTTAGTAATAAGCCTGTAATGTAATTACAAACATCCACAAAATTTGTATGCCTGAGAAGTCGACGCAAACTTGCTCTCTCCAAACATAAAAGCTCACTGAAGCAACTACAATAGTCATACAAAGCTTAGCTGTATGTTTCTGAAAACTGGACAACATATGCAATCCCTTGGCGGAAATTTGGATCTCGTAACACCATTGGTTAGTTCACAAAAAGGCAAAGAAATAGTATCACGAAATAACCACTGCCACGAAATTACCAATGTTTACCCTATTTGCCGTCATAAACCAGAGCAGGCTTCTCTGATTTAGGTTTTATTTGCTCGAGAAGCAATAAGTGCTTCAACAGATTTATTTAAAAAATCCGGATCAATTGGGGGCCTCTTAACTCCAGACTTACTTCGTGACATGATCTTACAATAAAAGAGAAACAAGAACCGACAGTATAATGTACCTCGGAACATGTTCCATGGTATAAGATGTTTTATTTATTTATTTTATTTATTTATTTATTTATTTATTTATTTATTTATTTATATTGCTAATAATTGTAACATAAAGGTACAAGAGTGTGCACGTTTAAACAAATATGGCTCCCAAAACTAGAGATTGGAATAAATCATGGAAATTAAAATATGTTATACTCACCAGATTATAGGGAACACACCATATTGATAGATATTAACAAATACAATCTGGTTTTGTGTTAAAACACATATCAATGAACAAAATGCTTACTTTTGGTACTAAAAAAAATTGTTTTGCCCACAGAACTCACACTTTGCAATAAACCAAACCAAAACTATGACCAGTGCTACTTAGCATCTTTCTCTACAATCTACTTCAGTTTGAGTCCTCTAGGTAGCAGCAAAAATTAAAAAACAAAAATGTTCAGTGGTACACTGTGCTGAAGGTAAAACAGTCTCTCTTACCGCTTAAAAAAATTGTAAGTTGAACATCAAGGTCGGAGTAACGGCGGACGTAGGACAATATAACTCCTTTGTGAAACTGACGCCTCCACTCTGTTTATATATCACTATTCACAAATAATAAAATTGTACGACTATAGTAGAGCCTACTGCTGCTGCTGCTCCTGCTGCTGCTACTACTATTGCTACTGCTGCTGCTACTACTATTGCTACTGCTGCTACTACTACTACTACTACTACTACTACTACTACTACTACTACTACTACTATTACTAGTATTAAGTGGTAAGAGTAGTAGTAATAATTAAAGTGGTAATGGTAGTAGTAATAACATAATAGGGTAGTAGTAGTAGTAGTAGTAGTAGTAGTAGTAGTAGTAGTAGTAGTAGTAGTAGTAGTAGTAGTAGTAATAGTAGAATAACTAATAGTAGGCCTAACAGTAGTATAGCCAGGCAACATACATTTCATTGTGCGTAGAAACCAGCTGCTTCTACCGGTCACACTGGAGTGAGCATGAAGTCATGTAGAACAATGACGTCATGCGGGAATTGCGAATTAAAGTGCTGTATTTTGAATGTTGCCCGTCTATAGTAATCTATAGTAACACTGGTAGTGATAATAGTAATTGTTATTGTAATGGTAATAGAAGATTCATAATAATATTAACAATGATAGTAATTGTAGTAGTGGTTGTAGTAGTAGTAGTAGTAGTAGTAGTAGTAGTAGTAGTAGTAGTAGTAGCAGCAGCAGCAGCAGCAGTGACGGTAAAGCCAATAATAATAATAATAATAATAATAATAATAATAATAATAATAATAATAATAATAATAGAAACAGTGGTAGTAATATCAATAGTTCATTCATTTATAGTTTTCTGGTCAAGGGCAGGTCTTTCACTGCAAACCCAGCATTCCTCTATCTTTCCTATTTTCTGCTTTCTTATTCTCCGCACATGATATATATACCACATTGTCGTCTACCGTCTGGTGAAATTAAAAACATCCACTCTCTATCACTGTCAAACTCAATAAATTCACTGTAATAGAGGAGCAACAATAGAGCTGTGAATAGTCGATGTTTTCAGTTTTAACATGCATGCATAACAATCCGCGATAAAGCATGATTTGTTTGTTTCTCCTTATCTTTTCCTACTTTCTCTGTAACGTAGGTCAGGCTCGGAGATATTTTGTGTCCACAGTAAGTGCCTGGTTGAGTTATTTCGAGAATTTTTCGCCAACTGTAAGACAAATGTCAGGTAAATCCTCGGAATCATCTCGCTATAACCAATTCCACCGATCACAATTTATTGCGCAGTTGATACTACGTCGCTAAATTACCGATAAATGTATGCAGATATTCAGGGATAGTATAATAATTATATGATAGAAGTGGAATGGGAGTTTTAAAAATAAACCAAACTGCTGGAAGGAGACATCCTCCTATTTTGGTTTGTCAACCATAAACCTCACAACGTCTATGTGACGATTCCAATAGCGGAATTTTGTTAGCGAACTGACCACTTAAGTAGAGATAAACTCTTGCCAACTACGGTGCTTGTATTCTGAGGACAGTAGATATTTATATGTAGATTACTTATATTTTTAAGCATTTTATTTATAGTTTGTTCCATTGTTTATCCTTAAATTTGGGGTAGGAAAAACAAACATTTTATTGAAATAAATACGAGACTCTTAAACAGCAATTTACACAAACATTAATCTTACTGGAAATTTTTAACGTGATATGTTACACTGCAGTGATATAACTTTCGAGTGCATGGCTCTTCATCTCAATTTCAACAGAGTACGCGGACAATGCATATGGTCCCCACTTTACGGTATAATCTCTAAGTGCAGTTTGATATCTTCTTTATAGCGTAGACGGCAGTAATCGAAGTTAGCACTGTTCCACGTTACGAGACACAAAAAGAATTCGAAAACAAGATTTCGGTACCGCAATTATTGCAGTATTGTATCCATATTGGTGATGGTTTTAAAAATATTCCATTTACTAATTAAAAATTAAAAAGGGATATACTCGTAGTAGCATTTTAAAAAGTTCAGTGATTTATGCAAGTCAAATATGTAAAATAGAAGTTCATAGAAATTTACTGATTGATAAGCAGGCAGCGCATTTTCCTTCCCAAACAAGTTAGGAGAGTTATCGGTTAGTATATCCTGGAGTTTCAGGGTTAAAACTCCAACTTTTAATGCTTACGTCAAAACGCTACGAGTGGTAAATCCTAGTTCGGTACATAATAACAATAATAATAATAATAATAATAATAATAATAATAATAATAATAATAATAATGACGTGACATGACATAATGTCGCTCATTAAATAAAACAACGTCATATCTGAAAATGACGATTTTTCAGGAGAGCAATTTAAAGATTTAATTTCTCTGTAACTATAGTAAGAAATGCTTTTAAAATATGGCAGGGATATATTTGGGTGAAGAAACTTTTTTTTTTAAATATAGGAACATAGAATTAATTTTAAAAAACAATGTGCGTATTCTTAGAGCTATTTATTTACTAACATTACAACTTGTGACATTCTTGCTACAAAAATTATCTTCATACAGTGGCATAACTCAAAATGTGACATTGTCGTCAGTAAAAATAATACGCTTAACAATTACTGTAAGCTTGCGTCATAATGGAAAATACGCCATTCTTAACACTGAAGAAAACTGCGTTCAACAATAATATGTTTGCGTCATAACGGAATTATCTACTTAAAAATACCGGTACAGTGAGAAAATAAAAGGATAAGTACGTACATAACTTAACAAAGTGACATTCCTGACAGTAGTATACAGAATTGAATTAAACATTTAAATGCTACTGAAAAGTAATCAGAACTATGTATAATGAAAAACTAAAGTATTTCCTTTGTTTTAACATACTTTCCATTCATAACATCAATGGTTAAATTCTCTTCAAATCCATCTCGTAAATTTCGAGGAATAACCAAGAAACTAAAACCCAGACATAACTGTTATCACTATCTCGAAAATTTTTGTCTCATTAAGTTACGGGCCCGTTACAAGTTGGTATAGAATTTGGAATAGAATTTCAAAATGTAATTCTTTTTCAGTAATTCCATAAGATCCTCTTTCTTCTTTGAAGCTAATCCTGGTTTAATGTAGAATGCAGATTTGAAGGTAACATTGTCAGGAATAATCTTATTTTTTATTACAGTTACTTCTTCGAAGTCACCTTGTATGATAATTTATAGAACATGGAACATGGACAATCCTTTTTCACTTTAATGGCTCTTTAGTTTTGGAATCGATTCTATGTGCTTTCGAATCTCTTCATGTATAGCTGGCTCGAGAGTTCGATATTTCTCATGTTTCCCTCTAAGGTTCGGTTCAATTACTGTGCTAGCTACCTTATTCCGTTTTTTTTAACTGCCCGAATTGGACGGTCATTAATATCTAGAGTATTTTTTAAAAATACCGTACAGACTCTGATTTTATGATTATTTTTTCTGAAATAGAAAGTATTATGTTGTCGTTGACTTCTCGTGCCCCCAACCCGGGTATAACGATATCGTGGAACAATAGCTTCCATTGAATTGTTAATGTATTCCCTTTGCTTGTTGATGTCCCCTAGAGACCAATATTTTGAAAATAACCGAAGTCTCTCTTCATCTGTAAACATGTTTGAACACTTAAGTTTGCAGTCTGTGTACATAGTGGTTTAATTTTTCTTTGTTCTCTTATAATTTTATTTTTGAATGCGTTTCATATGCTTGTCCACTATTTCTGAATTTTTTCAGAATATTCCGTTTCCATTGGTCAACATTCCTTTTGCGTTTTATGTTTCTTCACGGTTCTTACCATAATGGACACATCTTGGGTACTTTTTTTGAACTGTTCATGGTACTGAATTCGAGTACATAGAACTGTTTAACAACTTAGAAATAGTTTTTGCCATCATTCGAGTACGACTGTTATCCTCACTTCTTCGTCACTTTTTGGTTCGTAAGTAACATCATCCAAAGAATCGTCAAAGACTTCAGAAGCTGTATCGTCAAATGATGAAGAATTAGACGATGAATTCATGCAGGATGAAGAACTGGACATTTGTGAACAAGAATTGTTTACAGTAGCCACAGGACGTGGAATGTTGGAAACCAGATTATCTGCAGGAAAAATAAAAAATAGAATTGTCGAATTATGATTCCACTGATATTCAATCGCCCTGACTTCAATTCCCATTCCCGCTATCCAATGTGCAGTATGACTAAGGACTGGTTTGTTTTGATTAGTGGTAATATTATCTTAAAACATTATTATAACCAAAGTCTGGCTCCAACAACAATTTTCTAATAAACTTGACTTTGAAAAATCATAATAATTTTAATACTAAAAAATTTGCAAACCAAATCCTTCCGACTGCATTTGCTTAGCAGGCCCATATTCCAGGACAACTGATTGCTGTTCTTCAACCAAGGATTGATTCGGAATATCATACATATTGTCAACATTTCGCTCGTTTTCTGTCATAACTAATGAAACTAACATTTTCCCTCGAGGAAATATCATAACCTACAAAAAAAAAAAAAAAAAAAAAAACGAAAAACAGCAAAATAAAATCAATGGGTACTGTGTGATGTAAAGTAACTTATATCAAAATTATGATAATACTTTTCTGACAACAGTGACATAACTACAAATAAATCAAGGTACTTTTACATTTTCGAACTACCCTTCACAATAACACTGACACATTTCCATTTAATACATCATGGATAGTCGAGGTACACAAGGAGGTTTATTGACAATAACGTCATAAGATGAAATAGTACACTTAGAAAACTGATTCTTCAGATCAAGAATGTCATATTTCAGAATAATACCATCGCGAATTGGGTTAGTGTATTTGCTGAACAGTGTCATAAGTCTTAATAATGCGTTATTCATGTATAAATAATCATACTTACTTCTTTTAAGCACCGTCACATAACACAATAAGACACTTTTGAATTTCAAGACATCATTCTTGCGCAGCATCACTCGCACAACTGAAATAATACAGTATTGCTACTAACAAAGAAACGGAACTGCCATGGCACAAAAATGACACTACTGTTCTCTGGCGGCGAAGTAATCAAAATTTAGATGTGACGTTCTTACAGTTAAAAGACTAGAAGAAAACAAACTGAACCATGTGAATAACTCGAAAATGGTGATTTTTGAGATATGACGTTGTTGTATTTAATGAGCGGGGTATTATAATGTAATGTAATATAATATAATATAATATAATATAATATAATATAATATAATATAATATAATATAATATAATATAATATAATATAATATAATGTATGATATGATATGATATGATATGATATACAAATTAGACAAATATAGGGTTGCACTTCGCGCAATTATATCAACTTCCATACGAGGCATCCATGGTACTTACAAAAAAAATCTCTTGGACTGTTACCATCAGTGAGGAAAGTGAGACGGTATGCGCCGGTATGGAATACTGCCACTGGTTTCTATGGCCAGAAAACATGCTTAGTGAAAAATGACATACCGTAATGAAAAAATGTGATCCGTAAAAATTTGTTTATACATTTCTTCACAGCAAAGAGTACTATCTGTGTGCTTCTTAAATGTAAACCACAGCCTTCTGGAACTTATATTCAATGTGTATTTAGACACGTTGATTTGATAAGTCAACTCCTGGAATGCTTACAATGGTAGTATTTCAGGTATAGAAGGCTTGTGGCCTGTAGCTTGTGGTGGCCATTGTTGCCAATTTAATGACTGTGTCATTTTTGTTGCACTTTTTATTAATAATTAAGTAAGGCACTTTGAAGCTTTAACATTATTTTAAATCATATATCTCAAAGGACATTGTAAAATACTCTAGTAAGTAACTGAAGTGAGTTGAAATTGTTTTAAGAAATTTAATGCGTTTCGTAAGTTTCAAAGACTCGCGTTACTGACTGTACAAACATATCATTTATGTCTATGTTGTAAGGGAGAGGGGGTACGCCTTTTTAAATCGAGATATGCCAGAGGAAAATCTTTGGTTAGTATACCGCCTCTGGTTTTTTCCCCACTTCCCTCACCGGTTACTATCACTTACCTATCGTTAACATTATGTTCTTAGACTACAAGGAAAAAGAAAAATGCATGCGTTCATTTAACCCTTGGACCACAGTGATACATATTCTAGGGCTTCGTAAGTCAAAATACAAAACTTCTCTCTGACTTTTGTCTCGTACACTTCCAGTTTTCGTAAATTTTGTAACAAGGTCATTTATTGTAGGACGACAATGAACTTTTAAACAAAGACATTTTTTGGTAAACAATTTTTTCACTCTCACATGTACTGACTGATAAACTCAGCAATAGATTTTGCCTCTTTCAATAGGAACTATGTAAGTCCAATTGTAATGTAATGTATATGCATTAGGCCTACCTCGTGTCATTTCAGGTCTAAATGCCAGCCAGTGTACATAGATTATTCAATGAAGAGGAGCTTGGTGGTGAAGTAAATACAACAGGTGCTCTATATCACAATACCATAAATGCTAGGTGACCATTTGGTATGTGGAACTTAACCAGCGGCGCTGCCATCTTATGTTGTTACTCTGTGGGAAAGAGAAAGACATTGTCTATGACGTTCAGCGTATTCCGAATCTCACCGGACCGGTGGACAACAATAACGTCACGCTGCAGCGAAATAGGAACAAAACTACTGGAAGGTTCAATGGCTATCATGGCGGCTGTATAAGTTGCTGTCTGTGCTACGTTAGCAAGATTTTGCGAAATTTCCATACTGTCATCTCGTTCAAAGAAAAGAGAGTATAAACAATTTATTTCTTGAACCGGTAGTAATAATTGGTCCGTTGACATGTTCGCTCATAAGCCATTAACATATTGTTTTTACTTTGTGCTCATTACAAACAATACAGCAGAACACACCGCCATGACACAACAGTGCTCGATGTCATTCGTCCGCTAATTCCCACCCTATACAAGAACCAATCAGATTCACTGATGGTGGCTGATGGAGACTGCCACCACCTCTGCAAGCTGATGGAACCGGTGCGACACCGGTGGAGCATCAGTGACGTCATCGTTGAAGTTCGGAACACCGTGATGCCAACAGATTGCTCAGCGCTGAGATTCGGAATACGCTCAATGTATTGTGTAAGTGACGTAACAGCGGCGCGGCTACGTGCTGTGAATTAGTACAAGCAACTGCCGTTCCACAAACAGAATGGATTATTCCACGATAGCATGATCATAAACAAAACATGTCATCGTGGATTAATGATTCTTGGTTAGTCAAGTATGGGCAGATTTTGTTCTAGACGGATCACATTTCATTTGCTCGAGATATTTGCACTAAGAAAAGTACACTCGAAATGATTATTACCTAATATTTTGGCATTCTTAGTGATTTTCTCTCTAATATTTGTTTACCTTGCTGTCTAATCATCTTGTTGTCTTTGAACAGACTGTATGCGCTAAAAAAAGAAACGTTGAGTAAATGAAAGTTTTTACTAGTTAAAGAAAAACACTTAAGAGATTCTTATTGAGGGGATCCACAAGTGGCAAGGGAGGCGCCCTAGGGAGTAACGATAACGCAGCGAAGTTCCTTCAAACTTGCAGGTGCTGTTGCAGATGCTAAGCCACAAATAGTAGGGGCGTAGACGAGGAGTTTCTCGCAGATTTCGCCTTCGAAATTGGTGGTAGAAAATGGCCATTTTCACGCTACGGCGCTTTTAACCTCAAAGAAATTCAATTAGAGTTTCAGGTGTTAACAAATCTGATTAAATAACACGAGAGTCCAAAGTAACAGGCATTTTCACAACAACAAAGCTTCGTAAGCACTGTAGGCTATAGAGTTACTGTGCTTGTCGAAGTTAATTTCAATTAAGTCATTCTAAATTTTTATTCCTTTACAAAATTGATCAAGTTTCTGAATTAATGTAGCAAAAACAAAGTTCGCGATCTAAGCTTTCACGTTTGCTTGGGATGGGTTTAGCCGTTCCCATATCTTTCCAGCGTACTCTGCAGTCTATATTTCTGTCATGCATACCCACATCGTATAAATGTTTCCACTTACGAGTATTAATTTTCCCTTGGGAAGCCATATTATTCCTCTAGCCCGATTCCTGTTAAATGCTACACTTCTTCGGTTATATACAGCAAGTAACAAAGAATCGTATTACTTCCCATATGGCTTCAAATTTTATTCCTGCTTCTTTTCACCAAGTCGTGACAAAAACAGTGATTAAGGTAATGTTCTCTCGTTCTTTCCATTTTCTCTACGTTTTTTTTTATATTCATTCTGCGCCTCTTTTCTATCATTATACTCGTATACATTTTACCTTCATATTCCACTTCTCTATCCTCTTGCATTTCTGTATCGATTACGTCATTCCTATCCTCTTTTCCTTTTTCTTCTTCTGATTATTATTCCATCTTTCTCCTCTCTTTAAAATTCACCACTTCTCTTGCTTCTAATATCTTCCTCTACTTCCATTACACAATATTTTCTTTTTCTTATTCCCATCGTATTATCTTAACAATTTCATTTTCTCTACATTCTGCTCTCCTTCGCTTTCTTCTTTATATCGTTCCCTTTTATTTTTACTCCATCTCTCTTCTAATTCTTACCATATTTATAATACTCTCTGCTTCATCATCTCTATATTTGTTATTCTCCAATTCATTCTCCTCTGTCATTGTTCTCCTTACTCTACTCTATTTCTTCATATTATCAATCTCTCCTCATTATATACAATACTACTCTTTCTGTTCTCATTAAACCTTTCCCCATGTCTCTCCATATTATCCTCTCCTGCTCATCAACACTTTATCTTCTTATTCTCCTCCTCAAACTCTCCTTCGTCTTCCGATCATTGTCCAATCTGTTTCCGTCTAATATCCTCATTTTTACAATCGTCATATTCTTCCTCGGAATATTCTCTTCTCTTTCTTATCTCCTTTTCTTCATCTCCTACATCCCATCATTATCTTCCCCTTCTGCTCCTTCTCACTTTCTCCATCCTATCAATATTCTCCAATACCTCTTCTCCTTCCAAACATCTAAATTGTATCACTTTCTTTCCCTTCCCTTTCTCCTTCACCCTATAATTATCTCTACTACTATATCTACAACATTTTTAAGTTTCCTCCGTACTATCATTATCTGTACTACTATATCTACATCGTCTTCAAGTTTCCTCCATTCTATAATTATCTGTACTACTATATCTAGTACTTGTTTAAGTTTCCTCCATCCTATAATTACCTGTACTACTATATCTACATCGTCTACAAGTTTCCCTTCATTCTATAATTATCTGTACTACTATAATCTACATCTCCTTCTCCTTTGCTACATCCTATCATTATCTGCATCTTCTTCTCATCTCCTCCAGCATATCATTATCTGTATTAGTATATCTACATCGTTTTCTCGTTTCCTCCATCCTATAATTATCTGTACTACTATACTTATCTACATTTCCTTCTCCTTTCCTTCATCCTACCATTATCTACATCGTCTTCTCATCTCCTCCAGCGTATCATTATCTGTATTAATATATCTACAACTTTTTCTCGTTTCCTCCATCATATTATTATCTGTACTACTATATCTACATCTCCTTCTCCTTTCCTTCATCCTACCATTATCTATATCGTCTTCTCATCTCCTCCAGCGTATCATTATGTGTATTACTATATCTACATCGTCTTCAAGTTTCCTCCACCCTATAATTATCTGTACTACTATATCTACATCTCATTCTCATTTCCTTCATCCTATCATTATCTACATCGTCTTCTCATCTCCTCCAGCGTATCATTATCTGTACCACTATATCTACATCGTCTTCAAGTTTCCTCCATCCTATAATTATCAGTACTACTATATCTACATCTCCTTCTCCTTTCCTTCATCCTATCATTATCTGCATTTCTTCTCGTCTCCTCCAGCGTATCATTATCTGTACTACTCTATCTACATCGTCTTCAAGTTTCCTCCAACCTATAATTATCTGTACTACTATATCTACATCTCATTCTCCTTTCCTTCATCCTATCATTATCTACATCGTCTTCTCATCTCCTCCAGCGTATCATTATCTGTACTACTATATCTACATCGTCTTCAAGTTTCCTCCATCCTATAATTATCTGTACTACTACATCTACATCTCCTTCTCCTTTCCTTCATCCTATCATTATCTACATCGTCTTCTCATCTCCTTCAGCGTATCATTATCTGTACTATTATATCTACACCGTCTTCAAATTTCCTCCATCCTATAATTATCTGTACTACTATATCTACATCTCCTTCTCCTTTCCTTCATCCTATCATTATCTGCATTTTCTTCGCATCTCCTCCAGCGTATCATTATCTGTATTACTATATCCACATCGTCTTCAAGTTTCCTCCATTCTATAATTATCTGTACTACTATATCTACATCTCCTTCTCCTTTCTTTCATCCTATCATTATCTGCATCTTCTTCTCATCTCCTCCAGCATATCATTATCTGTATTACTATATATACATCTTTTTCTCGTTTCCTCCATCCTATATTTTCTGTACTACTATATCTACATTTCCTTCTCCTTTCCTTCATGCTACCATTATCTACATCTTCTTCTCATCTCCTCCAGCGTATCATTATCTATATTACTATATCTACATCGTCTTCAAGTTTCCTCCATTCTTTAATTATCTGTACTACTATATGTACATCTCATTCTCCTTTCCTTCATCCTGTCATTATCTGCATCTTCTTCTCATCTCCTACAGCGTATCATTATCTGTATTATTATATCTACATCATCTTCAAGTTTCCTTCATTCTATAATTATCTGTACTACTATATTTACATCTCCTCCTCCTTTCCTTCATCCTATCATTATCTACATCGTCTTCTCATCTCCTCCATCCTATTATTATCTGTACTACTATATCTACATCTTCAGCTCGTTTCCTTCATCCTATCATTAACTACATTTTCTCGTCTCCTCCACTGTAACATTTTCAGTACTGGTATTCAGGGTGTTTAAAAAATACGGGGCATAATTTCAGGTATGCATTTCCCACATGTAGACAATCATAATAGTTCATTACAACATGTGTCCGGAAATGCTTCATTTCCGAGTTATAGCCTTCACAACATTGAAATTCACCGGAACGTTTTTCTTTCCGCAGATCGTTGTCATTACAGAAGATGTTCAAAATGTCCACCTCCTGCTTGAATACAGACCTCACATCGATGTCTCATTGATCTGCGAACACGATCCCAAACTCCAGGAGTATTACGTATGTCCTCAGAACATGCCACAATTCGATTCCGAAGGGATTCCAAATCAGGCACCGGAGACGAATAAACCAATGATTATAAATGGCCCCACAAGTAGATATCGAGAGGGCTCACATCAGGTGAGCGTGGAGGCCAAGCAATTGGGCCACCTCTACCTATCCATCGATCAGGACACCTTCGATCCAAGTACCGGCGAGCCGTACGACTGAAGTGTGCAGGAGCGCCATCATGCAAGAAGTGAATGTGTTGACGATTGATCAGTGGAGTGTCTTCTAAAACATGAGGTATGGTGTTTTCCAGGAAGTTTGTGTACGCCTGCCCCGTAAGTACATGGGGTCCAACTAATCGATCACCAATGATACCGGCCCACATGTTGAGGGAGAACCGCACCTGGTGATGAGTTGGAACAGTTGCACGTGGGTTTTCATACGCCCATATATGCTGATTGTGGAAATTTGTTATGCCATCTCGTGTGAACAGTGCTTCATCTGTAAATAATACTAAGGCAGGAAAGTTCGGATTTACATCACACTGCTGCAAGAACCACTGACAGAACCTAACTCGTGCAGGGTAATCTGCTGGTGACAGGGCCTGTACACGTTGCAAATGATAAGGATACAATTGATACTCTTTCAACAGTCTCCAGACAGTCGTATGAGGAGCATTGACTTGCAACGCTACCCTTCGTGTGCTGATAGAAGCCTCCAGAATCTCCTCCTGTACTTCTGGAGTTGTAGATCTTGGTCGTCCTCTTCCCAAACCAGGAGAGTTAAATTTTCCATACTCGCACAGACGGTAATGGAGACGTACAAATATCTTCCGATCTGTACATTGTCGCTGTGGGTACCTCTCCTGGTACAAACGACGAGCCAGCGCAGCATTGCCGTCCGCCTTACCGTACATGAAGTGTATCTCTGCCAGCTCTTGATTTGAATACATGTCGCACAGTCTAACGCCTACACAACACTGAATGTAACCTTCGCCTCGGAATGAACTGTCAGAGTGCCCTCTTAATGTCTCCTTCGACGGCAACGAGCTGCGGAAAGAAAGACGTTCCGGTGAATTTCAATGTTGTGAAGGCCATAACTCGGAAATAAAGCATTTGCGGACACATGTTGTAATGAACTATTTTGATTGTCTACATGTGGGAAATAGATACCTGAAATTATTTCCCGTATTTTTAAACACCCTGTATATACATCTTCAAGTTTCCTCCATCCTATAATTATCTGCACTATAGATTTCAAAAAGGCATATGACTCGGTTAAGAGAGAAGTATTATATGATATTCTTATTGAATTTCGTATTCCCAAGAAACTAGTTCGATTAATTAAAATGTGTCACAGTGAAACATACAGCAGAGTCCGTATAGATCAGTTTCTATCTGATGCTTTTCCAATTCACTGCGGGCTAAAGCAGGGAGATGCATTATCATCTTTACTTTTTAACTTCGCTCTAGAATATGCCATTAGGAAAGTTCAGAATAACACAGATGGTTTGGAATTGAACGGGTTACATCAGCTTCGTGTCTATGCGGATGACGTGAATATGTTAGGAGAAAATACACAAATGATTAGGGAAAACACGGAACTTTTACTTGAAGCAAGTAAAGCGATCATTTGGAAGTAAATCCCGAAAAGACAAAGTATATGATTATGTCTCGTGACGAGAATATTGTACGAAATGGAAATATAAAAATTGGAGATTTATCCTTCGAAGAGGTGGAAAAATTCAAATATCTTGGAGCAACAGTAACAAATATAAATGACACTCGGAAGGAAATTAAACCCAGAATAAATATGGGATATGCGTGTTATTATTCGGTTGAGCAGCTCTTATCATCCCGTCTTCTGTCCAAAAATGTGAAACTTAGAATTTATAAAACAGTTAAATTACCGGTTGTTCTGTATGGTTGTGAAACTTGGACTCTCACTCTCAGAGAGGAACATAGGTTAAGGGTGTTTGAGAATAAGGTGCTTAGGAAAATATTTGGGGCTAAGCGGGATGAAGTTACAGGAGAATGGAGAAAATTACACAACACAGAACTGCAGGCATTGTATTTTTCACCTGACATAATTAGGAACATTAAATCCAGACGTTTGAAATGGGCAGGGCATGTAGCACGTATGGGCGAATCCAGAAATGCAAATAGAGTGTTAGTTGGGAGACCGGAGGGAAAAAGACCTTTAGGGAGGCCGAGACGTAGATGGGAGGATAATATTAAAATGGATTTGAGGGAGGTGGGATATGATGATAGAGACTGGATTAATCTTGCACAGGATAGGGACCTATAGCGGGCTTATGTGAGGGCGGCAATGAACCTTCGGGTTCCTTAAAAGCCATTTGTAAGTAAGTAAGTATTATATCTACATCTTCATCTCGTTTGCCTCATCCTATCATTATCTACATCTTGTTCTCTTCTCCTCCAGCGTATCATTATCTGTATTACTATATCTACGTCTTTCTCTCGTTTCATCAATCCAATAATTATCTCTACTACTATATCTACATCTTCATCTCGTTTCCCTCATCCTATCATTATCTATATCTTCTTCTCATATCCTCCAGCGTATCAATATCTGTATTACTATATCAACGTCGTTTTCTCGTTTCATCAATCCTATAATTATGTGTACTACTACATCTACATCTTCATCTCTTTTCCCTCATCCTATCATTATCTACATCATCTTCTCATCTCCTCCAGCGTATCATTATCTGTATTACTACATCTAGGTCTTTTTCTCGTTTCATCAATCCTATAATTATCTGTACTACTATATCTACATCTTCATCTCGTTTCCTTCATCCTATCATTATCTACATCTTCTTCTCATCTCCTCCATTGTATATTATCAGTATTAGTATATATACATCTTCTTCAAGTTTCCTCCATCCTACAATTATCTGTACTATTATATCTACATCTTCATTCTCGTTTCCCTCATCCTATCATTATCTACATCTTCTTCTCATCTCCTCCAGCATATCATTATCTGTATTACTATATCTACGTCTTTTTCTCGTTTCATCAATCCTATAATTATCTGTACTATTATATCTACATCTTCATCTCGTTTCCCTCATCCTATCATTATCTACATCTTCTTCTCATGTCCTCCAGCGTATCATAATCTGTATTACTATATCTACTTCTTTTTCTCATTTCATCAATCCTATAATTATCTGTACTACTATATCTACATCTTCGTCTCGTTTCCTTCATCCTATCATTATCTACATCTTCACCTCGTCTCCTCCATTGTATCATTATCAGTACTAGTATATATATCTTCAAGTTTCCTCCATCCTATAATTATCTGTACTATTATATCTGCATCTTCTTCTCGTATCCTCCATCCTATCATTATCTGTACTAGCACATCAACATCTTATTCTCGTTTTCTCCATTTTATCATTAACTGTACTATTGTATCTACATCTTCTTCTCGTTTCCTTAATCTTATCATTATCTGTACTACTATATCTACATATTTTTCTTATTTCCTCCATCGTATCATTATCTGTACTACTACATCTACATCTGCTTTTCGTTCTCTTCATCTTATCATTATCTGTACTACTATGTCTACATAGTTTTCTTGTTTCCTCTATCCTATCATTATCTGTACTAATACATCAACATCTTCTTCTCGTTTTCTCAATCCTATCATTATTTGTATCACTATATCTACATCGTCTTCTCGTCTCCGCCATCGTATCATTATCTGTAATAATACAACACCTTATCCTCGTTTTCTCCATTCTATCATTATCTGTAATACTTTATCTACAGCTTCTTCTCGTTTCCTCCATCCTAACATTATCTGTACTATATATAAAGGGTGCGTCAGAAAGAACGGATGGATTTCAAACTATCGATACGTAACGAGGAGAGAGATATAGTGAGGGGGACCACGACTGTTGGGTCAACCATAGAATGCAGTTTCAGTTGAGAATATGGTGTTGGTCTGGTGTACAACGTGCTTTCATCGTAGAGACATTTTTGAAAAATGAAGAGTCTGTGATCGCCACTCAGGACTCATTTCGACATCGGATGTCACGCTAGGATTCCAATTCGGAATACAATTTTGCGGTGGGTGGCTTCATTTCGTATCACAGGTTCAACATTAAAGAAGAAATCACCTGGACGAAATTCTATTGCACTGAGATTGTCCGAGGCTACGGTAAGATCTCGCGCCCTGCGACTTCTTTCTTTGGGACCATTTGAAGGCGTAAGTTTGTAAACATCGATCACATACACTGGACGAACTGAAGACAGCGATTCGTGAAGAAATCGTGGCAATTGCACCAGCTATGACTGTGAAAGTGATGGCGAACATCAGAAAACGCCTCGATGCTGTATTGAATGCCAAGGACATCATATGACTAATGTTGTTTTCCATAAATAAACTGCATGTATTGGTGAATATGTTGATAACAATAATTTTTTGATTTGATGAATCTTTACAATTTTCTTGCCATGTGAAATCCATCCGTTCTTTCTGACGCACCCTGTATATATATAATCTCCCTCTGCTATCTCATAGCATCTTCTCATTTTCTTGTCCTCCTTACATTGCCTTCTTCTCATTCTCTTCCATCTTCTCCATCATATTCATTTCCTTGTTATCTTTGTGTCTCTTATTTCCCTCTACTTAACATTGCCTACCCTTCCCCTCATTCTCATCTCTTCCTTCCTACATTGTCTCATTCTCATCTAGCATATTCACTTCCTTGTTCTCTTTATCTTTCTCGTCTCTCTCTTCGTACCATTGCGTCTCCTCATTCTAATCTTCTTCTTCTACATTGTCTTCTCCTTTTCATTTTCTTCTTCTCCTTCTTATGTCCCTCTTCTTATGACAGCGGCTCCTCATTCTCATCTCCTCCAATCTGAATTGGCCTTTTGATTTTAGGAATAAATTCAGGATTGGTCCATAATACAGTATATAAAATTCACAATTTGTCAAGGAAGACAACTGAACAAAAGAATAATTTAATAGATTGGTTTATGGCCGAGTGAGTTATACCTCTATAAGTGGAAATGATAAGAATATAGTGACAGTGCAAGTCTGTAGTCATATGGCTGAACTGACAATGTGACTCATAATTTCTTAAGGTTGACAGTTGAACTTAATAAATTAGTGGAATGGTTTGCAGGCAATGAAATAATTTTATTTGACGTAGACAAAACAAAATAAAATTGAAGATTTAAAAGTCAGTATAGTCGAAGGCACTATAACATATTTTGAGATAAGCTTATTATCTGCAAAAAAAAAAAAAAAAAAACCCGATAGCGATACTTTATTCACCTTACATCATTAAAAAAAAGACAGATTTATTTTAAACACTGAAATCAGAGAAATTCGTTTTAACGCTGAAATAACAGAGCGGTCATTTTAACCGCTTTCCATTTTAAACTCGCTATTACTGCTACAGTTTCTATCGTGTACTGTTGCGAGTTTGTGAGTTTCCCTACGTTATTTCGCAAAGCATCTCAGCACAACAATATTTACTTTCGCCAAATCTATATATATATATATATATATAATTTGAACTGGTAATGGAAATTACGGGAAAATGGCTGAACGGATTTTAATAAATGACCCCTCATTTTGAAGCTTGGAACCCAACGTTTTTCAGAAAAATAGTAGTTTCCAGTGAAATGTAAATTTTTCTACATCATTTTTCTATTTTTCAAAATCCATCTTTCCTCAGTTTTGAGAACTAATTAATTGCATTTCAGAATAAAACAAAACAAACACTACAATAAACACAGGGGCGTATTTTGCGGACTACCCGGGCTACCGGTGGTAGCCCAAGGAAATTACAAAAGAAAAAGTTTATAATATAACATAATGTAATAATTTTGTATTATTAGTTTTACCATAGTAATTAAAATTAAAGTAATTGTTAGATACATTTTGTGTAATAATAGGGTCAGTGGTAGCCCAAATCCTTTAACCAGTATACGCCACTGAATAAACAATAGACTATTATACGAAGGCCATGACCTACAGGATTACTAACATAGAGTTCAGATGGCTCAGATTCTTTCCCATCATAATGCCAATATGTCGATCTTCATTTGTGTAATTGTTTGATAACATATAAAAATAATTTACAGGTCTGATTCTCTGGTCTGTAGTTTTCCGAGTACAGCTATGTATTGGATATTAATAACTACAAAACTTAAGAATGTTTGATGACATTATTACCATTGAAAATGAAACATTATTACAGTTAATGCAACACATAATGCTATACTGATGTTATGAAAGTGAAACCTTTTGGGGTTTTATGTAAGTAGACGCAGAGAAAGAATATGTTATATTAGATCTTCATTTCTATAATTTAGTGAGTAACAGCTATAGGCCTATATATGTTACTGAAAACTATGAAACTTATGTAAGGCAACAAAAATGAAACACTTTTATAGTTATTAATCAAGTAGTATGGGTCTTTTTCATATATTTAATGGCAGTGTGATATAGATATTTATATGTCTGATTCTCTAATTTTCCTTGGTAGTAATTGAGTCATGCTTCCTATTTTAGCTGCGTCTTTAAACTATATCAAAATTAATTTCATATTTCTTTGGTTTAATCGATTACATTTGTGATCGCTGCCAAGCATACTTTGTTGTAGGGAAAATAGCATGCCATTTCACTTCTTGCTACCGTGATGAGTAAGTTTATTTCCCGCAACCAACAACGAATGAAACACTGAAACTGCTAACGATTTACGATGGACAATTTTATTTAGGGCGCATATAAAATTCTACAACTCTGACATATCATTCGCCTCACTTTCCGCATCTCAGCAACAGATTCCTCACAACAGCCTAACAGAAAATATACGGGATAACATTCATTTTTACATAGATTAATCCAGCAATATTTGGTAGATCAGTATTGTCTGGAGGAAGCGCAAAAATTACAATTCCTAAGAAAAGACCAAAAGGTATTACTTACTGATAAAGTAAGAGGCCTACAAGATTTTGTAGTCACGAAACATGCAGCAGCTATACCAAGTCTTTTGTTCAAAGCATGACAAACCTTACATTTTCTTAACTTTCATCTACAATCCGAAATGACCTGAAATAGCTACTGCATTACTCTCACATGAAAAACTCGCTGATCGTCCTGACATTGTTACTTGCGATTTCGCATTGAAACTCAAGAACTGAAGACGGGTAGGTTCAAGGAAAATTATTTGGCATAAAAAACATTCAGAGGGAGTATGTTTCACTATTATGGAAGCAAATAACTTTCAAAATGTCTGGTATTCTCCATTGAAAATAAATCTGAACAATTTTTATTTGAATTTCTCATGGACTCAGTTTGCAGTATTTGCTCCATAAGCCACTAGTTAGTTATATAGTTATTGGTCTTTATACGTAAAAAAGCCGAGCGGTCTTACCGTTGCGCGCTGTAATATGAAACTTTTTCCAACGAATATTATAACGACTTTTGTGTTTTTAACTCAAACCTAACAACTGAAATTGAATACCCTACAATGAAATGAATGCCTTTGATCGGTATTTGTATTTTAGCTAGTTTTTGGCAAATGCCAATTAATTTCATCAGTCATTTCCAGATAGTAACAATGTCTCGGCAGCGATCGCAATGTGACAGAGAATGGCCTTCCACAGACAAAGGATTGCCGAAGATTATGTATTTTCCCCAGGTTAAATGAAGGGTTCAGAGCCATAGTGGGCCAAGCGCCATTTATTAAAAACGGAGTAAGCAAGGGTTAAAGTTAAGTGAATACCATACTTTAATGAAGATTGACATATTATTTAGTTTTAATGTGTATACTTTATATTACTTGTATTTGTTTCCGTTGAATTATGGTAATAACTTCATTTTAACCCTTTTTTCTACGGTTTTACTAAATGGCGCTTGGCCCACTATGATTTTGAATCCTTCAAATCAGACGTGGAAGACGACCCAGACATCGGGGAGGGTGACAGAAAATTGTGGTAATTCCCCAAACGAAAATTATCATCCTACAGATGATTCGGAAGGTGACAGTTCAGCCAACGAAGGTAACAGAGTCTTTGAACCTGAGCCTGGATTCGGTGGCAATCCCAGCCTTGACGCATGTGCGATTCAAGTGCTAGTGCATTGGGTTTCCATCCAGACTGCTCTGTTTCGGTTTCTAACCAGCTCGTGCTAGAATTTGCTTCGGTTAAAGAAGACGTTGCAGAGGTTTTTATCGGACTATCCCGGTTTCCTTTAATCATTCCACCAACACTCTCCATCTCCTTATTTCATCTATCATTTCCAATAATAAAAATATTCCAAAGCGAAGTCTTGGGAGCAGTACGGGTTTCCGATGCTGATACAGGGAAGGCTTGCTGCTCCGAGGATCCTGGGTATTATCAAGCTACTCGTCAGAGAAACGAAACATGGCTCTATAAGGGGTTGAGGCTGAATGGCCCAACAGTCAGCGTCGGATTCACGATGTCACTCAGGTCACCTGTCGGGCCCCTATTCTTAAGTGAGACAATGAGTAGGATCAGGCCAGGAGATTATTCGATTCCTGCGTTTTCGTCTAACGTAAGAATCACGATTTATTTTTGACAGGGTAGTAAGAGAAACATTAAAGTAGGCCTATAGTGTATCGAGGAAAGTAATATACAGGGTGTTTCCGGGCTGGTGTTACAAACTTTCAGGGATGATGTATCAATTTCAAATAAGGAACCCTGGTCCGGAAATGACTGAGTCGAAAGTTATAAGCAAAAATAATTGTGTGGAAATGAAATTGTAATTTGGCACCACGTGCCCTCCTTCCCTTAACCTTTGGAAGAGTCGTGGAATGATGGTATGGGCCGGATGTCTCCTACGTGGTTACTTGGCCCGATACAATTTGTGAGCTTGTCTACTGTTCCCATTGGCTCATCCGTACTTGAAAATCAGATCTGCATATTCCGCTCCATTTCACTAGGACTGATCGACTGGACACTGCAACTTGTACACATACACTGTTGTCTACAGACGTGCATATCAGGACCGACCATGTCCGTTACACATTACGCTATCTGCATTGCTTTAGTGTAGGTTCCTGTCCCCATCTCTCAGACAGCGCACTGAATGGAATAATGTAAGTAGACAACGTAAACAACGCCAGATGAATACAGTATGTGTAAGATGTACAGATAAATAATCTACATATAAATAAGGTGTACAGAGGAATAAAATTATTTCATTTCCACACAACTATTTTTGCTTGTAACTTTCCACTCGGTCCTTTCCTGATCAGGGTTTCTTATCTTAAATTTGATACATGTGCCCTTTGCCATCATTCCTGAAAGTTTGTAACACTATCCCGGAATCACCCTGTATGTATAGTAAAGTTTCCAGGAGAGTAAAAGAAACATTGAAGCATTATGTCTTGTTTATTGTGTTATTTAGCGCTGTGCTGTATATATTCTACTAGAAGAAGTCAAAATGACCGCATCGGCGGCTCTAAGTAAATAACTAGTTCCGGCGGTTCTAGTGTTAGAAGGTAGTTAAGAAATTGAAAAAAGAATAAACACATTAACATTCATTCGAAACGTGAAAGTGTCACTAGGGCAAAGTACAAATACCATGAACTTTCTTCATTTTACTACCATAGTCATGTAGAGCATTCATATCATACTGAAAAGAGAAAGTATATATTTAGGTTCTTTAAGAGAATGACCATGGTTATAAAAGAAAAATGAAGGTAAACGTGTGAATTCGAAGTAAGGCAGAAGAACAAGTGGACAGCTTTAAAAGTTCCAGTTGAACTATTAGTATTAACATTAGCTGCTGCCAGGAAGTCAAAAAGGAAGATAGGAATGGAAAAGGAAGCTTTTAATAGAAAAAGGAAGGGACCTCTGAAAGAACTAAATAAAATACTACTGAAATGCTTTGTGTGAAGTCTGGCACTGCATGAGTCAGAAACATGGACATCACGACGAAGTGAAGGGAAACGACTGATAGCATTTGAAATCTGCATATGGAGAAAAATGGAGCGTGTGAAATGGACAGACAAAATGAGAAATGAAGCTGTGCTGGAAAGAGTGGGTGAAGGAAGAATGATGCTGAAACTAATCAGGAAGAGAATAAGGAATTGACTAGGCTACTGGCTAAGAAGAAACTATATTATTATGATGTACCGAAGTAGATATGATATTTCCGCGCAGATATTCTGCTTCATCATAATATGATGAAAGATGAGTGCACCCCTGCACATGTGTGGACATTGTCCCACTATCATACATCTATGACGCAGTGCATGAGGGTAGGCCACTAGAGGGAACCCAAGAGGTGGAACTTAGACTGAGAGGATTCGATCCGACATCGGGATGGGAATCCGGTATGGCTTAGTGGATAGAGCATCAGCACGTAGAACTGAAAACCCGGGTTCAAATCCCGGTGTCAGAGAGAATTTTTCTCCGTTCCACTCATCTTTCATCATAAGAAGAAACTGCCTACTGAAGGATACACTGGAAACAATGGTGAACGGGGAAAAGTTTCGAGTAGAAGATATCAGATGAGAGACAAAATTAAGATATATGCAGGAACTAAGACGGATTCGGAAAATAGGGAAGATTGAAGATTGCTCGATTTGCAGTGGAAGACCTACAGGATAGAAAACTATATATAAATGAATGAGTATGGTAGTTGCATAGATACATAGCACGCACACACATCAACATATAATTTTTTCCGTAGATAACTTTTAGTCTCTTTTGAAATCCCCGTCTTCTGTTGCACACAAATTAAGATTGTAACGTTTATTTATACAAAGTACTCAAAATTTCTCTTGGTGAAAAATTCTATGAGCAACTGGAAGCCATGTTAGGCCTATTTAGGTCTGTTGATATCATCTGTTCCAGCACCAGATTTCATGTTTTGTGTCATTTTTTTAATTCCAGGATGTACGCATTCCGTATGAATTGTATTTTTGCTTTCACCTCGGTAATTCCAAATCCATTAATTTTCATTTCCCTTGCCATGTTTTCATAAGCGTCTATTCTGATTTTTTTAATGATTAGAGTGCACATCCCACAAAGACACGTGCTTTCCGTATACGTCAAGAAACTTTATGATTATCTCAGAGCTTCACACGTTCATTCTTATAAATCATATTTACAAAACTTGAAGCAAAGACATTAGGGGGCTATTAAATACTAGGCCTACATGTTTTACACATGCAAAAGAAAAGTCCATTTGTGCATACGTCACTATCAGCGCATTTAAAAGTTAGAATGCTACTAACTTTCCTACACATTGAATGCAGTGACGAAACTTGCACAGCACTAAAGGTTTACGTAAGTTATTTTACTTGCGCGCCAATGACTACTAATTGAAAATTTCCCCACAGTTCATTGCATACCCGATCATTACTTTTCTAAATTTTTTGTAATTATTCTTTTAAACTTAACTGTGTTAAAGGTAAAATATGTCTCACTTTCCACAGATTTTAATATTTCTACAAGTTAATGGACGGATGGATGTGGCTTGCAAACTCCTTTTTTAAATGTCTATGAAATGATTCAGCAGCGTTTATAGTTTGTGGTTCACCTAATGGGAAGATTAGCCCAAAGTATCGGAGGAAAGCATCAGCTTCGTTGCTTACGCAGTTTTCTAGTAGGTAGTCCAGAAAAGAGTTTAAGTGAAGGTGACTGGAGGAAATACTATGTAATTCTGCAAAACCATTTTCTGTCATATCATATCCGGAGGCAAATAAGTTACGGTACCTATCTAAAACAAAACGAGTATTTCAGACGTTTTCCAATTTCCGAATTTCAATTCGTATATTCAACTAGGACAGTCGTGGCGAAAATGCGACTCACGAGCACATTGTGGCTCGCAATGATAGCTATGCGCCAACCCCCACCCTCTCACTCACTGGAGTCAAACTCCGTTCCATTTGTATTTGTCTCTGACCTGCGAGTGGCGTATCGTCGCAATGTCTCTCTCGAAACCATGTACCTCTACAAAAACGAAAGTTCCAAGTAGGATGGGAGGACGCAGTTTTTTGCTGCCAATATGGTGAGAATTTTAAATATATGAATTGTTCACAAGTATTACGAAGAAAACGGTTGTATAACTTAAAATGGCATTATACTACATGTTACTCATGAAACATTAAAAGGTTAAGTGTTATTATTATTATTATTATTATTATTATTATTATTATTATTATTATTATTATTTCGATCCTTTTTCAGGAGATGTACGAATAATGCGGTTAGGTCTTCAATTTATACTCGCAGATTTACAATGTGATGTTAAATGAAAGCTAGATGTAAGGACTTGACAAATGTTTAACTTTTCAAATCTTTGCCAAAAAATAAATATCCGAAGCTTCGTTCTTTCGCTTGCTCTGTTGAAGCCATGTTCGCTACAACTTACGTTTGTGAAAAATTATTTTCAACAATGAAATTAGTAAAAACCTAATTCAGATTACGACTGATAGATAAATACCTTCGTGATCAACTATGTCTGGCAGTAAGTGACATAATTCCTGATTTTGAAACTCTGTCGCAGAGACATTCTGAAGACAGTTAATTTTAAGTTTTTATAATGTGTCCTATGTTTTCTTGTTCATTTCTTTCTTCGTTAGACATACTAAACATTAGTTTGTAAACTTATACTCTATAAAATTATATTTAAGTGCTTGACATAAGGAAAATGAAAATCCGTTAATAAGTCAGACAGTTGCTTCACTTCCCCTTCGGGTGTCCGCCTCCCTCCATAGGTGCTATGCATGTTGCAGGTTACAGAGTGGCTCGGCGCACGATTACATTTTCGCCACGGCTGATGTAGGAAACTAAGATCAACCAGGACTGTCCAAAGTGAAAATTGTAACACTTAATTTGGATACCAGAAAATGAGCCGCTACTTCAAAGTCTGAAAGCGTAATTTAAGGTTTAAAGTAATAATTACACAAACGACCGATATTTTCATGTGTTAACATTTTTTTTCGATATAAGTATATAATAGCTTGGGCATAACCTACTTCGGAATATGTATGTATCAATTTATAAATCTGATGAAAGTGTTTAAGAGGCACATAAAATGTTCCATCTGCTAATGAAGTGGATGGGTGATTGATTACACAAGAACATAAGATTGGTTTCATTAGTAAAAAATACAATGTCGTGTTAGAAATCTACGGAACAAAATCTCTCGTTTCCATTTATCATAGTGCTTAAATAATCTAACTGGTATATATACAGTAGGAGGCAAGACCTGTCCTGTGACTTTATCATGTGCCGTGGTTATATCACCAATAGTTATGGAGAAGGAAGATAGATTTTAGTCTGAGCTGAACTTCCATATCAGTACATTCGTATAATATTAACCACCATGAAACAAACTCCTTTCTGATCGCTCATTATTTCCCCTATCGCATAGCTCACATGCCAGTTTTCGCCTCATTTGTTTAAAGAGGAAGAGTAAGTAATTACGATGCTGTCTGTATAGTGATAAGTAGAGACAGGATTTTCATGCACTATCAAATCGTAAAATATGCATACATCCATGCACTATCAAATGGACAAATATGCAGAATGAAGGGGGGAAAAAAACATTGAAAATATGCACTATCAAAATTAAAACTTACATTTTATTTTTGAATGGCGCAATGTAGGCCTACTACTAACTGTCTTTCCAAATTTCTAAGATATTCTTTTCCCTTGATCCACTGTGCCACAAGATCTCTTCTCTAACATTTAATCGGGGGCATTACAACACTTCACAGATCACCATAGAACACAAATACAGTAGCTAATTCACAAAACACCTGTACATGTAGCCTTCTACAACCTTCTACCTATCTACCTGTCCAAATTAAAGGCATGTCAGGGGTAGCATGTTAGTGCGATTGCCGCAAAACTACAAAGTATGGGAGGGAGCAGAAAAGGCATGCTTCTATTAACAATGTTAGCCTCAGGGTAAGACTTGTATAGAACAGGAGTGTGGAATTCCAGTGTGACAGTGCAATGAGGGGATTAGCTGGTAAGGTTCAAAGTCTTCAAGTAGAAACCCTGCAAACCGTTAGCATTTCACTTATTTTTTCAGTACATATACGTAAATATTGTAAGCTCAAAAACACCAAACTCTATGAGGCAACATTTATAAAATGCAGTATCATACGATTTAATATAAAATATGCAATGGAACTATAAAAATGGACGTAATATGCAACATTAACCTCAAAATATGCATTATTAAACTTAAAATGTAAAAAAAAAACATGCATTATGCATGAATTTACCACTAAAAAGACCAAAACATGCAAATATGCACGAAAAAAGTATACAGTTTTCGAATTACTAAGCCATGAAACATATATCTACAAAGTTTGAGAACTGAAGCAAGCTTATATAAAAACATGCATTTGGAAATACTCTCTCTAGTGATAAGTGAAAATTAGTGACATCATTTGTCGCCGCGTCTATGGCTACAGTCCTTCCACCCAGGAGGCCCGGATTCAATCCAGGTCAGGTCTGAGTGGAATTTGTACTGGACGAAAGTCAGACGTGGATTTTTCGGGATACTCCAGTTTCTCTCTTTCATTCCAACACTACCTTCCACTTCCCCGTAATTTATCTATCATCTGTAATAGTAAAAATAGACTGAGTTTAATACTGAGGACAGTACTGGTCTCCGATGTTAATCTGGGTTCCAAGGGCTTGCGGCTTCTGGCTCTGGGCTTTGGTTCGGGCTCTTCAGTACATCACGGGGCCCAGGAAGATGGCTAATCTGTTAGAGTCGGATTCACGAATATCATCCATGCCATTCGTCGTACTTAGACAATAATCGCATGTAGGACCTACAATTGGGTCTAAAA
Organism: Periplaneta americana; assembly: GCF_040183065.1. Lineage (NCBI taxonomy): Eukaryota > Metazoa > Arthropoda > Insecta > Blattodea > Blattidae > Periplaneta > Periplaneta americana. The sequence goes on along the minus strand of NC_091132.1, from coordinate 126,395,074 downwards.
CCGGTCTAAGTGCAAATTTCCATTCCGGCTCCAGTACTCGTGAAATCAATCGGTCAATCAATCAATCAATCAATCAATCAATCAATCAATCAATCAATCAATCAATCAATCAATCAATCAATCAACACTGTCACTGATATTTCTCGTCGTATAATGAAATTTTACTCGACTGAAGAGCCAGATCTTCGTATGGTTTACGTTTGCAGTTATTTCGAATAACGTGAGCTCCAACTGCATTGTCACTTGTGTTTTCATGATCGTGATCGCCTCTACTGCACCATTTCACTCAATTCTGAATTCGTTTGTATTGTTACCAAGCAATTATTTCCAGAACACTTCACGGTATACATATTACGTGTGCTTAATTTAAATTTTCTATATTTGAAATTGTCAATAAGGTATTCCACGCCACGATTTGTTATCGTTTAAATCAGCGGTCATCAGCATAGGACACCCTCAGGCTAGCGTCTCTTATCAGCGGAGTCGTCCTGTTTGGCGCATTTGGTATAGCTGGCCTCCTATGTCTGAGGTTGCGGATTCGATCCCCGTCCAGGTCAATGACATTTAAGTTTGCTTAAATGCGACAGGCTCATGTCAGTAGATTTACTGGCATGTAAAAGAACTCCTGCGGGACAAAATTCCGGCACACTGGCGACGCTTATATAACCTCGGCAGTTGCGAGCGTCATTAAATAAAACATAATATTAACATTACCCGCGGATAAGAGACTGCACTATGGTGCATCCGTAGCTGCTGGTGGGTATGCTCTCTCCCTCTCTGCCTGCTGCACGACGGGGCATATGATGTTGCACCGAATACTCTTTACCCAGTTCAGCTAGTGCTGACGACCACTTGTTTAAATGAACTATTCTCTCATTAAGCACAATCGATCGCACTGAAATACATACAGTTTTGAATTACCCATAGCAGACACGGCATCTTTTAATTGGCAATTCAGAATATAATTACACCAGAGATCTCTAGGAACAACTGTTTGAATGACGTCACGAAAAGCGACCTATATTATTCATTAATTAAAGATTTTTATTTTAATAAGCATATAATGTAATAATAATAATAATAATAATAATAATAATAATAATAATAATAATAATGATAAAGCATTTGATAAAGTAAACAGAAACATTCTTAAAGAAATTCTGTGCCACGAGGAGGCAACAAATCAAAATATCTCCAGTATCTACAACTTATATAACCAGAATGAAATTACCATACAAACTGAACATAAAATATCTAACTGGGTTCCAATAAATCAAGGTGTTAGACTAGGATGTGGACTCTCACCACCTTTGTTTATCATATATATGAACCACATCCTCAAAATTTGGAGGCAAAGCCATCATGCCGGAATACAAATCAACCGGAACACTTGTCTCGACACTCTGCTGTTTGCTGACGATCAAGTTATCATTGTAACATCAGAAGATGAACTGCAAAGAGTCGTCCACAACTTACAAATAACTACTTCAACATTTTAATATGGAAATATCAACCGAAAAACCAAAAACATGACATTTTTAGGAAAAGATCCAGTTCCATCCAAAATCATTATAAATGGCACATTAATAGAACATGTGAATTCATTGAACTAGTTAGGTTATAATCTATCATACATCACTGATGATGATATAGACCACAAAATCTAAAAATTTCTAAAAATTGCTGGAACCATCAACAGTGCATTCAAACCTTCCCAAGTACCAAGACATACAAGGCTGAAAATCTACTAAACTCTCGCACGACCAGTTTTGGCTTATGGCAGTGAAGCATGGACACTAAGAAAATGCGACGAAAGACGGCTAACAACTGCCGAAATAAGATTCATGAGAAAAACTGCTGGATAATCTCTTCTCAGCCATCATCGGAACGTAGATATTCTGAAGGAATTAAAAATGACTCTATTGTCCATTATCTGCAGCAATACAGGCTTCAGTGGCAGACAGATGTCAAGAGGAGGATCGCTGTAGATGGCCCAGGAAGATTTTGTCGTATGTTCCAAGAGGTCGAAGAAATTCAGGAAAACCTAGGAAACGCTCGCAAGAGACCGGAACAGATCCACTGGGATCTAACACTTGAAGGCTGATGATGATGATGATGATGATGATGATGATAATGATGATGATGATGATAGTACTAAAGTCTTATTTGATTACTTTTACGAGGAATTAATTAAAAAATTCTCATTAAGATGAAATACTGTACTTATCATTGAACACATAGGCTAATAGATATAATTCTAGATGACATCACGCCTTCTTAGCTGCCTTATTATTCAATTAGATTATGTATGTTTCTTTTAGTAACAGTATTTACAGGAATCCAACTTTTGCACAATTAATAGTTTTGCGCCCTTAAAGCAGTGAAATATGTCGGTACGAAGTTTCTTCTCATTAGATGCCAGGTATATCCCTCCCCATTTTAAACCAATTTTAACCTAAGGCCGTTCTTTTAATAATACATACATCTCTCTTCTTTTTTTTTTTTTTTTTTGCTTTTCTTGACAGATAAAAAATATCACCTTCGTATCAACACATAAACAACCTTATTTTCTTTCGCATTCTTCTTTGTTCAGTTGGAAGTCATTCAGGTTCCTCTAAGGGTCTAGGAACCGTGGCAGGGAGCTATATTGACGTTGATATAATACGGCAATAGACCGGACGAATATTATGGACGGGTTTGTCGCCGTCTGAGGGGAGAATGTGACACGTTGGAAAGCGAGAACAGGAGGAAACATAACAGTATAATATTTCAGAGAGAAGGGAATATATGGCTGCTGTTGTAGAGAATCTGAGGACGGCTATTTTTTTCGTGTGACACCGGGACACATATACAGTACCTGCACCGGCATATATAGTGGAAGTTCTTATTCACTTGTTCGTTGAGCTTCGCAAGCTGCGGAGGAGGCAAAGGAATAATGTATTATGTTGCAAAGAAATTATATTATGCATTCTTCTCATTGTACTGCTTTCCAAACAAAGAAAACTAAGCAAACCTTGTGACTTAGTCTTTCGGTTCGCAATGAAGTCCACTCTTGAGAACCGATTTTTCTTCTACCCTTTTCTTGTTTATTATATAGGCTACAACTAGATTATACAGGGACATCATTTCATTTTTACTTCAATTTTTATTGTACCTGAGTTTTTGAATGTACTTCACTCCCACCCCCTCTACTAGTAAACTTCCAACCGTTTTCACGCAGAACCGAGGCTGCGTAAGCTGCTGCTGTTGTTGTTTATTGACATTTCTCGCTTTGAGCCAGAGGCCGTTTTAGGGTCTTATACGCGCAGGATGCCCTCTCCAGCCATTGTACATAAATAACCATATACATATATTTACACATATGAAACTATTTGTGGCATAAGTGCCAGTAGGTGTGTGAGTGCAGTGACTGATTCCTTTTATTTTGTGTAGGCCTAATTTGTTGATTTGCTATATTTGTAGGGGGACTAGTTAGTATTAATATAATATACATATGGTACATATGAGGAATGGTGAACGGGAGAAGAGTTCGGGGTGAAAGATATCAGCTGATAGACAACGTTAATGTATTATTATGGGGAGATTAAGAGGAAAGAAAGAATTTGGGAAGAATGAAAAATGCTGGATTTGCAGTTAAAGACATGCTCTTGGGCAGAACACTATGTATGTATGTATGCATTAGTGAGTATAGTACGTTCCAGAAATATGATTGTGTTTTCCAGTGACGAAAGAGCTTTCAATATTGAATCATATTTCCTCACAGGTACTGTCGGCAGTTTGCCTACGTCGCATCCCGGATGCCTTTAACATCGTGTAGAGGCGTGCCTTATGTTAACGAATCCACCAAAATCTCAATTTTGCAAATTTTGCAGTTAGCATAATTGGACGTCTACGTAATGTTATACAATAGTAAAAACGGTTTAAAATAACTTAAATAAAAGGGCCTCGTTAAGTAATTAACAGTCACGTGATTTCCCCCCTTTCTACGACCCTGCCACATAACCACTTGAACGGACAGTAGATAACATTTGTGCGTAATTTTATCTTTTCGAATCGGGCAGAAGTGAAGATTAAATTTACAGTACGTAAGGTACTCTTTTATAGATTAGGTATAGAATTATTTCAACATGAGTTACTAGTACGAAGAACGAAACTGGTAATTGCAATTAGGTACAATAGTCTATAATGCGATAATATGCACAAAAGAACTGAAGCCTATATCGAAATGAACGGCCACCACTTTCAAAAATGTGTTTAAATATTTATATTAAGGTTATTTTTCAATTTAACTTCATTCTCTATATTGTACGCTAATGTGCTGTAACAGTACAATATACAGTGCATAATACATCCGAATGGATAGCTCAATTCGTGAGTAAAAACACTAAGTGTTAATACAGTACTGCATTTTGATTAAACAAAAACCTAATGAAAGTTATCAAACTTAAAATTGCGATATTTCCTAGTTTACACAAATGGATGAATTACTTTTCTCCCCTCCTATACCTAGTAAAGTGATTTGTATATTACGCCAGTATCATCGAACTCCAGTCTTGGAAAGGGGAGCAAGCGGTATTTCCGGTTCTAGACCTTTAATCCAAAGGTATAGCCAGGTTAATATTAAAAATGTTAGTAAAAATAAAATGATGTCCCTGTATTATTGGCAAAGTCAACCCTATTACAGGTCAAATCGACTCGTAGGATGGCGAGGGATTAAGTCTGGCATACTTACAGAAAATTGGCATTAATTGCAGTAGGGATGTCAGTTCTACCTAAAAGCCGCCTCTACAGCCAACGAAATCTCCTGGTACTCATTTCTGTCAGAGGGTGAGACACAAGAGCATGAAAAAGCGATATAGGCTCAGATCATTGTCTCCTTATTTCAAAACTCGTACTTTTTGTTAGAAAATGAAGCCAAAAGAACGAGTACATAAAGAGTAATTTTAGAGGCAATTTACTTCAAGAAGAAAGTGCAAGATTTATACAAAAGAAGGGTGAAGCACTACATAGGACTTGAATTTAATAATAATAATAATAATAATAATAATAATAATAATAATAATAATAATAATAATAATAATAATAACAATAATAATAATAATTAGAAAGTGGATGCGGGATGACTTATCGTTGAATGTGGGTGCACATTTACTATATGTTACATTTTCTTCATTCAGACCATTGGCTGAACAGGTCTTAAACGTAAACAGACGACGTCAACGTGCTACTGCATCTCCGTACAGTCCGAGGGAAAAGAAAAATGACGTACTGTAGCACATACCTTGCAAGACTCAGTCCTCGTCATCATTGATGGAATTGCCAGCGTTGCAGTAAACGACGATATATTCTCGTAAGTTGTCGAAGCTGAATCGTCTTCGCCTATCGCTTAAACAAGCTTTTGTATCGAGAGAATTGCTGAAGAAAACCTCTAAAATGAGGATCACTCAATTTCTTTAGAGGAATATTTGCACTGAGCATCATGTTGCACATGTCTTTGCAAAACAACTAAATGATGATGATGATGATGATGATGATGATGACGATGTAGATGGTTGCTCAGATTTCATTTCAACGCATTTCCTGTGCGATGTACTGTTGCAATGTTTCTCTATAGCCTGAGTTGTTCAATTTTACATACATTACACACGATATTGTCTTCGTTAATACATAAAATGTCATTCCCATACTTCTTAATATTGCACTTCGTATCTCTGACCGAATTGAACGTTTTGCCTTCGACATTATGAATGGATCAGCACAACACTATTCAACGCTTACTAAATACTTGAGCAGGATAACACAACTGCACACATTGCGTTGCAATATGACTATGAACGGACCGAGGTTCCTTCGTTCTCTATGTTACTGTACTCGCCAGGTACATAAAAGACGGACGACGCGGCACGTGCCATATACTCTGATACGAAACTACTTCACTTTTCCTTAAATCATTCCGCATACACTGTCTAATAATAATAATAATAATAATAATAATAATAATAATAATAATAATAATAATAATATAGGCTGTCTGGGCTAAAAGTATACATAAATACCAGCGTATAATTAGAGAAATATGCATTATAATTTTGTAACGTAAAGCTCAATCGATATAAAATTTCAACAATTCAAGTTATTCTTGATTTAGTTAACATATTCATGTGTTTTTATTTCATAAGTTCATATCAGAAGATAATGGTTTTACCTCTACAAATTTTAATTAGGCCTACCCTTATTCAGTGTTACTGTGAATGTAGGGAGTACTGAGAAGATTCAGAACTCTAAATGCATTGGGATATGAACCCTGCAATTTGTCGTCATTATTTAGTTATTTACAGTATTTAAATCTCGTGGAGTTAAGGCTATCGGACCTTTTCTACCACACCAGCAGAATAAAAAAAAATGCAGAGAGAAGTAAATAAGAATTATAAATTAAATTACTTACTTACTTACTTACTGGCTTTTAAGGAACCCGGAGGTTCATTGCCGCCCTCACATAAGCCCGCCATTGGTCCCTATCCTGAGCAAGATTAATCCAGTCTCTACCATCATATCCCACCTCCCTCAAATCCATTTTAATATTATCTTCCCACCTACGTCTCGGCCTCCCCAAAGGTCTTTTTTCCCTCCGGCCTCCCAACTAACACTCTATATGCATTTCTGGATTCGCCCATACGTGCTACATGTCCTGCCCATCTCAAACGTCTGGATTTTATCTTCCTAATTATGTCAGGTGAAAAATACAATGCGTGCAGCTCTGTGTTGTGTAACTTTCTCCATTCTCCTGTAACTTCATCCCTCTTAGCCCCAAATATTTTCCTAAGAACCTTATTCTCAAACACCCTTAATTCTATTCCTCTCTCAAAGTGAGAGTCCAAGTTTCACAATCATACAGAACAACTGGTAATATAACTGTTTTATAAATTCTAACTTTCAGATCTTTTGATAGAAGACTAGATGACAAAAGCTTCTCAACCGAATAATAACACGCATTTCCCATATTTATTCTGCGTTTAATTTCCTCCCGAGTGTCATTTATATTTGTTACTGTTGCTCCAAGGCATTTGAATTTTTCCACCTCTTCAAAGGATAAATCTCCAATTTTTATAGTTCCATTTCGTACAATATTCTGGTCACGAGACATAATCATATATATATATATGATATAAATATATATATATCATATATATGATATATAAATTAAATTACAAACAGAAATACGAAAAAGCACAAATGCAAAAAAAATGCAAATATAGAGAGTAATAAAAAAACAAGTAGAAACATAAATAAATAAATAAATGAATAAATAAATAAATATAAACAAATAAATAAATAAATAAATAAATAAAAAGAAATAACACCATAGTGAGAGCTTTTATTTCTTTTACATGGATTTATAATTACAAAATTGCATTTTAGAATCTACAAAATTCTGAAATACATTTCAGGAAAACCTAATTTGATTAGTTCAGACCAGACGTCGGCAAATTTGTATTCACGATGACGTCACTGGATGCAAGCCGCAATACATAAGATGTAATATCAATCGAGGAGTATAAAACACTCCGTTCGGATCCCAGTGGCGAACTCTCAACACAAGCATCCGACATAGACTACACAATATTGATTTATAGATGGACAGATTATATACTTAATTTTTACTGTCCTACAACAACCTAGGAAAATATGTCACAAATTGCCACTCTTAATACAACTCGTAAATTTTCGTCTGCTACTCACTATCTTTGTTAAATATTACAAGTTTTCGTTCAGAAAACAAGTGTTCCGAAATATATATTGAATATAAAGCCAGACATGGCAGCTACTGTATGTAGTGTAGCGGCAGGCGATATAAGATAGGACTACACATATTTTCTATGGAGAGCACTTTAAATAAATTTTATCCAGTCTGATGTGTTACAAAATGGCAACTTTCTATGGCCTCACTTATTTCCGGCTCTCGTATTAACACGTTACTCCACCTAGTAGAATTTTTTGAAGTCGTATTTCAAGCCCCATATGTTACTACAGATAAAAGTTGCTTTATGTTCAGATTCATTCCTTCTATATATTTTTTTCATACTTGGTATAACGCCTTTCCTGTTGTATTTCCTTTAACCCTGCGTTACTCATGTTATAAATATTCTCACCATTGCTCAGGTGGGGTTTCACAAACCCCATTTTAAATAACTAATATATTTTTCCGCAAGTTTCAGAAATCAGATAAACGCAATTAAATATACTATTCTTAGTTCACTTAAACAATTTCTTAAGTGAACTCTTCTGGATGTGATTGAAAAGTATACAGATGCACAGAGTACACACTAGCTCCATCTCTTAGATTTTCGTTGAAATATACGCACCGGGGTTTACCACACCCCACCTGAGTAATGCAGGGTTAAGTGCAATGATATCGAGCAAATACTGTTCCTCCCATTCTCTCTTAAACACACGTTTCCGAACAGACGTTGAAGGTTTTGAGAAAGCAGCACTCTAAATGTAAGCAGATAACCCGCCACTAATAGACGCCTGTGTACTGAAGTTGTAGGGGAGTTGGACGGAAGGGAGGGGGTGAAGCAAAGAAGTTTACTGCGCTGTCCCTGCGACGTCATTATTGCATGTGATCGCGATGGCATTTTTGCCGATCCCTGGTTTAGACTCTGAAATCCAAGATAGATATAAATGTTCTCAAACATTAGGAAGCAACCTTCTTTGTGTAGTAAATAAGCCTTGGGGTTTAATTTAACCATGTAACGGTAAACAATATACTAAAAGCCATAAGCAAACCCGTGAAGTAGATAACTACTTGTCTATGTCAAAGCTTGTGTACTTCCTACAAACAAAGCCTGAGCTAATGTGAACGTCACACCTTGTTCAGGATGTTCGTATCGCCTTGTTTTTAGACAAGACTTGTCTCTGCATATGTTACCGTCAAAATAAGGGAAAGACAACCTGTTTCTCCGCTCATGAGGATCATCTGACGCCTCTAATTAAAATGGCACGGAGGTAATTCACATAAATCGTAAAGTAGAGCAAAAAAATGTTTTCTTCGAGTCAGGAAATGATTTCACGCGATAGAGGTACTCATTTACACGTTCTTTTGACTTCGAAGCTCTGTTAAGTGTAACAACCTTCAAGATGTTATTATGTAATTATGGAATTTATAAGCAAATAATTTCGAAAAGTTTAAAGAAACACAAATTCTTAATGTTATTTCTGTAAGTCAGGTATCTGGAAAACGAAATACCCATTCTTTCGTAAAAAAGTTTGTGTATGATGAATGAAAAGGATATTTTAAATACTATAGTTCGCACATTTGTAAATAGTTTCAATATTTTTAATGTATAGCCAAGCCTTTATATTCAAAATCCATTACTTGAATGTTCGTTATCTCGAAGTAAATTAATATTCTCTGAAAACTTCGATATGACATTGACATGTAGGCTATAACAGTATTATCACAGTCTACTATATACAGTCACGATGCTTGGGATATTTTTTACAATTCTCGCGATAGTTGCTAGCCGCTTGGAGCGCTGTGAGTACTAGGAACAATTGACTGTGCCACAGCAGTCGTGATCTAACACAGGCCGTAAGGCAGACCATGTTACTCGCTTAACCCGATCAAGAAGGGCGGCGTTTCAACCATATAAATTAATTGGAATGCATAAACAGTAACATATGTTTCTCTAAAATGTAGTGTAATTTCATTAATAAAATTTAAAACAATGATTATGAAACACTTAATACATAATTCACTTGCGAGTTAAGATGAAATATTATTTATGGTGTGAAAATTACGTTGTTCAAATGTGTAATACCTGCCTTTATTTCGATTAAATATTGCGAAATTCTTGTACATTCATTTATGCACGATTCAATAATTTTCAATTGCACCGCACGGATATTTAGATATGTTGAAATTATAGGTTATGTTTACTGTACCAGTTGCCCCTTTCTGTCTAAATTTAGTGATCTCCAATGCCTTGCCAATCATATGAAAATTATAGGTTATGTTTACTATATTTAACTTATATTTCTAAATTCGCAATTATATATTATAATTAAGCATAATGACATGTATGATACCACGGACATTCAATTTGTCAGTATTTTAATACTACAATTGATACTGAATTATTGTATTGATCTACTACTTAAGAGACGAAGTAACACAATCGTACGTACACTAATTTCATAGGAGTGGTATGGTAAATGTTTTGTCTACAATTAAGGAAGGTAGATGTGCTAAATTGGAATCACAATATAAATTCTTTTTTTTTTAAACCTCAAAATAGCTTCCATTCTAAACTTAAAATGTTGACACGAACAGATTATGTTAAATTGTAAAATTCTCTTCAAATTAAAATAACACAGTTTTGTAATTATTTCTGCACCATATTATGCAACAAGAAGTAAAAGGAACTTATGGACATATTACACTAAATAAAGCTTAGCAATGATACGCAATAAAGCTATAATATAATATTTCACTGAGCTCCATACACTGAAATAGAAAACCCGAACAAACATTGCGGCCTTGTCTAGATCGAAAAGCATCGACTGTGCTGTATTTCGCATTTATGTGAAAAGTTGTGTAAACTGTGAAATCTTCGTTATCGGTTGTAATAACTCTAAATGGCTGAAATACAATAATTTGAATAATAATATAAGCCAAAAAGACATTTGTAGTTCTATAAATTGTAACGAAAATAGGTTAGAGTTATCCTTCTTCCGAAATACATATATTTTATGAAAATAATGTATAAACCTTATGTATTTCATATTTCAATAGTTGGAAGGAAGGTGTTAAATGTTTTCAAAAGAACACGATATCGAAAGTACAATACATTTGATCGTCTGCTAGGGAAAGTCTCTGTGATGGGGCTATAGTAGTGATCCTGGTGGTGAGCAACTATCTATGTTTGCATATTTAGTAAGTATTGAGCTTCGTGACTGTTTATACTACACTGTGGTATTATTTTGTTATTCGATATTCATTGCCATTTGTTTTTTCTAATGCAGTAAATCATTTTATGCCTTCAACTCGAATTATGTGGTCAATATTATGAGCTATTTCATGCTGTTATTATGTTATAAAGTATTATTTAGAACAAACGACTCAAGAAAACAGACGATGAAAACAAAATGGCATTGACATTGTTCAAAAAGTATATAAGTACCGTCATTTCCCATAACTATAGTCCTGGAACACAACTACTCAAATTTTGTACTCATAACGTAGTACCTCGTTTATCTATATTTTTGCTGTAATGTAGTTTGAAATCAAGTCAATTCACCTATCTACGAAATGTCTATGTTACTTCTGCAATGTTCTTTGAATGGTTGTATCGTGGACCATAGTTGTGTTCCAGGACTATAGTTATGGAAAATGACGGTATATGTTTTGGAGATTCGCAGACGATTTTACAACAGATATTTCGTCAACGAATAATATTTGACACAAATACCTCGCAATTTACATCTTAAATTAAAAATCCCTGGACAACATTCGAAAGAATCGACGGAAAAACGAAGTCATTATGGCACCGCTACAAGGTGGACACGCCGAAGTTAATCGGAGCATTAAAAATGACTTTTCCACCAGATAAGCAACAAATATAGGCCAGTGTCCTATTGAAGTTACCAGAAGATACCAATTTACGTACTTCAAGATATTGAAAATTCGAGTAATTGATTTTGGAAGTAACTAAAAGGCTTGGCTATGCATTAGGCAAAATTTATAGTTAATTAATTAATGTTTTTTTTCTTCTTCACACTAGACAGAAAAACATGGCGAAATTTCAGCGCCGTGAGTTTAGTACGACTGCTAACACAACCCAAAACATCACATTGACTACAACCAAGCATCCATTCCCTTGGCGGGATATTAACCCATGAGCGTGGTTCCTATGCAAAGTTAATGCTGTGCGCTTCAGCTATTGCGTACGTTGGAGTCGGATAGTTTTCTCGCTACCCTCATAGTACAGTATGGAATAAAAGTCTTGCGAAATAAATAAATTTAGCTTCCCTTATGAAAAGGTTTCCAGATTTGATAAAGCGTATTACATATAATTTGGAAACACACCTAAAAGTTAAAATGATATACGTTTGAAACGGTTAGGGAATCGAATATACAAAATGTGCCCAATGTGCCCATTTACCGTGAAGAAAGGGGGAAAAATATGATCAGATATGTTAGAATGATTTGAATACCATATACCGCGAGAAACATAATAGTACGGATTTATCGGCATTGATATCTATACCAATCAACAGCCATCGGTTGAGATAACTTGAAATTTCCATTATCACTCCAATACAAATGATTTCTCAATATCTGAATCGACACTTTGAGGGCACTAATGGCTATTTCCTTCACAATACTGTGTGTTAGCCCCAGGTTTTTACATTTGTTGGCAAAGAAGAAGGGTATGGTACCTCGTGCTCCCACCATCAATGTGGGACAGGCTATATTTATCTTATAGAACGGAATTGTTGGTTCATAGATCCGTTTCTTTTCACTGTCCACCTCATGCGGTTGATCTGCATGTGTCTCAAATCTGATGGTGGGATCGAAAATGTATGCCGAGTTGTTCTTAATGGCAATGATATCAATTCGCCGAACACTTCCTTGTGTGGCTAGTCCCTGCACCTCTGATGGACTGTAAACTCTACTTCCTTCAGTGTCTCGGCCGGTATAGAACGGACAGCATGGTGACGGATGTTGCGAAGGGCCTCACTATAGAGGCAGAAGCCAAGGATATGGGGAAGAGTTTCAATCTCGCTGAGACAGCGCCTACAGCGGGTACCATCCCGACTTCTACCCGGTACAGCTCGGACCGAAGCCATATAGCCTACCATTTTAAGGGCGTCTTTCCATTCCGAGAGGGTTAGACCTTTGTGATTTCTTGTCCAGCTGTTTGCTGGGGGGAACTCACATGAATTATGATACTATTTTGAGTAAAATATAAAATGAAAGTGTATTTCACTTGAAATAAGATACAAACTAAGCAAAATTCGTTTTATTTCTACAAATGCAGGATATCGCTGAACATTCATTCATTCATTCATTCATTCATTCATTCGTACGTTCATTAATTTCATTTATTCATTCGTTCCTTTCTTTGGTCCTCACCTCATTTATTCTTCGCTGGCTGTGACGAGGAATAGAGAGGAGAGATTGATGCTGATTTCGTGAAGTACTTAGGAAGTGAAAGCATGAACATAAATAATTTGGAGAAGAGTTATACAAAACTTTGTATAGAAGTAAAAGACCGTGCATGATTCTTCGTTCCTTTAGACGAGCACACGACAGCAGCTCATGAGACTCTGTTACATGGTTAAATTTCCATATTATATTACAGACGGATCTTATACATACATTATGAACATCTTGCAATCCCTAATTTAAGTTAGAACTTAAGTATGTTAACAAGGAATCACAGTATGGCACACACTTAAAAGTCTTTCTCTGTTACAATCATGAAAATTTCAACCGTCAACTTTCAAACCAATTAGTGGATGCATTCACTTCAATTTTCAACATCAACCTGTTTTTCTATCCAGTTTTTATCATGTTAGCCATTCATAACAAAAAATAAATATGCTCCATTGAGGTTACATTCCATGTAGATCAAAGTGTACGAAAAATTGTAGCTGTTTTCAGAATAACCTCACTTCACTATGGCACGTTTTGCATCAGTAAATCTAATTGAAGGGTTCAGAGCCATAGTGGGCCAAGCGCCATTTAATAAAAACGTAGAAAGGAAAGAAAGTTAAGTGAATACCATAGTATAATTGAAGAGCGTTTTTGCAAAAGTCGATAGATGCAGAAATTTTCGAAAGTGAGTTACATATGGATATCGTATGTTTTCTACCTCCGGAATCGATCTATGAAATCAGATTTATCAAAACTTGATTCATACCTTATGTAGAGACTACCAAACCTTCCAGGTTTTTTCAAAACTCGATAGATCCTGTCACTTAGTGTAAATTCTGTAAAATCTTGATTTCTGCATCTATCGACTTTTGAAAAAACGCTCCTCAATTAAGATTGACATATCTTTTAGTTTTAATGTAATAACTTTATATTACTTGCTATATTTTTCCATTGAATTATGATAATAGCTTCATTTTAACACTTGTTTTCTACGGTTTTAGTAAATGGCGCTTGGCCCACTATGGTTCTGAACCCTTAACCTTATTGTCTGCTTCAATCTGTTATCAATTGGAAAGTCTCTCCACCTTATATTCATAGTCCCCTGATGGTCTTATCTCTACCAGATTAAATAAATAAATGTTACAATAAGTAAATAGTAAAATAAATAAATACTTAATAGTCCTAGGGTGTAAATAAAAATGGTGAGTTCGATAACTACGAGACCACTGAGCATTATTATTGTAATATGTTTATTGGAAAAGTTTCATTTTAATGTACAGTAATACATATCTTCTGAGTTTAAGACATCCAAAGGACTGAGACAAGGATGTGGGATGTCCCCACCTTTATTTAACATCTATTTGGACACAGCTTTAGTACATTGGAATGATTCATGTCGAAATATGGGAATTAGAGTGGAAGATCGATTTATTCATTCATTACTCTTCGCCGATGATCAGACAATCATAGCACAAGATCGAGATGATATTAAATTTATGATGAGAAAACTAATTGATTGCTATAACTCGGCAGGACTTGTAATAAATTTCACAAAGACAGAATATCTAGTAAATGGTGGGGATGGCAGGAATTTGAAATTATCTAATGGAATAGTGAAGTCAGTAGATCAATTTAAATATTTGGGATCGGTTCTCCACCAATCTGGTACGTGCTTTAAAGATGTGGAAAATCGTGTCATACAAGCAAGAAATGCTGTAAAAAAACTGAATGGCGTGCTTTGGAATAGGGATGTTACAATGGAGACAAAGAAAATGATACTTGATGTAATCACAGTCTACTATATACAGTCACGAAGCTAGGGGTGATTTTTTGCATTTGTCGCGATAGTTGCTAGCTGCTTGGAGCGGTGTGAGTACTAGGAACAATAGACTGTGTCACTGCCATCGTGATCTAATACAGGCCGTAAGGCATACCATGTGACTCGCTTAACCCGATCACGGAGGGCGACGTTTCAACCGTATAAATTAATTGGAATGCATAAAGAGTAACATATATTTCTCTAAAATGTAGTGTAATTGCATTAATAAAATTTAAAACAATGATTAGGAGACACTTCAGACATAATTGCTTGCGAGTTAAGGTGTAATATTATTTTTGGTGTGAAAATTACGTTGTTCGTATGTGTAATACCTGCCTTTATTTCGATTAAATATTGCGAAATTATTGTACATTCATTTATGCACGATTCAATCATTTTCAGTTGCACCGCACGGATATTTAGATATGTTGAATTTATAGGTTATGTTTACTGTACCTGTTGCCCATTTCTGTCTAATTTTAGTGGTCTCCAATGCCCTGCCACTACATATGTATGTTATGTCATATGGAAATTACAGGTTATGTTTACCATATTTTACTTATATTCGTATATTCGCAATTATACATTTTAATTAAACATAATGTCAAGTATGACACCCGTCACATTCTATTTGTATTTTAATACTACAATTGAGTACTGAATTATTATATTTATCTACTACCTAAGAGACGAAGTAACACAAACCTACGTACACTAATTTCATAGGAGTGGTATGGTAAATTTAAGGCAGGTAGATGTGCTAAATTAAAATCACAATATAAATTTGTTTTTATTGAACCTCAAAATAGCTTCCATTCTAAACTATGTTGATGCGAACAGATTATGTTAACACGTAAAAATTATTCTCTTCACATTAAAATAACACAGTTTCGTAATTATTTCTGCAACATATTACGCAACAAGAAGTAAACGGAACTTATGGACACATTACACTAAATCAAACTTAGCAATGATACGCAATAAAGTTATAATATAATATTTCACTGAGCTCCATACACTGAAATAGAAAACCCGAACACACATTACGTCCTGGTCTAGATCGAAAAGGCATTGACTGTGCCGTATTTCGCTTTGTTGTGAAAAGTTGTGTAAACTGTGAAATGTTCGTTATCGGTTGTAATAACTGTAAATGGCTAAAATACAATAATTTGAATAATAATATGGGCCAAGAAGACGTTTGTGGTACTATAAATATTGTAAGAAAAAGAGGTCAGAGTTATCCTTCTTCCGAAAGAGCCAGGAAGGTGAGTTTATAAAATATAATATATACTTTATGAAAATAATATATAAACCTTATGTATTTCATATTTTAATAGTGGAAGGAAAGTGTTAATTTTTTCAAAAGAAAACCATATCGTCTGTTGGGGAAAGAGTCTGTGATGAGGCGAAAGTAGCGATCCTGGTGGTTAGCAACTATCTATGGATGCGTATTTCAACTGTCTATGTTTGCATATTTAACAAAGGCAGCACTATCAGGGTCACTACAAGAATTTGCGGAAGAAGCGAGAAAGCTTGGTTTGGAAATAAATGAAAGAAAAACCAAGTATATGAAAACATCCAGAAGAGATGTACAGAAGCAGGACAATGTGGTCTTTCATCACCATAATTTTGAAAGTTGTACAAGTTTTAAATATTTAGGTACAATGATTACAAACAATAATGATATATCCTCAGAAATAAAGACAAGAATAATGGCCGGTAATAGGTGCCTGTTTGGGTTTGGAAAACTATTTAAACTCGGTTCATTTCCAGATCTGCAAAGAAAATAATTTATAAAACTATTCTAAGACCAGTGGTTACATATGCTAGCGAAACTTTGGTTTTAACAATAAATAATGAAAATATGCTAGCAGTTTGGGAAAGAAAAGTCCTGAGAAAGATATATGGTCCCCATTTTGAAAATGGTTAGTTTAGAAGTAGAACAAATAAAGAACTAATGGAACTGTATGGAGAACCGAATATAGTTTCCTTCATTAAGAAAGGAGGACTTAGATGGTTGGGACATCTTGAACGTATGCCAGAAGGCCGATTACCTAAACGGGTATTATATGGACACCGTGGAGAATTAAGGAAGAGAGGAAGGCCAAGGTTGAGGTGGCTTCAGGATATGGAAGATGATCTGCGGAGAGTTGGATGCAAGAGATGGAGACAACGGGCTCAAGATAGAGATGAATGGTTTCTACTAATTAAGGAAGCCCAGGCCCTTCATGGGCTGTAGTGTTAATAATGAATGAATGAATGAATGAATGAATGAATGAATGTTTGAATATTTAGTAAGTATTGAGCTTCGTGACTGTATATACTAGACTGTGATGTAATTGTAAAGAGTATCTTGACTTACGGAGGAGAGAGTTGGACTCTGACAGAAATACAAAAAGACCGCGTTAGATATTTGGAAATGGATGGACTAAGAAGGAGTCTATCCATATCTCGTCTCCAGAGGGTCAGAAATGAAACGATTATGGAAAAGTGGAACATACAAGAAGATGTGATCGACCGTTTGGAATGTCGAAAACTTCAGTGGTTTGGACATGTTCAGAGGATGGCCGAGGAGCGATGGCCTAAAAAAGTTTTGAATTGGTCACCCCCAGGGAGGAGAAGAAAAGGACGACCTAGACTTACATGGAGAGGAGGAGTTGCTGAGGTTATGGAAGCTAGAGGGTTGGAAAATGGATCTTGGGATGACCGACAACAATGGAAAAGGGGAATAAAAGGCAACCGCTGAAAGTAGAAACGCCTATAAAAGTAAAAGTAAAGTAAGTAAATATCTCAAATGTGATATTCCACAATGCAAGCATTACATTTTAAATATTTCTTAGAAGATCTTTAAAGTCAAATTCTTTAGAACTACATAGCTTTAGATCAGATCTACAGTGGGTTATCTTGACAAACTGTGGGTTCGAGATAAATTAAGTTTTAAGTTTGCTTCATTTTGTAGATCAGTTCTGCTTATCAGTTTCTTGTTATTTTAGCTTCATATTAAATCAAAAGTTTGTTTACGTGTTGCACTCGATGTTCAAAAACAATTTTTATGCTCGACCATGCCGAAATGTAGTAATTATACACCTGGCAGTAGCCCTTTAATGCACCTCATTAAAGTACACCTATTCATTAAAGTTCAGGTGTTCAGCCAATGACAAGTCACCTTTGTACCGTTATAAAACCGCAAATATCGATTATTCTCGGATATGCAATCGAAAGAGAATTATCGAAATGTTACGGAGGCTGGAAATCCAATACTGTCGCAGAAGGTTATGATCCGCTACTATAATAATGTGACAGCGACGTGAGAATCGAACTCACGACCAGCGTCCCGCAAGAAAGCAGATCGCACAGGCTCCACGGAACATTGAGTGACGTCGCGCGGTGGAGAGAAGAGAGAGGGTGTATTACGTCAACGCAACGAGTCTGCGCGCAGCTGCTACTTAACGCAGTGAATGTGGAACGACCTTCTCGACTATTCCAGGAGTCTGTCGATGTAGAGATATCGAGATAATTCTCTACACAACTGTAGAAGGTTCTCGCAACTATGATTTTGCTATAAAAGAGCAGGCGCCAGCGAACTAGAGTTTGAGAGTTTGCAGTTTCCAGTTTTTCAGTTGATTAGTCAGCCAGTCAGTGAGAAAGCCAGAGCAAGCAAGCCAGTCTTGTGTGCCGGAGTTCGACTCGAGTGTGCGTCCGCATCTGCGTCAGCATCCGAAGGCCTGAGTTCGAGTGCAGTGGACCGCAGTTGGAGGGACCTGAGTTCGAGTGCAGTGGACCGCAGTTGGAGGGACCCGAGTTCGAGTACAGTGAACTGTCTATGAAGGTCTGTGGTTCGAGATACTGTGAACTCGAGTGACTGAGATAGAAGAACTGTGAACTGAGAACTGATAGTTCTGATTTGTAAATAGTGCTTTGTAAATATTAGTTAAGATTAACAGTTCATTGTTGTGCGTAATAGTCCAAGTAAATTGTCATTGTCGTCGGTGGAGTGCTATAACGAATACTGTGTTGAGTGAAGATCCAATTGTTGACGAGAGCGTTTAAGGTGAATTGTAGAAAGGAATTATTGTTGTGACGAATAAATTACATTGTTGTAACTAATAAAGTTTACACTGGTGTCAGAAGTGGGATATTATCGACAATGGAGAACCTACAGCAGATCCTACAAGCCATCGCGGAAATGAAAGCTGAAATGAAAAAGGACATAAGTGACGTAAAAGCAGAAATGAAAGACGACATGAACAGGCACATCAGTGAGGTTAAGAACGACATAAGTGATGTGAAAACAGAGATGAAAAGTGACATAAGTGAAGTGAAAGGCGACATAAGCGGAGTGAAAGGCGACATAAGCGGAGTGAAAGGCGACATAAGCGGAGTGAAAAATGACGTCACTACGCAAATTGAAAGCGTTTCGGCCCACGTAGATGGAATTGTCGCCATCGTAAAACACGAACTTAAGGCCGATTTGGATAAACTAAACCAGAATTTTACAACTATAAACGAGACAGTAGCCGAGTTGAGACAGGATGTAGACCATTTCGACGGCAAAATCCGCGATCTCGAGCGTCGTCAAGAGCAGACGAGTGAGGTGATGGACAAACACGCTGAGGAAAACAAGCACATACTCGCGTTAATGGACCAACACGCTGTAGAAAACAAACACATCCTCGCGTTGGTGGATCGCCAGGCTAGAGAACAGAAACAGATAATTGCCGAGGAAGTTCAACGGGCCGTGGAAAGATCGACGTCAGCATTGAGGACCTCACATAGTGCCCCTGCGGAACCATCGGCTTCAGCCAGACATCACAACGTCAAGACGCCGAAGTTCGACGGTACGACGTCTTGGGCGATATTCCGTCGCCAGTTTGAGGCCATCGCAGAGCACAATGGGTGGACGCCGGCAGAGAAAACTACTCAGCTGCTGGCCGCGCTTCAGGGACAGGCGTCGGAGATTCTTCACAGCGTTCCAGAAGATGGGACAGCCGCTGAGATAATGGCGGCCCTGGAGGGACGTTATGGTGACCATCAACTTGCTGCAGCATTTAGGACCCAACTGAAAACGAGGGTCCAACAGTCAGGCGAGTCCCTGCAAGAATTCGCGATGGCGGTGGAACAACTGGCCCATAAGGCGCTCAGGGGCCTACCTAATGACTTCATCGCTGGAGAGGCGGCCTACACCTTCGGCAGCGGAGTTCGAGACCCGGAAATAAAGCAACAGCTACTCTTGGCAGAGCATCGCACCATCAATGCAGCTCTGGCGGCGGCCCTCAGGATGGAGGCAGCCAAGTTGACGGCGAACGTCTCGGCATCGCACCGGATTAGGAGCGTCGCGGCGGCCGACGTCGAGGAACGTCAACCGAAATCACCCGAGCGACGAAGACGAGGAGTGCCCACCTGCTGGTCCTGCGGCGAGCCTGGACACCTGAGGAGGGACTGTGACCGATCTGGTCACAAACAGGAAAACTAAAAGGGGCCGATGCGATGAGGGGCACGTCGGCGCCGTCATCACCATCCCCTCGGCTGATCTTGAAGACGGTTAACAGAAGATGCGACGATGGGCTGATTGCTGACGGATGGATAAGAGGCCGCCCATGCAGAGTACTGGTAGACACCGGGGCGTCGCTCACTATCGCCAGACCGGAAGTCGTGCGTGGACTACCTGGGAGGACGCCGCTGCGCCGGTATGAGCTACGTACTGCCTCAGGCGAGAACCTGCCCAACCAAAGAGAGGTTTTCCTGGACTTGACCTTGGGAAAGAGGAGACTGGAGATGTGGGTGTTCGTCGCCAACATCACTGAAGACGTCATCCTGGGACTCGACGCCATGCGGATCTTCGATGCAACGGTGGACGTCCGGCGCCGTATCCTCCGTTTTGGTCAGGATGAAGTGTTCCTGAGGGACGTCGAAGACCAACCCATGGCCAGCAGACTCACCTTGGAGAATCAAGTGACAATCCCAGCTGGCTGCGAGATGGTGGTGACGGCAAGACTGGACGGACAGCCGAAGAGAAACCTGCTCCTCGATTCGCAAACAACTCCGATAGATGGGGTTTATGTCGCCAGATCCCTACTCCCGAATCAGAAGGTGGTACCGGTGAGGGTCCTGAATGTCACCAATCGGGACAAGGAGGTGCCTAGTGGAACTGTACTAGGTAACGTCGAGCCGGTGGTGTCTGTGACGTCGCTGGCAGAAAACGAGGAGTGTCACCGACCACGTCCAGATTTAGACCCAGCACTGAAAGGGCTGGCTCAAGAATTGCCGGCGAATTTAAGCAAAAGAGAAAGAAGACAAGTCCACGATCTACTGACAGAGATTCAGGACGTGTTCAGTCTGTCTGAAAACGACTACGGGAGAACGGAGAAAGTTCAGCACCGCATTGACACCGGAAATGCTCGCCCAATCAGACAACCTCCTCGACGCGTCCCTCTAGCTAAACAGAGGGAGATTGACAGCCAACTGGAGGGCATGAAAGCAAGAGGGTTCATCGAGGAATCCGACAGCCCTTGGTCATCACCTGTAGTGCTGGTGAAGAAGAAGAATGGGGACCTGCGTTTCTGCGTGGACTACAGAAGACTGAATGACGTCACCAGGAAAGACTGCTTTCCCCTCCCACGAATTGACGACACCTTGGACACCCTGGCCGGAGCAGAGTGGTTCTCGACGTTGGATCTCAAGTCAGGATACTGGCAGGTGGCGCTACATCCTGAGGACCAGGAGAAAACGGCATTCTCTTCAGGCCAGGGACTATGGCAGTTCACCGTTATGCCGTTCGGCCTCTGCAACGCCCCGGCTACATTCCAGAGACTAATGGGGTCTGTAATGAGAGGCCTGACATACGACACCTGTTTGCTGTACCTTGATGACGTCATCGTGGTGGGCAAGACTTTCGGCGAACAGCTGTTGAACCTGAGGAAAGTGTTCGAGAGACTGCGACAAGCCAGACTGAAGTTGAACCCGAAGAAATGTCATCTATTCCAGAAGAAGGTCAACTACTTGGGACACGTAGTAGGGACCAACGGAGTGGCCACGGACCCGGAGAAGCTACAAGCCGTCAGAGGATGGCCTAGACCGAGGGACAAGCAGGAGCTGCGCCGCTTTCTCGGCCTCTGCACTTATTACAGAAGGTTCGTAGCTGGGTACGCCAACATCGCTAAGCCTCTAACCCAGCTGACCGAGGAGAAACGACAATTCCAGTGGACAGACGAGGCGGAGTCATCCTTCCAGTCGCTGAAAGAAGCGCTCTGCACTGCTCCTGTACTGGGATATCCCATCCCTGGAAGGAAGTTCACGCTCGACACGGACGCTAGCAACGTAGGCATCGGCGGAGTACTCTCTCAGGAACAGGACGGGCAATTGAGGGTGATTGCCTACTTCAGCCGAACACTATCCAAGGCTGAGAGAAACTACTGTGTGACGCGTAGAGTACTTCTTGCCATTGTGGAAGCCCTGAAGCACTTCCACAAATATTTGTATGGCCAGGAATTCCATCTGAGGACAGACCATTCTGCACTCACCTGGCTATTGGGCTTCAAGAATCTGGAGGGGCAGACCGCCCGTTGGGTTCAACGACTGCAGGAGTACAACTTCACCTCCGAACACCGACAAGGGAAGAAACATTCCAACGCTGATGCCTTATCACGACGCCCGTGCCCGGATGGCTGTAAACACTGCCTGAAAGTAGAAGAGCGGGATGGCGCCCACGAAGTCCGAGCAATTGCCGCCCAGCCGAGCCCAGGATGGGATAACGCCGCCATAAGGAGGGAACAGCTGGAGGACCCAAACATTGGACAGCTACTACGTGATGTGGAGTCCGGCCAGAGACCAGTATGGGCCGACATCGCCAACCGTAGCACCACTTACAAGAGCTACTGGGCCCAGTGGGAATCCTTCACTGTCAAGGACGGTATCCTGAAGAGGATTTGGGAGTCGGCCGATGGAAGGACCCACATAGAACAACTTGTCCTGCCCAGGAGCATGGTGAAGGAAGTGCTGGAGGAGACTCATGCTGGAGTGACTGGAGGCCACCTGGGAGCCAACAGGACGCTGGACAAGTTAAGGCAGAGGTTCTATTGGTTGCATCAGAGAACCGACACGGAACAATGGTGCCGAAGATGCGACACCTGTGCAGCCAGTCGCGGACCAAGGACCCGCAGCAGGGGAGCCATGCAGCAGTACAACGTGGGAGCTCCTTTTGAGAGGATCGCCATCGACGTTGCTGGACCGTTCCCGGTCACGGATCGCGGGAACCGCTACCTGTTAGTAGCCATGGATTACTTCACAAAATGGCCAGAGGTGTACGCGATTCCTAACCAAGAGGCTTCGACGGTGGCCGACGCGCTGCTTGACAACTTCATCTGCCGATTCGGGGTGCCCCGGGAATTGCATAGCGATCAGGGGCGCAACTTCGAATCCAACCTGATGGGAGAATTGCTCGAGCGTCTGGGGGTGCATAAAACCAGGACCACTCCCCTCCACCCACAGTCCGATGGTATGGTGGAACGCTACATCAAAACCTTGGAAGAGCATCTGCGGAAGGTGGTGTCCAACCATCAACGAGACTGGGATGCCAGAGTCCCACTGTTCCTCTTGGCCTACAGAGCTTCGGTCCACGATACAACAGGGATGACACCGGCAAACATGGTCTTCGGGAGAGAGCTGCGCCTGCCCTGTGATCTGCTGTTTGGCACGCCACCCAGCGCCGACCAGCCAGCAACTGACTATGTGGCAGAACTCACCGAGAAGTTGAATGGAGTTCACCAACTGGCCAGAGAGCACCTCAAAATGGCCAGCGACAGGATGAAGGTGCGCTACGACAGATTGGCCAACTCTGCAGGATTCCAGGAGGGCGACCTGGTGTGGCTGTATCGACCTACCAGGACCAAAGGGAAATCACCAAAGCTGCAGCGTGCCTGGGATGGACCATACCGCGTGGTGACCCGGATCAACGACGTGGTGTACCGGATCCAGCGACAACCTCGAGGGAAGATGATGGTGGTGCATCTGGACCGATTAGCAGCCTACCAAGGGACTGCCCGGGACGAGCAGCCCTAAGGAGGGGGCAATGTGACAGCGACGTGAGAATCGAACTCACGACCAGCGTCCCGCAAGAAAGCAGATCGCACAGGCTCCACGGAACATTGAGTGACGTCGCGCGGTGGAGAGAAGAGAGAGGGTGTATTACGTCAACGCAACGAGTCTGCGCGCAGCTGCTACTTAACGCAGTGAATGTGGAACGACCTTCTCGACTATTCCAGGAGTCTGTCGATGTAGAGATATCGAGATAATTCTCTACACAACTGTAGAAGGTTCTCGCAACTATGATTTTGCTATAAAAGAGCAGGCGCCAGCGAACTAGAGTTTGAGAGTTTGCAGTTTCCAGTTTTTCAGTTGATTAGTCAGCCAGTCAGTGAGAAAGCCAGAGCAAGCAAGCCAGTCTTGTGTGCCGGAGTTCGACTCGAGTGTGCGTCCGCATCTGCGTCAGCATCCGAAGGCCTGAGTTCGAGTGCAGTGGACCGCAGTTGGAGGGACCTGAGTTCGAGTGCAGTGGACCGCAGTTGGAGGGACCCGAGTTCGAGTACAGTGAACTGTCTATGAAGGTCTGTGGTTCGAGATACTGTGAACTCGAGTGACTGAGATAGAAGAACTGTGAACTGAGAACTGATAGTTCTGATTTGTAAATAGTGCTTTGTAAATATTAGTTAAGATTAACAGTTCATTGTTGTGCGTAATAGTCCAAGTAAATTGTCATTGTCGTCGGTGGAGTGCTATAACGAATACTGTGTTGAGTGAAGATCCAATTGTTGACGAGAGCGTTTAAGGTGAATTGTAGAAAGGAATTATTGTTGTGACGAATAAATTACATTGTTGTAACTAATAAAGTTTACAATAATTAGTGCTAATTGCAAATAATATTCAAATAAATTCAATTTGTCATCTCGTTTTTCAATTCTTAATCAATTTCCAGGTTATATCAGACTAATGTTCATCTTATTCTCTATCAAGGTGAATGACATTCGGCCTGCGCACATCTCACAATTCAGGTCAGTTCGCACATAACCATAACATGACCTAATTTTGAATAATTTCAAGTTAGAAATATGGTCGAGCATAAAAAGTCGTATGAAACTTGCCTATAATGGTAATTTAGACGATCGTATGAAAATTATGAAACTCGCTTGCGCTCGTTTCATAAACAAACATACTTGCTTCTTAATTACTACCATTATAGGCTCGTTGCATAATGTACTATTATCCTCATTATTTAAAATATGATTTTTGCAAGATATCCGACTGTTCTTCTAAGGTAACGAACGATAGGTGTTGTAGTTTACAATTAGTAAAGACTATATTTTGTAGTGAATATCTTGTAATGGTTTTCTTGAAAAGGTTTAAAAAGTATATTCATAGGCTTTATCGTACTGTCACATAAAGCGAATAGAAAATGGTGCTTGGAACACGTTCTATTTTCTATACGAAAGAAAGAAGGAAAGAATGCAGTCGCGGGCGAAGAAGCGCAACATTGCTCTTCTCTTCCTGTCCTGTTCCATTTTCCTTAATACTATTTGCACTATTGGTACAAAATTCGATAAGCCAACCATTGTGCTCCATGTAAGCGAAAGAATTTTTCAAGGGAATTCAGACTTGCTTTGCTTTGGGCTTTGGGAGGATCGAACAGCTCAAGGGCTCTATGCTATGCTACACTCTCATTCGTTGTTAATACGAGATCTAGAACAGTGCATCAAATTCTTAATTTATTTTGAAGATGGGAACTAGTTTTGGCAGGTAAAGTTGATTAGATCACTTAATATTTACTTGTAAAGTACATAACATAGTTAATCTAAGAGTGTAGAAGTTAAACTATAGTACCCACAGAAATGATTCTTGAACAAGAACACATATTAAAGAAATATAAGAGAAGGAGATAAATTTAAATAATTAATTTGAACATTCAATGATTACATTCGTTACCTTCTTACACTCAACAGCTTTATCAACCACAAAGTAAAAATAAAGAAATCTTAATAAATCACTAGACAGTGGATGCGGGATGACTTAAGGAAAAGTGAAGTTGTTTCGTATCAGAGTATATGGCACGTGCCGCGCCGTCTGTCTTTTTGTGTACCTGGCGAGTACAGCAGCGTACATAACGAAGGAACCCCGGTCCACTTTGCAACGCAATGTGTGCAGTTGTGTTATCCTGCTCAAGTATTTAGTACGAGTTGAATAGTGTTATGCTCATCCATTCATAATGTCGAAGTCAAAACGTTAAATTCGCTTAGCGATATGAACTGCAATTAAGAAGTATGAGAGTGACATTTTATGTATTAACGAAGACAATATCGTGTGTAATGTATGTAAAATTGAAATAAAAACCACAACAACTTTGGCTATAGAGAAACATTGCAACAGTACATCGCACAGGAAATGCGTTAAAATGAAATCTCAGGAATCATCATCATCATCATCATCATCATCATCATCATTTAGTTGCGCGGGTCTAAACGACACGTACAACATGATGCTCAGCGCAAATATTCCTCTAAAGAAATTGAGTGATCCCCATTTTCGAGTTTTTCTTCAGAAATTCTCTCGATACAAAAACTGTTTAAGCGATAGGCGAAGACGATTCAGCTTCGACAACTTACGAGAATATATCGTCCTTTACTGCAACGCTGGTAATTGCATCAATGATGATGAGGACTGAACTTGCAAGGTATGTGTTACACTACTACAGTATGTTATTTTTCTTTTCCTTCTGACTGTACGGAGATACAGTAGCATGTTGACGTCGTCTGTTTACATTTAAAACCCGTTGAGCCAATCGTTTGAATGAAAAAAAAAATGTAACATATAGTAAATGTGCACCTACATTCAACGATAATTCATCCCGCATCCACTGTCTATAAAATACATATACAGCTTATACAAAGTGTAGCTTGAAAGACAGGGCTTACTTCAAGAATAAGCTCGCAATAGAACAAAATGAAACTACACTCAGGGACAAAAAAAACCGGACACATTTGAATTTGCTTATATTTTGTAATAAAATACACAATTTTATTTGTAGTAGTTCCTAATTATTTCAAAATGAATTAAGACTCATTTAAACAAAATATTTAGTTCAACACATTAATTCACAATAACAGAGACAAAAATTTAACCCTTTGGAGAAAAGCCACAAACAACGTAAATGGCAACTTCTGTTTCAACTGTTAAGTTAATTTTTCAGTGCTTGAAATATTAAAAACACGTTTTAATAACCCGTGTTACCTCCTCTAACGTGAATAACTGCATTCATACACTTTGGCATGTTTTGGATCAGGTTAACAATGTCTTCTTGTGTATTATTATCCCATTTTTTAAGAAATGCTCGCCGCAGTTCTTGTAAGCTTTTCTTGACACGTCGTCCCAACATGACCCACACCTGTTCAATAGGATTCATGTCAGGACTCCTTGATGGCCATAGCAACACATGAATTTCCATCTCTTAGAGATAAGCTATAACCACGTGGTCAACATGAGGGCCTGCATTATCATGTATTAAGAGAAAATTGTGACTTATATAGGGACCCAATGGCACCACATGATTAGTGACATTCACTGACGTATCTATCAGCTATTAAACTTCCATTTTCTATGTAGACTCTCACTACGAGCGTTCATTGTTATTCCTGCTCAAACCGTAACTCCACCATCCACAAATGGTGACTTTTTAGAAAAGAAGCTTTGAGAAAATCATTCGCCCCTCCGTCTCAAAACTCTTACTCGTTCAGCAGATTGAAACGGGACTCTTTTTGAACAGTTCATAGCTCCACTTTTCTTTTCTTCAATCCCTGTGATCAAGTGCAAACAGCAATATTTCAACGCGATTCACCCTGAGTAACCTAGGACCAGTTGCAGGTCTACTCTATAACAGTCCTGTTTTCAGCCTTTTTCTGCTTTGCCTGAACTCGGTGATTCAAAACTTATGTTACTGAAGAATGTGGTAGATAGAGAGTACTAAACATTTTTCATTAATCACTGTGTGTCATATCTCGCTCCGGTACGGTGCTGCACTTGTTTTAGTGTTGTGGTTGTTTGCCACATTGTAATTGTTTGTTTTTGCTATGTGCATTGATTAGTCTTTGTCTGTCGTTTTTAGATATATTTATTGAAAGCTCAGTCATCAGAGAGTCAACATTAAAAAATTGGAGCGTTAGGGTCTGAGAGAACTAGTCGACCTACATTTGGTTTTTGCATCAAAGTGCATTGATATCCCAGTTTGTAGTTGTGTGTTATTCACTGATAAAGCAACTTTCATACGGGATGGTATTTTTAACACACACAACCGCCACATTTATCCATATTCCATTACAGTCAGATCTCATCAGGTGAGATTTAGTATCAATACGTGGTGTGGCATCATTAACGATATAATTCTCGGTCCACATGTCATGCCATATCGCTTAAGGGGAGAAAATTACAGGGACTTTTTGTAAAATATCCTATTTTATTGGAAGAGGTACCGTTTGCAGTACGTGCCAGGATATGGTTCCAGCATGACGGAGCTCCTGCGCACTTCAGTCTTCTTGTGTGGACATCTGGAAACGTTAGTGTCTGCCACACATGTAGACCATGTCGATGATGTTCTTCCACGGATTGTCGACGCCTGTAACACCATAGGCTACATACTACACCTGGCATATTTGAACAGGTGCGGAAGTCAATGCTTCGACGATGTCAGTATTGTTTACAAGAAAGGGAGCATCAGTTCGAAGCTCTCATGTAATGCACAAGTTGTCTCCTGTAATGCACAAGTTTTCAAGTGTAATAAATTGTCCGTTGTTTTTCATTGAAGGCTTAATCATCAAAAAGTAAGCCACTGGTCCTTGAATGA
The DNA here is from genome assembly GCF_040183065.1 of Periplaneta americana. Taxonomy (NCBI): domain Eukaryota; kingdom Metazoa; phylum Arthropoda; class Insecta; order Blattodea; family Blattidae; genus Periplaneta; species Periplaneta americana. The sequence goes on along the minus strand of NC_091132.1, from coordinate 126,366,211 downwards.
ATGATTGCCTACCAGCCACAACAATGAAACAAGCGTAGCGTCATACCGTTGCGACATAGGATACCTATTGCTTAATGAAAAAATGTTTATTTTAGTACCCTCTATTTACTGTAAACTTCTGTAACATAAGTTCTCAATCACTTTGTATATCAACAAATCGCTGGACTACAATTTTAGGTGGCAGGGTGCGCTCCCTAAGAAGTGACATCACCATATGCCTATCTTCATTTTGATTTGTACCTCGTGGACGGTCCGAACCTAGTCTCCTGGTATACTCTTGTGTCTCCCAAAACCTTTTTATGACATCATGGACTGTGCTTCTAGCCATAACCATTTGACTTGTGTTGTAACTTACACTGCGTCAATCATCGTGTAGTGCTACAGCTCGAGCCACATCTTCTGGTGACATTTTTTAAAAAGACAAATGTGACTAGTCTACTTATCACTAGAAACGATCACAACACGTAGACGTAAATAATATTAACTATAATAATGCACAAAATGTACAAGGAAAGTTTTGCTATAGATAAGACCTTCTACACAAAAACAGAATATTGGCTAAGAATGGCTTGTGTATTTATCTACATGGCAACAAAAACAGTACACATACTCCATACATCGCTATGACAACAAATTCTTACCGTAATATTATAGGTCTACACAAAAAAAATATTTGGCTAACATTTATAACATAAAAGAGTGTAGTCTACGGTTTTTTCTTGTCAAATTAATGTGCAAATGTGTTAAATTTCATTTTATCTCCATTTTATTCTTAATTTTATGTTCCATTACTTCTGTTGACAAAGTAAACTAATATAGCTATACACTGAGTCAAACTCGATGACATTTATTTACGTTGTCATGGAGCTCAGATCGAAATAAATGAACATTCCTAGACGACCATAAGTACTATAAAATTTACAAATTTTCACAATTCAACTCATCTCTATTTTCTCTTGTGCTCACAACGTAAACAGTAAATATATATTGTACTCAAAATCATAAACATTACAGTGATCGAGTTAATAATTAGAGTAATATATTTAAATGGGTGGACTGCTCTGAATATGCTTACTCCAAGTAGCCATATCAAATTTACAAAAATCCATTTCCTTACAACAAAATATACGATAATTATTTAAGAACTGATCTCTTGCATACGCATGTGGTTAACTGGTTGGAAGACATTGAGGGCCGTATTCATAGACATTATTAGCGCGGGCTTCTGGTGGATGAACAGCGAACTAATGTTTTACGTATTCATAAACCAGGTGTTAGCGATATGATATGATATATGATATGATATATGATATGATATGATATGATATGATATATGATATGATATGATGTATGATATATTATGATATGATATATGATATCATATATGATGCGATACGATATGATATACGTTATGATATGATATGATATGATATGATATGATATGATATGATATGATATGATATGATATGATATGATATATGATATGATATATGATATGATATGAATCCCGTACAAGTAACCAGTCGATAGCCGGGGCTAGTTTAGCACGCTCGTGGTAAGACTTTACAATCGTAATTAATTTATAAAGAATTGTTCATTTTTCTTATTACATAGATTTCCTTGTTATCAGGTAGGACAAACTCGGCTAATTTTGTGACATTTCTTATCAAATTTACCACCAAATTACACCAGCGGCAAATCTAATTTTGATGGTATAGTATAAATGAAAGAAGATGTACTATAAATTAGATTTTGTTCACTGAACTCTTTCAGTGACGTGAGCGTTTTTTTTTTAAACAACTCAAAGAGTTGTGAGATCTATAGCTTTGATTTTGTGAATGAATACACAATCCGATTTCCTTTGTTAAAAGAAGAGTTTTTTGCTGTGTATTGTGGTCCAAATTATTTTCAATGATAAGTACTGACATTGTATACTTCTTGGTGAAATATATATGCTTATCAATGCACTGATAATGTAACAGAGTCTTTTCTTGGGAGGTTATTTTCTTAGCGTTTTTTTTTCACATCACGGGACCTTTTTTTTCTGTTTAAATTTTTCTAAGCTAGTGGAAGAAATAACAAATGCATGAAACGTAAAATATTTGTGTGTGTATTGATAGCATCTCTGATATATTGTGCATTCGAGAATGCTGCAGATTACATATAAGCAGATGTGGAAAAAATACAATATAAATGTTATGAAAGAGGCGATTGATTGTGTCTTAAACAAAGAAAAACTACGGCAAAGAAATCTCTTTTTTTTTTTCTTGGTACGTTCGACGAGAACCAGAAGGGACCAAAGCAGCAATCAATGAGAATGACACTTCCAGCCTCTCAAGTGAGTTAAAAGATGTAGACAATAGAGACCGACAAAACTTCATTCAGGCCTGCCCATAACTGTTTACCTTTGTGAGTGGGCTTTACGTACGGTATCGTTCGTCTCCACTCAACCTTCCCTCACAACCAGGCAGGCACTTTCGTATTCACATTACTCCAAACAGTCTTGGAAGTGACCCGAAAGGACTGTTTTGGTACGCCGACCTGCGCCAGACTGTGCTTTCAGATGCTTGATAAATATCAACCAAGTCTCATCCAAAACTTATAGGAAGCATAGGCTACAGTTATAGACAAACTACTGAAAACTTAATTTGTCGTCTTCTGAAACGTAACAGTAATAAGTATAAAGAAAACCATTTCTCGTCAGCATAATATCCATTAAATGCCAACAGTTATAAATTACTTACACTTTCCTTTTCATCACAGTAATATAGGCCTACTAAAATATGTAATGGAAACCTTTCAAACTTTAAGCTTAATAAATACAAAGAAATCTGTCCCTCAGAAGTTGAATAGTAATTAAATATTCTCAAGATCGAAAACCTTTTTTTACATTTTACATGTCTTCATGAGGGTTTTAATTGTTGATAAGGAAAAAGGTAAAATTTATTTTTTTCTATAATAGTTTAGTTATTTACGAGTATAATAATAATAATTTGTCGCCAATGTATTTTCAACATAACTCCTCTCCTCTCCTCTCCTCTCCTCTCCTCTCCTCTCCTCTCCTCTCCTCTCCTCTCCTCTCCTCTCCTCTCCTCTCCTCTCCTCTCCTCTCCTCTCCTCTCCTCTCGCACCAGAGTCAAATACGCTTTGCAGGAAAATGAAATGTATAATATTCGTCTTATTATTTTATGAAATTCTGTAGTGCAATAATTTGTAAAACTATGTTCCTTTGATCAAGAATTTCTGCCGTATTTTACTAGAAAATACAGATTTTTTAAACTGATTAAATAGCCAACGGACTTAGATTTCAAACTATTACTGATTCATCTTAGCCAGTATAGACTAGCTTCCATGAATGCAAGTCACTCTACAATACCAGCATACAGGCAGGCTTTCTAGGGTCCCTCCTGGTCAGAGCTTACAAAACCCGGGCTGAATGGGCCAGTCCTAACTTTTAACTTGCTTTGTAGCTGCATCGGAACCCAAACCTGACGGCAAGCAGTTACGGGTGTGAGTGTTGTCTGCTTTGCCGGTCTCTAGTAGACAACGAAACAGCATCATCATCAGGAGCCAAACAAAGAAAAGCCGAATGATAAGCCTAATGATTTGTGGGGATATTGCTCAAGAAATTTCGAGGACGGCAAGCATGGTGAAAAATGGGTTCAATGCGTCAGTTGTTATTAGTGGTTTCATGAAACTTGTCAAGGCCTTTCAAAATATCAAAATAAATTTAATTATTAGGATTGTAGGTATGAATCTGATTGAGGAATTTAGAATTTGACAAAATATTCCTAAATTTTTTGAATTTAAGGTCTATCACGAAAATACCCTTGTACTATTACGAAATTATACCAACCCTTCTTGGGTTCCATTTTTTTTTTTTTGTTTATTTGTATTGCTTGTTTTTAAATATTCTATAAATTTATTTGAGGTAAAAAAGCTGACATGTAACTTCCTGAAATCTGATAATGTACATAAATTAAAAACACATTTTTTTTTTACTTGAACCTTATATTTGTACTAAAACCTTAGTAAGTCATCACGAAATTAGCCTAATTGTTTTTCAGTTAATTTGAACTTACAAAACCGAGAAGAAAATTGTAGATATGATTTGAAATGGATTCCATTTATCCGTTTATTTCTTTCTCTTAAAGACTAATGAAAAGTTATCTAAAATAATTATATTCCATTCACATCATTGTCATAATACTGACTGAAGACATTAAATGTGATCAAAGGAGAAAAATAGCTTTGAGAAGGGTCGTCGGAAATAAACAAAAGAGTATGATTAGAACTACTTTTTTCAATTTATGGATAGCTGAGAACGTGTATTTCTGTGAACATCTGCAAATCAATATATATATATGTATATGTATATGTATATATATATATATATATATATATATATATATATATATATATATATAGGGGAGACTGTTGTACCTTTAGCATAGTGTACCTTTGAACATTTTTTGTTTTTTTTTTTTTAATTTTGCTGCTACCTAGAGGACTCAAAATGAAGTAGATTGTAGAGAAAGCCGCTAAGTAGCTCTGGTCGTAGTTTCAGTTTGATTAATTGCAAAGTGTGAGTTCCGTAGACAAAAGAAATTTTTTAGTACCAAAAGTAAACATTTCGTTCATTGATGTATGTTTTCTAATACAAAACCAGACTGCATTTGTTAATATCTTTCAAGTGCGGTGTGTTCCCTATCATCTGGTGAGTAATAACATATTTTAATTTCCATGATTTATTTGACTTTCTAGTTTTCGGAGCCATATTTGTTTAAACGTGCACCCTCTTGTACCTTTGAACACAAAACATCTTGTACCATGGAACATGTTCAAAATTACACGATACCATCGGTTTTTGTTTTTCTTTTATTTTAAGGTCATGTCACGAAGTAACTCTGGAATTAAAGAGGTCCCCAATTGATTCGGATGCCTTGAAGAAAGCTGTTGAAGCAGTTATTGCTTCTCCAGGAAATAAAATCTAAATCAGGGATCCTGCTCCGGTTTATGATTGAAAATACATTTTAAATATGATTGTCAGTTTATACAGCTATATTCCCACCTATATTCCATGTGTTCCAACTTACAAGAGGGTATGTTCCAAGGTACATGATCCTGTTGTACCTCTGAACACATTACATATCCCTTTATTTTATTTTTTCCATCCTTAATAGACCTGTAAAACAGGAAAATACATACAGGAAGTTGAAAAGGAATCTCCAATAATTATTTCAAGCATTTTTTCATTAAAAAAATTTCATTTCCCAAAATTAAAAAAAATAAAATGTGAGTAGTGTTTAAAGGTACAACAGTCTCCCCTATATATATATATATATATATATATATATATATATATATATATATATATATATATATATATCTGAGTGTGTGTTTTCCCTCCGTTCTTTGCATAATGACACATCAAAAATAACATTGTAATGGATAGGCCTATGATTTTTTTCAGCCGAGGTATTCCCGCTACTGACGTAATTTAGAGTAAAAATTTATCTTGACTTTTGAAAGAAGTAAGATAACGTAATAAATTACAAACAAGGTCAAACATACACCTGATAAAATACCGGCCTTTACGCTATCAATTTTACAAATATTATCATAGGTGATATGAAAAGAGTTCTCAAATTATCGATAATTCGCTAGCACGTAGTGCGAGCGGATTATCCAAAGAGTTGAGAACTCGTGTGATATTTTAATAAGATTGTTTCGCGAATAGTAATAAGTAAATAATTAATAAAAGCGAAGATAACATAACTACATTACCATTAAATAAGGTATTTCAGTTGCAAACTTAATATATTTAATTAGCCTGCATGGCCTTGGACTCCCGCAATATGAAATTCAAGGCAATAGCTGAAGATATTATAATCAGTAAAACAGCAAATTTAAAGAAATATTTTAAATTATAACATTTTATTTTGAACTCGGTAGATGATGGAACTACTGCTTCAAATTCGTTTATAAACGTACATACATACATACATACATACATACATACATACATACATACATACATACATACATACATACATACATACATACATACAATCCACACCTGTGGAGTAACGGTTAGCGCGTCTGGCCGCGAAACCTGGTGGCAAGTTACCTGGTTAAGGTTTTTTTCAACCCAATACGAGTAAATGCTTGGTAACTATCGGTGTTGGACCCCGGACTCATTTCAACGGCATTATTACCTTCATCTCATTCAGACGCTAAATAACCTAGGATATTGATAAAGCGTCGTGAAATAAAACATACATACATACATACATACATACATACATACATACATACATACATACATACATACATACATACATACATACATACTGTCGGTGACTCAGAAGAAGACGAGAGCGGACTGAGGAGGAAGGGATGTAAACAGATAACGTACGACAACACGTGCAATATTTGTACTGCAGTAAGCGGAAACATTAGGTCTCCTTCTGTTCAACTTAGCTTTAATTTCCATACGCATTGTTACTCATGTTTCCTGCACGAGTAATAACCTGGCTACTGGGATGCTTATCTGACCGATGTTTATAATAATCAACAGCGATAGTCAAGAAGGTCACATTCTTTCCGCTCGTCTTCTCCTGAGTAACGGACAGTATTATACATACATACATACATACATACATACATACATACATACATACATACATACATACATTACATAGACTAAACTCATGCACTGTAGAACGTATCACATATCAAGGATATGATAATAAATCCAAATCAATCTCTTTTTCTTTAATAATTCCCCCTTTCATTAATCCATTAATATATTTTCCACTTGTTCCTTCATTCACTACTATATTTTGCCAATTCGTACTTATACACACTCTGTTATTCATTATTCTTTTAGTTCATTCACCACCGATAAAGTTCATTCGCTTCTTTGTTAATGTATGCAATGTTTCATACAATACTTCGTTCATTAAATTGTTTATCTGTTTATTAAATCATATCCTATTCATTCATTCATTGTTTTAATTACTTGTTACAATCATTAGTTCATCCGCTTACTCATTCGTTTGCTACTCCATTTATTTTTATAACTGATTCAATATTTTAAAAGTTCGTCCACTCCTTTGATAGCTCAACCACTCCTTCGACAGTTCATTCGCTTATTCGCTATACAGTGTGTTAAGAAAAAGATGGTATAATATTTTAAGAGGAATTATTAATCATGAAAAAAAAAGAAAAAATATCTAATAGAGATGGGTCCTAAAATGAATAACTTTCAAGATGCAGGGACTATGAAAATAATATTATAACAGCAACATATCTTTTAAATGCAAGTTCGTTGCTCGTTTCTCTTCGGATGTCACATCTGTTTCTTTACGTACTCTTTTCTTTACCGCATTGCAATAAGAAACGAGCACCCAAGACCTCAAATTAGTATATATTGTGTTTCTACAATACCACTTTCACAGTATTTGTTTCTTCAAATTTAAATAATGTCTTATTTAACGACGCTCGCAACTGCAGAAGGTATATCAGCGTCGCCGGTGTGTTGGAATTTTTGCTATCGATAAGGCCGGGATCGAACCAGCAACCTCGAGCACAGAGAACCAGCATTCTACCGACTGCTCCACTCAGACCGACTTGTTTCTTCAAAGATACTAATTTTAGAACTCATGTTAGAATTTCTATTCTAGTTTTTATGAATATTACCTCCTCTCAAACCATCAGAACCTTTTTTCTTGACTGAAACTAGAAGATAGTCAGTTGTTACAATTCCAATTTCACAGTCTTTGTTTCTTTACTTACTTACAAATGGCTTCTAAGGAACCCACAGGTTCATTGCCGCCCTCACATAAGCCCGCCCTCGGTCCCTATAATGTGCAAGATTAATCCAGTCTCTATCATCATATCCCACCTCTCTCAAATCCGTTTTAATATTATCCTCCCATCTACGCATCGGTCTCTTCAAAGGTCTTTTTCCCTCCTGTCTCCCAACTAACACTTTATATGCATTTCTGTATTCGCCCATACGTACTACATGCTCTGCCTATCTCAAACGTCTGGATTTAATGTTTATAATTATATCAGATGAAGAATACAATGCGTGCAGTTCTGTGTTGTGTAACTTTCTCCATTCTTCTGTACCTTCATACGTCTTAGCTTTGTTTCTTTAACATAATAACTTAAAAACCAACATTCAATATACATTTCGTACATTTACTAGTATTTAGTTAATTTAGTCCATATCTTTTTCATTTTTTCACGCTTCTCTTCATTCATTTGTTTATTCATTCGCTCATTCTTTCATTCATTTGTTTTCCTTTACACAGTCCGTCGTTCGTCCACTTTCTCTTTTTTTCATTCACTCGTACGCTCGTTTACTTATTCGATTACTTATTCATTCCTTCGTTCAAACACTCGTTCGTTCATTTTTTTTTTTTCATTCAATCACACATTCGTTCGTGCGTTTGATTGTTCGTTTGTTCCCTTGTTCTTTCATTAAATTCCTTCGTTTACTTATTTATTTCTTCACTTGTCCTTACATTCAATCACTCGTTCGTTTTTTCACTTGTTCCTTTGACCACATCTTATTCCATTCAATCGCTCTTTCCTCCGTGCGTTTATTTGTTCCTTTGTTCGTATTTGTTCCTGAATTCAGTAATTCGTTTTCGTTTACTTCTTCTTCCATTCAATCACTCGTATGTTCGTTTAATTTTTCCTTTATCCATTTGCTTTTCCATTCAGTTACTCGTACTCGTTTGTTCGATTACTTGTTCATTTGTTCACTGTTATTCCATTCAATCACTCGTTCGTTGATTTATTAACCTGTTCTACCATACAATCATTCGTTTGTTTGTTACTTGTTTATTTATTCACTTTTTCTTCCGTTCAATCACTCGTTCGTTCGTTCGTTTACTTTTACGTTTGTCCACTTGCGTTTGCATTCAGTTACTCGTACTCGTTTGTTCGATTATTTGTTAATTTGTTCACTGGTTATTCCATTCACTCACTCGTTCGTTTATTTATTAACCTGTTCTACCTTGAAATAATTTGTTCGTTCATTTATTAACCTGTTCTACCTTGCAATCACTCGTTCGTTGATTTATTAACCTGTTCTACCTTGCAATAACTCGTTCGTTTGTTTCTTGTTTATTTCTTCATTGGTTATTCCATTCAATTACTCGTTGATTTATTAACATGTTCTATCATGCAATCACTCGTCCGTTTGCTACTTGTTCATTTGTTCACTGGTTATTCCATTCAATCACTCATTCGCTGATTTATTAACTTCTTCTACCTTGCAATCACTCGTTCGTTTGTTACTTGTTTATTTATTCATTGGTTATTCCATTCAATCACTCATTCGCTGATTTATTAACCTCTTCTACCTTGCAATCACTCGTTCGTTTGTTGCTTGTTTATTTCTTCATTGGTTATTCCATTCAATCACTCGTTCGTTGATTTATTAACCTGTTCTACCTTGCAATCATTCGTTCGTTTGTTACTTGTTTATTTATTCATTGGTTATCCCATTCAATCACTCGCTCGTTGATTTATTAACATGTTCTACCTTGCAATCACTCGTTCGTTTGTTACTTGTTTATTTCTTCATTGGTTATTCCATTCAATTACTCGTTCGTTGATTTATTAACCTGTTCTATCATGCAATCACTCGTTCGTTTGTTACTTGTTTACTTCTTCACTGGTTATTCCATTCAATCATTCGTTCGTTGATTTATTAAGCTGTTCTACCTTGCAATCACTCGTTCGTTTGTTACTTGTTTATTTCTTCATTGGTTATTTCATTCAATCACTCGTTCGTTGATTTATTAACCTGTTCTACATTGCGATCACTCGTTCGTTGATTTATTAACCTGTTCTACTATGCAATAACTCGTTCGTTGATTTATTAACCTGTTTTACCTTGCAATCATTCGTTCGTTGATTCTTGCTTATTTCTTCCATTCAGTCACTCGTTCGTTAATTTAATAACCTGTTCTACCATGCAATCACTCGTTCGTTTGTTACTTGTTCATTTGTTCACTGGTTATTCAATTCCATCACTCATTCGTTGATTTATTAACCTATTCTAACATGCAATCACTCGTTCGTTTGTTTGTTATTTGTTTATTTATTCACTTGTTTTTACATTCAATAACTCGTTCCTTTGTGTGTTTACATATTCGTCTGTTGACTTACTCTTGCATTCATTCAATTTTTGTTCACTTATTCTTTAATTTATTAACTTCAATTTTCATTCATTCTCTTGTTCGTTCACTTGTACTTTTATGCATTACCTCGTTCATTCATTCGCTTGTACACTTACTTATTCATTAATCCACTCTATTTCGTTTTAATTTGTAATTTCGATAATGCAATCATTCATACAGTTGCCTATTTTTCTATGTCTTTTTTTTTTATTATTCACTCGTTCGCAATATGTTTATTAATTCTGTCGTCTGTACATTTTTATATCCTCAGCTATTCATGCATTTGTTCATTCCCTTGTTTGTTCTATTCATTTCTTTGTTCTGTGTTCACGTATTTATTAAATCAATCATTCATTCCTCTTATAATCTATTTACTCATTCATTACAGCCTATTTGATCAAGGGTCTACGTGTAACATACATCACAGCTGATAAACGCACAATTCAGACCAGAGGAAACTGTAATTTGTAATAGAGGAGTTTTTAGTTATACAAACAGTCATTGGGGTTGAATTATCAAAGATTTTGACGGACTGTTGCACATCTGTGACATGATTATTACTGTCAGAGTCCTCTGTGCGGTTATAACAGAAATGCCACAAAAATTCATGAATTGTACTGCTCCGAACATACGGAATTTTCCAGAGCATTGCGTACATCTGAAACTGACATATAATGCGACACAAACTGTGCAAACGTGTACAGATTGGAATACTTCATGAAATCGAAATTATATTTCGAAGAATATGACTTTCTGATGACATATTACCTAACTAACGTTAACACTCATACCAACTGGGGTGATTAATATGAAGCCGCTGAAATAGAAAATTTCTACTTAATTTACGACGCAACATCAATCTTCTCTTCACTCAGATCTTCACCATTTTGATAATGCGAAAGCATATAATGCAGAGAATAAATATGGAGATGATATTGCTTGTGCCGCTGGTTCCCTCAGTAGTTAGGCCCAAAAAGTGGAAACGAATCATAGAAATTCAGACAAAAGAAATGAGTTACAAGACTTTGCACACGAAGAGAATATGTCAGAAGTAATGATGATGATGATGCTGCTTATTATTATTATTATCATCATCATCATCATCATCATTATTATTACTACTATTATTTTATAATATAACACAATATTGACTATCTGAATATCTTTTTCATCATGCTTTCTATTTTGTTGACAGTGATAGTCCCAGAATATATTACCTTACACTTAAGAGCAGTATGTTATAAGATTTTATGCTTGACCATGCCGAAATGTAGTAATTATACATCTGATAGCAGCCCTTTAATGGACCTCATTAAAGTACACCTATTCATTAAATTTCAGGTGTTCTACCAATCAGAAAATACCATTGTAGCAATATGAAAGCGCAAGTATCGATTATTCTCGGATATGAAATCGAAAAACAACAATAAATCAATAAATCACCTATATTTGAAATAAAGTCAGTTCTGTTACTGTAATAATTAGCGTTAATTGTAAATAATATTCAAATAAATTCAATATGTCATATCGTCAAGGTCAATGTCGACATCTGTTTCTCGGAAAAAATCAATACTTTCGCGTCTACGCACATCTCACAATTTACGAGGTATTGTACAAGGTCGGTTCCGCTCCTCAGTCAGATAAGAATAACATGAATACTTATGAATAATTTCAAGTTAGAAATATGGTCGAGCATAAAAAGTCGTATGAAACTTGTCTATAATGGTAATTAAGACGCTCGTATGAAAATTATGAAACGAGCTCAAGCGAGTTTCATAAACATACTCGCGTCGTAATTACTACCATTATAGGCTCGTTGCATAATGTACTATTAATGTTTTATATATCTGAATGCTATTAAATTTTATTGAATGTATAATAAGTTATGTGTTTATACTGATCTATATCATACTTTGCAAATAATGAAAATGAAGTTTATGGATAAGAATAATATAGACGTAATTATTTGCAATAATGTTGAAATAAGAAAGCAACGACACAAGACTGGGCAACACATAATCGTAATTTCTTATTTTTGCAGAGGTTTTTTTAACAAATAAATTAAAGCGGAAACGTAATTTTTCTGTGGAACTTAGCAGAGCAGCTATAATACCACTAAAGTTATATAGCTATATGGATTTCATACAAGAAATGTATATAACAAGTATAAGGAAACTCTACTCCGCATGTCTAGTGGAAAAATCAAAGGAAGACTGTAAAGGGTCAATGTTAAACTTGAATATCGAAACGAAAAACTGGGCTAGAACTATTATTTTACATATCATAAAGTTTACTAGTCGAAAACTGATATATAAATTAAGATGATATACTGAAATAGAATTCTAAAATATATATATATATATATATATATATATATATATATATACCTACAAATCCATACTGCTACATAATAACGAGACATTTATTAATATTATAATACACAGTTCTTCGGATGTAACACTATAGTTATACCGTGGATTCGAATGTACCAAGGTCTTACTGACAATGTCGTAGAAAATATTTTCTTCCTGTTCCTTATGTGACTGCGAAATTAAAAGCAATAAAGCTTAATGTACGTGAGTACCGAAAAGTGCTGCAAACATTGAAAATATTGCAAATATGGTCTCATTTCAATCAAATACTCTGAGCTTCCTATTAATATAAAATTAGGCTTGAATCTTCTTTATGAACAAAAATGTGAAAGCGGTACCATGGAAAATAATAAATATTAACACATCATAAAAACCAAGTTAAGCGAGATTCAGAAATCTAAACCGGAAATCATTAAAATAAATAATTTTGAAACAAATCTTAAAAATGAAACATGAAAATCAATATATAGTCAAGGTCATATGAATAATAAATTTAACGAGTTCCATAAATATTTATAAATATTTTTGAATTCAGTTTTCCTGTAATGTATAAAAATGCAAAAAATGCAACAATAGATGGATTACACAAGGTATTAAAATCTCATGTAAAACCAAGAGATCATGCAACTATCAAATCTGCCTCAACATGGAGAATTATTAACAATGGAATTCCTCAAGGATCAATATTAGGTCCCCTAATTTTCTAGTGTTCATAAATGATCTTGCCCCTCCTAACAAAAGATGTAAGTCATCCCATATTATTTGCAAATGACACATGTATAATAATTATAATCACTAACTCCAACACATTCCAATCTTCAACAGAGGCAATTCTCCTCAAAATATGTGATTGGTTCTGAGCCATTAAATTAGTATTAAATTGTAACAAAACTAACACAATTCAATTTAAATCCCGCCCAAATTCAGCCTCGCAAATTTAAAGCGCAATAAATAATAATATGTCCCTAACAGAAACAACAACAACCAAATTTCTTGACTTACAAATTGGAAAAATTGATATTAAAGAAATTACCACAAACTAAATTCAACATCGTTTGCTATTAGATCTAAGCAAGATATACTAAATAACAATACCTTCATAAAAATATATATTTTACATACTTATACTCTGTAATGAGTTTTAGAATAATATTCTGGAAAATTCTATGTATATATATATATATATATATATATATATATAGTAACACTATATACCCACTACAAAAAGAGTAATTAGAATACTAGTAGGTGCACAAATCTAGGGAATCGTGTGGGAACATTTTCAAAAAAACTAAAGACAATGCTCATGACTTGGCAGCATATTTTTTCATGTAATAGTGAAAACTTCATAGTTCATACCATAAATACGCGTCAAACACATGACTTTCATACACCATAGGCAAATCTATCGTGCTATCAAAAAGGAGAGCGTTGTATGCCAGACAATTTTTAATAGGCTCCCTATGGACATAAAAAATTAAACTCAAAACATACGATTATTTAGGGCCAAATTAAAGAAGTACATAATTTCCTACGCCATCTATTCTGTAAGTGAATTTATGACATTCAACAACGCTTCATGAATATTTCTGTCTCGTATTATTGATATTAAACCTTTTTGTTGTACTAGTAGAGTACATTGTAAAACTCTTCTGTATATATTTCAACTAGACTGTGACTATAATTAAGACTTTATAGTACTATTAGGATTTTTTGACACGTTTCATATTGTAGCTGTAAAGCGATTTACGAATACTATGGAATGTAAAAAAATAAAACATAATACAATACCAATTTCTATAATATTGAATCAATATTCTTTACCATCACAGTGAGTGTATCACCAATCACCAACGAGTTATATTACTATAGAGTGGCTGTATGCCTTTGATTAGCGCTCCTGCGGAGGCTGGCAGTACTATGGGCAACCAGTTTTTGTTTGGTGATATAGAATCATTGAGTTGTGCTAACGTTTTAACGTTTTCAGTTTGAGTGAAAGATATTTTTAAATGTTGGAACAATGTATTTGTGTTGGGTAAAAAAAGTGCAAGTATGTGAATTAAATTTTAATTTTGTGTTGAGTATGTTTTGTGTATTCTTGTAGGTTTTTATATTTCGTATTGTTCTTGACCTTTTGGTGCTATATGTAATATTTCCATTCTATTCCTATATTATTGTAATAAATAATTATGATTTGTTCTGATAATATGTTCTGTGTTATTGGATTTGTTATAATTGTTGATGTCCCGACGTGGCTTTAATTTGTTCCTTGCATTCTATTTGAAATGACCAGGCCATAGTTTAAAAGTGAGGATAATTATTGCATTTAATTTTGTATTCTCGTCAAATTATCATTTTTTTTTTTGCTTCTCTTCAATGTTTAGATATGTATTTTGTGTTTTATATGCTATAATAGGTTGAATTTTCTGAATGTAGATTTTCTGTTTGTTATTCTGATAGATTAATGTAATGAATTTCTTTTTCTTTTTGTATTTGTGTATTGATGCCGTTATTTAGTGTTTATTATGATTATACTCTGCTTTTATTTCTATTAATGTGTAATTTTGTTAACAACAGAACAATCTTAAGACCAAACTCTTCTTTTATGTCACACATAATTAAGTATAATAGGCCAATCTATGCTTTTTATAGTTTAAGCTCAAACTATAGATATAAAACTTGATAAACATTTCACTTCTTACCACAAAGAAAAGATTTAATTTCATTGATGCTGAAAGTGGGCCTGATGCGCCGAGTACGCATCTGAAACCAAGGAAACAAGGCAATATGTCATACCATTAATTACACTGACTATTACACTCTTACTACGTCATACTACTTTTGACCAATAAAACGGTACGAAAGGACGTATTTCAACCAATCATGGCTGCTTATCGCATAATTTTATCGCGTCCCTAGCATTTGTTTAATTTTATCGCGTCCCTAGCATTTGTTTAATTTTATCGCGTCCCTAGCATTTGTTTCTTTGTTTGCCAACATTTGAAACTGCGCTGGTCGGGACGTCAAAAAAAAAATATATATATATATATATATATATATATATATATATATAAAATTACAAACCACTCCAGTCAATACACAGCAGTTTCAAATATGTCTTGCATTGGCATTCAAGAACAAGAATTAATAAAAATCACTGATCATACCTATGCATCTTCTGAAATCCGATTGATTTACAAATAAATGAAGAGCACCATTCGGAAATCCTGAATAAGTTGAATACACCATGTAGCCCTAAATCAACGAGTTCCACTTCTATTACGCACACGTCCAATATAACATCAATTGAACCACCAACCACATTCAAATTTGAAAATTGTACATTCAATAATTATTCCTTTTAAAATTATTCATTCGGAAATCCTGAATAAGTTGAATACACCATGTAGGCCTAAATCAACGATTTCCACTTCTATTACGCACACTTCCAATATAACATCAATTGAACCACCAACCACATTCAAATTTGAAAATTGTACATTCAATAATTATTCCTTTTAAAATTATTCATGTTTATTTTCTATGTCATCGTCGTTAATTAAAACTTTTCTAACACTTGTGTATATTAGTTAGGTTATGTTATAGCTTCTGGTATATGATATTATGGATAGTCACGTATCAGAGATTGTTTAATATTAAGATTTATTGAAAATCATCTGTCAAGTGACGTTGATTACTGGGATTCGAATAATTGAAATGGAATGCAACTGTCTTAATAAAAATGAAACTGAATTAACAAAGCCTTCTTAACTAGTAACAATGCCATAGTGTATAGATTGAGAACTTCCCGACGAGAAGGCATTGCTCACTACTGCCATCTAGCATGCATCTAGCGTAATATTTGTAATGTTGAGATCAGAGCCTTCTTTGGTTACAAGCCGGGGCATGGGTAGGTTTGGCAACGCAGAGTGGAGGCGGGAGATTTTAGAGTGAATTGTGTTTGCTCATTGCTTTCGTTATACGTAACGCGTATTTTTTCAATATTACTTCATGCACAAAGGTAAGACCAAGATTCAGAGTAGTGATGTAAATTATTACGGGTTCAAAAATAATAGTTTATTGCAATCAATTAGCTATACTTCAGAATACGGCGTAAGTAGGCTACTTACATACAAAGGATGCCACTTAAAATAATTACAAAAAAACATGTTTTTATTGATAGTACGAAGGTAAATAAATAAATAAAAAAGATATTCCTTGCACCGAAAATAATAAAATCAATAATGCAATAAAGACGTAAGTTCCTACGCAGTATTAAGTTCCATTCAGTTAACAAATTTGTGGCTAGCATGCGACTTAATGGTGTTTCATCTGTGAAAGGTTTAGGATATATTTTAATATTATCTTATGCGATTATCTATCGTGGTTTTCTACAAATATTTCAGATGCCTAGAAAGTGCTGTGTGCCTATGTGTCGTAGCAACTACACTTATAATTAAAAAAAAAAATAAAAACATACTTCATTTTTATTGGTGGTACAAGGGAAAATAAATAAATACTGAAAGAAATGTTACTTGTACCAAAAATAAATAAAATAATGACGTACTTTCGCAATACCCTATTCCAATCAATTAACCATTATGTGGTTAGTAAATTGACAATGTTTTGCCGCTTAATGTTGTTTCACCTCTGATATGAAAGGTGTAGGAAGGATATCATATGCAGGTGAATGTAGAGTATCCAACGCCCACTGAACAAAATATTCACTTTTATCACTGCCAATGTTGCGCTATAATCGTATATGCAAGGTAGGCTATAACAAAAACCTAAACTAACCAAACCTAACCTGTCAAAGAAGCAACAAGTTATACTAAATATGTGTAAAATTGGCCTATGTCTCTATAGTGGGCGGGACATAAGTAACATTGACCAAACCAACAAAGTGATTATATGCATCTACAAATGATAGATAGTTCTGACGTATAGCAGGCATTCAAAATCTTCAACAAAACTGCAACATTTATGGGATCACAAAACAGCTGTTTACAATGACTTTGAAAACCAACGGCGTAATTTTATTGATATAGCAGGCGAGACCCAACAATTTGACTAGAATTCTGATACACACAAACCACAAATAAGAATATAAAAATGTGGTTATACAATATTTAATAGAATAGTCAATTACTTTGTCATCCATAACCGTAAAAATTCCCAAAGACTGCAACCATTTTATTTTCATTTATTGTCTTGTTTTTTATCATCAACACGCATTTAGTTTATAATACATAAACAATTAACGTTTGGTACGACCGCAAACATAATTCTATCGACACACACTTATATTGTAACATAAATTTACATTGAAAATCGGCATTAGCACAAACACGTGTACTGTACGGTCAGCCTCCGGGTGACAGTTAATTACAGTGTTGCCGACGTATGGCCCCGGCTTGTAACTAAAGAAGGCTCTGGTTGAGATGGTACAATAATACATTTGAAGACAGTTGTAATTTCGTAAGTCAATTAATATTTTATTGTATTGGAGTACTTCGTTACTTCTAATCTTTATATACTTTCTTCTAATCGTGTAATAGTCAATTAAATTCCACTCGAGTTTTGATTTTCTCTAGATAAATCAAAACGTCTAGTGAGATTACTGTTGATAAAACGTAAATTTAATATACCATTTTACATGATCACTAGACTTCATGGAATTGCCACGAGAATCGTAAGGTTTACTACGCACGCTGTATAGACTGTATGAGAAGGGGACGTGCAACGGATGGAGTATGCGTAAACACTGAGCAGTAGGCCATACTGCGGTTACAATAAAACTTGTATCCTGCATTCAAGAAATATAATGAATGATCATTGAAGTAGGAAATGTCTAAACATGTAAATACACAATTATTTTGTAGTGAGATATATTAACTCTTAAAATTTAATGTAATATACACACATCATCCTTGAATATGTGCATTGCAGTAAAGAGTTAGGTTTTTATATTGGGAAAATGTACATTCGACATCACACGATATAATAGGTGCATATTTGAAGAACATAAAGTCACTACTTTTTAGTACACCAACTTCAGACGTCTTGTCGTGACCTGATAGTACATCATTTATTATTTTTAGTAGGTTATTTTACGACGCTTCATCAACAGCTTAGGTTATTTAGCGTCTGAATGAGATGAAGGTGATAATGCCGGTGAAATGAGTCCGGGGTCCAGCACCGAAAGTTACCCAGCATTTGCTCATATTGGGTTGAGGGAAAACCCCGGAAAAACCTCAACCAGGCAACTTGCCCCGACCGGGAATCGAACCCGGGCCACCTGGTTTCGCGGCCAGACGCGCTAACCGTTACTCCACAGGTGTGGACTGCATAATTTATAATACGAAGTTGTGAATAGGCAGAATTTTTAGCAATAATGTTTCTCAACTTACATTTCACTTTTTCTGAAATTAGTGAATTGTTATTTTGGATAACGGTTTGTGATACTTTATCCACTATATGAAGGGCTTCTGAGAGTTGTAATTTAGACTATTCTAAGAGGGTGACGCTTTTGGACACGATTTTAAAATCAGAATCAATGAACAGAATATCTTCCCATAGCTGTTCAGAAGGCAATGATTTTACAGCTGCAACAGCGGAACTGTCTGTACTATTCAATGCATCAATTACCTCCATTATTTTGCCGTAATATTCTGCATAATAATTAACAGCATCCAACCACGTTTTTCCAACGTGTCAAGACTGGCTGCGGGGGTAAGGGTATTCCAGGGGTAATTGTTTGAAACAGCAACACATTCATTGTAGCATGTTCCATTGAATTCTTGTCTGCACTGAACAAATGTTAAGTTTTGACTATTACAACCACAGTAATGCAAAAACAAGTGCTTACATAGATATACATTAGCTATAGCTGCTCTATCTATTTGGACCAGTCACATCTCTTAACATGAACTGCTTATATTACAAGACCGGGAGGTCATCCACCTCCTCTATACTACCGTACATCAGGAACCTGACTGCATGGTGCGCGTGGCAATTCAACGAAGTCTAATGATCACCATCCATCCTAACAGTTTATTTTATTTAGTTTATGTTTACTTATAGGTAGGCTTATATTATGATTACGATAGACGCTCTTTTACATAATTTTAAGCTAATTAAATTGTTGTATATATATTTTTTTAAGTAAAGGGCAACAATTTCTAATAATTCGAGATTTACACATTTCATATAACAGAAGATAGCCCTAATTTCCCATTATTGCGTCAAATGTAGAAACAGTTTTATTCTCCAAAAGCCTCAGCCTAATTTAGATTGGTGCGAGTCAATGTGAGATCAGATTTTTTTTCAACTTATATCAGATTACACAATATGTCCATCACGTGAAAAAGATGAAGTTCGGGAAGCTATGGCTCCTGTTTTGAGTTTCTGATAACAATGTTAACCGTAAGTATCTTATCCTTTCAATAAATGCAGTGAGATATGCATAACTTATTATTAGTGTCATTATGTTGCATACTAAGACGTTAACTTTTCTAAAGAATTGCAGAATCTCTTTAAATTTTCGCCACCATCCTTCTTATACGTATTCATTAATATTAGTTACATTACCGTCATCTTTTTTTAAAGTCACTTTGAGCACTTAATTACATGGATTTACATTCAGTTAGATTAGATATAAGATAATTAAATATTTTGACGAAGCTAAAAATTATGTAATTTTTATGCCGAATAAATACATTCATCCGTCTTTAGGTGCTTTGGTTTGATTACATTGAACAGAACTTCTCATTTAATATCCGGACTATATTTAGTGTAATTAATAAAACATAACGCTTATAAAACATGAATTTCACGTGTATGTATGTGTGTGTTTTATTTTTGTACTTGTTAACATAATATGCAAGTCAATTCATAATACAGTAATTACTAACTTCATCACTGCTACCTCCTGCCACATTTGAACCACGCCTCTTACGTTTTGACCAAAAAATATGCCGGACTAATGTTCAACGTCTTCAACCAGAAGGCGTTGCAGTCACTCTATAGTATACAGGGTGGAAGGTAACTTTTTACAATCCTTCTGGGATATGATGTCTCGAATTATGACAAACAAGAAAGTCTAATAATATTTTGTTCCCAGAAGGGCGTTTTCCGAAAAAAAAAATGATCTTCTGTAACTTGAAATTATGATTAGTTTTTCATGAAAATGCTCAAAATAGGATTTTTATCTCATGTAGGATGATGGAGTAAGCTATGTATGGCCATGTTACAGTAGTATTTGCATGAAAAATAACACAGATTTCGAATAAATCGAGTTAACAGTCGTGTACACATTGCATGGGAACAGGGCTGTAATACGCTGGCAACACTGTTTCTTACATACGCAAAGCATGTGGCCGAGCTAGGTGTACGGAGCGGACGATACGCTTACATTCACTTCGTCATTAGCTACAGGCTACGTGCAGTTCGAAGCAGTTGAAACACGAGATGCCACAGTTTTCTAATCGTGAGTATCTGGACATGTTATTAATTTACGGCTAAACTGGTCACAATGCCGCTGCAGCTGCTCGCTTATACCGTGACAGATAAACCTAGATCAGGAGTGTGAAAGTGTAGACACACCACTGGTGGACACTTTGAACAATGTCTTTAAAAGACACTGTAGAGAATGGTGTACAAATTTTAACAGTGTACCCCACATTAATGTGTATCATTTTCATTTAGTTTCAAAGTTGTTTATTTCTTCCAAACATTGTACTGTAATTGAATTGGAGTGATATCAAGTGTGTAATCCTCAATGTAAAGTAATACTGTATTCTAAGGATCAATTTTGTTTTAAGCATAATTTTTCATTGTACTGTATTATTGATGAAATTGTCTTAAAATGTAACAGAAACCACGTGTTTGTTCGCACTAAATTTAGAGCTGAAACGGTTCACAATAACGAACGTTTCATCATAGATAACGGATAACATAGCTCATGTAATTAACATGTTACGATTATAGACATTTTTATTTGACTGCATTCTCAACAGATGTTTTTGTTTACAAAACGGTATATGTGTACATCCTCTCAAAACTCCTGCCAAGTAGATGATTGGAGCGGCATTCAGTATGCTGGGATGCAATGATCTCGCGAAGTAAACACTGCCACTGTCTACAACGTTTCAACATTGCAACATTCATTTTCTCGAAATTTTACAAAAAACTATTGGTCGTATGAAAAAATATAAGTTGACAAAACAGTTCCCAAATGACATGATGTGTTATGTGTGTGAAGGATTGTAAAAGGTTACCTTCCACCCCGTATAACTCGTTGTCAATTGCCTCTCGCAACAGACCAGACATTACTCTGGTAAGTAGCGCAGTAAGTTTAACCAAGACACTGCGCTCTATCGGAAAAGAAGAGAGGTATTCATATTATTCATATTCATATTCATAATCTTTATTTGCCTGAAGGTACAAGAATACAAGTGGCCTCGTCAATGTGATAATATAAAAAACAGTGTGTCAATATTTAAAATATTAAAAGAGTAAAAAATAATAAAATTTAACTAAAATACTACATCGTTTTCAAAAAATTCATTCATATTATAAAAGGGATTATTTTGTAGCCATCTCTTAATCTAAAATTTAAATTGTGTTTCATTAAGTGCCTTTATATTTGTAGGTATCTTATTATATACTTTTATTGCAGTAATTACATAGCTTGATTGTGTTTTTTGCAACCTGACATGTGGTACATTTAATTGATCATTATTTCTTGTTTCACAGTGATGCAGATCTACTATACTTGTATAATTAGTAATATTCTTGTTTACATACGTTAAAAGTTCAAGAATATATAGATTGTAGACTGTCATAATCGTTTCATTTTTGAAAAGAGATCTACATGATAGTCTGGGTGGTGACATCGTTATAATACGAACTGCCTTTTTCTGCAGTAACAGAATGTTTGGAAGGTCAGAACTATTTCCATATAAAAGTAATCCATATCTAATAACAGTTTCAAATAGTACATAGTAAACTTGTTTTAAATAATGTTTGGGAATCTTGTACATGATACTTCTAAAGAGATAAATTACTCTAGAAATTCTTTTACATACATAACTGACATGGCTATTCCACCTTAGTTTAGGATCCAAATACATACCCAGCATCTTTACAGATTCATTTATCACATTATTTTGGGTTTGTTTCAAACTTAGAGTTAACACATGAGTTTTTCATCATTGACAATAAATCCATTAATTGAAAACCACTTTCTTATTTCAGCAAATACAGCTTACTTCATAAAATCTAACTCAGCAGTATTATTATGAGTGATAACAATAGTTGTATCGTCAGTATACATTATAGTTTCAGCCGACACATTGTATGGCAAGTCATTTATCATAATAAGAAACAAGAATGGACCAAGAATAGAGCCCTGAGGAACACTACATTTAATTGGAGCTACAACACTTCTTTTTCCATTTACATCAACAATATGGGAACGTCCAAGCAAATATGAACGGAAAAAGGTTTGTTCTATCCCCCTTATGCCGTAGTATGCAAGTTTCATTAACAATACATCATACGGAATGGAATCAAATGCCTTACTTAAATCATTAAATATAACATATGTATAATTTCTATTTTCAAAAGATGTATATATAGTTCTCAATAATTCATCAATTGCATCCTGAGTAGTTTTACTTCGACAGAACCCAAATTGTGAAGGAATAATAAAGCCATGTAGTTCAAAATAATCTCTCATTACTGTAGGAGTAAAACTCTTTCTAGTATTTTACCAAAGATGGGTAAAATAGCTACTGGGCTATAGTTTCCAGCATTATTTCTTTCACCTTTTTTATAAATAGGCACAGTTTTTGCTGATTTAAATTTCTGAGGAAAAATTCCATCCTTTAAACATCTGTTAATGCAAACAGTAAGTGGCAAAAGTATATGATGTATTATATTTTTTACTAAAGTATTACTTATACCATAAATATCCATACTATTGGAGTTTTTCATTTTTTAAACTACATTTAGAAACTCTATTTCTGTTACTGCACGCCACTGAAAACTCATGCCCTGAGGAACAGGGTTATTAAATAACAGACTTTGAGCTGATACACCATAGGTGTCAGAAATTAACTTTGCTTTATAACATATGTCACTAATACAATTTGAAAAGTAATTCACAAATTCGTCTGGAGAAATAGATATAGGAATTTTATGAGTTGAGCTACCTGCTTCGCCTTTATAATATTCCATACAGCTTTACATTTATTATTAGACTTTTCAATGTAACTCATATTGTTAGCTAACTTAGCATTCCTCAGAGCTTTCATAGGGAAACAGCGGAATACTTGGAGACACAAAGAAAAAAGCTGGAGACAGTGTGTCATTACCGCTGTACAAGAAGAGGAAATTTACTTGACATTAAAAGTAATAATGGATTAGGTCATCCATCTAAATAAATTAAGTAGAAAATAAGAAAATACAAATTAAACTATGTCTCATTTGACGATATGTGTCAGAGGAAGAACAATAATTTGTATATATCTGAAGTCTGATTAGTGTAATATGTAGTCAGCGATGTATACAATAGAGGGGAAAAGAAACTGGCCATCCTATCTTATTTGTCCTGACTTAGTTGCCTCATGAGCGATGCCTTATTGGTGTTACTTATGAGCAGGGAACGGATTTATATGGACTAAAAATATATGAAATATGTAAATATATATGTAGTTATTTTTACCAAAATATGGAATTAAATATGGATTTTTACCAAAATATGGAATTAAATATGGACTTAAAATTATAAAAAAATGACTATGTACGTTAAATATTGGTACATTTTAATCAAACTAAACAAAAAATATAATGGACGTACCTTATCTTCCAATGTAGTTTCAACAAAACACAATTTTTATTGTCTGTTACCATAACAATAGGTTACAAACATTTCTTTCAAGTGCTGAAAAGTGAATCTTCTTCTATTGTCTCTGAGGATAGATTTATACTGACTAAAAGAGCGTTCGACGTCACAAGAAGTAACTGGTACATAATTCAATTTCACAATGTCTGCTGGGGATAAGTCCAAGTTAATCTTCACTGTTGATTCACCACTCATCACAGCAACAACCTTTTGTAGTTCTTCATATCCAGGGTTTTTTGAAAGTACAGTGTCCACCTTAGCTCTTACTGCATCTGCAACTTTACCTCTACCACGATTCAGTTGTTCCACAGTACTATTTATAATTTCAAAACTTTCAGATAGTGAAAGGTGCCTATTTTGGAGACTTTTGAGCGTTTTTATGATGCATGAAAATGTATGCTGAATGTGAGCTAAGTCATTCTTCACACTTATGTCACAGGTAACTGTTTTCGCAGTATCAATTGAGACTGCATCTTCAGAGTCCAATGCAAGGAGAACATTGTTAATAGAGTCTATATGTTCGGCATAATATTCAACTGCTTCTAGCCATGTACCCCATCTAGTTAAAATTGGCTTTGGTGGCAATGGAATTTCAGGGTACATTTCTTTCAACACGTTAACTCTACTGGGAGCTTTGAGAAATACTTTTTTCACTGATGAAATCAACAAATCTACTTTAGGGAAATTGTCTCTGACCACTTCTGCCACACGATGAAATGCATGCGCCACACAAGTAAAATGAGTCAATTTAGGATATACAACAGATAATGCTTGTCCAGCTTTGACCATATAAGGGGCAGCATCGCTAATAAAGAATAACACATTATCGTACATAATACCCTTTGGCCACAGGATACCCATAGCTTCGTTGAACAGTTTAACTATAGTTTTGTTATTGCACTTTTCTAGAACATCACAATGTAAAAGAATTCGTTCAGAATATTGTTCACTTAACAAACCGATAACTACATTACCAACAAGTCTACCTTCTTTGTCGGGAGTCTCATCAATGGAAACCCAAATTGAACTATCTTTAATTTCATCTCTTATCTTCTGTATTGTCTCATCGTAGATGGATGGAGCATACGTCTTCCTAAGTGTTGACTCATCCGGGATTGTATGTTGAGTATATTTTTCAAGGAATTCCCTGAAGACCTTATTCTTTAGTTTGTAGAGAGGAATATCAGCAGAGATGAGAGAACGGCACAGGTCGATGTTAAACTCAGATCTTACATTCGATGTTGTTGGTTGTGTTAAAAACAATTGTCTCTGCTTGGAATTTAGTTGTTTGTTGGCCTGATGTTTACTAGTTGTAATGTGTTGTTGCACCAGGAACTTTTGTGTAGATGATACTGCACACTGACACAAATTACAAAATAATATTTTATTGTCAGTTGATAAACCATCTTCTTTAAATTCTGAAATGTAACTTGTTAGTTTTGATTTTAAATTGACTGAATGACGTACTTTTGGCATATTTACCGTCTTTATAGTATGATTTACAAAACTGAACCTATGTGTACTCTGACTGGCATTTAACTGTTGAGCTGCACAACTGAAGTCTGTTAAAAATTTTAAATTAAATTAATACAGTTTTGTAACTTACTTTCCCATTGTTGATAGGACTGCTAATTTTCAAATAACTCTGATGTTAAAGGGATTACTGAACATGTGTTTAAATCTCTATTGTTGAAATGTATTTTTAAAAGTTAATGGAATTTTGTTTTGTTTTATTGTTAAACCTAATATAATATGGACTGTTTTATATGAAATATGGAAAATATATGGAAATTAACGAAAATATGTACTAAACTCTAAAATATGGACAAATATGGAAAATAAAAGTAGGATTTTTCAACCCTACACATTGTGAAACATAAAGATAATGCAAAATATAAATTATATTAGCTTTATAAGTAAATATGTATTTACATATAAATCCTTTCCCTGCTTATGAGGTTCCAACTTGTCTCCGGACAGTTGACTGAACGACAACTATGAGCCTATTCATAACGAAAGAGTGCACGCATTACCCCGAGAGTTAAAATTTATTTCCCTTCCTTTGTTTTAGATCCATCAGGTATCATATATTACCACAAATAAAAATATCAGAAATTTTCATTTAGCGTGACGCACGAAATATCAATGTCCTATTCAAGATCTTAAATTCAGTCATAAATAAAGCTATTTCCGTTATTTATATTTGACGGAACAAATGTGGTTTTCTTGTAGGTAAGTGACCGTCCAATAGATATCTCGTTTGGAATGTACATAAATCAACGGCAATAATCAATATACATTTTTACCTGGAAATGGGAAGTACACGACCGCACAGTCTGATTTTTATACAGTTATCTATTTCTGAATGTAAGCAGAAGTTGGCATATCGGTATGTCTATTCTTAAATTACGATCCAGCAACTATATTTAACTGTTGTTTCTGTTATACTTAAAGCCATAACATATAAATTTAAATAAACAGAGATGAACGCAAACTTCAGAGAACAGGAACTTCCCTGTATTCCTGACAAAAATTCTGAATTTCATTTATTTTATCTCACTATACATGCATAAAATTTACCAAATTAAGCATAAGCATCATCAGCATCTATATCTACGCGTTACCAAAGGCAGCCAAACTAGAGCTGGGTACGGAGCGAGTAGAACTGTTGAGTAACTCGGTTCTATCGGTTTATGTGCTTGGCAGCGGAGCACCGAAGTTACTCGGTTAACCGTAGCCGTTACCGGTCAGTTCAAACGTTCAAACAGAGTTCGCGTGTTTTACTTAATTCTAGCAGACAACAACGTAGGTACTGTTGTATTTAAATATTTTCTGCTGCAGGACAAATTATTTCCTTATCCCCAAGGCGGGCTGAAAGGCCTCTAGTATTGAAGAGGAGTTAATCTTATTATATGACCTGTCAAGTGGACCTAATGAACATTGACAGTCTGAACATATTACTGTACGTAATAATAATAATAATAATAATAATAATAATAATATTATCATCATCATCATCATCATCATCATCATCATCATCATCATATCAGAGTGTTTGATTAATATTAAAATATGTTAAAAAAGAAGTGCATTATATTTTTCTTCTATTTGTGTTTATTGGATTTGTGTTACCTCATCAATCATAATTTTATTTGTATTTATTTCTACGAATTATGTTACCTAATTACTTTAATTTATCAATAATATTACTCTTCAACCAAAGAGAACATGGTTGTGTTGAAGGCTAGTAATGTTATAAAATAAATAAACATTATGTTCTTCAGTTTAAGATTCCACGTTTTATTGATTATTTTATCCACTTTCCGTAATAGTAAATAATTCTGTGTGTTATTTTTAAGTGTTTTAGGCTGCGCTTCATGGAGCCCGTTTCTATCTTCTTTTTTAATTAGCTGCAGCGTTTAACGTTTACACCACATGTTAATTTATTAGCTGTTAGTATTATAAATTATTTTATTAAGTTTATTTCGTCTGTCATATATAACAACACTGTAAAGTTAAATTTGCCTTTCGTACAAAATAACTCCGCAAATAGTTGTAATCACGCAAATGAAATTTGCAACCGCCATTTTGCAATGAAGAGAAGCACTTTTTTCTCGTCAACTGGCAAAGCGAAAGCGCTTAACTACAACGCTTTTAAAACACGCTTGGTTTCACTTTCAAAGTACGTTCTAAAATCGACTCAATCTATCTAAATTTTAAATCTGCCGCCACATATTTGTACTCGGTACTGTACTCTGTTCAACCGAGTAATGACGTCACAGTAACTGCTCCGAACCGAACCGCTCCGTCCCCAGCCCTAAGCCAAACGATGCCTACTGTTGATATATTCCACACAGAGAGAGTTTAGAAACTTTAAAGAAGCAATTGCACAGTTTAAGTTTAGTTAGTGATCCTAACTCTCTCGGATTCACGTTAAATATCTTCGAACAGGTGTTGTGTCACTATTCTGTTTTTATTAAAGAGAATTGTGCTAGAAAATTTCTGGCCTGACAACAGTTGTGGTGTTTGAGTAACTTTGCAACTTTGCAAGAGGTAACACAATGAACCCATCTGCGTTGTCTAACACAATCAACCCATTTGTTTGTCTAAGTATGCTTCAGCTTGATTTGCTTTCCATCCTTTGCAATGTGAATCCATTCCAAGAGGAAAATAAGTATCTTCATTCACAAAGTACTCGTACACATAATGAATTCATAACATGAAACTGGCACACACTTCCTCAATATAAACTTTCGTAAAAATCCATATATACTTTTTGTTAAGGTGACATTTGCTCGTGCATTTTATTATTGTAATATCATTGAAAAAGAGTGCAAATCGACTGAGCTAAAGTCAAAACCGTCATTATCAGCATCTTTGTCTCGAAAACTTTTCTTAATCTTAGACTTCTCAATAAATTTCCTCCATCTCTCGCGGTTAAGTACCGTCACTTTTCAGTTCCTCATTCCCACAACCTTGGCTTCACCATTAAGCTAGTCCACCCATTTCAGTCTTGAGTTTTGTTATTTCTTTGGTCTCCTACTAGAAGAATTAAAATTTTCTTGCTTATTTCTATACTTTATTTCTTCATAACAAGTCCTGCACTCCTTAGTCTGGTAACTTTATATGATTAATTACATCTACATTCTTGAAAACTGAGTACCTACACATCTACATTCTTGAAAACTGAGTAGCTACCATTTTTGCCTCCAGGTAACTTTGTCAACAAACTGGATTAATACTATTATAATACTATTAAATTTATTTATTGAACTGTGGTATAAATTAGAATATAGATTACTAATACTGGTATATAAAGATTTCTGAGTATAATAATAATAATAATAATAATAATAATAATAATAATAATAATAATAATAATAATAATAATAATGGTAAAGTGTAGTGGTGGTGGTGGTAGTAGTAGTAGTAGTAGTAGTAGCAGTAGTAGTAGTAGTGCATTTTACGCGAAAAAAATCATTTATTTCAAATTTTGGATATTTTACTTGAAAATGGAGACTTTTGCGTATCATTTAGAGACATTCAGCATTACGATGTTGGCAACACTGATAACATAGTGCACTGTTGTGTCATGGTGGTGTGTTCTGCTGCGTTGTTTGTAATGAGCAATATATATACAGAGCGTTCGCCTACGGGTGGGGCCAAGAAAGCGGCCTGCCTGCGGTGTCGCTTGCGGGAATCGTCTATCTGTAAGCTTCCGCTTTCTATACTATACTCTGTAGAGTTTTAATTTTAAAAGTTTAGCAGCAGTAAAGACTGATGTTTTTGAAACACTAACTTCCTGTGAAACACGTTTTAGAGATTTATTAGGAGAGCGTGTAAATGATGCACTGATTTCATCAATTTTTTCTCCCGTCAATACTCTTCGTTTTCGCTTAGGAATTGTAGCATTTATCGACCCTGTTGTCCTTCATTTGTTAACAAGACGTCTAACAGTTTCTCTACACTGAATTGGAGCACCCGGATATTTCACTTCAAATTGCCTACGCACCTCTCTACATCACTCTGTTTTCACATATGCACCATACATAAAAACTCTCTGTTCAAGAGTGAATTTTGCGTTTTGCATTGTTAAAAAATTTTACACAACGCTGAATATTTAAGAAACTGTGTCAAGGAACTGCACTGTACGTGTTAAATACTGCGACATCTGGCTCACAACTGATAACTTGTCGACCTTGATGTCCTTGATTGTCGAGCGTGTCTCAACAACTGCGCGCACAAGGCGGCGTATCAGTACATGCCGCTTTCCTGGCCTCACTCGTAGGCGAACGCTCTGTATATATATATATGTCCACGGACCAATTATTACTACTGGTTCAAAAAATAAATTGTTTGTGTTCTCTTTTCTTCGAGCGAGATAACAATAGGAAAATGTCGCAAAAGCTTGCTAGCTTAGCGCATACAACAACCCGTAAAGTCGTCATGATAGCCGTTGAACCTTCCGGCAGTTTTGTTTCTCTTTCGCTGCAGCGTAACGTCATTGATATCCACCGATCTACTAAGATTCGGAATACGCTGACAGTAAGGTATTCAACCCTGAAACAAACTTTGTTTTGTTCAATGTCCTTAATGACTGGGACTACGGTATTTCTTTAATATAAAAGTCTGATAATTTGTTACATCTGTACCTTCACTCGTCATTTCATTTCTTCCACCTTTGTTTCTAATACATTTCTCTGTTTCCTTATTGTGTTTTCTCGTCTGCTTTTCATCTCTTTTCTCTCTCCTATATCTTTAGTTTACATCGTTTTCCTCCCTTACCTTTCCTCTTATGATGTTTCTTAATAACAAGATGCTATGACTGTAATCAAAGCTGGAATAAGAACAGAGGGGAAATCGAAATACTCGGAAAATACTCACCGCCATGTCATATACCTCACGTGAAATTCAGGTATCTATTCTTTTCTATTCTTGGCTAAATCTGTTTTTATGTGTACTTTATAAATGTCGTTAAATAAAGAATTACTTTACAGATACGTACACATCTAACTGACAGATATGGATGAGGGAATAAGTTACTTGTCCTTAATGATTTATCAACAAATTCAGCCCCACTCTCTTATCACAGCAATGTGACGTTTTAAGCTTCCTGCACTCCGTTTCAACGTTATCGCGTTGCCGCAGTGTTCAACCACTTGACACGTGTCACTCCGGGGCAGTTTCAAACCTAACTGTCGCCTGCGAGTTCCTGCCCCCACTCCCCCCCCCCCCGTTCACTGATTTTCCGAACATTCATTTGATCTCGTCGTTGGAAATATGAGTTCAGAGCAAAGTGGCCCTCAGGGAACACTTTTACGCAATGGAACGTGAGGCTCTCACACGGGTCCCACTGTCCACAGTTCCAGTTGTACTGCGATTTTCATCACTTTTTTTAACTATTGAGGGAGGCCCCCGATAGGCATCATCATCGACAAACGAACCAAGTACATCTGTATTAGCAAACCCAGTGTAGTCCTCATTCTGCATTTAACAATCATGTTCAGCTACAGTAACGCTACATTCACAATGGAAATATGTATGTATCCAATGCCTACCCACTTCACTTTACGTGATTCGGGTGCCGCATATTGCGGATAGATGGCATGACTGTGACTCATTTTCTAGTTGTACACCACTTCGGCGAGTCACATTGTACATGATGTGTATATGTTGAGAGTTATGCCGTGTACTAGGGTGAGGAATGAGTGGTGATGATGAAAATGAGGAAGAAAGAAGGGTAGACCCGGTGTCGGCACGTAGCCTACTCCTGTCGAATAGCACCAAGGGTGCCGCCAGACTTAATGTCCCCGTCCGACGGACGAATCAATATCAACAGTGACATATGCCGTCTCTTCATGTGCACTGCGGAGGGATTTGGGGTTTAACCCAGGCATATTGGTGTACAATCTAGTGGTTAGAAGTTGCACACCACTATCTCTCCTAGTCCCGAGTTGGAAATTTTAAATGAAAATTTCTGACCCCGCCGGGAATCGAACCCGGGCCGGCTAGTCTGGAGGCAGACACGCTACCACACAGCTAACTTGGCGGACAAATGGAAATATAAAGACAAACATAAATATTGTAAGACGTAAACGACAATATAAGTAGAAAAATTTGTACATTCAAAATCAGGAAGGTTAAAATAAAAAATAACCACTTCAATATGTTCTCTGGTGATTACGTGAGACCAAATTTTCAATAATTATAGGGAGGTATCAGTTGCATGGAATTATCTTACTAATTATTTACTTACTGGCTTTTAAGGAACCCGGAGATTCACATAAGCCCGCTATAAGTCCCTATCCTGAGCAAGATTAATCCAGTCTCTACCATCATATCCCACCTCCCTCAAATCCATTGTAATATCTTCCCATCTACGTCTCGGCCTCCCCAAAGGCCTTTTTCCCTCCGGCCTCCCAACTAACACTCTATATGCATTTCTGGATTCGACCATACGTGCTACATGTCCTGCCCATCTCAAACGTCTGGATTTAATGTTCCTAATTATGTCGGGTGAAGAATACAATGCGTGCAATTCTGTGTTGTGTAACTTTCTCCATTCTCCTGTAACTTCATCCCTCTTAGCCCAAATATTTTCCTAAACACCTTATTCTCAAACACCCTTAACCTATGTTCCTCTCTCAAACTGAGAGTCCAAGTTTCACAACCATAAAGAACAACCGGTAATATAACTATTTTATAATTTCTAATTTTCAGATTTTTTGACAGGAGACTGGATGATAAAAAGCTTCTGAACCGAATAATAACAGGCATTTCCTATATTTATTCTGTGTTTAATTTCCTCCCGATTATCATTTATATTTGTTACTGTTGCTCCCAGGTATTTGAATTTTTCCACCTCTTCAAAGGATAAATTTACAATTTTTATATTTCCATTTCGTACAATATTTTCGTCACGAGACATAATCATATACTCTGTCTTTTCGGGATTTACTTCCAACCCTACCGCTTTACTTGCTTCAAGTAGAATTTCTGCGTTTTCCCTAATCGTTTGTGGATTTTCTCCTAACATATTCACGTCATCCGCATAGACAAGAAGCTGATGTAACCCGTTCAATTCCAAACCCTCTGTGTTATCCTGAACTTGCCTAACGGCATATTCTAGAGATGATCTCCTCCACAAACCTTAAAAGTAAAGTACTTGTTTCACATTAGTTTTCATTTGCGAAGGTAATATTTTAATTAAAGTAGCTTCCTTTTCTTCTTATCTTATCATTTTATAAGGTACTCATTACTTTATGCCAATGTGATGTCCAATTAACTCTCCAGAGGATGGTCGTAATTATCGATAATGAAATGTCCTATCTTCCAGTCGATGGAAACAGGCAAATACACCCATTCGCTCATTTTCCCTGTGATGCGACCTCATAAACGGAAGCCGTAATATTAAAATGAGTTTCTGAGTGAATGAAGCTGTACACAAAAAGGAAGCAACACGTAAGATATTCTACCGAAAATGAGTCGCATATAGTTTAGTTTCCGGGAAGTTGCTTCCAATGTAAAGGACAATGACATCGCAATAGTTTGCACCCAATCTTTTTACATAACATTACATGTCGAGGTCCTTACGTGTATTAACCAAGTGTTAAGCTATTTTGTAACATAACTGTGTAGACAGAAAGGACTAATAAGGTGATAGGCGTGTTTCTTTTAACATTCAACCATTATACTGTAAGTCAGTGGCGGCTCCTGCATATTTCTTAAGAGGAGGAAAAAAATTAACAGCACTAAATGACACCTTCTTGAATGAAACATGCTACAAATTAGCCTACATGCATACATGTAAGACCAGGTAGTGTTGGGGTTGGTCTTTCCTTCTGTATAGAATTAATAATCTGTTCTTGTAAACTGAGTTTCCTAAATTGTCCAAAATACGAGTATATTATGATTTCACTTCCACTCATTGTTGAATAATTGCACAAATTAACATTTACAAGGAAATTCACAACCTCGTAGCATTTCTCGAGCACACTACAACATCACACGTGTTGGAAGAGACTAGCTACTAACTCGTAACCGGAACCGTTTTACGGAAAAATGGAAATGGGAATGGGAAATAATCTGAGGAAAGCGAGCACACTGCACTCACCCACGTGGTCTGTACTGCCACATGCACATTTTACAAGTTCAGTATCACAAACTTTTGAAGAATGTCAGTTCTTGTAAAGTCATACTATCATTATTGTCCAAAGCTGCCGGTGGCCGATTAATTAAAAAAAAATGATGTAGTTTGGAGTACTTATTTTCAGTTTCAAATACATTTGTACAAAACTGACAACTTGGCTGTTGCCCTGTCTAGTAAACAATGAATAGAAGTGAATTTCAGGGGCCAACTACGTAAAACTACTTCCTCTTTGTTTTACATAAACCCGACTTTAACTTTCAAATATCCACGAAAGTTTCAAACCATGAATAATAGCCTATATAAAGTGCAATGAATAATACTTTTGATTTAAAATTTAAAAAAAAAGTTTACATGTTGTCTTTCATAGCGTTGCGTTAAAACTGTTCTTGTTGTGTCTCCTCCTAGATGTGTTATAATCGGGTTGAATGCAACATCGTTAGGTGGCAGCGGTAGCGAGCTTGCTGCACGACCAGTCGGTTTCTATTTCCCGCCCATGACTGATTCAGAGGAGGATCTCCTCCCTCTCCGTTCATTTACTTGCTTTAAAACTCTGCTTCTTTCTCTGGCCGCTAGTGCGCTGTTGTCTATGTGTGTTAACTGCAGTAAAGGAGGAATGGAGTGCCTTTCCTCTACACAGACAATCTCGCATCTTTCTCACAGTTTTCTACGGCACATGAGCGCGCGTCGTTTAAAACTCAATCAACAGAGTTTTTCTTATAGCTGTGAACTTAAAAATTATCGAATCTTCCTCGAATTTCAAGGCACATATTTTATTTGGTATTTACTTTCAAAAGAAGAAAATGTGAGGAGGACGTTCCTTCCTTCCCTCTCCCGAGGAACCGCCACTGCTGTAAGTGTATTTATCCTGAGTTGATACGAAAGTACCTTACTTCAGGTTGATGGTAATGTTTATGACTACCAATTCAGCAGTGCACGATTACTAGGGAGGAAATAAAAATACATTGGATGTAAGTACGGCACAGAGGGAATTTTCATTATTCACTATTCTAAAGCACCAGCTAAATTTATAAATGTATTAAGAGAAAATTATATATCGTTACGCACAATATTACACAAGCTATAGGCTATAAAATAAATGTTAAAGTATCACCTAAATTTTATAACACAAAGATGCTTAATTTTACACACAGGAGCTTGTTTTAATCATTAGCGGACATATAATTGTGAAATTTGGTTGACCATAGTTTAGTGAGCATATAGATTATAGACTACCAGTATATCATGTAGATCGTACGAATTACAGCGAGTTTTCGAGAGTGCGATGTCCACTTTTATTACCAATCTCTGTTCCAGTTTTCACGTACAAACTATAACCGACTTGTATGGGTGCCATATCTCCATTTATGTCTCTTCCAGTAACCAATATAGAAATCATTATCGACTTTTTTGGGTGCCATATCTCCAGTTATATCTCTTCCAGTAACCAATATACAAACTATCACCGACTTCTATGGGTGCCATATCTCCATTTATATCGTTCCAGTAACCAATATACAAACTATCACCGACTTCTATTGGTGCCATATCTCCATTTATGTCTCTTCCAGTAACCAATATACAAACTATCACCGATTTCTATTGGTGCCGTATCTCCATTTATATCTCTTCCAGTAACCAACATAGAAACTATCACCGACTTCTATGAGTGCCATATTTCCATTTATGTCTCTTCCAGTAACCAATATACAAACTATCACCGACTTCTATGGATGCGATATCTCCATTTATCTCTCTTCCAGTAACCAATATACAAACTATCACGGACTTGTATGGGTGCCATATCTCCATTTATATCTCTTCCAGTAACCAATATACAAACTAACACCGACTTCTAGTAACCAATATACAAATCATTATCGACTTCTATGGGTGCCATATCTCCAGTTATATCTCTTCCAGTAACCAATATACAAACTATCACCGACTTCCATGGGTGCCATATCTCCATTTATATCGTTCCAGTGACCAATATACAACCTATTACTGACTTCAATTGGTGCAATATCTCCAATTATATCTCTTTCAACAACCAATATACAAACTGTCAGCGACTTCTCATGGTGCTATATCAACATTTATCTTTCTTCCAGTAAGAATTATACAAACTATCACCGACTTCTACTGGTGCCATATCTAAATTTTAATCTCTTGATATAACCAATAGGCTATACAAACTACCAGCAACTTCTATTGGTGCCATATCTCCATTTATATCTCCACCGGTAACCAATTTGTAAATTACCACCAACTTCCACTGGAATCATATCTCCATTCATACCTCTACTGCTAAGTAATGTGCAAACTATCACCGACTTCTTTTGGTGCCATATCTCCATTTATATATCTTCCAGTAACCCACACGCATACTGTCTTCGACGTCTATTGGTACCATGTCGCCATTCATATCTCTTTCAGTAACCAATATACTCGTACAAGCTATCACCGACTTCTATTGGTACCATGTCTCCATTTACATCTCTTCCAGTAACCAATACAAAACTATAAGCAACTTCTTTTGATGCCATATCTCCATTTATATATCTTCCAATAAACAGTATACAAACTACCACCGACTTCTATTGGTGGCATATCTCCATTTATACCTCTTGCAGTAACCAATATACAAACTATCAGCGACTTCTATTAGTGTCATATCTACATTTATCTCTCTTTCAGTAACCAATAGACAAACTGTCAATGACTTGTGATAGTGCTTTATGTATATTTATCTCCCTTCCGGTATCCCACTTTCAAACTATCAGTTACTTTTCACGGTTCGATAATCACATTTACGCCTCTTCCAGTCTGAATGCTAATACGGATGAGAACAGAAAAAGAACTGAAAAACTACAGCAATTAATAATTCTTTTTGGCTGAGAAGTTAACAAGCAACTGACTGACCTACGAAAGGACATGAAACCTTAAATGTTTTCTCGCCGAAATAGCCTACATCTCGCTATTACAAATTTAATTTACGTGAAGTAGTTGTACTTACGGTGCAGTCTTGTAAAACAACCAATTAAAAATATACAAACATTTTCTTTCTGTTATGATATTACCATTTGATGAAGTGGGAGTAAAATGGCTTTAGAATTATTTATTTACTCAAGAATTATATTTAACTTTAAGGACATCTTTTAACTGATCATTCACTAACTCTATGATTTTACGCCTCTTAAAAATCTTGATCACATCTTTTTGGATTTTTTTTTATCTCTACACGTAGTGATAATTCCGTGACGTGGGGCTAGTGTGACGTCAGGCATTTACGTACCTAAAACATCAGAGACCATTTCATTGACATCGGACAAACATCCGTAACCTAGGCGGAATCTGTACGCACAACCATAGCTTCCATTTTTAGTTGGTTATTTAACGACACTGTATCAACTACTAGGTTATTTAGCGTCAATGAGATGGTGATAGCGAGACGGTATTTGGCGAGATGAGCCTGAGGATTCGCCATAGATTACCTGGCATTCACCTTACGGTTGGGGAAAACCTCGGAAAAAAACCAAGCCAGTGTCTCATAGCTTCCATGTAACGACAAAGTAGCACATCTCATCTTGGTCAGTTTGCTGTATATTTACCTATTAAAAATTGGTAATTAGCTTCAACTATGAAAGTGTTTTCCATTAGCAAAATTTAATCATCAGTTGTAAACACTAGACAAGACATTTGCTTGTAAAAGGAAATATCACTGATGAAAATTGGCGAAATCGTGCACGACCGTGAGTAATGATAACACAAGCCAATCACAATATGGTACGGTGGTCGGATGGAGAAGAGTTACACTGAATTCTTGATGCCGGCGTTTGAGCAATGGAAATTTCCAGTGATGAACGACGTCTGAGTTAGGTAAAGCATATATGCAAATATAAATGCAAGATGTTCAACAAGACCAAGGTTAGTTATAATAAATGCAAAACAGAATCACTACCTTCTGTTTATATCAGCGGTGACCGAAACTCAAACTGCAGTGATTAAATGTGACAGACAGCCTATGAAATAAGGAGACGGAGGAAAGGTAATTGGCATGAAAAATACAACCAGTTGTGGTTCCTGCACTAACATCTTTGATCAATCCCACGGGTAAAAATCTCAAGCTTTGTTGTATGAGTAATGTCACTGCTGTCATCAAGAGCCAGTGAATAATATACGATTTTTTTGCTTCTTTTTTAACTTTCCTCTTGAATGTAATCAGGAATTTTCTAAATTCTTCTCTCGATACTTGGTCAAGAAATTGGTAGTTTTTCAAAATTAAAAACTTCTTATGGACAAGTTATTTAAGTTATTTTAATCATAACTCCTCTGAGAAATTCTGTTCTATTAAAAGGCTTTAGAGCACGAGATATTTCAAACCCCATTAGGTAGCTGACTTCCTTACATTTATTTATCTCATCTTTCTCTTCCTGACTATGATTTAAGACATGGCAATTCTTGGCTTTTAACAGTTCGTTTGCACATAACATTGAATCAATCTTCCTACAATATTATTATTAAATGAATAACTAATAAATAGTTACCCTCATCTAAAGATTAAGAAGATTAAAATTGAGATGAAACCTAATAATTTTATCCTTCTAGGGAGAAGATCTAAAAAATATCAATATTCATGCACGTACAGAAGAATTATAGAAACACATACTTAATGGTCAATAATAATAATAATAATAATAATAATAATAATAATAATAATAATAATAATAATAATAATAATAATAATAATAATAATAATAATAATACATTATTCAGCGTAGTGATTACTGTTCCTATATACTCCTAATTGAACCGTTGAGCAAAGTAAACATATTACATTTTGTCTGACAGAACAACAAAAAATTTCTCCTTCTCATTCTTTACGAAGCCACCTCTTACTCCTTGTAGAGACAGAGTTTGTAGAGCGACATGATACCGCCACTACTTGCCTTCAGTACGTGAACGAAACACACAGCAATGTACAGGAAACTTCTCGTATCCGTTTGAATGACTGTGATTACACGATGTAATCACGACACCCGGTTTGGTCACCGTTGGTTTAGATAGATGAAAGCTCAAAAGTTCGAAGGATTTCTTCAATTTGAAAGTGTTGTCTTAACTATCTGAATAAGGGTGGTAGAAAGAAATGTCAACGTGTGCACGTCGTTAAAATAAAGTGAAGCAAAGTGGTATTACCGGTATTAAATATTGTACACTCTCTTGAGCAATAAACGTGATAGTTTGGCATTTAAAATACAGTCTCGGTGTTTCGTCACGTTTATTGAAATCAGTTTAAAAAATGTATTTTTTCGACACTAATCCAACTCATATGGACTTTGAGGTCAAAGGAGAGCAGAAAAACTGTCTCGAATTATTGTAACACTTTTTGGAGTGGTTGGCCTTGTTTGGGGCTACATTATACAACAGTTTTCAGAAACAGTTTACATCCTGGGAGCTGGATTTGCTCTGGCCTCAATTGTTACTATTCCACCATGGCCAATGTATAGGAGGAAGCCTCTTCAGTGGCAGAAACCTCGTCCTGAAAGTGATACATCTGAACAACCAACAAAATCAAAGAAGAAGAAATAACTATTGGTCGAGTTAAACAGGCCACACAAATTTGATATCATTCCTGTTTGTTTTCTTGTATTCAATATTATAATAAATTATATAAATTGACATTTTCAAGGTTTTTAAGTGTGTGAAAAATGAGTGATATCATTATCTGTCAATTGTGCAAGAAGTTTGGTTTTCTGGTTTTTGACTCCTGAAATAGTGGTGTACACCTAGAAACAGGTTTTGCTGAGTATGGCGTCATTTGAAAAGTGACAGAGGCCACTTAGCACTGATTCAGAACTCAAGCTTTCAACAATAAAGTCTTGCGATTAAAAAAGAAAAGTGTATATGTTTTGGAAGTTTGTTTAACAACAACAACAACAACAAAAACAACAACAACAACAACAATAATAATAATAATAATGATAATAATAATAACAATAATAATACATGATAAAATAAACAAGGAAGAACATTCTGTAATTGAACAACATATATGTAGGCAGAGCCATACTGTTCAATAAGTGATATTCTGATATAAAACAGTTTATACGAACAGCAATTTTATTTGACAGAAAAGCTGACTAAATGAAGTTCATTGAGTTTCTTAATCATACATTTAATAGTTCTTGACTGAAATGTATCGAATATGAAACATCGATGTAAAAATCATACTAGAAATCATATTTTGTTCATTCAATATATGTAGAATACATAAATATAACATAACAATATGAGAACAATCGTCCAGGCGTATCGGCAAAATACTGAACTGAACGTCTAACGTCATTCTTGATAAGCATAAAGCTTCGGAATATAAAGTATATATTTCACGTGTTAATTTACTAGGTTACTTTGTTGACTAGTTTAGGCGGTTGGGCCATCATCAGAACTGGGTGGTCTTCGTGCCTTGTGATTGCGTTTCCTGTGGGGATATGTTTGTTTAGTGCAGGGTTCGGCAACCTTTTTGTAAAGGTGGTCACAATGATAACAAGCGAAGGAGGCCTGGTCCGGGCATGATTTACAGTTAAATGAATGATAAATATCATTCAAATATAGGCTATTACAGAATTACTCTCTTAATTAATTAGCTATTTATTACACATTAAAAACTCGCGTTACGGGATGCGCGCTGGTTCGAATCCTCATGGGGGAAGAAATTTTCTCATGAAATTTCGGCCAGTGTATGGGACCGGTGTCCACCCAACATCGTGATGCACTTGAGCTACGTTTGGTAGCGAAATCCGGTTGCCAAAGCCAGCTATAACGGCTGGGGAGATTATCGTGCTAATCACACGATACTTCCATTCTGATTGGATGATCGTCCACCTCTGCTTCGGCATGTGGACGTGAGACCAGCAGTCGGCTGGGCGGTCTGAGTCCTTCAAGGGCTGTGGCGCCATGGATTATTATTATTATTTACATATTTAAGAATTGAAAAAATAATGTAACTAAACAAAATAGCAAATAAATTATGAGGCCCTTTGTCACACTGGGACACTGGTGACGGTCACCGGTGATTGCAGTGAACACTCGTGGGTCACTGGTGTCGAACACAGCTAGTATTGCCAACTGATTAGTTAGTAGCTTCTAATAAAACAATTTGTGATTAGTTAGTGAAATGGATTCGAGTTAGGTTCTTTTGTCGTTATTGCTATAGAACAGGAGGAAGATGAAGAAAAAACGTTCATTACACAGATATTCACCGCTAGAAGTCACAGGAATGGACACAATACTAAGGAGAGCTATCTCATCAGATGAAAAACTTTCTCTTACTTGAAGCTACTGTTGTTTTATTTTCTTTTATTTTGAGCATATTTGACAGATTTTAACTGGTAGTAGTATATCATATATTTTAAAATATTATAAAAATTGTCACTGATAAGTTAATCGTTGCTCTTCATGAGCTGTTGGAAAGTATAACAAAGATTACTAGAAATGTTATGTGAACATTTGTGGTTGCTACATGCCAATATTTACTTACTTAGGTACTTACAAATGGCTTTCAAGGCACCCGGAGGTTCATTGCCGCCCTCACATAAGCCCGCCATTGGTCGCTATCCTGTGCAAGATTAATCCAGTCCTTATCATCATATCCCAACTCCCTCAAATCCATTTTAACATTATCCTCCCAACTACGTCTCGGCCTCCCCAAAGGTCTTTTTCCCTCCAGCCTCCCAACTAACACTCTATGTGCATTTCTGGATTCTCCCATAAGTGCCACATGCTCTGACCATCTCAAACATACGGATTTAATGTTGCTAATTATGTCAGGTGAAGAATACAATGCGTGCAGTTCTCCGTTGTGTAACTTTCTCCATTCTCCTGTAACTTCATCCCTCTTAGCCCCAAATATTTTCCTAAGAACCTTATTCTCAAACACCCTTAATCTCTGTTCCTCTCTCAAAGTGAGAGTCCAAGTTTCACAACCATACAGAACAACTGGTAATATAACTGTTTTATAAATTCTAACTTTCAGACTTTTTGACAGCAGACTAGATGACAAAGCTTCTCAAACGAATAATAACAGGTATTTCCCATATATATTCTGCGTTTAATTTCCTCCCGAGTGTCATTTATATTTGTTACTGTTGCTCCAAGATATCTCAATTTTTCCACCTCTTCGAAGGATAAATCTCCAATTTTTATATTTCCATATCGTACAATATTTTGGTTACGAGACATAATCATATACTTTGTCTTTTCGGGATTTAGTTCAAAACTTATCGCTTTACTTGCTTCAAGTAAAATTTCCGTGTTTTTCCTAATCGTTTGTGGATTTTCTCCTAACATATTCACGTCATCCGCATAGACAAAAAGCAGATGTAACCCGTTCAATTCCAAACCCTCTGTGTTATCCTGAACTTTCCTAATGCCGTATTCTAGAGCAAAGTTAAAAAGTAGAGGTGATAGTGCA
Source organism: Periplaneta americana (assembly GCF_040183065.1). Taxonomy (NCBI): domain Eukaryota; kingdom Metazoa; phylum Arthropoda; class Insecta; order Blattodea; family Blattidae; genus Periplaneta; species Periplaneta americana. The sequence continues at coordinate 126,323,604 of NC_091132.1, read as the reverse complement.
TCTCCTTGCTTTAGCCCGCAGTGAATTGGAAAAGCATCAGATAGAAACTGGCCTCTATTGACTCCCATTTTTTTCCATATCTTCCGAATACAAAAAAAATGTTATCAATAGTCGATCTATTACATCTAAACCCGCACTGATGATCCCCAATAATTTCATCTACATATGGAGTTAATGTTCTCAAAAGAATATTGGACAAAATTTTGTACGACGTCAACAAAAGTGACATTACTCGGAAGTTACTACAGTTAGTCTTTTCCCCCTTCTTAAAAATAGGTACAATTATGGACTCCTTCCATTGTTCTGGTACAATTTCCTTTTCCCAAATAGCAGGTACGAGTTTATAAATTTCGTTAGATAATGCGCTTCCACCCTCTTCTATTAATTCTGCTGGAATTTGATCGATACCTGGAGACTTCTACTATTTCAGATTTTCTATTGCAATTCCGACTTCAGAAAGTGTGGGTTCGGGTATAAATGGCTCAGCAGTTTGTGTTTGAATTTCGTCCCGATCAGGGGCGGCTTTCGAAGGGGGGCTGCGGAGCTGCAGCACCCCCAGACATTTGTGGCTCTTGTCTCGTTTTATGTTGTGAAGTACATTTATTATACAGTCTCTATTTAGGGGCTCGAATTTAAAAAAAAATGTCGTTCTCATTGACATGCACGAAATCACTTCCTCCCCTGGTACTGCCAAAGCGAACCGAGAGACAAGGACGGATTGGTGAAGCCACTTCCTTCCCTGGAGCTGCCAGTCTCGTCTCGGATGCTTTGCGCGTTAGTTTTACCCCTCCCCCTGCTGCCCCTCGCCGTGAATCCAGAGTTTCCAGGCGGTGCGAAATTTGCAGCGGTTTGTCAGTAGCGCGCAGTTTTAAATACATTTTTTTTTAATGTTGTGAGTATAACAAGTGCAACAATGTTTAATTCTGTACAATATTTACAGTCTATTCAGTTCAGTATCTTAACAATTCAGGAGAAATGTGAAATTAAGTGCCCATCAGTTGAATCTCATAATGGAAAGAGCCGCTAAACAAAATAGCCTACATAGCTCGCATATGTTTTGCTAATTTATCCAATATTCCAGCTTTCTTCTCTCGATCTCCACACAACTTGTATTAGATTAATGTGTTTCAAAGACAATTCCATCAGCTGGGGCAACAAGATGGAGTTTTAAAATAAGAACAGTAATTGCTGTTCATGAGAAGAAGGAGCCATTGCTAGAATGTTTTCAAAATATAATGGAATCTGAAACATGTAACAATATCACAATAAATGAGGCGCGTACTCTTGAAGATCCTGAAATTTCTGGCTCAGTTTTTTCATTTATTGATGTATCATGTAAATATATTATACACCCAACTACAACATCGCCAGTTAGATATTTCTAAGGTTCAAATCTGCATATAAAAATTTAAATTATGGTTTATTTCACGACACTCGCAACTGTAGGGGTTATATCAGCGTCGCCGGTGTGCCGGGATTTTGTCCTGCAGGATTCTTTTAAATGACAGTAAATCTACTGAAATGAGCCTGTCTCATTTAAACACATTAAAATGCCATCGACCTGGGTCGGAATCGAACCCGCAACCGACTGTGCTACCGAGGCTGACTCTGCATATCAAGCTTTGTTAATGCCATACAGACAATACGGAACAGTGCACAGTTGAGCAGCGAGATTTGTGAAAATTAAATCCCTAAAAAGCGTCGTAAGGTCGAAGGGATTCAGACAAGAGTTGCGGCAGCCAAGGAAGTGTGTGACCTCATTTTCACACTAGCTAACACCCGATTCCAGTTCATAGATAATTTGATATTATCTTCTCTTCCGTGTCAAGAAAAATTTGAATGCTACAAAAGCTCATTTCCTGAAAATTACCTAAATGTATGTGTGAAGCTTTTTCCAATTTCGATAAAGAAAACTAAAAACGGAACTCACTGTGTTGTATCAGAGACAAGAATTCAGAAATATCAGTGATCCAGTAATGCTCTTGCAGTTTCTTCTATCTGAGAACTTGCCGGCCTCATTTTCAGAAGCTGTGGAACTACTACGCATAGCTATCACCATACCAATGACAACTTCCGAACCAGAACGTTGCTTTTCGTGTTTGAAGAGAGTAAAGTCCTATCTCAGAAATACGATGAGAGAAGAGAGAATGACCGCTTTAGCTATGTTCTCCATTGTAAAGATTATATTAAACGACATATCGGATTTTAATAAGATGATTCAAAAGTTTGCACCTACAAGGCAAGGCGCATGGAACTAATCTTTAAATAAGATAAGTTGCATGGTTTATTTTTGTATGCAGCCCCCCTGAATTCAATACCCACGAGCCGCCACTGGCCCCTATCATTTCTATTTTGCTTATGTACATTTAATAGTTGCCCAAAACAGTTTTTCCATCTGTTCAGAATTGAATGAGTGTCTGCAAGTAGGTCACCATTCTCATCCTGGATCACGTTTACCTTTGCCTGATATCCATTCTTAAATTCCTTTATACCGTTATATAAATCTCGAATGCTTTTATTCTTACCATTAGTTAACATTTCATAAAAGTTTATTTTTTCTATTATTATAGTTGTGATGTGTATACTTGTACTTCAATGCTAAATGTTCTGTATTCTTAAATATAACTGTCCATTGTAAATTAGTATGGTAACAATTACAAACCATATTGTCATATACCGTTACTTAACATGACATGAAATGTAATTTATAATTTTTTACGGTGGAAAAGAAAATATGCAATTTAAGTACAAATGTTGCTTCTTTCATTCATTCTTTTCTCATTGAAAACAGGCACAAACTTAGCTACAATTTCTTGCCAAGCATTCGTTTTCACCACTTTATTGCTTTAGTTATCGCTTTTGACATCCCAAATAGCAGGTCGACTTTCTATTTCACTTATAAAATCTTCCGTGTTAATCAAATCTAAACTCATGGCTGGATAGACTAGTTTCACTGTGCTCGAATACCGAGTGAATGTTCTGTTGACAATCTGCAAGCTGTGTCCTGTGATCGGTGTCCCAGTGTGAAAACTCCAATTCAAAGCAATGTATGTCGGGCAGTGACTGGTCTGGACACAGTGATCCTATCCGACACATGTGTAGAGGGCGAGACACTGCTGGGACACTGTGACTGGGTCAGACACTGCAGTGTCCCGGTATGAACGCTCCAATTCAAACTAATATATCTCCGTCAGTGACCGTCACTGGTGACCGTCGCCGGTGTCCTAGTGTGAAAAGGCTCTAAATTAGCCTTTGTATAGTCTCGCATGTACGGAATACCGACGCGACGGAAGGAATGAGACTCAAACAATGTGATAAGGAAGAGCGGGCGACAGGAAAGGTCACGAGATAACTTGAATTATATTCAAGAGTACAGTCGGAAGAAAAATGACATCGATAGAGTCAGTCTTGCGTTGTGATAGTTACATTACGACTTTAGTTTGTTCCATTGCGTATCTTGTATCGCACGGTATTATTATTTCATTCGTAAACATATGTTGCGCGTTTAATTACCTTCGAATTTTTCTCTTGCTACGTTCTTTATTTTCATAGCGATGTCCTTATTTGTTCATCTTCTTGGAAGAGAAAGTACTTCCATCGGCTCGTACCTCTCCCCCCTCGGCGTGCCTACATACACACGTCAAAACAGACAGCAACGCCACCATTGGCTTTCGGTAATCGTTTCTTGCGCGAACTATAACTTTGGTAGACTCATAAATTCAAAGTCTCAAAGCAATACGTGCTTCAATTGTACGAATGAAAATCTGACATTACAATTTACGCCTTATCTTTAATGATAAGATTGCGGCTGAATTTTAGAAGCAAGAAAATTGAAAACTGTTTCGAAGTTAATGACTAATATACATACGTAAACAGTGACGCAAATGGTCATCAGTTACTGTTGAGCGAAATTTTGATTTCACATATTTCATCCTTGAAAACGTCTGCTCACTGTATGAGTGCTTCCGAAAACTGCCAACATATTAGCTGTAAGTTTTTTAATGTTAGGAAACTGTGTGATTGAGAGACATTTGTAAATTGATGTCCTGGTATTTGAATGAAATATTTGTTTCAGTTCGTCATTAGTCTGCATGTCAGTGAGTTCAAGTTGGTACATTGAAGATACTGTGTTCATTTCAATGGTGAAAGGGTTTCGAAATCATGCACGAAATTCCTTCTGCAACAACATTTCACAAAATATTTGTGCGGAACTGTGGTACTTCTTTCTTGTGGCACACTCTTGCAGCAAGGAAAATGGAAAAAGTTGTTTTCATTCAATTGCTTGGCAAAGAGAGGAGTTTCAGTTCAAATGATTTTACATTTGAAAACATATCAATTTTAAGTTAATTTTAATACAGTAGGCCTGTATAATAGAGAGAAAGTGTGTATCTTTTACCAATCAAATGTAGCAGAAGCTGTTAAGTTCCCCAAAATAATAATTTATTTCGAGTTTGAAAGAAAATATAGTTAATTTTTTTAATATATTATTTTATTTTTGTACTTTTTGATTTTCGCCAGTGGGCCGGATAGAAGAAAATTGTGGGCTGTAGGTTGCCGACCACTGGTGAAGTGTAATGTGGAGATAAAATGTGTGTGTGTTCTGAAATTTAATTTTGTGTTGAGTGTTTGATGCAGGTGTGTTTTGTGTACCTAAATATTTCGTATTGGGTGTTTAGTTTCTGGTTTTTCGGTTGGAGATGTAGAATTTCTGTCTGTGTTTATGTTGCTATAGGTATGGTTGGCGTTTGTGGTGTGTTCTCGGCCTCATATCGCCAAATATCATCTCGCTATCACTAATACCATCAACGCTAAATAACCTCGTATTTAAACAACTAAGTAAAAAAATATAATAATAATAATAATAATAATAATAATAATAATAATAATAATAATAATAATAATAATAGTATATGGACCAAAACATAACTTTAAAAGTTAAAGTTACTCGATCACTTCTGGGAGATTACTTTATTGAGGAGTAGAAGTAATTATGGAATAATAGCTAATGATTCGCGTATTAAGTAGAAAATTTGGCAGGTCTATAATAATATTACAGACTTACAATAAACCGAAAGCAGCGACTTCCTCCGTATAGACTAGTCTTCTAGTCCCTTGGATGCATAATAACACAACACTATATAACATACAGTACCAGAGCAGAAGATTATTTACACCAAATTTCTCTCTAGAAAAATATTAAAGGAGAGAAATCTCATTATAATTGCGTACAAATTTGAAAATATCAATTATTAATTGAGTGGTTCAGTGCCAGAGTTGCCTAAACAATTACACTGAAAAAAGTTGTTCAAGTCTAAACTTAGACGTCGTTTTTTTTAAATTATATGCTCTCAATTGGAAATTATTTCTCCTGTACCATGTACTTTGACACACATATAAATTATAAACTACAGTTATTCTATGCAGAAATCTGAGGCTTCAAAATTTGTGGGTTAGGCAACTCTGGCACTTAGCCAATCAATTATGATATACCATCCATGTAGAATTATTGTCTGCACGTGCATTTTCGTATGTGAACATTTTAACTGAATATATACTCATTGTTTTCCCTTACAAGTACTGTTCACTAAAAAAGTCTTCCTTTAACGTACATACAGGGTTAGTTAAAAGTCCCACACCACCTAAATAACTTTTGAAGCATCCGGTTCAGTGACATGAAACTTGGTATGTGAGGATAACCATATACTAAGAACTCAATAATGGTATTACCGAGATTTTTTCCACTTCCGGTTTAACCGAAAGTCACTCCAAATCTCTTATTTTAAATGGAACACCCAATATATTTTTCATTTTTGAATAAAGCTCATTAAGAGCTTTTCAAAAAGTACCCACACTTAATACTTCTGTACAAATTCAGTGTTGCTAAATAAAAATGGAAGTGGTGCAAGATATTCCTAAAGCCTGATTAAATCATTCCTTAAATGGTTTCTATGATCGAGTGACACATTGTAAAGCAGCTGAGGGGTACCAATTTGAATACATAATTTAGAAGGTGAGCTAGCTTTGTTTTGTTTTTGTTAAGGAAGGCGTATTTTATTATTTTAATATTCGATACACTTTTCTGTTTTCTTGACTTAGCAACACTGAATTTGTACAGAAGTATCGAGTGTGGGTACTTTTTGAAAAGCTCTTAATGAGCACTATTAAAAAAAAAATAATATATATATATATATATATATATATATATATATATATATATATTGGGTGTTTCATTTAAAATATGAGAGTTCGAGTTACTTCCGGTTAAACCGGAAGTAGAAAAAACTCGGTAATACCATTATTGAGTTCTTAGCATATGGTTATCTTCACATACCAAGTTTCATATCACTGAACCGTATGCTTCGAAAGTTATTTAGGTGGTGCGGGACTTTTAACTAACCCTGTATAAAAACGTAAGAACAATCTTCTCACAATAATTAAACTATTATACATAATTGTAAAATTTCTCAAGTCTTGTGTGTGATATGTTTACAATATAATTTTCTGACAGTAACCTGAGTCTCAATTCCAGTTCTGTGTTCCTTGCAATTTATCTGATTCCTACGGCTTCGTATGTTTTTCTCTAAGCTTGTTTGTGTAGCTTTAAAACAAAACATTTAATTGTTTACTTTTCTGAACTCCACTTTTCCTTGTCAAGTTAGATGGAGCGTTTGTAGATATCAGGGAAGAATCCCGATACAACCTAGACTTCTTTTTCGACATTCAATTTATCTTTGAAGTTGTTGCATGTCTGCTCTTTATCTCGTGCCTCTTCGACTAAAGCCTTGATTCTTTCTGGGGCTTTCTTTCCTTCTGTCTGGGCTTATCTCCGAGCCTGCGTTCGATCTGAGACGGTTTACTTCGGGACAGCACAATGGGAGGCGTTTTGCCCTGGATGAAATGTATACAGTCCGCAGTTAATCCAGACCACTTCAGTTCAACGCCAACGCCAAGAAAAGAGTCGCCGTTGTGAAAGTCTCGGGGAGATTCTTACGGAAGGCTGATCATATCGGATCGTGCAAGCTTGAAAATCATTGTAAGTCAAATATACAGTATTTCAAAATTCATGTGGATTGTGAAATAGTGGCATTTTATATACTGCTAGCAACTTCAAGAGACATCAGATCTGTAAACTATGAATGGGAAAAGAAGGAATTAAGAAAGGAAGATAGGAAGAACATGTAGGAGCAAGGGACGAGGGAAGAAAGAAAGAATGACAAAGTAGGAAAGAAAGAAATTAACAAAGAAAATAGGATATAGAGGACAAAGGATAAGAACACAAAGACAAAAAGAAATAATATAATAAATAGATAAAGTGAGAATAAAAAAAATAAGATCATAAGAAAGGGAAAAAAACGTGTGTTACAGGAGAAAATAATGAATTGAAGACGGGAAGTTACAGAAATAGGAACAAATAACAAAGAACGAAAACTAAATAATTAAAAGAACAATGAAATAAAGAAAAAATAATTTTGTACATAAAAAAAAATTAGAAGAAAGAAGGATGACAGGGAATCAAATAGAATAAAGAAGAAAGAGAAGAGGAAGAGGAAGAAAAATAATAAAATATGACTTTGTGAAAGAGAGAAAGAAAAAAATATAAACAAGAAATTAATTAATGGAAATTAAAAAATGGAGAGAGAGAGAGAGATAACTCGTCCCGCCATTCATAAAATATTTTGATATGATACCTCTTGCACAAAAGGGGAGATCTATAACTGAAACTTGATTAATATATTTCAGTATTATTTGTATTTATCCTGGTAATAATGAACAGTTTCACTCGTAGACATTTTGTTTTTGCAGCATTAACTTCCCGTGATTGTACGAGAAGATTCGAAGAGAACGGCAGTTACGTAGACTTTCGGCTCCCCCCTACTACCATTAATGCATAACACAATGTCAATACGGCGGTTGCTGTCGTCTGCGATACAACGAACTTTTCTGTTGATTTTCGAATTCGTCATTTTCTTCCGGTTATTATATGCTTATTTAAGTTGTGTTAACTCTCGCTAGTGGTTTTATATTTTATTTTATCCGTCTTAGAATTTATTTTATTACTGTAAATATTTTTGTTTTATCACTATTATTATTATTATTATTATTATTATTATTATTATTACTGTTACTATTATTTCTATCATCAGCATTATTATTTGATCTCTGTAAAATTTATGTAGACTACTGGACTGTACCCGAGCACGAGCATATGCTCATTTCGGGTATCTATTCATATGTATTCATTTCAAATGTAAATTGTAAATACATTTTAATTTGACTTTAAATTAAGGATGACCACGAGGATCCGGAAATTAATAGCAAATAAATAATTATAATTAATTAAATATGAATATTGTTATAAAAATAAAATTTAATAATTAAGCACCATTGATTATCAATTATAAAATAAAATCTTAGAAGGTGACTATAAAATTATACTTATAAATAAAAGATTTTATTCAAAATTAGCATATCCTTAATTAAGGCCCTCTGAGTGGTATAAATGAAATTGTATAATCTGCAGGGAAACTTTAAGAATTTGCGAGATGATTTTTTGAATTTCAAAAGATGGTATTGATAATAGTTTTTAAAAATTATATGGAAATTTTGGTAAAGAACTCCGAGAACCAAAAAATAAACCTGTCACTGGCCAATTGAAGAGAGGGATGTTATACTTGGCACTAAGGTAGGGAATACAAGGTTCATAAATTGCCCTCTTTTCATGATCAACCTGATGAGCTTGGTTTAGATCTCTCCCCATGCATATAGTTGGATCTATGATAATAGCCTTTTGTTGTTGCCTGTTTATTGTTATTATATCCGCTCTTCTGTGAGAATCGTCTTCAGAAATGCAGTGGACCTCTTCATGAACTTCCCAACCCATGTTCCGAAGAAGACAGGCGATAGATCCACGGCGAAGTTAGTGAAATGTAAACAATTGAGATTGGAAAAAAATGAGGGAACAGGAAAAGATTGAAGAGAGAATAAGAAGGAAAGATGGAAAGATAGAAGATATAATGAAATACTTAAAACAGAATATGAAAAAGAGCTGACGAAAGATAAAGAAAAAGAATGAAAGGATGAGAAAGATAAAAATTAGGAAAAAATTAAAAAGAAATTCAGTATCGAAGAAAGGACGAAAGAAAGAGAAGGAAAAAAGATAAAATAATCATGGGAGAAGAAATAACAAATTAATACCACAGTTTAGTATATACAGTTGCGAAGCTCAATACTTACTAAATATGCAAACATAGACAGTTGAAATATGCATCCATAGATAGTTGCTAGCCACCAGGATCGCTACTATCGCCTCATCACAGACTCTTTCCCTAGCAGACGATAAAATGTATTTTACTTTTGATATCGTGTTCTTTTGAACAATTAACACCTTCCTTCCACTACTGAAATACGAAATACATAAGGTTTATATATTATTTTCATAAAGTATATATTATATTGTATAAACTCACCTTTCTGGGTCTTTCGGAAGGATAACTGTGACCTCTTTTTCATAGAATTTATAGTGCAACAAACGTTTCCTTGTCCCATATTATTACTCAAATTATTGTACTTTAGCCATTTACAGTTATTACAACCGATAACGAACATTTCACAGTTTACACAACTTTTCACAACAAAGCGAAATACGGCACAGTCAATGTCTTTTCGATCTAGACCAGGCAATAATATATGTTCGGGTTTTCTATTTCAGTGTATGGAGCGCAGTGAATTATTATATTATAACTTTATTGCGTATCATTGCTAAGCTTTATTAGTGTAATGTGTCCATAAGTTCCCTTTACTTCTTGTTGCATAATATGTTGCAGAAATAATTAGCAAACTGTGTTATTTTAATGTGAAGACAATTTTACATGTTAACATAATCTTTTCGCATCAACATTTTAAGTTTAGAATGTAAACTATTTTGAGCTTTAATAAAAAAGAATTTATATTGTGACTAGCCGTACCCTTGCGCTCCGCTGCACCCGTTAGAAATAAATATAAAGTAATTACATAATTAAAATAGGACATTTGATCCAGGGAACATTCGTGTTTGATAGAAGGAAAAATCGTTTAATATGTTACTTAATTTAAATTGCATCCAAATAATTAAAATGCGATCATTTTGGTCCAGAGACACTCATTTGGTGCAATGACAATTCCTTTAACATGTTTCTTAATTTTTATTACATGCAACCATAGTTTAATGAAGATTGACATCATTTAGATTTAATGTGTATATTTTATTTTACTTGTTATAGGTTTACATTGAATTATGGTAATAACTTAATTTTAACCCTTGTTTTCGACGTCTTCAGTAAATGGCGCTTGGCCCACTATGGTTCTGAACCCTTCAAATAACTTAAATTATATTATATAATATTACATATTATATTATATTATATTATATTATATTATATTATATTATATTATATTATATTATATTATATTATATTACGGTATATTATATTATATCAGAAGTTACTGTAATAACATTATAGCATTATGTCCATCTAGAGAAACTACACTTTCTAATGGTGAAATAATAATTAATTATACAAATCGGTTAATTTAGCTTCTGATATTACTTCATACAAACACAGAAACATTGTCTGTAGGCTATCTTTCATAGCTTTCGATTGTTGCTGTCCAAGGGCCCTTATAGACGAAGTCATTAATTTTGTTTTTTTTTAATTCATTACACGGCCTTAGATGGCAGTTATTTTAATTTTAAAACTCATTTATCTCATTAAATATCAGTCCTATCAAATTTTTTCAAGGAATAAAACGTATCGCAAATTATTTTTAAAGAAACTTTTGTTATGTAACGTTTTTCACAAAAAAACAATAATAAGCGAGATATTTCGATTTATTTAATTCAGGCCCCCTTATAACCCCCCTTTTAAATAATGTATTTTGAATGTCATATAGCCTAAAATCTAAGTTGCAACGAATTTAATTTATATTACAATTTTCATCGAAATCCGTTCAGGCATTATCGCGCGTGAAGGTAACAAACATACAGACAGACAGACAGACATACAAACAAAAATTTCAAAAAAGCGATTTTTGGTTTCAGGGTGGTTAATTATATATGTTAGGACCAATTAATTTTGGAAAATCGAAAATTACCAGAAAAATTTCGGCTACAGATTTATTATTAGTATAGATTTTAATATAGCACATCTACCTTCCTTGACAAAGATAGAAAATTTATCATACCACTCTTATGAAATTAGTGTACGTACGATTGTTACTTCGTCTCTGAGGTAGTAGATAAATACAATAGTTCAATACTCAATTGTAGTATTAAAATACAGACAAATTGAATGTGCGAATTATCATACATGACATTATGCTTAATTATAATGTATAATTGCGAATTTAGGAATATAAATTAAATATAGTAAACATAACCTATAATAATTCCATATGAATGGCAGGGCATTAGAGACCACTAAAATTAGACAGAAAGGGGCAACTGGGACAGAAAACATAACCTATAATTTCATCATATATAAATATTCGTGCGGTGCAACTGAAAATTACTGAATCGTGCATAAATTAATGTACAATAATTTCGCAATATTTAATCAAAATAAAGGCAGGTAGGTCTATTACACATACGAACAACGTAATTTTCACACCATAAATAATATTACATCTTAACTTTCAAGTTAATTATGTCTGAAGTGTCTCCTAATCATTGTTTTAAATTGTATTAATGCAATTACACTACATTTTAGAGATATATATGTTACGTTTTATGCATTCCAATTAATTTATATGGTTGAAACGCCGCCCTTCGTGATCGGGTTAAGCGAGTCACATGGTCTGCCTTACGGCCTGTATTAGATCAAGATGGCAGTGACACAGTCTATTGTTCCTAGTACACACAGCGCTCCAAGCGGCTAGCAACTATCGCGAGAAATTAAAAAAATCACCCCAAGCTTCGCGACTGTATATACTAGACTGTGTTAATACTATCAAGATTAAAATTGGATAAACTGTAATAGTGGATATAACTTCTGGAATACCCGGTATATTTGTCGCAAATCCTTGGGCTGTGACCTAGGGAAAATCAATAAGTTCTGTAGAACCAATTCCAGAACCTAGAAAGCCATATTACAACTTTTCTTCACCACCCTCTGAAAAGTCGAGTTCCTTCGCAAAAGATACGAAAAGTCATTTAGATTAATATTGGAAAATTCGTTAGGTTTATAAAGAGAACTTATGAGACAGGAAGCAGGGAAAGTAAACAGAATGTCAAATGGATCGATCGAAAGGAATGGAGTTTTGCATAAAGCTTACTGACTTCCCAGTGAATTTTACAGTCTGGGTCTAAATCCATTTCTGCTCTCTCCCGTAAGGGGTAAGAGTTCAGATATATACGAAGTTAACTGGAGATTATGAAAATAAATTTGCTCTCAAGCAATATGTTTTGTATATAAAATTGTACATCTTGATTAATATTTAACACGCGAAAGCAATAAACTGCTTATTCTGAATATAAATTGTTTTGAGTTATGTTATATTCTGATTAAATCAGATTACGTCACGAATTGAACGTCGTACAAACATGTTTTGAGCCTGTTAAAAAAGTTACAACAGCTAATATAAAAACTAAGACGATATTTATGGAATAGTAAGATATGAGTTCATACCAAATTTATAAATAATATTCATTCTAACATTAAGACTTTATTAAAAAAGTCATTCATATAACTAATTGTTGTATGCATGCATCCTCATATTTATCTGTAGTAATGTCACGAGAGGTCTGAGATTTATCTGGGAAATCTCAGACCTCAAGTGATATTTATTAGGACTATTTCGTGAATAAAATAAAAATGTAAATAATATATCTCTAAAAATCGATCACAAAACGTTAATAATTGTATATTAACGAATACTTAACCTATTCAGGCATTGTGAAGTTGAAATACTCGTAGATGAATATCGATTACTGCAATAAAGAAATTCGATGTTATTATTCAGTAATGCCAATTGCGAAAAGCAAAATACAGGTTTAACAATGTTAATTACATATACTGCATTTTTCCCTTATTATTATAACATAAATACATTTTCATTATCTGCTGAAATCATAATTTAATTTAACAGCAACAGTGGGGCAGCTATATACCAATGCTTATGTATTCACAGCGAGACATGTTGCTACACAGTGAAACCATCTCTGTATAGATAGGCCTAATTAAAACACGAATTTTATTACGCCATACGGAAGGCAGTTTCATCAAAGATCTTATTACTATGCAAGGTCTTTGTGTTTGATATGCGATGATGTTACACAAATTTGAACATCCGACTTTCTATTAATTGTTTAATTTCATTAAAAAAATACAAATTTTATAGGCTACAATTATAGGTTAAGTTACTCGTACCTGTGGGAGCAGGACCAATGTCAGCTGTGCCTTATTTCGACTGTTACAATCAGTGCTACACGAAAGCATTTTTTTATAGCTCGACAAACTCATTCTCGCTGTAGTGTGTAACGGAACTAAAGCTGCATCTACACAGTTCAATATCCCAATCGCGTATGCGTGCAATCTGGGAAGAATATTGAAAGAATCAAGTTTGATGCATGAAGATTTTGTGTCTACATGGTGCGCCGTCTTGAACGTCTTCTTCACTGCGTAAATATATTAATTAATATTAAATATACATCAACCTTGCATTCATTGCTCTAAAGTTGAAAGAAAAGTTTAACCGTGTAGTTGCATCTTAATGTATTCATGATCATCAATTTACGGGGAAACAGTTGGCGACAACGACTAAACAAAAGAACGAGCATGCGATAAATTGATAGCGATTAATCTAGCTACAAAAATTATCGCAAAGTGTGACTGTGCTTGGTTGGAATTCAAAATTTCATTACACTTCATTGGTCGAAAATGGAATGACGTCATATAAACGAAATAGTCTCGTAAAAAAACTAGCGGGTTTCGGCGCCTCTTATGCAGAATTGAGTCGTCCATCTACGAATCTATGGATAAACCTGGAGTAACATCTGCAGTGCCTGGGAAAAGTGACATAAGTCAGTTTCCACAAACATTTATTATTTATTTACAACTTACGCTGGTTTATGTCGATTTGATTTTTTTTCTGTACGAATTATTGTAATGGGAGAAATACTTATGTCTCTTTTTCCAAGCGAGCAGACGTTCCGTAAGTTGTCAATAAATTATCAAAAAAGGGTTGTGAAAACTGACTTATGTCACTTTTCCCACTGCAGAATTATATTGTTGAGAAAGGGGATTACGACTTCAGGCAAACACAGTGAAGACCCTAATTTTCGAGACAGAGTTGATAATGAAGTGGAATTTGTGGAGATTGTTGTTGGAATAACGACTGAAAAACGGGAAAATCTCAACTAACCCTCAAACCTTGGCTTTCTTTACTACAAATACAACAATGCCATCACCGAGGTTTGAACTCGGATCGACGATCATCGTAAACTATAGCTCTGTCAAGTGAGTTACCAACGTGGCTAGCCACACGAAATATGAGGCCTTGGATTACAAAACAGTATTAGAACTTTCGATTTTATATAGTCTTATTTCGTTCAAGCAAACTTAGAACTGATTATTTATTCCATGACTATGTTATGATGGTGGTGATGGTGGAGATGGTGATAATGATGATGATGACGACGATGATGATTATAATTATTGCTGCTATTCATTCATTCATTCATCCATCTTTCACTGCAAACCCAGCTTTCTCCTATGTTTTCCAGTTTCTGCCTTCCTCTTTTTCTCCGCATGTGATTCATATTATCTTAGTATCGTCTTTATTGCTATTATTATTATTATTATTATTATTATTATTATTATTATTATTATTATTATTATTATTATTATTATTAGCACCATCATAAGATATGACGATGATTTAGGACTTCCGCTGTAGCCCACGTGGCATGAAAAATTTGGATTTTCATACCAATGGTTAGTCTTGAAGAATAGTAAGATATCCAGAAAATAGAGTTCACTTTCCTTGGCTATTATGATGATCGAGATGGAGGTGACATATAGTGAGAAAACATTGGATGTTTTGCATTTGGGAAACGGTGGAAAAATACAACAATCTTGTATCACAAATACTAATTTCGGATATTGTTAGCTTGAAGTTCTTGTTGCGTATCGCTATTTTATTATGTGAAAAATTTAATGTATTTAGCAAAATCACTTTTATTCCTAATTTGATCTTCAGAAAATTCAGTTAATTCCATGAAGTACTCCCGAATTAAAACATGGGAGAAAATAACTGTGATAAAGCTTCGCAATTACGAAATATATTTTAAAAACTTGTAAGAAAATAGGTGCACTTCGTTTCTAATCATACAAATCCCGTTTTGTATAGTAAGCCGAGAAACAACCCATTTCATGAATAATTTCAAGGGAAAAGTTGTTCCGGGGCCGGGCATCGATCCCGGGACCTCTGGTTAAACGTACCAGCGCTCTACCAACTGAGCTACCCGGGAACTCCACCCGACACAGTCTCAACTTTTTCCCTTTATATCCACACAACTCGCGTAGGCTGACGGAACGCCAGAGACCCACATCGAGTGCACACAATCTCCGTGTGACTTGGAATTGTGGTTTTCTGTTAACGTACACAGTGACGTATGTATTATGCAAATCTAGTCTTTCAGGTAAAGCTCCCTGTAAAGCAGATTTGAATAATTTCAAAGGAAAAATTGTTCTGGGGCCGGGTATCGATCCCGGGACCTCTGAGATCGATACCCGGCCCAGGAACAATTTTTCCCTTGAAATTATTCAAATCTGCTTTACAGGGAGCTTTACCTGAAATACTAGATTTGCATAACCCATTTCATGTAATTCTATTCAGTTTCAGCATTATTAAAGATGGGTTTTTACGTTGTTATTTAATTAGAACATTCGAGTGCCTATACATTGCAATCGACATATTTTGGCTAATATTTATGTGTAGCAGATATGTGTCAACAGATAGTCTTATCTTCACAAGATAATATTCACATCACATTTCAAGTCTTTGATCACCTACAGACGTCAACATTTTCCCACGTGTGTTTATATGAAGCATAGATGAACGTCTATAAATATATCAACTTATCTTGACAAATAACATCTATTGGTTAAATTTATGCTTGCTTAACTATAACCTTTAATCGTTTTCCATGAATTACGACTTGGATATCACTGAGTAATGTTGTTTAAAAATAAAACGTCATATTTCATCACACTTTCTCATTATAATTGAAGGCCTGAACTGACAATTATCCCAAGCCCAATATTACCGAATATGATTTTTTACCTCACATATTGTGTTTTGCATATGCCATCATTCCATAAAAAAGAATCTCATAAGTCCGACTACAAGCCTGTGTTTTTTAAACCTATAAATATTTATTTCAATGCTCTTTTATGGCAAGCCTATATAGTTTTATGTTCTCCTGGAAACGTTACTTTAATGGACTTGTGGGTGTTTATCAATTCAGTTATTCAATTATATACAACTGGGCCAAACGATTCTTCTGCCCCGAACTCTTCTCTCGGTCACCATTTCTTCCAGTGCATCCTTCAGTAGGCAGTTTCTTCTCAGTCAGTGGCCTAACCAATTCCTTTTTCTCTTCCTGATCAGTTTCAGCAACATTCTTTCTTCACCCACTCTTTCCAACACAGCTTCATTTCTTATTCTGTCTGTCCACTTCACAAGTTCCATTCTTCTCCATATCCACATTTAAAATGGTTCTACTCGCCTCTCTTCACTTCGTCGTAATGTCCATGTTTCGGCCCCATACAATTCCATAGTCCACACAAAACACTTCACTAGTCTCTTCTCCGTAATTCTTTTTCCAGAGGTCCGCAGAAGATGTTCCTTTTTCTATTAAAAGCTTCCTTTCCCATTGCTATTCTCCTTTTGACTTTCTGGCTGTACCTTATGTTATTTCTTATGGTACACCCCAAATATTTGAAGCTGTCCACTTGCTCTACTGCGTCATTTAGAATTTGCAAGTTAACCTGCTTATTTTTCTTCCATTTTATAATAGTTTTATTTATAATCGTTTTATTTTTCCTGGCAGAGTTAAGGCCATCAGGCCTTCTCTTCCACTCAACCAGGATCAAATCACATACGGAAAACTACATACCGGTATATAAATATTAACTTAAAATTATAATAATAAAAAATAATAAAATAAAAAAGAGAGTGATTCAATACATATAAACAATCCTATGACCATGGTCTTCGTCTTATTTGCATTTATCTTCATCCCATACAGCTCACAGCTGTCATTTAGCTCCAGTAACATATCCCTTAGTATCGTCTCCTCTTCTGGTAACAACGCCATATCATCTGCAAATCTTATGCACTTTATTCTTCTTCCTCCTACTATCACCCCTCCCAAGTACTGAAAAGAGTTATTCACCAAATCCTCCAAGTAGATGCTGAATAGGGAAGGTGATAAAGGGCATCCTTGTCGTAGCCTACTGCTGTCCTTACTTTACTTCCTTCAGGCATTTCTTCTCCTATTCTGGCTTTGACTCGTTGTTTCATATAAAGATTGCTGAACAGATAACAAAATATATAAGCAAAATACCATGTTTCCTGGTTGCCTTTTTTGCTTATTTTATTTATTTACAATTCCCTTTTATGTGTTCATTTTAAAAATTTGTAATGCCTTAACTTCCAGTATTTTCTCATTATGTAGGAGCACACTCATATACAGGGTGATTCAGACCACCCGTAAGTCATTTATTTCGAAAACTGGTGTATTAAAATTTTCGAGACAAAAATATTTATAACCAAAGCACATGCGAACTTTCAGTTGAGCTTGATTTCATCAATCAAGCCTAACAGGAAGTAGGGTCAGTGGAGTATCACTTTAAAATTTCAAATGAGAGTCGGAGTCAAATAGGGTACCTTTTAATAGAGCATTTTTTTTTCTAAGTCTTCAATACGACAAAGTACCGCGTATTTATTTATGTATTTCTTCTTAAATTATTTATTACTTTCTTTATGCGTGAATTTGTCTGGCTTAATATCAATTCTCCTCGCAGTACTCTCTCAACTAGTACATTATTACTCATTAAAAAGATTGTACCACTATCCAGTTAAATTAAATCAAACGCTTGTACAGACTCTTATTATGCCTCATTTCGATTATTGTGACGCTTTATTCAGTGATTTCAGGGTGGATTTATCCCAGAAACTGCAACATGTTCATAATGCGTGTGTTCGTTTCATTTGTAATGTCCGCTACTACGATCACATTTCGCCTTCTTTCGATAAATTATTGTGGCTCGGGTTCAATGAGAGGAGAAAGTTATATTCCTTTTCTCTCTTATACCGAATTTTGCACACCTCTACTCCCTCTTACTTATCTGTCCGATTCCACAGTCTTTCTCGGTATAATAACTTAAATACTCGGTCACAATATGATAACACGCTAGAAATACCACTCCACACATCATCTCTTTATTCTTCATCTTTCACTGTTGCTACTTCTCGTCACTGGAATTCTCTGCTGCCTGAAGTCAAGGGCTTCCGAACTTTAATTTCCTTTAAATGTAAATTATAAAAATATCTTGTGATGAGTTGCCAGACCTAACACGTTGCAAATATTTAATGGAATGTGTTCCACTGTATTTATTTGTATTTTTTTTGTTTCTTATTTTTATTATCTAAATCATGTTTATTTATCACTTAACGCCAATATGTATCCCACTGTGTTGTTTTTTCATTATTAATCTATTTTTGTGTACATTTTATTCAGTTGTCGGTTTCTGGTTTAATTATGTAAATCCTGCTTAATGTAATCTAATACTAATATGTATACTAATGTGTTTATGTTTATTTTTACTGTGTACATTTTTTTATTGAATTATCGGCTTATGTTTTTATGTGATTCGTATTTGATTCTAACAACATTAATATGTATTCCACTATGTTTATTTTTATTTTATGAGGTAAATTTTTATGTAACTACCTCTTTTGATCTCATTATGTACCTAAATTGTATAAGTATGTAATTACTTAAATCCGATCCAGTTTTATGTTCAACTATGTAAGCAAGTTTTAATCCTGGTTGAGTGTAAGAGAAGGCCTTACGGCCTTAACTCTGCCAGGTTAAATAAAGCCATTATTATTATTATTATTATTATTATTATTATTATTATTATTATTATTATTATTATTATTATTCTCGTAACTTATCCATTTTCTTGTTTGTTAATTATTCTTTATTTAAATTATTGTCTCCAATCTATCTACTGTATTTCCGTACACGTTTCTTTGCCTTCATTAGTTACTTATTTCATTACGACGAGACGTCAATGATTATTTTCGCCATGGGAACATAAAGTTTTGTAAAAGGCAATGACACTTCATAATTACATTCGTTTTTACTTCAAGTTAGAAGAAGAAACTGAAGTTGAATTCAAGCCAATTCCAGACATGATGCTGTTATGTGATGTTTCACAGTCGACAAAATACAAGGGATACATGGGAGAGAGAGCTCGTGTGTATGTGTGTGTGAGGGATCCGAGAAGAGAGGCGATAAGAAAAGCAGCCTTCTCAGATATCAGCACTGCTACAGATAATTTGATTTCTGTCAGAAACTCCAGTATTACCAAGGCGTCTAATTGAGTGTTGCACATCTTAGGGTCCTCTTGAAGCTTTCCAATTGCTTTTTTTTCTGTTCTATTTCCCTCTTCCATTTAATTCGCTTCTTCTTGTTTCTGAAGTCCCCTCGCACCGAAATAAACTCCAACCCTTATCAGTTTTATTCTTCTGCTCGAGGGCAAAAAGTAAGCCAGTCTCCATTAATGAAGTGGGAAATTACATACTTTCTGGTGGTGTACACAGCGGTTAAGACACAGTTTTGTTGCAGCACGAAAAACATGATCGTGGGTAAAAGACTCACATACAGTGAAAATATTTGTTCGTAAGTAATGTAATATTCAGCGTTACTTTAAATTAAGGCGAACTTCTGACTGTGTTCCGAACTCACATCAGGTAAAATTCTCAACAGCTACAATTGTTGCCTTAATTTTAGTGTGAAATTAAGAAAATCTCTTTAAATCATTAGAATTACCTACAAATATAATAGATCTGCTTTCTATTCGAAATAGGAAAAAAATTATAAACAGACATACAATTACAGTCCATTCACTGCCTTTTCAGCTTCAAGTAAGGGTACGAACAAGGTGCGTAAGACATGGAAGGGAGTTCTGTGCTAGGAGGTTCGTTCCATAACAAGAACACAGTAGTCAACAGAGCAGGCGACGTTGCGACGTGCAGTCTTGTGGTGATACTCAGTGCCCACAGTCGAAGTGGGTGGGAAGACCCGTCAAGTGAAATAGTTGTAAATGAATCCCCCATAGGTAGGGGAAAACCTGTTCATAAACAAGCTGCGCATATTATTCAAAATGTTTTCACATATTTTAAAAATGCTGGAAACCAATCACCAGTAACAGAGACAGTTAATGCGACAGGAGTACCATTATCGACAGCTTAAAGAATAATTTCACTAGACTTGTCAGGCTTAGAAATCCCGACAAAAAATACCGGGTGTGTAAAAAACTGCTCAAAATAGACGATTTCGATCTTGATTTGATTCTGTCAACCGTGTACCAACTTTATGAACAACAGACAGCGCCTAACATTGATAACATTCTTTCTGCGGTGAGAACGAAAACAAACGACACGGGATATGAATTTCCGTATGACAGGACAACTCTACATAAAATTCTACGATCTATGGGTATTAAATTCAAGGCACAGAACAGACGAATACCTGCAATGGAATCCCGGAAAATACAAATATGGCGTTCCGAGTACCTAACTAAAATTGAGTATTATGGACAGAAAGGGTATCAAGATCTGTACTTAGATGAGACATGATATGATACGCATACTTGTATATTTCGTCGAAGGACTGATGGTACTAATTCGTGTGACGCAATATTTTCTATCGGGTAGGGGGAAAGACTTTTGATTTTGCACATTGTAGGAAGGAAATGATTCGAATGTATTATTTGTAATGGAATTGGTAATTCATTGTCCTGCAGGCATATCTGTACCCATACATACATAAAATGTAACATTACTGACATAAACATGTTTGAATTAAATGTCATATATATATATATATATATATATATATATATATATATCTGTTAATATCTAATGATGAAGGACGCTCACAATAATATTATTTAAATTGACCTGAGACATTTTACAACAACAATAATCCTATACTAGTATTTCACAATATTGATTCTTGTGACAAGAACTAAGTAATTTAAAAATATTTCAGCTAAATATACGTAGCATTAATATGAATTTCTCTGAATTATGTGTATTATTGCAAATATATACCTGTATCTGTTTGTTATGGTGTTGAATCGTTGGTAACAATCTATGGATATATAAAATAATTCATTTCGGAAAACACTATACGACATCTGGCAACGCTGCAAACTCTCTTAGTTACAGGCTGGAACTTGCCATGCGCCTCCTGGAGTATACGAAACAGGAGGAAGGAGAGGTGCAAACTCCCTCTCCTTCTGTCTTAACCAGCTGAAAAGGCAGTGAATTGACTATGTAGATAGCTAGCCAGACAATCTAGGAGACGGATAGACTGTGTGACGAACAGATGGACAGACGAACAGGCAGACGGATGGAAGGACGGGCGAAGGGATGAACCACACAGATAGACAGATCAAACGGAGAGATAGACTGACGAACTGCCAAGCAGGCAGACAAAACAGACAGACAGAACAGACAGATAAGTAGAAGACCAGATAAACAGACAGACAGACAGACTGACTGACGAACTGGCAAGCAGGCAGACAAACTAGACAGACAGACAGACTAACTGACGAAGAGGTCAGGAGGCAGACAAACCAGATAGAACAGACAGACCAGACTGACAGACAGAGAGATCGGCAGACAGACAGGCAGACTGGCATGAGGACTCGCGTACTGGCAGACAGGCAGACCGAACCAGACGGACTGACAGACCGATAAATATGGTATAAAATTTTACATAATAATAATAAGTTTCGCCAAAATTGTAAATACTTTACATCTAATGTAGTCAAATATGTAATCATGTTTTATATCTATAAAATAATATTAATTATAATCACAATTATATTCACATTAATATTAACCATATTAATAGTAATATAACATTTAACAATATAGATATTATGATTCACGAAATTATTTATGCTAACTAAATCCTCTCTTAATGATAAGAAATGGAAAGCTGATCAATTTTTACTTTTTATCTAGGCTATCTAGCTTAAAATATAATAAACATATTTTATTTATTTATTTATTTCGTCAATCTTTGTTCACGTCATGGCGGATTAGATGTGTTGCAGATCTTAATACAACATCACTCTCTCTACAAACATTACAAGAACTAATACATATTGAACCTATAAGTATCCTCTGTACGCAATAATAATAATAATAATAATAATAATAATAATAATAATAATAACAATAATAATAATAATAATAAGTATAGCTCTTGCATTTAAAACTCCTACTTTAGCTTTTTCACTTCTATACTCAATCTCTTAAAAATTATTCTGTTAACTTCAATGACTACTTTTCGTAGATTCCTATCGTGTCCGACTACTCAACATTTATAATTCCATATCCGTTAGAGCTTTGACTTTCTCTTCCCATCTAATTTTACTCTAAAAAGAAATTTTCCTAATTTATGCAAACTGCTGGCGTTAAGGGGACCATTCATTTTTTTATAAGCTACTATAGCGTTTATTTGCAGAATTTTTTTTATCCATCCAACCGTTTCTCAAATCATTCGTTACCTGACACTTTAACGCAATATGCATTGCGTCTTCCGCTAGTCCACACAAAGGACATTTATCCTTCTCTACGTTCCCTCTCCTATTCTTGAGCCTCCACATACCTAATCTCCACCATGCCATTCCTGTTCTCTCTTCCTTTGAATTTAGTCTAACATATTCTTCCTGTTCCCAAAACTGTTTAACCTCCATATAGTATTTTAGTGATCCTAGATCTTTAATATTACTAAAATTTCGTTTGGCTCTCTTTTACTATTCTTCCAATAGTTTTCGTGTTTATAGACCCTAGTTCTCTCCATAGCCAATTTAGACCTCTGTTTATTTCTCGTTCCAGCTCTTTCAGCCAATTCGATTTCCAATTAGCGGCTTCCATACAAAAGATACATGTTTTCATAATTGCTGAATCATTCTTAAACAGAATATTACCTAAATATTTGATTTTTCTTTCTAGAATAATTCCCAGACTCGAATCGGTTCCCATCTCTAGTAACTAATAAACATATTATAATTTATTGTACAGTGTATTATGTAAGAGTTGAGTCTCTTTAAAAATATCCTATTGTGAACAAAAATAAACACCAACCGAGCAAGGTGGATTAGACGGTATTTTCTGAGTCCCATTCGGGCTGTCCCGGGTTCAAACCCCATGTCCGGCCAATCTGACTGAGGTATATTGTGTGATAGTGGAAGGTGGTGGGAATGTATTTTTATTGTGTATTAGATAAAAAAGAGTATTTTAATTAAAATGTAATTAGATATATTATATCGTATTGTTTGTATATTTAGTATTGTTCAAATATACAGGATGATTCACGAGGATTTACCGCCCTTTACGGAGCTTATTTCTGAAGATATTTTGAGCAGAAAGCATCGTATAAACATAGATCGTATTCTCAATATTTTCAGAGTTATACTAATTTAAAGTTGTTTGTAAAATACGTTTTTTTCTTTAGTTTGAAGGTAAAATAATAATACCAATAGAGAATGAACCATTCAGAAGTATCATTTCTTTAATTGGCAAGTATTATGAAGTTAAAAATGTGCTGTGAACTCCTTAGTTGCTTCGTACAGACATCTTTTCCTATTTTCAACTAGAAAATTACATTATTCTCACGCACTTATCACAACAATTATTACAAATCATACCACTTAATTATTTGCAGTTCAATTTTGCATTCTAATTTATAGTCTTGGAGAGTTTACAACATATTTTAAAAAATGTCGCGGTCCGCTTGAGTACACTTGGTCGCACACTTGTGAACGGCACTCGTTGCTCTACGTAACTGCATACGGCTATCTTTGATTTCCGTAGCGCTCGCGCTGGCTGCTGACTGCACGCTGACCAAGATCACGCGTTCACAGCAATGCGTTCCAATAACGAAACGTAACTCTGTAAATATTGAGAATAGGACCCATGTTTACATGATATTTTTTGCTCAGAATGTCTTCGGAAATAAGCTCCGTAAAGGACGGTAAATCCTCGTGAATCACCTTGCATGTAACGGTTGAGCGGTTTGTTGCAATATATAATATTTCCATATCTGTAGGCCTATTTATATTGTAGTAATTATAATTAATGTTGATAATGTGTTCACTCTATCTTGTTCGAAATTATTTATCTGTTTATTCAATATAAAATTCTGGACACTTATTTATTGTATTTAATTTTGTATTCTCTGGTTATGTTATATTTATTGTTTGTTTCCTTTCAATAGGCTATGTGGATATTTTTGTAAAGTATTTTGCGTTTATTTTCCTTATTATCTACTAATTTTCTCATTGTAGACAATAATTTGTGTTTGAAGCTCGTTCCAATTTTCTAGCAGAAAAACAATTCGATATATGCGTCAGGGAATGGATTTGAAGCCAAGGAAAAGTACTCGTTGTCTAGCAGAGGAATTGAACATATCGTAACCTTCTGCCATAAAATGTTTGAAATTGCTTAAGTTTCATCACTGTTTAGACTTTGGATGACTGTACAAAGTCTCGAAAACGCCATCGAAAATTGCATAAACACAATTTTATTCTACTTCTTCTTCAGTAGGTATGTTTCAACGAGGAAATACGTTGCTGTACTGTTCATCTAAGGTTAGTACGTATTTCTGAATACAATCAAGGCAACTGAATGAGATTGATAATACAAAATTCCAGCAGAATTAGCCGGCTTAGCGCAACAACCGATAAAACCCACGCAATTATATCCCTCAGTCAGGGATAAAGCAAACAAGAATTCGGAAAAACGGAACGCTCCGCATGTCAAAAATCAATCTCGTGGATCGGTAAGAATAAAGTTAACTTACATATGACTGACTAATAATGTCTCCATGATTGAACATACGTATTTAAATCAACTGATGTTTTATTTCTTCTGTTTCTGTATAAAGCTGTCACTTTGAATTCAATATCCGCTATTCAGTTACATCTCAATTTCCAAAATAACTCAATCCATAATATATTGTTAAAATGTTCATAACTGTTATTATCATATAAGAAACATAATGCACATCCTATATATAATTATTACTTGATTAAAATAAAAATTAAGCCCATGGTGTGACATTTTCTAGACCAACTCCTAAGACTCAGATCAAATAGTCTATTATACATGGTGTTTCCAAGGTGGTGTTACAAACTTTCAGGGATGATGGGGAAGGGCACATGTATCAATTTGAGATAAAGGACCCTGGTCCGGAAATGACCGAATCGAAAGTTACAAGCAAAAATAGTTCTGTGGAAATGAAATAATTTTATTCCTCTGTACACCTTATTTATGTGTATTAATCTGTACATCTTACAAATACTGTATCCATCTGACGTTGTTTACGTTGTCTACTTACAGTATTCCTTTCAGTGCGCAATGCAGATAGCGTAATGTGTAACGGACATGGTCGGTCCTGATATGCACGTCTGTAAACAGCAGTGTATGTGTACAAGTTGCAGTGTCCAGTCGATCAGTCCTAGTGAAATGGAGGAGTACAATAGAGCGGAATAAGCAGATCTGATTTTCGAATACGGATGAGCCAATGGGAACAGTAGACAAGGTCACAGATTGTATCGGGCCGAGTACCCACGTAGGAGACATCCGGCCCATATCATTTTTCCACGACTGTTCCAAAAGTTAAGGGAAGGAGGGCACGTGGTGCCAAATTACAATTCCATTTCCACACAACTATTTTTTCTTATAACTTTCGACTCAGTCATTTCCGGATCATGGTTCCTATCTCAAATTGATACATGTGCCCTTCGCCATCATCCCTGAAAATTTGTAACATCACCTCGGAAACACCCCGTATATCTTAAAAAAAGTTGAGGGTAGGTAATAACCTTGGAGTGGTGTCTCCAAAGTGTTGAACTACATTTATAAATTGTGTCCCACTTCGATCTAGCTTCAGTTCATTGAGTACGTTAACTTTGCTTTAGGAGACACGCTTCAATGCCTGCCGTAAAATGTAATTGGAATATAAACATAGTCCACCGCTGTTGAGTAACTGTTAGCATGCCTGACCACAAAACGAGCGGGCCAGGATTCAAATCCTGGTTGCGACAAGTAAACTGTCACACTCATTATAACATGTGCTCTTTCCTACTCTTTCCCAAGAGTTGTTGCGTGCGATTATTTGTAAAATTGGCAAGATTTGTGAGAAATGCGTCACTCGTAAATTCTAATGCTTCCTCTTCCACAAAAGACATCACATTTGTCCAACCTTCAAAGCCGCTTCTTTCCGAACCAAACGCACCCACAACTTTGAATGTCTACCTATCGAAAACTAATAAAAACCTACCGATGGTACAAAGAGGATTTCAGGATCGACAGCGATATTTGGAACGCGATTTATTCTACTGAAAGTGACACATCATTATTACTGGGGGAAACTAGGACTATATTCGGCAAATAAGATCTTATACTGGTCCATCGCTATGATTCATTGGATAGATCGTGTGCTTTCCAATGTAATATTCCGTTGTTCGATTCCGACGAGGGCATAGATTGATCTATTATATATTGCACTGTGCTAAGTCATTGTTCCTGGTTTTGCAATGACTTTTCCTCAGTAGCTCTACCTCATTCGACCACATGGTCGGAGTCTAGTACAAAGACACAGTCCCGTACACCGCACTGAATTATAGGTCAGTTGAAAAGGAGGTTAAATTACAAAACGAAAAAGAAAGTCTTATGGGGAATGAAAATATTCATAAATTAATTAATTCTTTAATACAGCCGTGGCGAAAATGTGATCGTGCGCCGAGCCACTGTGTAACCTGCAACGTGCATAGCACCTATGGAGGGAGGCGGACATCCGAAGGGGAAGTGAAGCAACTGTCTGACTTATTAACGGATTTTCATTTTCCTTACGTGAAGCACTTAAATATAAATTTATACAGTATAAGTTGGCGCCAGGGATTTCGGCAGATGGATTTTGTTAATGTGAACTCGAGAGCGGGTTCCTCACCGCTGCAAGATCGGCTGTTATCTCTGTCGCAGTGGAATGGGTAGGACATAAGAGTAAACATGCACGCCCGAATATTCTATTGGATCTGGACAGTCACCTTCAAAAACTAAAAAAAATATTACAGTAGTCTATATGTGTCTTTGGTATTCCCAAGACACTAGTTCGATTAATTAAAATGTGTCTGAGTAAAACTTACAGCAGAGTCCGTATAGGCCAGTCTCTATCTGATGTTTTTCCAATTCACTGCGGGCAAAAGTAAGGAGATGCACTATCACCTTTACTTTTAAACTTCGTTCTAGAATATGCCATTAGGAAAGTTCAGGATAACAGAGAGGGTTTGGAATTGAACGGGTTACATCAGCTTCTTGTCTATGCGGATGACATGAATATGTTAGGAAAAACTCCACAAACGATTAGGGAAAACACGGAAATTTTACTTGAAGCAAATAAAGCGATAGGTTTGGTAGTAAATCCCGAAAAGACAAGGTATATGATCATGTCTCGTGACCAGAATATTGTACGAAATGGAAATATAATCTGTTATATATATATGGAAATATTTATGTATATGGAAATATGTTAATCCTTAGTCAATAGATAAGACTGAATTTTACGAAATACGAACATTAAGGGATGGAAAATGGGAGGCAGTAATGATCAAAATAATAATACAGATTTATTTTTTTAACCAGCAGACGTGCAGCCTTCAAATTTAAAACAAAGATTCACTCGTAAAATTGGGTTAGACTATTCATCTCATCTCTCAGAATTGTTTCTAAAATGTATAAGCAACGTAAAAACTTAAATTTCATGTAGGCTACTCCCTTCATATAACTTGTTTTTTTTTTTTTTTTACTTCCGAGCAGATAGGAGAGAGAAAGGAGCCGACGATTTAAAAATTCACTAAACTATATTTAACTAGAGACGTAAAATGTAAAATGAAGGTTACTCTCTACAATATTGGTTAAACATTCTTAGATTTTTTAAATACCATATCCTAAGGTACTGATGAAAAGGCAGAAGGGAGTGAGAAATCTCATATCATCCGATCTCGATGAAAGTCGATATCTGGGGATCTTTGCGATCACAGAATACGAATAAGGTATTATTTAGTCAGACTTTGTCCCTAAAATGGTGGAGTGGGACAAAAATGGGTGAAAAATGAAATTAGATATCTTAGGGGTTTTCGAGACGAAAATTACAAATAATACAATTTGTACGAATTCAATATGGCAGTTTCAGTACTATGAATTATATTTTAAAAAATTAAACATCGGATACCGCAAATATACATAAACACAGGTAACACATGTACAGTATTTAAGGGGATATGTAACACCTTTTGATAGTAGGCCTATACATTTAGTAAAATCCAAAGTGTAATTTCTATATATTCCGAATGAATTTTGTGCTGGAATTTAGTATAGTCATCAGCCAATATCTCTAGATTAATAAATAACTTTTTAGAATCCATAAAATACAGTATTTATTGTGAATGGTAATTATATTTTTCAATTGGTGCAATTTGTGTAGGGAAAATTCGTTTCTCCGATATTTTGTACGATTTTGAATATTTTAAAATGCTTTCTTCTCTGTTCTATTCACAATGTATGTATGTATGTATTTATTTACACTGCAAGTGGGCAAGCACCCGGTGGTAGTGGTATATACAATATTAACAATACACAATAAAATGATAACCAATGAAGAAATTACTGCCCTTGTAAAATTCATTACAATCCTATTTATTATAGTCGTATATAAATCTAACTTCCGCAGCATGCAATTTTACCCAATTAACCAAATTATATTTTGATTATTAAGAAGAATCGTAATTTTATTAACTTGAATTGCCGCACCACCAGTAGAAGATCCCTAGATTATTACTAGACAAATCTTGTATATTGATCTGGTAAGGGTAGAATATTATATATATATATATATATATGTATATATTGCGAGTAATTTTACGGCTGTCGCCGTCTCCCGCTTCTCAACTTCCAGGTACTCCGGTTTTGCCAATCGCCCATTTGTAGACCCCTGCAGACCATATCCTCCTGAACCTCCTTGCTCCATTTTTTCATTGGCCTTCCTCTTCTCTTTTTTTCCGGGGGAGTCCAGTTGAAGACCTTATTAGGCCAGCGGTCGGCTGACATTCTCTGGAGATGCCCATACCATATCAGGCGTTTAGTTTCCACTGATTGTAAGATATCTCCTGATACTTGCATATATATATATATATATATATATATATATATATATATATATATATATATATATATATATATATATATATATATATATATGCGCAAGGCAATGCTTTTTCCTTTTAATTTAGAAAATATAGGAGACGTAATGTAAAATCATTGCGAACGGAAGTCATTTACATTTATTAAAGGTATTCTTTGAGTAGGACTGTACCGTGGTGTTTCATAATAAGGATAATTATATTGATACGAGCTGCTGTTATGAAAATATGAACGACTCAGAATGTTATCGTATCTCATTCTCGCAGCTTACACAAACAATATTGGCTCGCCTACTGGAAATGTCATCGAGGTCATCTGCCAAAATCGGTGCCTCCGACTTATACAAGGCTACAAACTAATGTTTAGTACGTGTAACGAAGAAAGAAATTAACAATAAATGAACAATATCACAACCTAAAATTAACTGTCTTCAAAATGTCTCTGCGACAGATTTTCAAAATCAGGAATCATGTTACTTACTGCCAGTCGTAGTTGATCACGAAGGTATTTGTCTGTCAGTCGTGATCTAAATTTGATTATTACTAAATTTATTGTTGAAAATAATTTTTCACAAACGTAAGTTGTAGCGAACATAGCTTCAAAAGAGAAAGCGAAAGAACGAAGCTGCGGATATTTATTTTTTGGCAAAGATTTGAAAGGTTCAACATTTGTCAAGTCCTTACATCTAGCTTTCATTTAACATCACATTGTAAATCTGTGAGTTTAAATTGAAGATCTAACCGCATTATTCGTACATCTGCTAAAAAAGGATTGAAATAATAATAATAATAATAATAATAATAATAATAATAATAATAATAATAATAACAATAACAATAACAACAACACTTAACCTTTTAAAGTTTCATCAGTAACATGTAGTAACTTATAATGCCGTTTTATGTAATACAACCGTTTTCCCCGTAATACTTGTGAACAAATCATACATTTAATATTCACATCATATTGTCAGCAAAAAAATGCGTCCTCCCATCCTACTTGAAACTTTCGTTTTTGTACAGGTACATGATTTCGAGAGAGACATTGCGACGATACGCCACACGCTGGTAAGAGACAAATACAAAAGGAACGAAGTTTGACTCCAATGAGTGAGAGGGTGGGGGTTGTGCGAAGTAGGAAGCAAGGGAAATTGCACAACTATCATTGCGAGCCACATGTGCTCGTGAGTCACATTTTCGCCACGGCTGCTTTAATATCCTGTCACACAACGTCATATGGGTTACCAGTATCTAAAATGGCGACTTTTGTGACGTTATATTATAAGCGATTACAGTATAAGAATATCTCTTTGTTAGTTTTTGCAAAGCTAATTGCACGCTTTACCGTTTTGAATGCGAAGTGAAAAAAGTGTCTTTTGTATGAATGTACATGTGACACGACTCTCCGGCATACTCCCGATTTATAACTTGTGTTGGGCAAACCTGTGGTCTAGGTAACATAGAGGTTTTCTCCGAGAGCTCCGGTTCCACAGTGGTATCACAGTCTACTATATACAGTCACGAAGCTTGGGATGATTTTTTGCAAATCTCGCGATAGTTGCTAGCCGCTTGGAGCGCTGTGAGTACTAGGAACAATAGACTGTGCCACAGCCATCATGATCTAATACAGGCCGTAAGGCAGACCATGTGACTCGCTTAACCCGATCACGAAGGGCGGCGTTTCAACCATATAAATTAATTGGAATGCATAAAAAGTAACACATATATCTCTAAAATGTAGTGTAATTGCATTAATACAATTTAAAATAATGATTATGGGACACTTCAGACATAATTAACTTGAAAGTTAAGATGTAATATTATTTATGGTGTGAAAATTACGTTGTTCGTATGTGTAATAGACCTACCTGCCTTTATTTCGATTAAATATTGCGAAATTCTTGCACATTTCTTTATGCACGATTCAATAATTTTCAATTGCACCGTACGGATATTTAGATATGTTGAAATTATAGGTTATGTTTACTGTACCAGTTGCCCCTTTCTGTCTAAATGTAGTGATCTCCAATGCCTTACCATTCATATGAAAATTATAGGTTATGTTTACTATATTTAACTTATACTCCTAAATTCTCAATCATACATTACAATTAAGCATAATGTCATGTATTATACCCCGGACATTCAATTTGTCTGTATTTTAATACTACATTTGAGTACTGAATTATTGTATTTATCTACTACTTAAGAGACGAAGTAACACAATTGTACGTACACTAATTTCATAGGAGTGGTATGGTAAATGTTTTTTCTAAAATTAAGGAAGGTAGATGTGCTAAATTGAAATCACAATATAAATTCTCTTTTATTAAACCTCAAAATAGCTTCCATTCTAAACTTGAAATTTTGACGCGAACAGATTATGTTAACATGTAAAATTCTCTTCACATTAAAATAACACAGTTCTGTAATTATTTCTGCAACATATTATGCAACAAGAAGTAAACGGAACTTATGGACACATTACACTAAATAAATCTTAGCAATGATAAGCAATAAAGTTATAATATAATATTTCACTGAGCTCCATACACTGAAATAGAAAACCCGAACAAACATTGCGGCCTTGTCTAGATCGAAAAGCATCGACTGTGCCGTATTTCGCATTTTTGTGAAAAGTTGTGTAAACTGTGAAATGTTCGTTATTGGTTGTAATAAATGTAAATGGCTAAAATAGAATAATTTGAATAATAATATGGGACAAGGAGATGTTTGTAGTACTATAAATTGTAAGAAAAATTGGTTAGAGTTATCCTTCTTCCGAAAGATCCAGGAAGGTGAGTTTATGGAATATAATATATATTTTATGAAAATAATATATAAACCTTATGTATTTCATATTTCAATAGTGGAAGGATAATTTTTTCAAAAGAACATGATATCGAAAGGACAATACATTTTATGGTATGTTAGGGAAAGAGTCTGTGATGAGGCGATAGTAGCGATCCTGGTGGTGAGCAACTATCTATGGATGCATATTTCAGCTGTCTATGTTTGCATATTTAATAAGTATTAAGCTTCGTGACTGTATATACTAGACTGTGCTAGTACCCTCACAACTCAAGCTTCGTGACTGTATATACTAGACTGTGGTGGTATCCCAACAAATCTCCATCATTTCATCTCATCACGGGTGTAGCGTAGACTAGCCTGCTATGTCGCACCATAGGAAGTGACTCAGTCCGTAAATTGGTCTACGCAACTGGCTTCAGGTGAGTGAATGACGAAAAGTCAAATATCCGCCATTATCTTAGAAAGCATGATGCTAGAGATATTCCGATAGTCAATATAATGTAATATAATCTAATAATATTTTATTTAGAGTTCAGTCTAATTGGCTTATCACAGTTTAAAATCAGTAACACTTACAATTGTAAATGATCATTGCATATTATAGAATTGAAATGCAAACTAGTCATTAGTCAACAGGATGCATCGCAACTAGGTTAGCCACAATTCCTTACAAACCCAGTCCTACAAATTGTTTTAATGTAAATTCAAAAAGTCAATACATATAACCTAGTGCAGTATATATGAACTTAAATAATGATTCCACCATTGAATGGAGTGACAAATCATTGAGACCAACTGCTCACACTACAAACACTTAACTGATGGAAGTGTATTGGATTATTATGAAGTTTAAGAGGATTCATATGGTTTTTCATCGTGTTGTTTTAATGACCACAATTTTATAATATAAAATATAAGATCAATACAACATTTTAGTAGCAATTTTATCATATATAATTTTAATACCTGTACTCATTTAAATTTCAAATTGTTATTTATCATAGAGCTAACCATGTAAATAGTTGTTTATTAATATATACAAGATCAATTAACTGGTACGCATTTCACAGCAAAGATATGAAAAATTATATAAGATATTGTGAGTCAAATGCCTGATGATGTCCAAGGGCGAAAACGTTTTCATTTCAATTTTATAACATGCAATGATCATTTACATTTGTAAGTGTTATTGATTTTAAACTGTGATAAGTCAATTAGACTAAACTCTAAATAAAATATTATTAGATTATATCCGCCATTAGTTAAAAATAGATTATCACCTCGATCTAAATAATATAAAAATGTGTTGTATATAATATACTATATCCTTATTTATACAAACGAGTGTTAATGAGTAACACTAGAATACGTGATATCATCATCAAAATTCACGGTTCTCGATCTAGACCAGATGATCCGTTTGGGCAAACTTGAAAAGTATCATTAGAAGTTTTCCTATTATTCTCTTTTCTCTAGGTCCACTTGAAAACCTGTAGGGACATTCCGTTTTCATCCATCTGTAGTTGGCTATAGCCTGTTGTGCAGTCAAGTTTTGCTCGTAATTTCTGATTCTTACTCAAATATCGTCGGTTTCTTGGTAAAAGTGACCAAGTCCAAAATGCAAAATTGTTGGAAAAGGCCATTTAAAGGTTTAATGATCCATCCAAAGATAACTGTACTTTTTAGATGTTAGTAATAAGTTATTTTGAAGGTAAATGTGCTATATTATTAGTTTTTAATATCAAATTATATCTTAAATTTTCATAATGCTTGGAAGCCTTGGAATGTGACTTGGTCACTTTTACCAAGAAACCGACGATATATGTAATTTGTTATGTGTGTAAAATTACTTTTGTTTTATGAGCTAACAAAGTGTGTCCAGCTGTTTTCAACAGAAAATCCTCTTTGCAATCAGTTCTTTAAACCTTGTTTCCGAAGTTTCGCAATTACTCTACCATAAGGAAAATTTGGAATTGATAAGGTATTGCGTACTTAACTATTGTTCTTCTTTTGTAAGATTTGAAAATGTAATCTAGTACGCCCAATATTTCTTTGCATTTAATTAGTTATGTTTGGATATATGTTTAACTTATATGGTAATAGGTATCCTAATGAGTAAATCAATTTCCTTGTTGCTGTATTGTATTGTAATTCACTGTGGGCTAAAGCAAGGAGATGCACTATCACCTTTAATTTTTAACTTCGCTCTAGAATATGACATTAGGAAAGTTCAGGATAACAGACAGAGTTTGGAATTCAACGGGTTACATCAGCTACTTGTTTATGCGGATGACGTGAATATGTTAGGAGAAAATCCACAAACGAATAGGGAAAATAAGGAAATTTTACTCGAAGCAAGTAAAGAGAGAGGTTTGGAAGTAAATCCCGAAAACACAAAGGATATGATTATGTCTCGTGACCAGAATATTGTACGAAATGAAAACATAAAAATTGGAGATTTATCCTTTTGTCATCTAGTCTGCTATAAAAAAATCTGAAAGTTGGAATTTATAAAACTATTATATTACCGGTTGTTCTGTATGGTTGTGAAACTTGGACTCTCAATTTGAGAAAGGAACAGAGATTAAGGGTATTTGAGAATAAGGTTCTTAGAAAATATTTGGGGCTAAGAGAGATGAAGTTACAGGAGAATGGAGAAAGTTACACAACGCAGAACTGCACGCATTGTATTCTTCACCTGACATAATTAGGAACATTAAATCTAGACGTTTGAGATGGGCAGGGCATGTAGCACTATGGACGAATCCAGAAATGCATATAGAGGGTTAATTGTGAGACGGGAGGGAAAAAGATCTTTGGGGAGACTGAGACGTAGATGGGAAGATAGTATTAAAATGGATTTGAGGGAGGTGGGATATGTTAATAGAGACTGGATTAATCTTACACAGGATAGGGACCAATGGCGGGCTTATGTGAGGGCGCAATGAACCTTCGTGTTCCTTAAAAGCCATTTTTGTAAGTACGAGGCGTGTTCTTAAAGTAAGTTCCGTTTTCATTTATAGCCGTCACATCGCTGCAATCGTTATTTTGCGCATGCATGTTTTCTTCTTCAATCTTCAGACAAGCTGTGCATGCAGTTTCAGAGCTTCAGTCCGTGTGTGGGGTTAGTTATGATCAGTTGAAATGTTTAAATTGATCGAGCACCCCGCCGACTGTGAGATGCGCTCTGTTATCCATTTCTTGGATTGCGAGAAACATCAAACCAGCCGACATTCATCGTCAACTTTGTGAGGTGTATGGTGATGATGCCATTAGTGATGGAATGGTCAGGAGATGGGTTAGGAAGTTCAAAGAGGGCCGCGTCTCTGTGCATGACAAGCAGCATACCGGTCGGCCATCTTTGGTCAATGACAATTTGGTGCGTGCTGTCGATGAAAAAAATCATGAGGACAGGAACAAATTGACCATC
This sequence comes from Periplaneta americana, assembly GCF_040183065.1. Taxonomy (NCBI): domain Eukaryota; kingdom Metazoa; phylum Arthropoda; class Insecta; order Blattodea; family Blattidae; genus Periplaneta; species Periplaneta americana. Next base: position 126,287,808 of record NC_091132.1, on the reverse strand, counting down.
CCTCCTACAGCCCGGATTTGGTTCCGAGTGACTTTCATCTCTTCCAGCACCTCAAGAAGTTCCTCTGTGGTCAACGTTTTGATGGCGACGAAGTAAAAACAGCAGTGCGGGAGTAGTTCGCATTGCAGGCGGGCGAATTCTACAATGAGGGGTTACAAAAACTTGTGCCACGACTCGATAAATACCTCAATAATGGTGAGATTCTGTTGAGAAATAATTGAAGTCTGGGGAATACAATGCAACAAAAATAGTTTGTAAATATCTTCCCGTTTACTTTCTACACCCTTTTGGAACTTACTTTAAGAACACGCCTCTTAAGTAAGTGTATTTTTTTTTTACCTTTTATTTCTGTCGACTATATTCATGTTTTTATTGAATATCACTGTCTTTTGTCCGATTATAAATTTATATTAAATGTGTTTTTTATCTCTTTTTCTCTTTCTTCTTTTTTTGTTGCTCTTGTGTGTCATGTATTGGTTTCAATTAAGGTACCTAAAGTATTTAGTAAACTGTCCTTGTAAATTTAAGTTATATTATTAGTTAATACCACACCGTAAACGAGCTAGCTAGCTAGTTAAATAAATTGAAAAACTGCGTGTCGATAAGAAAGTCTTTCGAAGCAGCACGACTACTAACTGTAAACAGTATCCACTCAGCGACATAAACATCAGATGAAAGTAATTATGAAGAAAGAGCCGAAAATGCCTGCTCGATTTTTGTTTGCGTTGTGTGTAGGTATTCGACAAGCTTTATGTGAAATTAATAATTCGTTTGTAATAAATATTTTTTTGTGTTTTCTTATCAGTTTATTACTTCTTAGTAATATAAAATTCAATTATGCTATTCATCAAGACCAAAATTAGTGAAAGTAGTAGATCCAGCGGATTTAATAGCAAAGTTCGAAAAATTATATTTAATGTCTACAATTTCTTCAGAAAATATTCGTCCTAAGAAAACCATAAAGATCTTAACTTTTCTAAGTGTCAAGAACTGACTGCCGAGGAGTGTTCAATGAATGTATCAATCGTATCACGTATAGGCCTATGCAGAGTAGTGCAAAAAGCGGACACACAGGATGCTAAGAAATTTATCATCTCGCCTAGAAAACATATTAATATAACCTAAAAGAGCGACGAATTTAAATGACTTCGAAAACACAACATTGGCATTTCCCCTGGAATTGCAAACATCAGTTTGAAGGTATGATTTCTTAATACATTATTTATTACTGTATTGAACTGTTTTGTTATTAAGAACAGGTTCTGTTTTCAATACCAGCAGCCCATCCTTCCCGCCAGACGAGTTCGGTGGAGCACGCATCACCTGCTCTGTAGGTTTGACAACGTCGCGCTTGGCTCTCGCTAATCGTCAGGAGATTTGGACTCCACTGTAGTGTCCTAGTGCATGTGTTATGTGCTGTGGTTGTGAGCACTGCCTTTACTCAAGGACATGTGACATAGTATGTGTAATCCATTATCTCTCATCTTCACTTCAATGTTGTAGTACTAAAAATCCGGACTTTACTTAAAAGTATACACTGGATGCGGGATGACTTAAAGAAAAGTGAAGTTGTTTCGTATCAGAGATTATGGCACGTGCCGCGCCATCCGTCTTTTGTGTACCTGACGAGTACAGCAGCGTACAAAACGAATGAACCCCGATCTGTTCATAGTAACATTGCAACGCAATGTGTGCAGTTGTGTTATCCTGCTCAAGAATCTAGTACGCGTTGAATATATTGTGCTGATCCATTCATAATAGCAAAACCTTTTAATTCGCTCAGAGATACGAAATGCAATTAAGAAGTATGAGAGTGACATTTTATGTCTTACCGAAGACAATATCGTGTGTAATGTATGTAAAATTGAAATAAAAACCAGAAGAACTCAGGCTATAGAGAAACATTGCAACAGACATCGCACAGAAAATGCGTTGAAATGATATCGAGGAACCATCATCATCATAATCATCATCTGGTTGTGCGGGTCTAACGACACGTGCAACATGATGCTCAGTACAAATATTCCTCTAAAGAAATTGAGTGATCCCCATTTTAGAGGTTTTGTTCAGAAATTCTCTTGATACAAAAACTGTTTAAGCGATAGGCGAAGACGATTCAACTTCGACAACTTACGAGAACATATCGTCGTTTACTGCTGGTAATTGCATCAATGATGACGAGGACTGAACTTACAAGGTATGTGCTACAGTACTACAGTACGTTATTTTTCTTTTCCTTCTGACTGTACGGAGATACAGTAGCACGTTGATGTCGTCTGTTTACGTTTAAAACCTGTTGAGCCAATGGTCTGAATGAAAAAAATGTAACATATAGTAAATGTGCACCTACATTCAACGATAAGTTATCTCGCATCAACTGTGTACTTGTAAAGTAGATTTTTGCGAATGAGAACTTGGCTCTCTCAGAGTCTGAAGCAGGTTGGCTCACGTGTCAGCGTCGTATTCACGAATACCACCCAGGACACCTGTCTCACTTCCAGTAAGGAAATAAAAACATTTTTTTCTTTTATAGAGACAGTGTGTCCTTAATTTTGTGTTTTTCCTCCTTTATTTTGTGTTGCCTTGGGAAGTGTCGTTCAGCTATTAAAATATCATATAGTGGGAAGTCACACTTTGTATCAATAAGAAGAGTTTCTCCATAAATTTTACAGGAGTGACGACGGAACCATAAACATACAGATAAATGGCTCAGTACTTCGAAACACATAATAACAATAAAATGGTAGAAGGTGATGATAGTTCAGATATGTAACAGATAATATAAGTTACTTGTTACTAAATATTTATTTTTGATCTAACGATTTCATTTTTGCTACTATATCTTCAACTTCACATTTAGTTCCCGAAGGATATCCGAAAACGTTCGAATTTAGATGTCATCTGAATAGGAAATTCTTTATGAATAATGGGAATTCGCTATCTTCGTTCATATACATTTTTATTGGAGTGACGTGGAAAATTGATACAAGAATATTACATTCCAAGCCACATGCCGCCTGCATTCGTGAGCCTACAAATTGCTCGAGCGAGAGAGCTTGTCCCCAACGGCTTTTGTTCCTCTCAATACTGAAGGAACAAAACTCAGTGACGTACTGGCAATATGCAGCAACGCTATGACAGCAGACTTTTCTGGTCATTAGATTATTGTATCCAATGGTATAGGACAGTATTATACACTACGGTGTAGTACAACGCAGTACATTATAATAGGCTATAGGCTAATGTAAAGTCAATTGCAATAAATTAGAATTCCGCAAAGACAAAACAATCACACTTCCGTATAATGTACAGCAAATTGCAATAAATTAGAGTTCCGTAAAAACCAACCATATAACAGTAAGTTACAATAAATTACAGTTTCGTAAAGACCGATCAATAACAGTTACTTAATATAATTGAATGCAATGAATTAGAGTTCCGTAAAGACCAATCATATAACAGTAAGTTACAATAAATTACAGTTTTGTAAAGACCGATCAATAACAGTTACGTAATATAATTAAATGCAATAAATTAGTGTTCCGTAAAGACCAATCATATAACAGTAAGTTACAATAAATTACAGTTTCGTAAAGACCGATCAATAACAGTTACTTAATATAATTGAATGCAATGAATTAGAGTTCCGTAAATACCAATCATATAACAGTAAGTTACAATAAATTACAGTTTTGTAAAGACCGATCAATAACAGTTACGTAATATAATTAAATGCAATGAATTAGAGTTCCGTAAAGACCAATCATATAATAGTAAGTTACAATAAATTACAGTTTCGTAAAGACCGATCAATAACAGTTAGATAATATAATTAAATGCAATAAATTAGAGTTCCGTAAAGACCAATCATATAATAGTAAGTTACAATAAATTACGGTTCCGTAAAGACCGATCAATAACAGTTAGGTAATATAATTAAATGCAATAAATTAGAGTTCCGTAAATACCAATCATATAATAGTAAGTTACAATAAATTACGGTTGCGTAAAGACCGATCAATAACAGTTACGTAATATAATTAAAAGCAATAAATTAGAGTTCCCTAAAGAGCGATTAATCACAGTTCTGTAATAAAGTAAATCACAATAAATTAGAGCTCCACGAGGATCGATCAGTAACATTTCCGTAATATATGGTAAATTACAATAAATTAGAACTCCTTTTAGACTGATCAGTAATATTTCCGTAATATATAGTAAATTACAATAAATTAAAGCTCCATGAAGACGATCAATAACAGTTTCATAATATATAGTTAACTAACCTACAACAAATTATAGTTCCGTAAAGAGCGATGATTCACAGTTCCCTAATATACAGTAAATTGCAATAAATTAGAGCTCCATCAATACCGATTAGTCACAGTTCCGTAATATAGCCTACAGTATATTACAATAAATGGAGTTCTGCAAAGACCGTTCAAAACGGTTCCGTAAAGTAAATAATTAAAATAAATTAGAGTTTCGTAAAGAGCGATTAATCAAAGTTCTGTAATATAGAGTAAATTATAATATATTAGAGCTCCATCAAGACCGATAAGTAAGAGTTCAGAAACATACAGTAAATTACAATAAATTAGAGTTCCGTAAAGAGCGATCAATCACAGTTTCGTAGTAAACAGTAAATTGTAATAAATTAGAGCTCCATCAAAATCAATCAGTAACAGTTCTGTAAAGAATAATGTACCTAGAATAGTATTAAACGCTACAGTATTTTATTAAAGTATAATATACAGATTAATACAATATGGTTCAGTAGATGTGTTAAGAAAATATGAATTCATACAAGGAAAATATGATATGAATTATGATATATAAAATGCTTTCACGCAGAATGTGTTCAGTAGGAGACTTTGGAGTATGTTCAGATGTTTGAATTGGCGAAGTATAACGAGCCTGCCCTCGCACGTAGGGTGATTGAGAAGGTCCATTGTATTACCCGGAATGGAATGATGTGTTTTCTCTAAGGCCCTTCGCGCTACAGATTCCCTTTAGGGCCGCCCCCGAAGTCCTCCAATAACCTATAGAATCCCTCAACCTCGGTTCCACGAGCTACCACGAGATCCAAGGAAGAGACCATGGTACATGACACTACCACCAGCAACTAATGACCACATACCACAGGATGCATGTTCGGTGGCAGCCGACTGTACATCGGAGCAATGCCGAAATAAGGGGGAAAACAGAGCTGATGAAAGAGGGTAAGTGTAACTACGATGGGGATATGAGTGCGAAGTATAACGCCCAGCAATTCTGCTTCATTTGGTTGATGGAAAATCTCGGAAGAAACATAAAACAGGTAACTTGTTCCAACCAGGATTTTAAGCCGGCTAACCGTTACTTCAGAGAGGCGGATACCTATTTGTCCTGATATGACCTGTATGTAGTTCCCAAAAGCTGGATATGTGAAGTTCCAGCACGGTGGAATATCCAAAATTATACTTTTCAATATATAATGTGGTTTAATATACTCCACTACACAATTATTTAATAATTAACTGTACCCGTGCGCTCCGTTGCACTTGCTAGAAATAAATATAAAGTAATTACATAATTAAAATAGGACGTCTGATCCAGGGAAAATTCGTGTTTGATAGAAGGATAAATAGTTTAATATGTTACTTAATTTAAATTGTATTTAAGTAATTAATATGCCATCATTTTGGTCCAGAGACCACTCATTTGGTGCAATAATATTTCCTTTAAAATATTTCTTATTTGCTATTACATGCATATAATTAAAATATGATCATTTGGTTCAGAGAACATCCGTTTTTGATGCAACGATAATCCGTTTAACATTTTTCTAAATTAGTCTTGAATGCATCTTTAATAAATCACTCCAAATTAATAGAGTGGATTGTGTACGAAGATAATTTTTCTGTGCGTAAAGATCTATTTTCATCTTACCTCATTCCTTATATGTAGTATTACATCCATCTATTGAAACTACAAATTTCAAATAGTGAAGGAATTATCCAAATTAGCTTCTGAGATTACTTCATAAAAACAGACAAATTTAATATTCTCTGCATATTAATATTGATAAACATCAAGGCCGCCTTAAATAGACAGAGTCGTTTGTTTTAATTTCATTATAGCCATCGATGTCGTTCCTGCAATAACTCCTTTGTGACAACGACGCTATAATCTGAGGCGGCGTTGAAAATATATTATATTGTTATTTTAAAACTCTTGTATATCCTTAAATATCAGTCCTATCAAAATTTTGTCTGGGATAAAACTTATCGAAAATAATTTTTAAAGAAACTTTTGTTATGTAACATTTTTCACAAAAATCAATAATAAGCGAGATATTTCGGTTTAGTTAACCCTTGTAACCCCCTCTTAAATAAAGTATTTTGAATGCCATATAGCCTAAAATCTAATTTACAACGAACTTAATTTATGTTCCAATTTTCATCGAAATCCGTTCAGCCATTATCGCGTGAAAAGGTAACAGACAGACAGACATACAAACAAAGAAAAATGTTAAAAAAGCGATTTTCGGTTTCAGGATGATTAATTATACATGCTAACACCAATTATTTTTGGAATCGAAAATTATCAGAAAAATTTCGCTTACGGATATACTGTATTATTAGTATAGATTTATTAAAGTATTGGAATAGGCTACTATTAAATCGTGAATGTGACAGTAACATTATACAAAATATTTGTTGGGACTGAGAAGTCTAATGTAAAGACGTTTAAAAATGTGTTTTTCTAAATGTGTTTGGAAGATAATGGGATAAAAAATACCATGTCAAGTAATTGTTTCGGGGAAAACTAAGCGTAAAGGAACAAAATGGTAGAGGACTTTTCAATTCACCATAAATACAAGGGTTAATAAAATGAAAGTTATAAATATAATGTTAAACCTACAAGCGGGACATACTGTAAATACATAATCCATACGCCCAACATATCTTTGGCTCTAGTGTGGAAAACTTCGAGGCACAATAAAAGTTGAAGATAGAGAGATACTGACGGCGTGAAAAACCACTTAAACTTCTGTTTCCATGGTACCTCGTTTGGTGCCATTATATTACTAGAAAATGGGACGATTTTATTCCTGTTGGTTTCGGCTTAAACATTTCAATTTACAACGTGATGTGCTTCTGAATATAAGTTTGTCATAATTGAGAATAAAGATCACCATAAATTAGATAATCATGGATAGAAGCAATTGAAAACAGGTTTCTTCACTCTCAAGTCTTTATAAAGTTGAACAACATGACAAATCTTACGATAAAGAGAGAATTATTGACTAATATTATTGATAATGGTGGTAGGAAGAGAACCAAACAGAAGGTAACTACTGCCTTGATTAATAAAACGGGGTCATCGCTATTGTTCAGGGTATAGCGCGAGCGTTCCCCAACGAAGCGGTCCATGGCTCGATTCCCGAAGTGGAACGATATTTTTTTTCCTTCATTCCACAGGACTGGATGTTTGTCTCTTGTCTTGCCTTTGTCCTGTGATGTATACGAGATGGCTCTGCATCGTGCTGACCACACAACCAGGGAGGTCCACAGTATGAAAGAATCTAGCGTCAGTCCAAAGAAAGGCCAAGGAGAAAAAAGAGAGGAAGATTCGTTAAACTAGGTGTAGCCTACCTAAATCGATGATGATTATTATTATTATATAGATTTTGAGTACCCTCTTTATTCCGAAGGTTTATATTTACAGTTGTCTTATCGTGTCTACTTACCATCCCAAGATTAAAGGGACATTAAAAATATTTCATTTTTAATTGTCAGCTTATTGTTCCTAAATTTAATAGGCTCGGCACTGAAAAGGAACAGTTACAATTACAATTTTACAAATTGCCATTTGATGGCCCATGTATAGCCTTGGTTTCAAATTGAAGCTAAATGAAGAATTTCAATTACTGTTTTGGTCTCTGAATACAACTGCAATTTAGGTAGTATTTTTAACTAGTGCTATCGATCGATCAAAATATTTAATCGATTAACTATTTCAATTTAATCGATTAATCGATAGATTAATTTTTAGATTAATTTTAGATTAATATTTTTTCTGTTAAGCACTTCTCCACGATCGTTCAATTAAAATCCAAACGTTTCACCGAGTTTACCTCTCAAATTCTCATATGACATAATGGAGTTTACACTTTTCACAGGCCACAGAAAACTGATTTTTGTTCTTTATAAAACTGAACACACAACCGTCATATACAAACTCAATACAGAAACTGCAAGCACCTGCAAAAATACAGTGGTCGAAACAGAAGACTGGCCCCTACTGTAATCCGAATTACCAAGCTTTAGGAAAAGAAGAAGATAGTTACGCTCTCACTTGCACACAGTGTAGACATGGCTATTTTATAAGGAATGAGGAGGACGAATATCAGAAAAGTACGCATTTCATGTTCTAGGAAGATGAGCCGACAAAAAGGTGGAAGTTTCTTGGAAAACCATAAAACTTAATAAGGGTTTCGCATTGTGTTTGAATTTTCAATAGAGGTAGAATAGGTCACTGTCCTCATATCTCCATCTCTTTCTGAAGTGTTTGTGCAAAGATTGCTTCCTGGTTTACAGTTAGAAAATAACAGTACTATTGTGCTTTCAAGTAAGCAAATTCCGAGAGAGAAATATTGTCGGAAATTTAGTATGAGTTTATATTAACAAAATAATTAATATCAACTACAACCGATTAATTTTAATCCACTCGATTATTCGATTAAATATTTTTGATCGATTAACCATACAACAGAAATTGATCGATTAATCGGTTAGATTAATTGATTAAATCCCACAACACTGTTTTTAACTAAATGAAACGTAATTTATTTTAAGAAGATTGCTCCAAACAGCATCACTCCTCAAACTAAAGGAAAACATCTCAGAGAAGTTCTCAGAAAACAATAATTCCAGTCATGGTGCCAGCTCCCACATAAAGGCAAAGGTGTTTGTACATTTGAAGGATGCCCCAAAGCCAACTCCTGGATCTCCTCTAAAAAGTGTCTTTCGTCCTCGGAATACATTAATGCCATCAAGATGTCTTGCAACGTCACCGCAGTGAGATCTGTCCCACGCAGAACCTTCAGTACTACCCGTTGTCGCCATCCCGGCTGCAGCGAGACTGAAATACTTGGCCACGTACTGGGGTTCTGTAAGAAGGGAGAGCTACTGCGTAACAACAGACACCATCGTGCCCGTACAGCAATTGCCAACCTACTAAGAAACAGAGAATGGGAAGTACATGAGGAGATTCATTGTGTGTCTGAAGATGATTCTCATAGAAGAGTCGATATAATTGCCATCAATAGAAGAACACAGAAAGCGATGGTTTTAGACCCTACGATTTGCTTTGAACCAGACACGAATCAAGCACTGCAGATAAATGACGACAAGCGAGCTAAATATGTACCTTGTCTTCCATACCTCAGTCATAAATATGGCATTTCGCTTTACAACTGGGATGTTACAGGCTTACTATTTGGAGCGAGGGGTTGTTTACCAAAATGTGCATGTAATAACCTTAAATCCTTTAAATTCCCTTTTATGAGGTTCAGAAGATTGTAATGGAAATTCTGAAGGTCTCTCTTGAAATTCTACACTATCATCTATATGTTAACACGTAAATGTTTGTTTTAATGTACAAATCGAATCATTATTTTGCTCATTTCATTTCCCTTAATCTTTTATGTTTGTTAATTCCGGATCCCAGTGGTCAACCTCACTTGAGGACGGATGATTTGAAATCTTAGAAGTAATAATTATTATCTTTTATCTCTCAATAACCTGTTCAGTTTTAAAGAGGCGTTTTATTGAGACTTACCAATTATAGGTTGTTAGAAATGAAATATAAAACTGTGAAAGATATCGTGTATGAATTTTGTTTAGTGATTGAACGGAATTTGTGAATATCGTAAGGCGATTTCATGTATTTTATGCTGTCATTACACAAAATTCTTTACCTGTTTCACTTAAAATTCATTTTTTATATTATACTGCAGAGATAAATGTTAGTACAGCTGTAACTGTTCGAATTGATGGATGATAACATTCGGTCACTCAGTAGATCAATGTCCTGTTGCCCTCCACCATAATTCCACTTGTGGGCGTTGATGTTAACCCAGGTGACCGCGTACATATGTTATGTTAAACTCTGAGTGCATATAGATACATGTAACAAACATCGAAAATTGGAGTTACCAGCGTAAAAACTGTTATAAATAATATCCATCCATGGTTAGTTGCTATTCATTGAATCAAACTTCACCCCACAAACGTTTGATAGGTGATTTACGAGTGTATACCATACGCAGCAAAGATGTTAACTTCGTACAGTGGATTAGACGCTTTCATGTATTGATTACTACTCCAACTTTGATACTGTCAACATTGTATACTTAAGCCTATAATCTTCCATCTTCCACTCTTGATAACGCCGACAATAGGGTTTCGATGAACTCACTGTGACCAGCTTTGAATGCTGATAATGCCGAAAATAAGGATTAGGTAAGTTTAAATATTCCACCAGCTGTCAGTGTTGATAATACCGGTAACAAAGTTAACTGTACCAACCGCAACCAGCTTTCAGTATTGATAACTATAGAGCCCGGAACTTTACTCCCTAATCTTTGAAGTTATGTAAGTGAGTACGCAGTTTATGCATGAGTCAATGGCTTGAAGAAGTGTAGTGGCGCTTGGAGCTCTATGATGAAAACAGACGAAGCTCCCATCAAGGGAAACAAACACATACATAAATAAATGATTTCAAGAGTAGGGCCGTCTTATGTATTATAAAAAATTAACGTAGCCTTTGCTATAAACTTTTAACTTAAAATGTTACTGTTTCACAGGCTATATACAAGTACATATATAAACAAATCGCAAAGGAAAGGGGTCTTAAGAACAAAAAGAGAAATAGGAAAAGTTAATTAATTGATTAAATGGCGATATTACTCGTGTTAATTATGTAAGCATGTGTGGCTTACAGCTGTTTCGGTGTTACTTGACACCATTCTCAGAACCTACTAGATCTCGGCGCTATCTCAACTTCGCTGCCTATTGTGTGGGTGCGTTCGTGTGATGAAGAGTTGTGTCAAATAGTGTGTGTTCTGAAATTAATCTGTTTGTTGAGAATTTGATTAGGGTGTGTTTTAGTGTATCTGTATATGTCATATTGTTCTAGTGTGTTGAGTTTTTGGTTTTTGGGTTGTTTGTGTAGGATTTCCATGTCTGTATTTATGTTATTGTATGTGTGGTTAGCATTAGTTATGTGTTCGGCATACGTAGATGTATTGTGTCCTCTGGTTATTGCTTTAATGTGTTCTTTGTATCGAGTTTGGAATGATCTGCCTGTCTGTCCAATGTAGAAACTGTCGCAAACTATTGCAACTCCTGTGTGGTTGTATTTATTTGTTTGTGTTGTTTGTGTGTTGAGATGTCTTTGTAGTGTGTTTTCTGTTCTATATGCTATGTTATATTTCTGTTTTCTGAATGAGGATGCGATCTTGTGTGTGTTTTTGTTTTCGTATGTTAGTGTGATGTATTTCTTGTGTTCTTGTGTTTGTGTTATGTTTTGCGTGTTTTTGTGCTTGCTGAGTTTTTGTTTTGTCTTCCTTATGATGTTGTCTATTATGTTTGGAGTGTAACCATTTTCTTGTGCTATGTATTTGATTGTGTTCACTTCTTTATTGTAGTGTTGTTAGCTCATGGGTATGTTGAGTAATCTGTGTACCATTGTCCTGAATGCAGCATGTTTGTGTTGTGTGGGGTGATTAGATGTGTTGTGTATGTGTGTGGTGGTGGTGGTGGTTGGTTTTCTGTATATTTTGAAGGTGTGTTTGTTGTCAGCTTTTGTTATGGTGATGTCTAGGAAATTTATGGAGTTATTGTTTTCAAGTTCCATTGTGTATTGGAGTTTTGGGTGTATTTTGTTTATGTATTGGTGTAGTTTGTATATTTGTCGTTTGTTTCCTTTGTTATAGTATGAGTATGTCGTCTAAGTATCTGTGCCAGTATATTATGTTGTCTGCTTATTTGTTGTGTTCATTGTTGAGTAGGCTAGATCTAGTAGGCTCTGAAGATGGTGTCAAGTAACACCGAAACAGCTGTAAGCCACACGTGCTTACATAATTAACTCGAGTAAGATCGCCATTTAATCAATTATATATATTCAATTGTTAAAAGTAGTGTAGGCCTACGAAAGATTCAACATGAAATGTTGATGTCTATATTACAATACAGTAGAGCAGCCGTGGCGAGAACGTGACTCGCGAGACATTGTGGCTCGCAGTGATAGCTGTGCAATTCGCTTACTTCCAACCTCCGCCAACCCCCACCCTCTCACTCACTGGAGTCAAACTCCATTCCATTAGTATTTGTCTCTGACCTACGAGTGGTATAGCCTATGTCTCTCTCGAAACCATGTACGAAATTTCCAAGTAGGATGGGAGGACGCATTTTTTTGCTGTCAATATGATGAGAATATTAAATGTATGATTTGTTCACAAGTATTACGAGGAAAACTATTGTATAACATAAAACGGCATTATACTACATGTTACTGATGAAACATTAAAAGGTTAAATGTTATTGTTGTTATCATTCATCATCATCATCATCATCATCAATAATAATCATCATCATCATCATCTCTGTACGTCGACCTTTTTTCAGCAGATGTACGAATAATGCGATTAGCTCTTCAATTTGAACTCACTGATTTACTATGTGATGTTGACAAATGTTGAACTTTCAAACCTTTGCCAAAAAATAAATATCCGAATATCGTTCTTTCACTTGCTCTGTTGAAGCTATGTCCGTTACAACTTACATTTGTGAAAAATTATTTTCAACAATTAAAATAGTAAAATAATTCCTGGTTTTGAAACTTTGTCGCAGAGACATTCTGAAGATAGTTAATTTTAGGTTGCGATATTGTTCAATTATTGTTCATTTCTTTCTTCGTTACACGTACTAAATATTAGTTTGTAGCCTTGTATTGTATAAAATTGTATTTAAGTGCTTGACGTAAGGAAAATGAAAATCCGTTAATAAGTCAGACAGTTGCTTCACTTCCCCTTCGGGTGTCCGCCTGCCTCCATAGGTGCTATGCACGTTGCAGGTTAAACAGTGGCTCGGCGCACGACTACATTTTTGCCACGGCTGCAATAGAGCTCTCGTTTAGGCGCAGTGAAAAGGTAAACAAAGTGCAGGTAACGTGTGGGGGTAGGACGAGCCGTACGATAAACACGAGGGATGCACAAGGTTTTAGCTACAACATTTATAGCGGAGCATTAATTGAAATTAAACACAAAAAACAAAAGAACATAAATTCCATAACTTTGCCATAACACATCTTAACAAACAAACTATTGTAACGTTGAAATAATTCAATATAACAAATCAAATTTTGCTACTTATATGATGTTGCTTTCAAGCAGCATTTTTGACGGTCATGAATTTCATTCTCTGTAAGACTAACATAATTTGACCGTCTTCTGTCGCTTAATTAATAGAACTACAGTAGTGCAATTATGTTTAGGAAATAGTGTTGACACCAATGTACAGTAGTATATTATATACTACTGACATGAACCTGTCGCATTCAATCACACTTAAATGCCATCGACCTGGGCCGGGATCGAACCCGCAACCTCGAGCACAAAAGGCCAGCGGTATACCGACTACCCTACCAAGGCCGACTCGCTTGAATCAATATAGTTACCTTTCATTACCGGAAAATCTACAGATCAAGTACGTAAATCAAACAGTTATTATTACTGCTATCCTTTTATTCCAAGAGTATTATGGTTTAGACACAACTGGTGAAATAGATGATATTATAAAATTATTATACATTCCAACATGCGAAGTTAAACATGAGCCTACTGGTTTTGCTAAAGCTGTTTATAAATGGAATACTAAAACTATTAAATGGCACTATGCACTTGCTAACAGCAATGTCTTATACAGGGACATTATTTTATTTTTACTAACATTTTTAATATTAATCTCGCTATACCTTTGGATTAACGACTGAGAACCTGAAACACCGTTTGCTACCCCCTTTCACGACTGGAGTTCGATGGTACTGGCGTAAAATACAAACAAATCACTTTACTAGGTATAGGAGGGAAGAAAAGTAGTTCATCCATTTACGTAAATAGGAAATATTGCAATTTTGCGTTTGATAATTTTATTAGGTTTTTGTTTAATCAAAATACAGTACAGTATTAACAATAAGTGCTTTTACTCACGAACTGAGCTATCCATGTGGACGCATTCATTATACAGTGTATATTATACTGTGTAGAGCACATTAGCGTACACTATAGAGAATGAAGTTAAATTGAAAAATAATCATAATATGAATACGTATTTAAACACATTTTTGAAAATGGTAGCCGTTCATTTCGATACAGGCTTCACCTCTATTGTGCATATTATCGCATTATAAACTATTCCATCTAATTCCAATTACCAGTTTCGTCCTTCGTACTGGTAACTCATGTTGAAATAATTCTGTACCTAATCTATAAAAAAGTACCTTACGTATTGTAAATTCAATCTTCACTTCTGCCCGACCCGCACAGATAAAATTACTCAGACATGCTATCTACTGTCCGTCCAAGTAGTTATGTCGCAGGATCGTAGAAAGGGGGAAATCACGTGACAGTTAATTACTTAACGAAGCCCTTATATTTAAGTTATTTTAAACGTTGTATAATATTACATAGATGTCCAATTCCTAACAGAAATTAATGTTTTCAGAAAAGAGCTAAGACAGCCCAGCCACTAGCCTTTACAGAGGGGCGAGCAGAAGCAGGTGGGGGAAATGCGGATGCGACGGAGGCAAACGGACGACAGTACCTGTGCGAAAATATGATTCAATATTGAAAGCACTTTCGTCACAGGAAAACGCGAACATATTTCTGGAACGTACTATACTCACTAACTCAATGCAATTTACTATATATGCGGCCTTGGTTCTGTGTGGAGGACAGTTGGAACTTTATTAGTAGAAGGGGTGGGAGTGAAGTACATTCAAAAACTCAGGTACAATAAAAATTGGAGTAAAAATAAAATGATGTCCCTGTACATCAGAGATCAGGCTTTCAATACGTGGCAAAGCATACGGATTTAAAATATCAACGTGATATGGTGCACTCCGACATAGTTACAAGTAACAAAAGCGGAGGGCACAAATGTAAAAAATCTACCGCAGTTTGTGCTTCTAATTATGTGTTCATAATGTGTTTAATATATGTGTGCAATGTCCGACGATGCTATCATATTTAACCATTTTTCGAATCTCTATCTTGGCTCCGGCTCAACGAAAGCAGAACTCGACACTGTCTTTCTTTTCTATTTCAAATTCTGCGCACCTCAACCTCAAGTTATCCGTCGTTTCGTCTTGTATATTTATGCTCCAACCATAACTGAAATAGTCTACTCGATCTCAGATCACCGGTACATTGAGTATATCTCAACATAACACTTCCCGATACTCTTCATCATTCACCGTTTCAATTTCTCGTCATTGGAACTCCCTACTTCATAACTTAAGGGGCTATCAGACATTTACTAATTTCAAATTCCGGTTGTCAAATGGACTCTGAGCTTTCCTAGAATATAATTTTTGATAATATATGATTTTTATTTTTAATATAACATTTTCTTTATTATTTTAACAATTACTTCTATTCACATTACTATAATTGTTTGATTCTTAGAATTGCATGTAACTAAACTACTGTTGATTTTGTTTGTTGTTGTTGTTGTTATTATTATTATTATTATTATTATTATTATTATTATTATTATTATTATTATTAGTTGTATATTGTTCCTGTATTTCTCCCATTTTTATATTTGCTATTGGGCTATTCCGTCTCAAATCGACCGAAATATAGAGAAAATTGACCTTGCAATTTTTAAATACAATGAAACTTTTTCTGTCCATTGACAATTGTGATACAATGCTTTCTACAAAGTTTGAGGCATCAGAACATCATGGTGTTTAAATTTAAAATGCTTAAATTTATCGTATTTTCATAAAATTTGCAACTTTAAACTGTTGCGGCTCCGAAACCCTTTCACCCGATGATCAAAATCATGGTTTATTTTGATGCTGAGAAATTAAAGTTTATATTGACATGTAAGCTAAACAGTTTTTCTTACTTTTTATGGAAATGGATGAATTTAGATTTTTCTTCATTAAGACGCCTTTGCCCACGAAAAAATATTTTCAAAATATATGGTTAGATTCCGCATTGAAAGTACAAATAAACACATATTTTTACTGGTGCACCGTTGATAATAAAGTATTGAAAATATCAAATAAAGAAAATAAATAGTACAGGCGTGAAGTAACCAGCTGACTGTGAGGCGGGAGCTAGCCAAGACAAGCAAGGCCAGGAGACAAACACGTAATGTTTCGTCTAGTAGCGCATAGCTGGGCTAGCTTTATCACAAGTGTTCATAAACACAGGAGTAAAATGACGCCCACCGCTCGCTTATCTTCATCTCTCGGCCAGTGCGTGCTGTGTTGTGCCTTTCAAGTCTAGGCGTGTGAAAATAATTTATTTAATACCCTTGAAACTTATTGTCATACCACTAAGCAAACAATGCCGAATCCTCTTAATAATGCAGTGTTTTTTCTCAATTTTTTTACATTTTTACAAATTGGCAAACAGCTTAAAATTAAGTAAAATCAGATTATCTGTCTCTCTTTGTACTATAAAAATAAGGATTACTTCTTAACATAAACTATCAAATGTCAGCTTCAAAATGAGCTCCCGTTCAATGTTCTGCAGTAAATGGTTCCAGAGTTCGAAGCGCTGAAAGAGGCTTGTTTATAAAATACGCTAAATTTGTCGCTCAATAGTACGAAAACCGTTTGACTTTCGATAGTATATTTTTGAAAATGCACTGTCCTCAGCACCTTGTATAAATAGGGAACAAATTAGAGTATTAATAAATGCGAGGTTTTTTACTGATCGATTTGATATGTAATATTATATATATATTAATACTGTTCTAATGCTGGTTGAGTGGAAGAGAAGGCTTTATGGCTTTAACTCTGCCAGTAGAAATAAATCTACAAAATTAAATAAATAAATGCACCTAATGGTGTAGGACGAATTCTTGGTCATTCAGACTTTCCTCTTAGTGATAATTCTTAAATTGAATTTCATATAGATAGCGATGAAATTTGGTATTTAGGTGTAGATGATAGTACATCAGAAAATCAAACTAGCCTGTGTGCCGTATTGGTGAATGAAAACAGCCACGCTTTCAATATAGCTCATTCTAATCATAGGAATTCAATTATGAGTGCATGAAATCGGCCACGCTCTGAATATAGCTCATTCTAGTGATAGGAATTCAACTATGTATGCGTTTTACAGCGGAGGTAAACTTAAATAGCAGCTATTCAAAGTTTGTACGATTCTCCAACTGTAGTCAACCAACAACACAACCTATCAAACCCAAATCCACAGAACTGGATCTGTGTGACTTTAATAATGTTGTCACATTTCTTATCGTTAATGACATAATGTACAGTATATATTTTACGAAAAGTGGGTATGGATGATTCTGGGCTGTTCTATATGAAATCGGAAAAAATTTCAGAAAATTTGACCTCGCATTAAACAAAAAAGAAAGGTGCTTTTGTCACAGAAAGGCCTTCACTAGACAAGCCTAATGGTGGGTTAAAATATCCCCAACTAGTGTCACTTTTCATTTTATAGGGCGTCAAATTTATCGTACTTTTGTCAAATTCTTAGTTTTGGAAGAACATTGCTCAGAGACATTTAGTGGTAGGATTTTCAATGACATCTCTTTTTAAAGATACTCACAGAGTAATATAATGACTTTGGAGGGATTTTTTTTTTAATTTTTATTCACTTGACTAGGCAGATTTATTTATATTACTTTTTTTCTTGACGAAATAGCTAAAAAAATAAAAATACGACAATATAGAATAAAACGCAGTTTACAGATTCGAAATTTTGTTTGGGTAAGGGTGGAAAATAAAATAAAGAAAAGAATTCTCATTGTGGATTTCTTCTCCTCCCGGCTCCATCCCACAGCCAGCTGAGCGTGCACGTAGTTGGCCAACGCTAGCAGCTCGTAAGTTCCGTCATGCGAGCAGTTCACGCCATGGTAAAACAACTCGAAATGAAAGATGTAGCCTATTTCTGAATACTAAAATAATTTTATACAGATATTACATAATCACTACACTAACCTATTACTGTTTACTGATGGTTACGATTGGTATAATCCTTGCATTTAAGACAATACATAATCACTATCTTGCCTTAATATAGCAGTTTTTTTAATTTGGTACAACACAATAAAAGAAAACTCTCCAACATTGGAACTGAATAACCACTGTCACCTTGTAATAATACACACAGAAGATTGGCTGGTGGGTCACGTATTCGTCTCATTCCTTGTGTTGTGACAACACACCAGCTGTTTCAAGACCACTCAAGGTCAGCTGATAAAAATATTCTGGCTCCTCTCACATCGCCGCATGACGCTACAAGGAGAGCGTATTTTTATAGCGAGATTTTAAATATTTATTTTAAGACTTTTCATTTAAAATAGCTTATTAAAAAAAAATACACACAAAAATTATGGTTTTTGTCTCAACAATAACTAATATTATAATATTTATATCCTTACTTTTTTGGTGGTAACATGTTATAAATCACAAAAAACAATATATCCATAATTTCCACAAAGAATAAAATATATGTGTTATACCCCATTAATACACTTAAATGTGCACTACAAAATTATCTACAGCTTAAGTTTTTATTTCCAAGCCAGACGTAGTAGTACGCGTTGAAATTAAGAATAAAATATAAAATACGCTAAATTTTAAGGAATTTTATCTGAAAAACTACTGAGCTAAAGGAAGTCAAAATTTGTACATTTACTAGTTTCCACACACTAAACCTCTGTACGAATTTTCAGACAATTTTGACATGTCATGGTATTCCTAAATCGCAACTTAAAACTGACTGGTTATTATTTTTACCTCCAGACTTTAAAAATATACCTACTGTGTACGAAATACCTTCTGTTGAGATAGTGCTATTTATAAACAATCTAATATACATGATAAAGTTGCCTAGTCCAACGTTAGTTGGCGGATATCCTAAAGAAATATCTACCTTAGGAATAAAATAAAACGCAAAAATATGAAATACATATACAGGTCAAAAGTTCACATTCTATAACGGTATGCGGAGTGGCCCACTTAACTGTTTCACATCCCATAGCGTGTGAAATATTCCAGATATATACAAACCGACAATTACAAGTTAAATTACATCGAATACGTAATGTATTTTTTTGTACATGAAGTAATTTTCAAGATATCAGAGTGACCTTTCTTTTTTTAATGGGTTTTAAATGTTATGTTTTATTTAACGACGCTCGCAACTGCAGAGGTTATATTAGCGTCGCTGGATGTGCCGGAATTTTGTCCCGCAGGAGTTCTTTTACATGCCAGTAAATCTACTGACATGAACCTGTCGCATTTAAGCACACTTAAATTTTAATGGGAACCAACTATGCTTTGTATTGCAAATGTTGCGTTAGTTCTGTCTAATAACTGATTCCTTTAGTGACTATTTGAATATCACCGGTAAGAGTAAACATAAAAAAATATCTGACCAAGGACCGAACAGAGGGAGGACAATTTTGGATAGAGTTGTGCGTCAATTTAATCACAATCACAATGTACTGTACATTTTAATATTATGGAAATATTGCACATGTTGAAGTGAGACATAAAAGTAATGTACAATAAAACATAAAAAATTATTCTAAAAAGAAAAGCAAAATCTCCGGTGTGCAATCAGTATCAATATTGCAATCAAATGCCTAGAAATGATTGACAGGTTAAATTGATTTCACGTTTAAAACATTCATAGCCTACCAATTAATTGTACAAATACTCCAGAGAAATGTAGCTTAACGTACCTCTACACATGTAAACCTTCTAGAGCATGGGTGGGAAACTCATGCTCTCGAAGTGTGAACACAACCTCAGTGCAGACAGAACGGATTCTGTACTGTTGTGTCTGTATACAAGTTTGCTCGAGTCTACAGTAAGTGGCGGCTCGTTTCAAGTGAAAAACAATATAATCCCCAGATCATTTCCCTTTAGTGATGAGTCGAAAGAGAAAGATTTTCTATTAAGAAAGGAGGCAAAGCTTGTATTATGTTCTATTAACTTTCTTACGCATGACATTTTATGTTACAAATAAACACAGTGAAGGTTTTAGTAAAGAAATACTGTCTAGATCTCCTTTAGAATAGCTAAAGGTAAAAATGGGATATCAACAAGGTGAGACTGATATCAAATATCATTAGCACGTTGTGCGTGCGAGTTACAGAATTGCATGACATATGATCAACTAGCTAAGAACATTTATGGAGAAATTTGAAATGTGCCAGTATCATGTAGAACATAGACAACTTCACTTTCTTTGACTATAAACTATTTTGAAGAGTGATAAAATCTTCTTATCAAATATAAGACCCTACTTCAATACCTACAGCAGAATTCACTGGTAAGGTTGGAGAAACAGTGACAATTGACAAGGAATCGAGATTTTTCTGAAATCCTTTTGGCTTACAGACGATAGAAGATCCTGAACGTATATAGCTTGAATTGATAAATCTACAGAACAGCACTCCACTCAGATTCCAGCGAAATCAGGAATCGAACTGTTCGTAATGCTGCCAAAGTCAGAATTTCCAAATATAATTTTTACTTCCATATATACTGTATGTAGGCCTACTTGAGTCAGAGTTTAATACAAGAAAGAAGTGTAAAACCTCTCAATGTACAAGAAAGAGCTTAGAAGTAAGTTTATTTCATCTCCCGTGACATATGAAATATACTTCCTTGAATTTGTGTTTGTTTGCGAATATAAACTATTACCTTTCTGAGAACAGAGGAATACTCTTTAATGTATAAAGACTTGTAAAATCTAGCGTTCTATGTTTCAAATAAGACATATAATAAGAAATATTAACAAAGAGAATAATAATAAATAAGTGTTGCAGCTATGTTTGATGTCTCTTGAAAAGGCGTATTCAGGTTGTGTTTCCAGTACTAAACTAATTTACAAAGCTAGGAAATAATATAATTTTGTTATGTGTGTTTAAGTACAGTCTGTCTAAAATTACTATAATTATTACACCATGCGTCATTCTGAAATTCAAATAATGGAGTAGATATCACAATCACCTGCACGAGCCAGTGAACTGCTTTTGCAGCGAAACTACAAACAACTTGTAACTGCTGCGGCTGGCTCCGTCTGTCTTTCTCTCTTTCAAGGTTTTTTATCACTCTGTGAGCACGAGTTGCCCATCCATGTTCTAGAGAGTAGTGCCAAAACACTTCGCCGGTGTCTTATCGTTCAATTGACCAGTGTAGAACTAAAGAAATATTGGGTAGTGTACAGTACTTTGGGTGTGTTCGATCTTCAATTACGTCAACATTATGAATTAGAAAGGATGCGTCAGACATCGTTTATGTTTACTCTTCATCATCATCATCATCATTGGCATTACGGCCCTTGTAGTTTAGCCTTAGTCTCCCTCAGAACATCCGACCAATCACTCCTGTCTAATGCTGTTTACTCTTACCGGTGACATTCAAGCAGTCCAGGCATGTCAATTGATGCCCATAGGAGCAAGCGCACGCTTTAGAGCTCAGGAGAGCCTGAGCGCTTTACAGCGGAAAGGAAGGAGACAGACGAAAGAGGTAGTATATGCCGCTTGGTCACGCTATATACAGGGATGGTCAGCACTGATTCAATGGATAAAGGGAAGAGAACTTATTAAAACTGTATCCATGTTAATTTTTAGATTTATCTGAGAAGTATAAGTGCATTATAAGAATGTAAAGTTTTAATTTTAATGCTCATTTTTTATTCAAAAGAAATATTTTCTCAACTTCTTTTTATAGAAAAGTGAAATTTTCAATTATAAGCCTATTTATTTAGTAGCCTTAAAGAATGTTTTCGTAAATCTAATATACCCTAAATAATTATTACTGAAGATAGTGTATTGAAAATTTTGAAAATATTCGCATGAAAACTGTTTGTAAGGAAATGAATTAACAAAGCAACTGCTGTTCACAATAAGCAAAATATACATGCCCATGTGTTGTAAAATTGTCAGCTCTATAGCTTCAGTATATTTTGAGAAAATAATTTCATATTCTGATGATAGGAAGTTGCTCACCAATATCACCTTAAAAGCATAATGCGATAAGAGTTTTTTTTATGGAATATTAGTTACACTTAAAACATATACAGCACCTAGGTAACTTTGCTTTGTGCTGATTGTTTTGATTGGTTTATTGATTACTTTTATAAGGCTAAAGGTACCATCAATATCAATTCCAACTTATCATATCATACTCAATTTTTTTTGGAGGGGGGGATATCACTTTCTTTATGAATGATGTGTTTCATCCATTTAGTACAGTATAGTTGTATGGAATTTATGTGACTACTCCTTCGTAACTATTTATTATGTTATTAGCATTTAAAACACAACTGTAATATTAATAAATTGGTATTAGTACTTTTGTTTTACAGACAATATAGATAACATCAAACAGAAAGAAGCCATATAAAAATAACGACATAAAATTTCACGTTCCGTTTGAAGTTTGTGCACCACTGTTTTCTTAATCCAACAGGCTGCTTATTCATATTCCTCTTTCCATACTTAGCGCTTGCTGCCCGCGCACGACGTCAAGGTCAGAAAAATGCGCTTGCTTTGACATCACTGCTCGTAGTCAGTTGTTATTAGACAGAGCTAACGAAACATTTGTAATACAAAACATAGTTGGTTCCCATTTAAAAAAAAAAGAAAGTCGACTCTAATATCTTGAAAATTATTTCATGTACAAAAAATACATTACGTGTATCAGATGCTCTCTTCGATGTAATTTAACTTGTAATTGTCGGTTTGCGTATATCTAAAATATTTCACAAACTATCGAAGGTGAAAGAGTTAAGTGCGCCTCCCTATAAACTACATGGAGCTTGATGAATATTAATTTCTAGCTAAGAGTTATGGACTAATAAGCCGAAAGTTTTCTGGCGTACCCTCAAACATGATACACGAATAGTATGCTTTATTTCCTTAAGGACAATATTGTCTTTGAATTTAAGGAATTTAAAAATACGTTGCTTTGAGCACGTAAAAATAACATACCTATATTTGGTATACAATGTAAAAAGATTCTATCCTCATGCGGTGAAATCATCGTTAACTTTAAAGAAGCTTATACTGAACTTAGATGCTCTTAATACAGGGACATAATTTTATTTTTATTTCAATTTTTATTGTACCTGAATTTTTTAATGTACTTCACTCCCACCCTTTTACTCATAAACTTCCAACCGTTCTCCACACAGAACCAAGCGTATACAGTCAAAGTCGCCTTACGATCATAGTAAACACAAACAGTACTGAAATAGTGAGTATAGCACGTTCCAGAAATATGTTCGCGTTTTCTAGTGTCGAAAGAGATTTCAATAGTGAATCATATTTTCGCACAGGTACTGTTGTCCGTTTGCCTAAGTCGCATCCCTGTTTTCCCCACCCGCTTCTGCTCGCCCGTTTGTAAAGACTAGTGGCTGGGCTGTCTTAGTTCTTTTCTGAAAACATTAATTTCTGTTAGGAATTCGACGTCTATGTAATAATATACAACTGTTTAAAATAACTTAAATAAAAGGGCTTCGTGAATTATTTGTCACGTCAAAACCACTTGGACGGATAGTAGATAGCATGTCTGAGTAATTTTATCTTTTCGGATCGGGCAGAAGAGAAGATTACTGTTTTATAGAGTAGGTATAGAATTCTTTCAACATGAGTTACTAGTACGAAGGACGAAACTGGTATTTGGAATTAGGTGCAATAGTCTATAGTGCGATAATATACAAACAGAACTGAAGTCTGTATGGAAATGAACGGCCACCATTTTTAAAATTGTGTTTAAATATCCATATTATGATTATTTTTCAATTTAACTTTATTTTCTATATTGTACGACAATGTGCTGTAGACAGTATAATATACACTGCATAATGAATACATCAGTTCGTGAATGAATACTCAACTCGTGACTGAAACACTTATTGTTAATACAGACTGTATTTTGATTAAAGAAAAGCCTAAAGGAAATTATCGAACTCAAAATCGCGATATTTCCTACTTTACGTAAATGGATGAACTACTTTCCTTCCCTCCTATAGGTCTACCTAGTAAAGGTATTTGTTTGTATTTTACGCCAGTAGTCTATCATCGAACTCCAGTCGTGAAAAGGGGTAGCAAACGGTGTTTCCGCTTATCAACCGTTAATCCAAAGGTATAGCCAGGTTAATATTAGAAATGTTACTTACTTACTTACTTACTTACTTACTTACTTACTTACTTACTTACTGGCTTTTAACGAACCCGGAGGTTCATTGCCGCCCTCACACAACCCCGCCATTGGTCCCTATCCTGAGCAAAATTAATCCATTTTCTATCATCATATCCCACCTCCCTCAAATCCATTTTAATATTATCTTCCCATCTACGTCTCGGCCTCCACAAAGGTCTTTTTCCCTTCGGCCTCCCAACTAGCACTCTATATCCATTTCTGGATTCGCCCATACGTGCTACATGCCCTGCCAATCTCAAACGTCTGGATTTAATGTTCCTAATTATGTCAGGTGAAGAATACAATGCGTGCAGTTCTGTGTTGTATAACTTTCTCCATTCTCCTGTAACTTCATCCCTCTTAGCCCCAAATATTTTCCTAAGCACCTTATTCTCAAACACCCTTAACCTATGTTCCTCTCTCAAAGTGAGAGTCCAAGTTTCACAACCACACAGAACAACCGGTAATATAACTGTTTTATAAATTCTAACTTTCAGATTTTTCGACAGCAAACTGGATGATAAAAGCTTCTCAAACGAATAATAACAGGCATTTCCCATATTTATTCTGTGTTTAATTTCCTCCCGAGTATCAGTTATATTTATTACTGTTGCTCCAAGATATTTGAACTTCTCCACCTCTTCAAAAGATAAATTTCAAATTTTTATATTTCCATTTCGTACAATATTCTCGTCATGAGACATAATCATATACTTTGTCTTTTCAGGATTTACTTCCAAACCTATCTCTTTACTTACTTCCAGTAAAATTCCCGTGTTTTCCCTAATCGTTTGTGGATTTTCTCCTAACATATTCACGTCATCCGCATAGACAGATGCTGGTGTAACCCGTTCAATTCCAAACCCTCTCTGTTATCCTGGACTTTCCTAATGGCATACTCTAGAACAAAGTTAAAAAGTAAAGGTGATAGTGCATCTCCTTGCTTTAGCCCACAGTGAATTGGAAACGCATCTGACAGAAAATGACCTATACGAACTCTGCTGTACGTTTCACTGAGACACATTTTAATTAATCGAACTAGTTTCTTGGGAATACCAAATTCAATAAGAATATCATATAAAACTTCTCTCTTAACCGAGTCATATGCCTTTTTGAAATCTATGAATAACTGATGCACTGTACCCCTATACTCCCATTTTTCTCCATTATCTGTCGAATACAAAATATCTGGTCAATAGTTGATCTATTACGCCTAAAACCACATTGATGATCTCCAATAATTTTATCTGCATATGGAGTTAATATTAGAAATGTTAGTAAAAATAAAATGATGTCCCTGTACATGAACAGATACTCAATTTTTTTTACACGTAAATACATTGACGTCAAACACCATAGCATTAGAACTAGCAGAAATTGTATTTAAACAACATAATATCCTTTATAAGGTTACTGATGGAACTGAATGGGTAGATAACGAGAATAAAATTAATATAAGTGGTTTAATTCTAATTAACTCGTCGGACCTAGCATCATATACTACATACAATAACTATTATCTCAACAATTGAAAAATAGTCTATAAATTATAATGAGCGGAAATGGCCTTCTATGTGTTAGCTTGGGATTGTTACTTTATTTTTTGATGCCGATACACACTATTATCGCATAGATTTCGTCGATTGCGAAGATGTAACAAATGGTTGTAAATACGAGAGTGTTGGGTGCAAAGAATTAAGTCAAGTAAACGATGAGTATTGGTTCATTAATTTTTTGTTATAAATGGATCAACACCAAAAAAATATCGGAGCAAAAAACTTCGATTCGGGAACATTTTGCACTCCCCACATAGTTTAGCGTGATGAAATGTACTTGACCGTGATAAAATGCACTTGACCGTGACAAATCGTGCTCATCACGCTCTTAAATAACTTAGAGTCGCAGACATTTCTTCACTGTATTACACAACATCGAGTAGGGTTTGGATGAGGAAGACAATAACAAAACCCATACTTTGGTATAAGTTGAAATACTGTTGTGGTTGGAAAAATTGAACAAGTATGAGCTTGAATATTTCTATTTCCTTTAATATATAATGCATAGAAACAATGGTCTATGGAAGTGCATAAGAAAATAAAACAGTCTTTCTCTGTTTCTCAATACGTGGGGAAAACAATGACAACTGAGAGGAAAACGAAAACATATGCTTTCCCTGTTTATCTATGACAATAGTTTCATGCGTCATAAATTTAAACACAAATAATGTTTTACTCTTGCTAGCAACCCTTAAAACACTCTTTCTTTCCTTCTCAATATGTGGGGGAAAACAATAACAATGTTTTTCTTTGAAAATGTATAACCTTATTTGGAAACGTATACTGATAAAACAAATTAAATTATTAATGTGTAGACCCCTCTAAAATCATATACTTAGGATGTTTTAACATCGGCATTCTACTCTGTAAGTTCCAGTTCAAAAGTCGTCAAGGATCAAATGATAACTTCTCATGATAGACTCATGTAGGATAACAAGACGGAAAGATTTTAAATGCTGCGTAATATTATGTATTAATATAATAATTAATAATTACTGTAGATATATTTACAACAAGGACAGTTCATTTATGATAGTTATGAGAGTAAACATTGTTATAAATCCTGCAAGAGGATATACGTTCCATCATAACAAACAAATTTTAAGGTAGAAAAAACTTCAGAAATACTTGTTTAGTATTCCCTGTGGATTTCTTTATGGATTATCCTTTAATAGTACATTATGCAACGAGCCTATAATGGTAGAAATTAAGACGCAAGTATGTTTATAAAACGAGCGCAAGCGAGTTTCATAATTTTAATACGAGCGTCTTAATTACCATTATAGACTAGTTTCATATGACTTTTTATGCTCGACCATATTTCTAACTTGAAATTATTCATAAGTATTCATGTTGTTCTTATTTGACTGGGGAGCGGAACTGACCTTGTGCAATATCTCGTAAATTGTGAGATGTGCGGAGACGCGAAAGTATTGATTTTTTCCGAGAAACAAATGCTATTGACCTTGATATAATCTATAGAGTAAAATAAACATTATTCTTAATATAACCTTGAAATTGATTTAGACATTGAAAAACGAGATGACAAATTGAATTTATTTGAATATTATTTACAATTAACGCTAATTATTATAGTAACAGAACATAACCTTCTGCGACAGTATTGGATTTCCAGCCTCCGTAACGTTTCGCTAATTGTCTTTCGATTGCATATCCGAGAATAATCGATACTTGCGCTTTCATATTGCTACAATGGTGTTTTCTGATTGGTGGAACACCTGAACTTTAATGAATAGGTGTACTTTAATGAGGTTCATTAAAGGGCTGCTACCAGGTGTATAATTACTACATTTCGGCATGGTCGAGCATAAAAAAATTTCAGAAACACTTGCTTTGTATTCCCTGTCGTTTTCTTTATGGACTATCCTTTAAAAACGTGTACACAATCAAGAAATACGTAATCTTATGGATTTAAAAGAAAGTTGATCCAGAGAATTTTGCAGTACAGAACAATGAACTACACGTAGTTTCTCGTAATCTTATCAATAATAGCAGAGTGTGAACACTTCGATAGTCTGATGTAATAGTGATTACCATTTCATTATTACTAACAAATTATTGAAGTAAGTACGAAAGTAAAGTAAGTTATTTGCTGCACAAACCATTAGTAATAAATGTAAATGTAAGACATAAAAAACAAACACACAATGAAAACAAATAGAAAAAACACAATAAATAAAAAAAAACATTATTTCCTAATTACCTTGTTTGAGTTCAGTGTCAATGCTACCCATTGCTACACTAATAAATAACTCTTCCCCTTATTTCCTCGCTCCCCTCCCCTTCAGCCAGTTCCATCCTCAGCTGTCGAAATTTTGCCATAAAATTTCTCACATTCTAAAAAAACTTAATGTTTTTTAATGTACCATATCTATGTTGCGAGGTGCCCCCTAATAGATGTAATACAGGACTCTGGCAGGAATCGTTTGTTTAGAGTTTCTGGAGCTTCACAATCCGACAAAATACGATGTGATGTCTCGCTTCTACCGCAAAGAGGACATATTCTCGTCCCCTCTTCATTGGCGATTTTAAGTATCCTCCAAGCTCCTAGACGAAACCAGGCTAAACGCTGCTTGCCCTCTCTGCTTCCTCCATGTAAGTATTACTCGGTTCCCCAATTTGTTTCGATCATCAATTCGATTTCCAGAGCAAACTTATCTCTAAATTCCCGTTCTGTTATTATTATTTTTTTAATATTTCGCTTTTATTATAGTACATACCCTACTGATTATAAATGTTAAAAAACTGTTCAAAATTGAACCACAATATTGAGAAACCCCACATGGCTATATACTATACGTGTAAATTAAAATCAGTTAAGATGAAAGGTTACAGTTCATTATTTGAGATGTTGATTTTCTACAATATAATATTATATGTCCCGCGCCGTGGCTCATGGTCTAAGGCACCTGTCTAGGACTCGCGTCACGGAAAGCGCGCTGGTTCGAGTCCTCATGGGGGGGAAGAAATTTTATCATGAAATTTCGGCCAGTGTATGGGACCGGTGCCCACCCAGCATCGTGATGCACTTGGGGAGCTACGATAGGTAGCGAAATCCGGTTACGCAAACCAGCTATAACGGCTGGTGGACTCATCGTGCTAACCACACGATACCTCCATTCTGGTTGGATGATCGTCCACCTCTGCTTCGGCATGTGGCCGTGAGGCCAGCAGCCGGCTGGTCGGTCTTGGCCTTTCGTGGGCTGTAGCGCCACAGATTATTATTATTATTATTATTATTATTATTATTATTATTATTATTATTATTATTATATTATATAGTACCACATTCCAAATATATAATGCAAAACTATTTAGTTAAGACACAAAGTTGTAACTAATCATATCATGTCAATCACCGTATTAACCATTCTCTCAGCTGTTGCCGGCAAGACGTTACACAGTTCCATATTGTACATACACACTCAGGTACGTGCTGTTACAGTCTCTGTACTCTGCAGACTCTGTACTCTAATGTGAGGTAATACTATATTGATAAGCAGATCAAAATACATATAATGTGAATTAAGCACTAGCCAGTTTTATCTAGTACTTTGTAGTATTATTCTACTTAACGCTCCGTAATTCCTCTACTAAAACACGATTTCCTACGAACTGACATATGTCGTGCGATAAAATCGAGTCATGTACAGATGTACGCCTATATGTCTAATTTGTATAATATTGTGTAATATCTTTCTGCAGAATGCAGCAACTGTAACTGCTTGCACCTGAGTGTGTCTGTGCAATATGAAACTGTTTAACGTCTTGCTGGCAACAGCAGGAAAGATGGTTAATATGGTGACTAACACGATATGATTAATTATAATTTTGCATCTTAACTAAATAGTTTTACATTATGTATTTGGAATATCATATATATGATATTTTACTGAATAAAATCAACATCCCAAATAATGATCTGTAACCTTTCATCTTAACAGGTTTTAATTTACACGTTTTATTTATTTATTTATTTATTTTGCTAATAATTTTAACATAAAATCTATATATATATATATATATATATATATATATATAATTTGAACTGGTAGTGAAAATTACGGGAAAACGGCTGAACGGATTTTAATAAATGACCGTTCATTTTGAAGCTTGGAACCCAAAGTTCTTCAGAAAAATAGTAGTTTTCAGTGAAATGTTAATTTTTCAACATAATTTTCCTGTTTTCTAAAATCCATCTGTCGTCACTAATTGCATTTCAGAATAAAACAAAACACACACTACAGTAAACAATATTACACGAAGGCCATGACCTGCAAGAATCCTGACATATTTAGAGCTCAAATTAAATTGGTTATTAAAAACTTGGAGACTTACTAAAAATAATTTACAGGTCTGATTCTGTGGTGTGTAATTTTCTGAGTACAACTGTGTATTGGATATTAAAATCTAAAAAATTGAGGTGGTATGATGACACTATTACCGATAGAAATGAAATATTATTATAGTTAATGCCATGATGTGACATTTTTTCATTAATCATACATATTAATGCTATATTGATGATATGAAAGTGAAACGTTTGGGGTTATATAAGTAGATGAAGAGAATATCTTAAATTAGATCTTGATGTCTATAATTTGAGTGGCGGCTGTATAATATGCATAGTATACGTTACTGAAAACTATGAAACTTACGTAAAATAATAATATTGTTATTAAAAATCAAATATTTTTATAGTTATTAATCAAGTGGGGTTGGGGCTTTTTCGTATATTTAATGGCGATGTAGTGCAGATATTTATATGTGTGATTCTCTTCAGTATTGGCTCGAGAGAGCGCAAAAATTAGAGCTCCTAAGGAAAGACCAAAAGGTATTACTTAGTGATAAAATAAGAGGCCTACAAGATTTTGTATTCTCCCGATCATTTCAGCAAGATCTCTTAGCAGGATAAAATGATTTTACCCTCTATATTTCAGGGAGTTTGCGAAACATGCAGCAGCTATACCAAGATGCTATGTCTATTGTTCGAAAGCATGGCAAATCTGACATTTTTTTTAACTTTCACCTACAATCCGCAATGACTTAAATAGCTACTGCTTTACTCCCACATGAAAAACCCACTGATCCTCCTGACATTGTTACTTGCGTTTTCGCGTTCAAACTAAAAAACTGAAGGTGTATAGGTTCAAGAAAAACTATTTGGCATAAAAAACCATTAAGAGGGAGTATGTTTCATTACTATGGAAACAAATAACCTTCAGAATGTCTAGTATTCTTCATTGAAAATAAATCTGAAAAATGTTTATTTGAACGTCTAATGAACTTAGTTTGCAGCATTTGCTGTACAAGGCACTAGTATAATATAAACAGATAAAACTTTAGCTCACCCCTGAAAGAGTAGAACTCATGCTCAGGGAGGGATTTCTGAATTTAATTTAAGAAATATATAATACAATTTGTCTTATATCTATAATAATAATAATAATAATAATAATAATAATAATAATAATAATAATAATAATATAAATTTAAATGTACAACTTTTCATTATTTATAAAATCCATACACAACTTTTTACATTTAAAACTAGAACTGTTAGAATTGACAAGATTGGGATATTTAAATATAAATTTGTTATATATTCTTTGGGCTAAATTACTACTATGATTAAGTACTGTAGCAGTGTTGCATTTTGGTTCAAACAAACTTAAAGCATTCAGACCTTTTATTTCATAACTATAAGAATACAATTCAAAATTATTTCTAATTTTATGTATGAATTTTATTAACACGATATAATAAATTTGTTTGATTTTAAGGACATTAAAGTCTAAAAATAATTTTTGAAATGGAAAATCAATGGATTTAAAAAGACATAGTTTAATTGCTTCCTTTTGTAATAAATAAAGTAGATTAAAATTGGTTTTAAATAAGCTACCCCAGCCTATAATTTCATACATAATTACCGATTGAAATAAAGCTAAGTATATTGTGCGTAATAAACGTATTGACAAAGTAATTCCTCAATAAAACAAAATAATATATTATTTTACGTAATTTATTACAAAGGTAATTAATGTGTTGGTTACATTTTAAATTATTATCGAAAATTATTCTTAAATACTTAACTTCAGAGGACTCCTTAATTGCCAGCCCGGATGGCTCAAGCGGTAGGGGCACGGCATGTCCCTATCGCTTGGTCCGAAGGGTTGTGGGTTCGAGTCCCGCCTCGGGCATGGGTGTTGTGTTTGTATTAGTATAAGTAAAACAAAGGAAAAAACAAATGAAAAACGAAACAGAAAACAAAATAGATAACTTTGATAAACGGCCTCCGGCCGGTCTAAAAAAAAAAATAAGCGGACATTTACACTGTAAAAGGCAACAATCAGAATTATGTAATTTAATACTTAATATAGATGTAGGAAGTTCGTTACATTTTTCAGATAATGAGAATGGAATATTTATGGTTTCATTTTCGTTGATAGAATGATAATTTACGTCAAACCATTTTTGTATTAATTTAAGTCCATTATTTGAATTATTACATGTATCATACCAGGTTTTTCCACCAAAAAGTAAAACTGTGTCATCTGCATAAGAATAATGAACACCATTGTATTGTTGTAAGTCAATTTTAAATAAGTCATTAATATATATTAAAAATAAACTATGGACAATAACAGCGCCTCGGGGAACATTTATATTAATAGTAATTGAAGGTTCACTTGAATAATTGTCAATTTTCGTTATTTGAATTCTGTCGTTGAGATGCGATTTTATTAATAATTAAAGCTTCCACTTTATATATATATTTTATATATATTTTTTATTTACATATTGATTCTTTGGTACGACAATAAAGAGGTCAATTTTAACTCATCATGAGACCCCAAGTGCTTCAGGCTGGGAACAAGAGAATCCTATTTAGAGTTAAGTTTCTTTAAACTCCAAGCGAAAGCACACATAGACAGGGGTACATGAAATGTATGTCAGGACAGCTTTAGATCAATGTAGAACATTTAGTCAACGTTAAACGGATGTAAAGGGATCGAGGGATAGGTTTTTGTTTAGCTAAACTACATGACAAAACTAAATAAAAACAAAAACACTAAGGCAGAAGATGATATATTTTTCTTTTCGGTGCCTGATCTTCAGCTGTTTTATATTGAGTTAATCCTGGCAGGTGTTTTGGCGAAGAAGGTAATTAACTCATGTAAATGATGCTATGTAAATATTCATCTTTTGGGACGAGGAAAGCTTAGTAAAGACAGTAATTCGTTTTGATTTTCTATAGCTGAGTTGCCGAGATCTCCGTAAGTCAAAAAGCAAAAAGGAAACCTCGGGAAAAGGGCCGGATGCTTTCAGCTAGTATTAAATAAGTTAGGTAAACACAAAACACTGGTATAAAATACAGTGTAGAACTACATAATAAATTTAACGTTCCTTTTTCCTTAAGCATAAATTCGTATGTAGTACATGCATGTCGTGATGTATAAATAACATGAGTCATTATACTTCAAAGGGTAATCTTGCACATTCATTTTCATGTATTTTGCATAAACAACATCATGCCTGGACTCATGTTGTTTATGCAAAAGGTAGGAGACGGCAGCGGCATACACCAATGTCAATTCTGATGCTACTGTTTCAACAGCAAGGGTTAAAGTATTTGGCTTGAAAACGAATTGATGCAGGAACTAAAAACCACGGAACGTCTTTTCGGTTTATGTTTTTGTCTGTAAGTGATGGGTTACGTCCCATTTACCTTTGTTTGAACAATCGACGTCACATTTGCAAAATGTACAAAACACGTGGCTTTCACTAAAACAACGTTTTTCTTAAGAAATTCCATCTCAATCTACTCATCTTGGACTTTACATTTTCTTTTTGGCATTTTTATACTGAACTAGATCTGAAAAATTATAAGTCTCCAGGTATCGATCAAATTCCAGCAGAATTAATACAAGAGGGTGGAAGCGCATTATCTAACGAAATTTATAAGCTTGTCCTTGCTATTTGAGAAAAGGAAATTTTACCAGAGCAATGGGAGGAGTCCATAATCGTACCTATCTTTAAGAAGGGGGACAAGACTAACTGTAGTAACTTTCGAGGAATATCACTTTTGTTGACGTCGTACAAAATTTTGTCCAATATTTTTTGAGAAGATTAACTCCATATGTAAATGAAATTTTTGGGGATCATCAGTGTGGTTTTAGGCGTAATAGATCAACTATTGATCAGATATTTTGTATTCGACAAATAA
Source organism: Periplaneta americana (assembly GCF_040183065.1). Lineage (NCBI taxonomy): Eukaryota > Metazoa > Arthropoda > Insecta > Blattodea > Blattidae > Periplaneta > Periplaneta americana. The sequence continues at coordinate 126,253,521 of NC_091132.1, read as the reverse complement.
TGGAGAAAAAATGGGAGTATAAGGGTAAAGTCTATCAGTTATTCATAGATTTCAAAAAGGCATATGACTCGGTTAAGAGAGAAGATTTATATGATATTCTTATTGAATTTGGTATTCCCAAGAAACTAGTTCGATTATTTAAAATGTGTCCCAGTGAAACGTACAGCAGAGTCCGTATAGGTCAGTTTCTGTCAGATGCGTTTCCAATTTACAGTGGGCTAAAGCAAGGAGATGCACTATCACCTTTACCTTTTAACTTCGCTCTAGATTATGCCATTAGGAAAGTCCAGGATAACAGAGAGGGTTTGGAATTGAACGGGTTACATCAGCTTCTTGTCTATGCTGATGACGTGAATATGTTAGGAGAAAATCCAGAAACGATTAGGGAAAACACGGGAATTTTACTTGAAGCAAGTAAAGCCATAGGGTTGTAAGTAAATCCCGAAAAGACAAAGTATATGATTATGTCTCGTGACAAGAATATTGTACGAAATGGAAATATAAAAATTGGAAATTTATCCTTTGAAGAGATGGAAAATTCAAATACCTGGGAGCAACAGTAACAAATATAAGTAATATTCGGGAGGAAATTAAACATAGAATAAATATGGGAAATGCCTGTTATTATTCGGTTGAGAAGCTTTTATCATCCAGTCTGCTGTCAAAAAATCTGAAAGTTAGAATTTATAAAATAGTTATATTACCGGTTGTTCTATATGGTTGTGAAACTTGGACTCTCACTGTGAGAGAGGAACATAGGTTAAGGGTGTTTGAGAATAAGGTGCTTAGGAAAATATTTGGGGTTAAGAGAAATGAAGTTACAGGAGAATGGAGAAAGTTACACAACACAGAACTGCACGCATTGTATTCTTCACCAGACATAATTAGGAACATTAAATCCAGACGTTTGAGATGGGCAGGGCATGTAGCACATATGGGTGAATCCAGAAATGCATATAGAGTGTTAGTTGCGAGGCCGGAGGGAAAAAGACCTTTGGGGAGGCCGAGACGTAGATGGGAAGATAACATTAAAATGGATTTGAGGGAGGTGGTGATGGTAGAGACTGGATTGGTCTTGCTCAGGATTGGGACAAATGGCGGGCTTATGTGAGGGCGGCAATGAACCTGCGGGTTCCTTAAAAGCCAGTAAGTAAGTATACTGAACAAGAGTAATGCTGTAAATTCACTAAAATAACATAAAAGATAGGGAAAACGAGAGAAACTTAAACGATAATGAACATGAGGTTAACGTCAAGGGAAATGCGGAACAGAATTAACGTTAATTAACATTTATTACAAATAACTAGCGATGCTAGTTCAGAATTGCTCTCAGCTATTAAAAAGAAATATAACTAAAGGCAAGACTCCGCCCAATTATGGCTTACTGCAGACTAGACGAATTTAACAGAATATCCAACTTGTACGAAAGAAAGAAAAATCCTAAACTATTACTATGTTCACCGCGTAGACGCAAGAATAATTTGTTGCAAGTGTTATTAACATTAGTAGTAGTAGTAGTAGTAGTAGTAGTAGTAGTAGTAGTAGTAGTAGTAGTAGTAGTAGTAGTAGTAGAAGTAGTAGTACTTAGGAGTGATGGCAGTGGTACTAGTATTGGTATACCTTATTTTATTACAAGGAGTGCAGTTCGGTGGCTTATTTGAACACCGAACTGCACTCCTTGTAATAAATTAAGGTATAGCGATAGTAGGCCTATTAGTGCCGGTGATAGTAACAGTAATAGTACTGGTGATAATAATAGTAGTAATACTGATGGTAGTAATACTAGTACTGGTGGTAGTAGTATTATTACTGTTGGTACTGGTAATATTATTAGTACTAGTTTTAGCAGAAGTAGCAATAGTATCTCGCCTGCCTTAGGAGGTTAGGTACAGCTTAGAGCAGTAAAATGTTGGGAAATATTTAATATTTTATTCCTCCATTATTGTACCTAGTACAATAATGAAAATTAGTATGTGTAAAACACTGTCCTTCTGCTATATGAAAAAAATATTTTTACGATTAAAAAAATTATTTGTTTACAGATTTTTTTTTTTTCAAAATTCAAAATGTGCAGTTCTCTGTGCAGTGATGAAGCATTTCTCTCGTAAGTCATAAACTTGTTACTTTTTTCATGTTGTCTCTCTTTTATTTTTGAAACTTATGTTTATAATATGATGCTCTTTCAACTACATTCCTTAATAAATAATATATATTTTTTTTAATTTTGTGTTAGAAGAAAATACTGATAATTGACCATTTTGTAAAATGAATTTATTTTTTATCAGACAATGTATCAAAGGTAGAGAAGTGATCTTGCATCATATTATGCATCATACGATATGCATTAATACAAACAAGAAATTTCATCACAGAATGTTGGATAGTTTTTAAGTTATGTGGGAAACGCTTCATCACTGCACAGTGAACTGAATTTTGAAAAAAAAAGTATGTATTTTTTTTAAATCGTATTTTTTTTTTTTTTCATATAGCAGAAGGACAGTGCTTTACACATACTAACTTTCATTATTGTACAAGATACAGTAATGGAGGAAAAAATGTTGAATATTTCCAAAATTTTACTGCTGTAAGCTATATCTAACCCCTTAACACAAAGAAAACAATGTAAGATAGAGACATAAATCTATAGACTGAGATAAATGTAGGACTTTTTGCCAAAATGCTGGAGTAGTAGTAGTAGTAGTAGTAGTAGTAGTAGTAGTAGTAGTAGTAGTAGTAGTAGTAGTAGTAATAGTAGTAGTAGTAGTAATAGTAGTAGTAGTAGTAGTAGTAGTAGTAGTAGTAGTAGTAGTAGTAATAGTAGTAGTAGTAGTAGTAGTAGTAGTAATGGCATTATTAGTAATAAAGTATTAATAGTAGTATGAATGAGTTATTATTGCTTGCAGACTCTCCATCAATCCTAAACAGATGGAAAAACTATTTTGCGCAACTACTAAATATACATAGGCCACATAGAAATGATCGGGACGAAATTGAAACACAAACTGCTGAGCCATTTATACCCGAACCCACGCTTTCAGAAGTCGAAATTGCGATAGAAAATCTGAAAAAGTACAAGTCTCCAAGTATCGATCAAATTCCAGCAGAATTAATACAAGAGGGTGGAAGTGCATTATATAGCGAAATTTATAAACTTGTACTTGCTATTTGGGAAAAGGAAATTGTACCAGAACAATGGAAGGAGTCCATAATTGTACCTATTTTTAAAAAGGGGACAAAACCAACTGTGGTAACTTTCGAGGAATATCACTTTTGTTGACGTCGTACAAAATTTTATCGAATATTCTTTTGAGAAGATTAACTCCGTACGTAGATTAAATTATTGGGGATCATCAGTGCGGTTTTCGGCGTAATAGATCGACTATAGACCAGATTTTTTCTATTCGACAGATAATGGAGAAAAAATGGGAGTATAAGGGTACAGTACATCAGTTATTCATAGATTTCAAAAAGGCATATGACTCGGTTAAGAGGGAAGTATTATATGATATTCTTATTGAATTTGGTATTCCCAAGAAACTAGTTCGATTAATTAAAATGTGCCTCAGTGAAACCTACAGCAGAGTCCGTATAGGTGAGTTTCTATCTGATGCTTTTCCAATTCACTGCGGGCTAAAGCAGGGAGATGCACTATCACCTTTACTTTTTAACTTCGCTCTAGAATATGCCATTAGGAAAGTTCAGTATAACAGGCAGGGTTTGGAATTGAACGGGTTACATCAGCTTCTTGCCATGCAGATGCCGTGAACGTGTTAGGAGAAAATATACAAACGATTAGGGAAAAGACGGAAATTTTACTTGAAGCAAGTAAAGCGATCGGTTTGGAAGTAAATCCCGAAAAGACAAAGTATATGATTATGTCTCGTGACCAGAATATTGTACGAAATGGAAATATAAAAATTGGAGATTTATCCTTCGAAGGGGTGGAAAAATTCAAATATCTTGGAGCAACAGTAACAAATATAAATGACACTCGGGAGGAAATTAAACGCAGAATAAATATGGGAAATGCGTGTTATTATTCGGTTGAAAAGCTCTTATCATCCAGTCTGCTGTCCAAAAATCTGAACGTTGGAATTTATAAAACAGTTATATTACCGGTTGTTCTATATGGTTGTGAAACTTGGACTCTCACTTTGAGAGAGGAACATAGGTTAAGGGTGTTTGAGAATAAGGTGCTTAGGAAAATATTTGGGGCTAAGCGGGATGAAGTTACAGGAGAATGGAGAAAGTTCCACAACACAGAACTGCACGCATTGTATTCTTCACCTAACATAATTAGGAACTTAAAATGCAGACGTTTGAGATAGGCAGGGCATGTAGCACGTATGGGCGAATCCAGAAATGCATGTAGAGTGTTAGTTGGGACACCGGAGGGAAAAAGACCTTTAGGGAGGCCGAGACGTAGCTGGGAGGATAATATTATAATGGATTTGAGGGAGGTGGGGTGTGATGATAGAGACTGGATTAATCTTGCACAGTATAGGGACCGATGGCGGGCTTATGTGAGGGCGGCAATGAACCTTCGGGTTCCTTAAAAACCATTTGTAAGTAAGTAAGGAAGTATGAATGAGTTATTATTACTAACAGTAGTAATTCAATAATGCTTTCACTTCCATATGTGATTTTAGTCGGTTACTTAACGAGGTTTATCAATTACTCAATGAAATTGATAATATCGAGATGTTATTTCGCGATTCGATGCCCAAAATTCGCCTTAACCTCAGTTGACACTTGTCTTACAGTCGGAGAAAACCTCGCAAAATTTAACCATGCAATTTTATTAAAGTAATAAGCCCAAATGGGAATCAAACCCATTCCCGCGCGCATCTCCGGATAAGCAGGCAAAGACGCCTGCCGCCTGAGCTACGCGGGTGCTCTGCAGATGTTGTTCAGCATTCAAAGTTCGCGAGGAATGACCTACGAGTTTTGCTTGAAGCCCCTTAACAGGAATAACGTTCTTCTACGTGTCGTAAATCTATTACAGGAGCCCGTAACTTTTCTTGCTACCCAAAATGTATTCTACCCGTAGCAAGGTAACCAATACTCCGCCTAGTACCGGTGTTAGTAGGAAAAAGCAAGCATTTAATAAAGATCACGTTTCTTACGACATCATTAGGCCTATATTAGAATATCTGTTTCATACTCCTAAAACGATGCATCGATTACGCTTAAACGTCCGTCTCCTAGGCCGATTTCGAATCCGTAAGCTAAGCGTTCGTTCTAACAGTAACTACAGTAACTACATGTTATCATTTCAATTTTGTTGTATAACATCTTGTACAAATAGATTAAAGAAGATTAATGGCCTTGTAGCAGTGATTGAACCACATTATGCAATTTGTAAGTTAGGAAAATGTGACATGTTTTCAGAAACCTTACAAAATGCAAAGTCATTTGACTTTGTTTAAGATTTAGACTATCTCTTACAGTATTGTAACGACATCTCCGAGATAAAAGGCTATCTAAACATCCAGCCTCAGAAATTGTATTCTTGGGTAGGAAGGAAACACAAAACAAGTGAAATTGGATAAACGTTCTGCCATTTTCTTTACCATTCTCTTTTTCCAACAACTTCGTTATATCAGTTTTGCTTTCTTCATTTCTTTACAGACCCGACAGTTAAAAGAGACATTGAGGGAATGGTAACGACTTTTTTCTGAACTATGTATGACACTATAGTAAAAATATTTACCGTTTCTTACGAAAGAAAATAATATTAAATAATATGGAAATATCTGGCTGTGATTTGTAAATGGCCCTTATTTATCACAATTTATAGTACCAGTCAGATCTGAGACATTTCAAGTATATTGAATAGATTTCATCTGTTCTGCGAGGTAGCTACTTTTAATTAAAAAGTAAAACATTATGTAATGAAAATTCGGTTCTTTTGAAGCAGTAATAGGATTAAATGAACAACCATCGACTGAATGACTAAACGGCTTATTGACTGGATAGAAGACTAATCGATTGCATAACGACTAACAGACCAACTACAGTCCGCGTCACCGTTTTTGGTGTGTGAAATAAGTAATGGCAACGTTAAGTGCTAGTGTCTTATCTTTACCGTAGTCAGTCTGGGAACTGTGTTTGGCAAATGGCTGATGTGACGTGTATAGCAAGTGGTACCATTCTCAGCTGCACTAGCAACTTGCTCACTAACTGGCAACTATACCCCAGGACACACGCCAAAAACGCTGGCCCCAGCTGTAACTCAGGGACTGAAATTTCCTACTTAGTTGGTTAGCGAACAAGTGACTGCCTTAACAATGATAGGCAGAATTAATGACAGCTTGCATAACAGACTGACAGCCATGGCTGACACAATAATGGCTAATTATCTGGCTGGCTAACTATCTTGATGACTTAACTGATTAGATAACTCACATAATGTCTGATCATCTGCCTGGCTGATGAATATAATGACTGACTACTTTATGCCTGAGTAACATAATGACTGTTTCGCTGAGTGACACAATAAATGATCACCTGTGTGGCTGAATGACAATTATTGAATACTTAGCTGACAGGCTGGTACAATGAGTGACTACTTGGCTAACTGACTGTCATAACAATGACTACTTAGCTAGCTAACACAATGAATGTCTGAGTACCACAATGACAAGACTGCCTGACTGGCTGTTTGACAGACTGAGTGAATGATACAATAACCGACTATTTGGATGGTGGACAGAATGAGAAAATGACTCACCGATAGAATGGCGGATGTCCGATTACACTGAACAACAAAACTTTTGCTCATATTTAAAACAATGTATCCCTTACATTTTGGTGTGCGCTGAAGCGGAAAATGCATCTCTTTTCTTCATATCGCGTAAGGTTTTTAAGATATACTATGATTTCACTTTTCGATAAGCGCTTCCCAGGAAACATCTGTCGCGAGTTGTAGGTTCTAAAACCAAAACAAAAGCTAATGCATTTTATGAGTTTATGACTTATTTCCGGTTTCTTATGGTTTTTGGCATATTCTTTTGTCCTTTTAATAAATAAACAGATATTAGTCCCTTCTATTCAGTAAATCGGATAACAGTTCAAAGTGAGGTCTACGCAATGGAAAAACAAGGGTGTGGTTTTCAGTATTTAAAAGAAAAGTTTACCAGTTTGAGTGAAGGAAAATTAAAAGAGGCCATTTTCATCGGTCAACAAATTCACAAAGTTATGACTGACTCTTTGTTTGAGGAAAAACTTTCCCTTACAGAAAAAAGGCATGGCGCGCTTTCAAAGATGTTTACTCAAATTTCCTTGGAAATTCTATGTCAGACAACTGCATAGAACTTGTTGTGGAAACCAAGCCAAATGCATATGGAAAAATGGGGTGTAATATGTCTCTCAAAATACACTTTTTATGTTCTCATTTGCATTTCTTTCCTCCTAACCTTGGAGCGGTAAGCGACGAGAATAGGAAAAAATTTCATCAAGAAATATCTGAAATGGAAAGGTGATATAAAGGAAAGTCATCATACAGCATGCTTGTAGACTATTGTTAGTTCCTTGTAAAAGACAGTCCGGGGTCTAGTTATAAACAGAAGTTATCCAGAAAATTCTTTTAAATGGAAGTTCAATTTTTGAGATTTTTCTCATTATACGCATGAAATATTTTTATTGCTGTGTTTTGAATAATGTAACATAATTTTTGTATCCAATAGACATTTTTCAAGTTTTATGAGGCATTCTGAATCCCTAGTGTATTGTAATTTTATCAGAAGCAGTAAAAAAAACATTAAAAGAGCATAAAAATTTCAATTCATTTTCCCCGGAGCAATTTGGATTTTAAATTCAGATTTAGGGACACATATTAGTAATAATCATCTATTTTTATTTTGGAGCAAGACAAATGTAAATATGTAAATATTGTTCACTGTTTTGTGGCTGGCTGATTAGTACAATGACTGGCTAACCGATGACTACTGACTGGTAGGCTCTTTGTCATGAGTGACTGATTATTGGCTGGTTGACTACCAACCTGCCTATCTGGCTGGCAAACTAATAAAAGAAAATGTATCACACGCCATGGAGTCGCATGGTGGATATGTATGTATTCATGGACTGATTAACCGACCATCTGGCTGGCTTAATTTTATTACTCGCACAATAACCGGGTACTCGTGAGGCTGACTGATATGTTGACTGCCTTGCTGGCTGAATGACTAATTAACAGATTGACTGGATGACGAAATTGCTGAGTGCTTACCAGAATAACTTACTGGCTGCTTATTTGACTAATTATAAGCCAATTTTATTGATTACTTGGCTCAGTGACCGACTAGGCCTACCTAATTGGCTAACAGGCTGGTTGGTTTGGTTAATTACGTAACTCCCTCATTTATCGGCTGGCTGCTTGTCCCGAAGGATTATTTTGCTCAGTAGCGCGACTTAGGGATCTTCCCCGCTCGTTCTCGGTGATCTTTGAGGTGGTGATATTCATACTGGTGGTAGTAGTAATATTTGTGGTAATAATAGTATAGTAGTAGTAGTAGTAGTAGTAGTAGTAGTATTAGCGGTAGTAGTAGTGTTAGCAGTAGTATTAGTAGTATTAGCAGTAGTAGTAGTAGTAGTAGTAGTAGTAGCAGTAGTATTAGCAGTAGTAGAAGTAGTAGCAGTAGTAGTATTAGCAGTAGTAGTATTAGCAGTAGTAGTAGTAGTGGTGGTAGTATTAGCAGTAGTAGTAGTAGTGGTGGTAGTATTAGCAGTAGTAGTAGTAGCAGTAGTATTAGCAGTAGTAGTAGTAGCAGTAGTATTAGCAGTAGTAGTATTAGTAGTAGTAGCAGTAGTAGTATTATTAGCAGCAGTATTAGTAGTAGTATTAGCAGTATTAGTAGTTTTAGCAGCAGCAGTAGTAGTAGTATTAGCAATAATAATAATAATAATATTATTATTATTATTATTATTATTATTATTAATAGTAGTAGTAGTAGCAGCAGTAGTAGTACTAACAGTAGTAGTAGTATTAGCAGTAACAGTAGTAGTAGTAGCAGTAGTAGTAGTATTAGCAGTAGTAGTAGTATTATTAGCAGTACTAGTAGTAGTAGTAGTAGTAGTAGCAGTAGTAGTAGCATTAGCAGTAGTAGTAGTACTAGTAGTAGTAGTAATAGTAGTAGTAATAGTAGTAGTAGTAGTAGTAGTAGTAGTAGTAGTAGTAGTAGTAGTAGTAGCAGCAGCTGCTGTAGTCATTCCATAACTATGTTATATCTTTCGAATAACAAGAAAATGTGGTTAGTTCAGTACGTTTGGAAACCTATTGTACACTGTATGAGATGACACCGCGAGATTGCATTTGTGTACATTGGTGGCCAGTTGACAACACACCCAAAAGTTAGTATGCTAGAGACTGTGCTCCAAGATGGATGTAAGTAAAGTTGAACAGCAGTCATACATAAAAATTGCAGTTCTTCATGGCAGGAATGCTCGTCAGTGTCATTCTGAGCTACGAGAAGCAATAAATGAAAGATGCCTCTGCGTGCGAAGGAGTTTGCAAACAGGCAGGTCATCGTAACAGCGTTTCGATGAGAGGTGCTATTCACAGAAGAATCGCACGCAGCCGATGGTATTCAACGCCTGCTGGGGAAAGCCTTGGGGAATTATTATGAAGAGTGTTAGCTGTGAGTAATGTACCTTTCTCCTTTTGTCCCGACCGGAATTCGAAACCGGGCCACCTGGTTTTGTGATTAGACGCGCTAACCGTTACGACCAGAGCATGGTATTGGATGGGACAGAAAAATGGATTTAACGACGAAGTTAAGAGAAACAACTAGAAGCATTTAAAGTGTGGATATGGAGAAGAATGGAGTATACAAAATGGACAAACAAAATAAGAAATGAAGCTGTGCCAGAAATAGTGGGAAAGAAAGAATAATGCCGGATCTGATCAGGAAGAGGAAAAGGAATTAGTTGGGTCACTGGCTAAGAAGAAACAGCCTACTAAACGACACACTTGAAGGAGTGGTGAACATGAAAAATGTTCGGGGCAGAAGAAAATAGATAGACAGATGGATTTATTGAGTAATATTATACATACTGATTTTATATTATCATACTTTTCTCTAAAATCCAATGCACGGGTCTTCTGACCGTACGTGCTTTGTACCTAAAACAAGTCCTACTTTGTAGGTCCTCCCCCCCCCCCACACCTTTAATTATATCCAGCTACTCTCTAAAAGAACACACACATTAAAATGAAAATGGCACAACAAAACAAATTATATAATATATCCTAACCTAAAACAGACATAAAAGTGTATAGTTGGGTAGATACTATTATCCCTTCCTCAGTTCGTGTCACAAACTTCAACAGCTGAAGTTCTAATCTCTCTCGCCTTCAAGAGAAACAATCCAGTCTTTTGTTCCCATTCTCTATTCCCCATGAGGAAAGGCATGCAAGCGAACTCCTATTCTGACTTAGCATCGAGGGTGGTACATATATTCTCCCTACATGTTTCAATTCGACACACTGTAATAAAATATGTTTATAGGACTCCTTTTCTCTGCAAAGCGGACAAAAGCGCTCTCCTTTTTCGTTGACAATTTTATTAACCTTCCATGCCCCCAATCTTAGCCACGCTGAACCTGCTCTGCTGTCTTTGTTACAAGAATTTATGTAGTCACACCTCCCCCAGTTAAGCATGAGATCTGATTGTAAATGTAGTGAGGACTTTTCCGAACATTGGAGCTCAATCTCTTGCCTCTCGATATCAATTAAACGTATCTTCACATTACGCCATACACTCCTTCTGTTACTCTCTCCTTTCTCCCACACCCATCCCATTCCTATATTCAGATAGTAGGCAACATTAAGATATATGGCTCGTACGCGAAGACTAAGAGGAAGACGGAAAACAGGGAGGATGCCTGGATTTGTTGTGAGGGATCTGTCCTTGGACATAAAACTATGAATGAGCTAATGTCTAAGTATGATAATCTGCTTCATACATAGAAAGAAATAGCAGTCCTCGTGTTATGTTTTCATTTTTAATCTGACATGGTTTGTGCTATACATTAGTTCGCTAATCTGAGACACTTTTAAGGGGACTGGGTAGTGATTCCTGTACGATTAAAAAATTACAGTACAAAAGTTTAGTTCAATATTTCTAGGCTTTTAGTGCTCAGAGTGGAATCAAAATTTCCACGCTTATACAATCATACTGCAGTGGTATAAAAGACAACTACAATAATTAGTTTCGTATCCAAGTGCAAAAGAAAGGCCCCAACTGATAAACTGTCATCCCACTTTGATAAGTGTACCTCATTCTTCAGGTGCGCATTACTTGCTACAATCTTCATTCATATACCTTGTATTTTTTTAAGTTATCTAATAATGTATATTGTAAATTTTAAAGCAAAATTTAATTAAATATTTCACTCCTAGTGAATTAATATTGAACTATAACAATTTTGCAATTCTTATTTTTCCTCGTATTATGTATGTGATATTCCTAAACCCGTAGGTCTACTATGTACAGGGACATAATTTTATTTTTGCTTCAATTTTTATTGTAGGACTGAGTTTTTGAATGTACTTCACTCCCACCCTTTCTACTAATGAAGTTCAACCGTCCTCCACACAGAACCAAGGCCGCATATACAGTCATAGTAGCTTTACGGTCATAGTAAACAGTACGTTCCAAAAATATGTTCTCGTTTTCCAGTGACGCAAGAGCTCTCAATATTGAATCATTTTCCATTTGCCTACGCTGTATCCCGGTTTCCCCTACCTGCTTCTATTTGACTCTCTGTAAATGCTAGTTCTGGGCTGTCTTAACTGTTTTCTGGGAACATTAATTTCTGTTAGGAATTGGACGTCTACGTAATATTACACCCATACAATTGTTTAAAATAACTAAAAAAAAGGTCTCGTTAAGTAATTAACTGTCACGTGATTTCCTCCCTTTCTACGACGCTGCGACGTAACAACTGGGACGGACAGTAGATAGCATGTCTGAGTAATTTTATCTTTTCGGATCGTGCAGAAGTGAAGATTTAATTTACAGTACGTAAGGTCTCTTTTATAGAGTAGGTACAGAATTATTTCAACATGAGTTACTGATACGAAGTACGAGCCTGGTAATTGGAATTACGTACACTAGTCTATAGTGCGATAATATGCAAATTAGAACTGAAGCCTGTAACGAAATGAAAGGCCATCATTTTCAAAAATGTGTTTAAATATCCATATTATGATTATTTTTCAATTCAACTTCATTCTCTATACTGTACGCTAATGTGCTGTAGACAGTATAATATACACTGCATAATGAATACGTTAGCATGGACAGCTCAATTCGCGAGTAAAAACACTTATTTTTAATACCGTACTTTATTTTGATTAAACAAAGACCTAATGAAGATGATCAAACTCAAACTTGCTATATTTCCTAGTTTACGTAAATGCATGAACTACTTTTCTTCCCGCCTATACCTAATAAAGTGATTTCTTTGTATATTACGCCAGTATCATCGAACTCCAGTCGTGGAAGGGGGTAGCAAACGGTGTTTCCGGTTCTTAATCGTTGATCCAAAGGTATAGCCAGATTAATATTAGAAATGTTGGTAAAAATAACATGATGTCCCTGTAGAACACAGACTGCAGAAAACACTGTAAAATTTTATGTAAATTTATTCAGTAGTTTCGGAGAAAATGCACTTAAATATGAAAAATGTCAACTTAAGGAAAACTGCATTTAAAAAAAGAAGAATGTATGAATTACATACACCGCCAAATTTAAAGAGCCTGTTTAAAGGGCGTATCGGCAGAAATACCCACCACAATATTTATATTGTTTTAAAGAGCAAGTTTTGTACTTTTCTTTAAACACAAAATAAAAGAATCGGATTTTAAACCCCTAATCACTACCTGGTCACTTAATATCACGTGCAGTTTTACAAACAGAACTTCGCAACGAATCGGCTGAAACGAGGTACTGATTACTTCAGGCGACTAGGCTGCAGGGACCTGAGTGTATGAATGGTGTGCTAATTATGAGAATGGATTATGAAAGCGACAATGACGTTGCCTATGTGACAGCGGAGAGTGAAGGCCACACTTTAGTGCTAATAAATAAAAAGTTGCAGGAATCGATGTAAAGTCTTCATTCGCCAGTGAGGCCATGGACGCGAGCAGTTGCAGGAAGTGGGTGCGCCCGGCAAGCGTGCCGTTCCCAACAGTCTGGAGACGATCTACAGGGAGAACGAAGATGGAAGACGGGAAGTTACCCAAGTTTAGGATTCAAGATCTACCTGAGGAATTGGAAGAAGAACTTTTGGATTTGATGTGTAATGTATTCCTAAGAGATGAGCAGATCTGTGCACGATGCAGAGTGTATGAAGATCCTGTTTCATTGAAGGAGTTTCGAGAAGAGTGGAGGGAAATAATAAATCAGAAAATGACACTCGTGGCTGTAGTGGACGAAGATGGTGCAGCTAAACCCCGTATCGCGGGGGCAAACATTTTAGGAGTGACGCTTATAACAGATCCGCCGAACGATGGAAATAAGGTTAGTCTTAATTATAAGTCAGTCTGTTTAATAAATAAGAGATGATACCCTGTATCATTCAATAAACACCTTGGATTGAAAAATATGTATTATTTCTTATCCTCCTCATACAATTAGATCTATGCAAAATATAGTACATATAAGGTCCCTGAGCCAAATAACGCCATGTATACCTTTAACGCCATCCTATTAAAATTTGTTAACGACACAAGTTTTCGGTAGTGCACTACTGTAGCCTGCATTCGCTTGCAATATAGTGACGAAATGAGTTACTAGCTGTCCGCTGACATTTACGAATGACATTATATTCCATCATTTTCCTGTTGTGTGTTGATAGTCAATGGCTGTTCTTATATCAAGGTAAGAGGCAATATTTTATTTTGTGTGTTGAGCAAATAATAACTATATTAAACTATATATTTTCGTGATCCTTAAACATTCTTCTATGTCTAGAAAGTATTTGCTATCTATAAAATTTGAAAATGTTAGAGAAACATGCATGTCATGTTAACAAGTACTCAGTAGCGCTTTAACGCCATGTGGCGTTAAAGGTCTACAGACAAAATTTTAGGTTATGTTAGTACTAAGGCTGACAGTACAGCATTAGTGTGAAAACATCAGGAAAATCACTAAGCTTTCAACTTACAAATGTTCAGAATGTGCAGTGATGATATTGCTTCAATTGCTTATCGAACTCTTAATTTTTTATTTTATTTTACATAACTTAATTTTTTTGTTTTACTTATTGGAAAACATTCATATTAAACTAAGGTAAATGCTTTTGTGTTTAATAACTTTCTACTGTGTCACATTGTCTCTTTTTTTTTAAGTAAGGAGTCACTGGAAAACATATTTTCCTAATCCATCTGGTGTTTCAGTTTCAGATCAAGAATCTTTCATTAGTATTGAGTGATTTTGTATCTTTTATTAACAGAAACTCAAATTTAGTCGCTTAGTTCTATTTGTGTTGCTTAGGAAAAATAATTCACTAACAATTATAAGTGTATAGGTTACTAGAAAATAGGTGGCGTTAATTGGACAACCTGTTCCTAACGCCACTTTACAAAGTTTTCCTATTTGAGTTCTAATTCTTGTTCGGTATATAATATATCCATTTTCATTCTGGTATTTTGTAAAGATAAGATTCCAGTTTCTATTTCATAATTTGCGTGTTTGTACATAACTTATTTCCAGAGCAAAAGTGACTGAAGTGTTAAGGTGGCGTTATTTGGTACGTGTACCTTATCAATACCTTAAAAACAATATACTTTGCATACTTTCATTCGGTAATGAGTTTTGGAATAATATTCTGGGGAAATTCCACAGATAGTAACAACATATTCCTATTACAAAAATGAGTAATTAGAATAGTAGTAGGAGCCAAATCTAGGGAATCTAGTTAGGACTATTTTCAAAAAACTACAAATAATGCCCATGGCTTGTCAGTATATCTTTTCATTAATAATCTTCCTCTTATATAATCGTGAAAACGTTGTAAATAATTCAACAGTTCATAGTATAAATACACGTCCAAAAAATGACTTTCCTACTCCATCGGCAAGTCTATCATGCTATCAAAAAGAAGTGCGTTATATGGCAGTAAAAATTTTTAATAGCCTCCCTATCGACATAAAAAAATGAAACTCAAAACATAAGATTATTTAGGGCCAAATTAAAGACGTACCTAATTTCTCACGCCTTCTATTCTGTAGGTGAATTCATGACATTCAATAACGCTTCATGAAATTGATACTAAAACATTGTGTTGTACTAGTAGACTATATTGTAAATCTCGTCTGTATATATTTCATCTAGACTGTGAATATAAATTAAGACTTTATAATAGTATTAAGTTTTTTTACTTATTCCATATTCTAGCTGTGAAGCAATGTACGAATACCATGGAATGTTAATAAATATAATACAATACAAAGGAAAGAAATCAATTTACAACTGAAATTAAGAAAGAGACGTATAAGTTTCCAATAAAATTCTATATTGTAAATGAAGTGTAATTAAAACATTTATATCTCAGTATCTTTCACTCATGGTGAAATAAATTTTGTAAACTTGCAACATCTATATTCATTCTACTTTGTTATGCGTTTTAAATATTTTTATTGAAACTACGATTTCGCTACACACTACACATCTCATTTGAGTTGCGTTTCTTCACTGATTGCGAGATGAAATAACTTCACAAATATAAGCGCGGCATAAATTAAGTCAATATGTCACGTTTTATACATTACATTTCCACAATTCCACACAATAAACATTTAACACATTTATATTTCATTCCGTTACATACCTGAATTACAGTCGTAAGTATATCCAGCAAAAGACTGGACATAACAATACTGCCAATATCTGAAAAGGAAAATAAGCGATCAGTGACAGGTTGCTGTTGTTTATTGTTAGTATTGTTGTTTATATTGTTGTTTATTGTTAGTAAAATAGTATGTACAAAAATAGTCTTAATTTTTCCAAGAAGGAGTAAAAACTCATGCTCAGGGAGTTATCTAAACACATACTTAACACAAACAAAGATAATTATTTGACACAAAGAATAAATTAACTTTAAAAATACAATTTCAGTTTTAACAATTTAAATCATACAAATACATACACATATTAAATTAATATATATTCTTTAACAATTAAATTCCTAACGCTATTTTTTAAATTACTGATACTAAAATTTTCCAAATTTGGGTATTTTTCAATTATTTTATTATATAACCTTAGACCAAAGTAGGTACCATGGCTAAGAGCTGTGCTTATGAAACACTTTAGTTCCTTTAATCGTATAAAATCGGATCTTTTAGTTCCATATGATACAATTTGAATTTATTACGATTTTTATGTATTAAGTTTAATAAGGCAATATAATAAATCTGTTTAATTTTCAAAATATTAGAATCAGTGAACAAAAGCTCGGATGAGTAATCAATTGGTTTATTAAGGCATATTTTAATTATTCTTTTCTGAATAAGTATTAGTGGAGTGAGATTAGAATTACAAGCATTTCCCCATCCTAAAATTCCATATTGGAGAATGGATTGAAATAAAGCTAAATAAATGAGACGTAAAATATTAACTGGTAAATATGACCGAAGTATAACAAAGATATAAATTGTTTTACGTAAACTATTGCATAAATATATAATATATTTTTTTAGGTTTGGTTTGTCTAGGTCAGAGGTCATCAACTGATTTGCACTGTGCCTCTCCCTAGCTCGTTCGCTTGCTAAGGCCAACAAAGTGTGTGGTAAGGGAGCAGAGATTCCTGAAGTGGCGGTGTCTATGTTTTTTAATGAGCAGACATTGAACATTATTTCAATGAAGGAGCATTAACTTTATTATTGCATTAGAATATTTATATATCACATATACAAACAGCATCAAGTGTTCATGCATATTGCGAAGAAAATGTGCTGGTGTGCCATCATGCATGAACCACATCTGTAGTCTTTGCTGACAAGGCACATACTCCAGCAAGGTAGGTAATACGTTAATAAGAAATTCCTGATAATTAGCCCCAGTTAATCTCTGTGGTAGCACGTATGGCCCTTAATCTGTCGCCAAGAACTCCTGCTCATACTTTGATTGAGAATCGGTGCTGATGTTTTATTTCTTCAACTGTTGTTTACGAAAATTCACAACGCCATCTCTGTTGAACCCCGCTCATATCCGCAAAGAAACTTTTGTTTTCAGTATTCCTTGTTACGTATCAGTATTCCATCAACTACGGTATGATTATCCGGTAGTCTGATGTACTGTAGGACAGAAAACTGCATTGCCATAAATGGACGTCACATTGAGCACCTCCTATGAACAAGTGTTCATATCTCAGAAAGTATGTGTTGTAGGACCCATGTTTATTAAACACTTTTTCTTGTTTTCTTGTTTCCTAAAATACTGGCTACTTTTTTTTAACAACCAGTATATAGTACGGGCTATTCCATATGAAATCAACAACGAAATACCATGACATGTTAGAATTGTCTGAAAATTCGTACAGAGGTTTAGTGTGTGGGGACTGGAAAATTTACAAATTTTGACTTACTTTAGCTCAGAAGTTTTTCAGATAAAATTCCTTGAAATTTAGCGTATTTTGTATTTTATTCTTACTTTCAACGCGTACTACTGAGTCTGACTTCGAAATAAAAACTTAAGCTACAGCCAATTTTGTACTGCACATTTAAGTGTATCAATGGAGTATAACACATATATTTTATTGTTTGTGGAAATTATGGATATATAGTTTTTTTTGTGATTTATAACATGTTACCACCAAAAAAGTATGGATATAAAATATTATTGTTGAGACAAAAATCATACAATTTTTAAAAAAAGCTATTTTAAATGAAAAGCCTTAAAATAAATATTTAAAATCTCGCTATAGAAATACGCGCTCCCTGCACCGTCATGCGGAGAAGTGAGAGGCGCCAGAATATTCTTATCAGCTGGCCTTGAGTGGTCTTGAAACAGCTGGTGTGTTACAACACAAGGAATGAGACGATTACGTGACCCACCAGCCAATCTTCTGTGAGTAGTATTACAAGGTGACAGTGGTTATTGAATTCCAATAGGTGTCATAATATATAATAAAACGTAGTTTACAGATCCAGCAAACTAAAAATGCTGCTATATTAAGGTTAGATAGTGATTACCAGGGAACGGATTTATATGGACTAAAAATATATGAAATATGTAAATATATATGTAGTTATTTTTACCAAAATATGGAATTAAATATGGATTTTTACCAAAATATGGAATTAAATATGGACTTAAAATTATAAAAAAAATGACTATGTACGTTAAATATTGGTACATTTTAATCAAACTAAACAAAAAATATAATGGACGTACCTTATCTTCCAATGTAGTTTCAACAAAACACAATTTTTATTGTCTGTTACCATAACAATAGGTTACAAACATTTCTTTCAAGTGCTGAAAAGTGAATCTTCTTCTATTGTCTCTGAGGATAGATTTATACTGACTAAAAGAGCGTTCGACGTCACAAGAAGTAACTGGTACATAATTCAATTTCACAATGTCTGCTGGGGATAAGTCCAAGTTAATCTTCACTGTTGATTCACCACTCATCACAGCAACAACCTTTTGTAGTTCTTCATATCCAGGGTTTTTTGAAAGTACAGTGTCCACCTTAGCTCTTACTGCATCTGCAACTTTACCTCTACCACGATTCAGTTGTTCCACAGTACTATTTATAATTTCAAAACTTTCAGATAGTGAAAGGTGCCTATTTTGGAGACTTTTGAGCGTTTTTATGATGCATGAAAATGTATGCTGAATGTGAGCTAAGTCATTCTTCACACTTATGTCACAGGTAACTGTTTTCGCAGTATCAATTGAGACTGCATCTTCAGAGTCCAATGCAAGGAGAACATTGTTAATAGAATCTATATGTTCGGCATAATATTCAACTGCTTCTAGCCATGTACCCCATCTAGTTAAAATTGGCTTTGGTGGCAATGGAATTTCAGGGTACATTTCTTTCAACACGTTAACTCTACTGGGAGCTTTGAGAAATACTTTTTTCACTGATGAAATCAACAAATCTACTTTAGGGAAATTGTCTCTGACCACTTCTGCCACACGATGAAATGCATGCGCCACACAAGTAAAATGAGTCAATTTAGGATATACAACAGATAATGCTTGTCCAGCTTTGACCATATAAGGGGCAGCATCGCTAATAAAGAATAACACATTATCGTACATAATACCCTTTGGCCACAGGATACCCATAGCTTCGTTGAACAGTTTAACTATAGTTTTGTTATTGCACTTTTCTAGAACATCACAATGTAAAAGAATTCGTTCAGAATATTGTTCACTTAACAAACCGATAACTACATTACCAACAAGTCTACCTTCTTTGTCGGGAGTCTCATCAATGGAAACCCAAATTGAACTATCTTTAATTTCATCTCTTATCTTCTGTATTGTCTCATCGTAGATGGATGGAGCATACGTCTTCCTAAGTGTTGACTCATCCGGGATTGTATGTTGAGTATATTTTTCAAGGAATTCCCTGAAGACCTTATTCTTTAGTTTGTAGAGAGGAATATCAGCAGAGATGAGAGAACGGCACAGGTCGATGTTAAACTCAGATCTTACATTCGATGTTGTTGGTTGTGTTAAAAACAATTGTCTCTGCTTGGAATTTAGTTGTTTGTTGGCCTGATGTTTACTAGTTGTAATGTGTTGTTGCACCAGGAACTTTTGTGTAGATGATACTGCACACTGACACAAATTACAAAATAATATTTTATTGTCAGTTGATAAACCATCTTCTTTAAATTCTGAAATGTAACTTGTTAGTTTTGATTTTAAATTGACTGAATGACGTACTTTTGGCATATTTACCGTCTTTATAGTATGATTTACAAAACTGAACCTATGTGTACTCTGACTGGCATTTAACTGTTGAGCTGCACAACTGAAGTCTGTTAAAAATTTTAAATTAAATTAATACAGTTTTGTAACTTACTTTCCCATTGTTGATAGGACTGCTAATTTTCAAATAACTCTGATGTTAAAGGGATTACTGAACATGTGTTTAAATCTCTACTGTTGAAATGTATTTTTAAAAGTTAATGGAATTTTGTTTTGTTTTATTGTTAAACCTAATATAATATGGACTGTTTTATATGAAATATGGAAAATATATGGAAATTAACGAAAATATGTACTAAACTCTAAAATATGGAAAAATATGGAAAATAAAAGTAGGATTTTTCAACCCTACACATTGTGAAACATAAAGATAATGCAAAATATAAATTATATTAGCTTTATAAGTAAATATGTATTTACATATAAATCCTTTCCCTGGTGATTACGTATAGTCTTAAAAGCAAGAATTATACCAATCGTAACCATCATAACAGTAACGGTTAGTGTAGTGATTATGTAATATCTGTATAAAATCATTTTAGTATTCAGAAATAGGCTACATCTTTCATTTCGAGTTGTTTTACCATGGCGTGAACTGCTCGCATGACGGAACTTACGAGCTGCTAGCGTTGGCCAACTACGCGCACGCTCAGCTGGCTGTGGGATGGAGCCGCGAGGAGAAGAAATCCACAATGAGAATTCTTTTCTTTATTTTATTTTCCACCCTTACCCAAACAAAATTTCGAATCTGTAAACTGTGTTTTATTCTATATTAAGTCACCCATATTGCTTATTTTTATTTTTTAGCTATTTCGTCAAGGAAAAAAGTAATATAAATAAATCTGCCTAGTCAAGTGAATAAGAATATAAAAAAGTCCCTCCAAAGTTATTATATTACTCTCTGATTCTGCTTTAAAAAGAGACGCCGTTGAAAATCCTAACAATAAATGTCTCTGAGCAATGTTTTCCCAAAACTAAGAATTTGACGAGAGTACGACAAATTTGACGCTCTACAAAATGAAAAGTAATACTAATTAGGGATATTTTAACCCACCATTAGGCTTATCCAGTGAAGGCCTTTCAATGACAGGAGCACCTTTTTTTTTAAATTGCGAGGTCAAATTTTATGAAATTTTGTCCGATTTCATATGGAACAGCCCTTACGCCTTTTCTGCCCTGGTCCATAGCGAAGAAAGAATTGAAGGTGTATTGGGTTGTGTATATAATTATCTGACAAAAATTACCACTTTGGTACATAAGAAACGAAGCCATTTTGGAGGGCTGTGTCGTTTATAGCTTTCGCAGTGGTATGTCGTGTCTGTAGGGTGGGCTGCTGGAATTTTAGGTTACCTTCAATAATTCAATTACGTTTTTTCTTCTTGTTTGGTGTTTAGCGGGATGGAAGCATTACCTATTTACAAAGCACTCCTTTTAATTAACCTTATCTTTTGGATGAAAATTGTGCTATTATTATGCATTTCCTTGATATTTTCCAAAAAAAAAATAATAACGATTCTTATTTTCTAATGTTTCCATTAACTGCATGAACAACAAACTGACAAATATTTTTTTCTCAAATTTTTGTACAAAACATTATTTTAAATTTTCAAAAACAATACTATTTTTAAAATATAAATAATAAATGCTAGAACTAAGATTATAGTTTATGTTCGTTCACTCCTATGTTTTCTGCGTAGTGGGCAATGTATTCATAGTTGACCTCTTTGCAGAGTCTACATAAAGATAACTAAAAAATTAATACGGAATGCTGATATGTGGGCGGCAGCATGCTCAGGCCGCTTTTTAAGCCAAAATAATACTCCAAAATCTATTTTGTGCGAGATCGTGCGTATTTGCTTGGTTAGTATTCCCAACCTAACACACATAGTCTAACAATTTCCCTCTTCTTACCGCTTAAGTGACATATTGATTTTACTGCTTTAGGCTTTTAACATATTATATTTAGAGACGTTCAATATAGTAATAATTATAAATTGGAAACTTACCACTGCAATTTCACCTACATTGCACTGCTAATTATTGTTTTTAAATATTTGCAAAAATTAAGTAAACTCTATAACTCCACTGTAGTTACTGCATTCGTGATGCAAGTAACATTAAGGAAACCGTGAAAAAATCAACAAGATTCCAGACTCATCATAGACTGGGGGAAAAAAAAAGACAGACGTATATCACGGCCTGCTGGAGTATAGTAAACTCAGAAAACATTTTAAAGCAACAATGATGAAGATATATATTTTTGTTTTGCAAATTTGCCGTCATTGAACAGAAACCAAGATGGAGATTTCATTGCAACTAATTAGAAATTCCTCTTTCAGGTATGTAATAAATGATCTTCGCACAAAATAATGTAATATACACGAGCGGTATGTTTTCTTTCAATTCTCGGAAATTAAAAAAGCTCAACTGCGTTTCGCTTTTTCAAACTTTTCCTCGAACATGAAAACTTCAACATACCGCTCTTGTAACACATATTACTATTATAGCAGATTTTATAAAAGCGCGAGTAGTATAAAACTCAGAAACAAAATACGCTTCTACCTGCAGTTGAACGCGATACTGGAAGACACCAATTAGTTGCCTCGTGTGAACTATATACAAGAACAGTAATTGGTGTAATTGGAAGATTTTAACCTTCTGTGGTGATGTGAGTGGATTACACGCTCAGTCACCACGGTCAACAAGTTACAGGTCTACAATCAATTAGTTCCCCTTCGTCTGATTTCTTTCTGAAAGGACACTTTTAAACTTCCTACTCACTTTTTCCACGTTCTCTCAATTAGAGTTCAATGATGCTATGTCAACTATTCAGTTACTAGAGATTAACAAAACTAACTGCCGCTCTCGCTCGCTATGTTCGTTGTACAGGAACATCATTTTATTTTTACTTCAATTTGTATTGTACCTGAGTTTTTTAATGTACTTCACTCCCAACCCTTCTACTAATGAAGTTCCAATTGTCCTCCAAACAGAAGCAACGCAGCATATAGTAAACAGCACTGAATTAGTGAGTATAGTACGTTTCAGAAATATGTTCGCGTTTTCCAGCGACGAAAGAGCTTTCAATATTGAATCATATTTTCGCACAGGTACTGTCCGTTTGCCTACGTCGCATCCCGGTTTCCTCCACCCGCTTCTGTTCGCCCCTCTATAAAAGCTGGGCTGTCTTAGCTCTTTTCTGAAAACATTAATTTCTGTTAGGAATTGGACGTTTACGTAATATTATACACCTGTTTAAAATAACTGAAATAAAAGGGCCTCGTTAAGTAATTAACTGTCACGTGTTTTATCCCCTTTCTACGATCCTGCGGCATAACCACTTGGACTGACAGTAGATAGCATGTCTGAGTAATTTTATCTGTGTGGATCGGGCAGAATTGAAGATTGAATTTACAGTACGTAACGTACTCTTTTATAGAGTAGGCACACAATTATTTCAACATGAGTTACTGGTATGAAGGACGAAACTGGCAATTGGAATTAGATGCAATAGTCTATAGTGCGATAATATGTACGAAAGAACTTAAGCTTGTAACGAAATGAACGGCCACCATTTTAAAAAATGTGCTTAAATATCCATATTATGATTATTTTTCAATTTAACTTCTTTATCTATACTGTACTCTAATGTGCTGTAAACAGTATAATATACACTGCATAATAAATACGTTCGCATGGATAACTCAGTTCGTGAGTAAAAACAATTATTGTTAATACAGTACTATATTTTGATTAAACAAAAACCTAATGAAAATTATCGAACTCAAAATCGCGATATTTCCTAGTTTACGCAAATGGATGAACTACTTTTCTTCCCTCCTATACCTAGTAGAGTGATTTGTTTGTGTTTTACGCCAGTATCATCGAACTACAGTCGTGGAAGGGGATAGCAAACTGTGTTTCCGGTCCTCCAAAGATATAGCCAGGTTAATATTAAAAATATTAGTAAAAATAAAATGATGTCTCTTTACTTGTCTTTCGAATCTCGACTCGTAACTCTCGTGCGCTTTGAGACTCACCATTCTCGAAATAGCATTTCCAGAAATTCTTCTCTTCCAGCCAAATACCTATTCTTTTAGCCCGGGAACCCGGGCCACCTGGTCAGACGCGCTGACCGTTACTCCACAAGGTTACCCTCCGTCCGGCAAAAGGAGGACATGTCTTCTTTTTTAATCATTTTGTCCTGTCCGGCAGGCATTTAAAAAAATTGAAATGTCCGGTATTTCGCAATTCAACTAGAATTAATATGATTATTGAATAATGTGCGATATTATGCTTAGAATATCTAAAAAAATGGTGAAAACTTATAAAAAAATTAACTGCTTTCAATGGTTGAAGCTGGAGCACATAAAATTAATAAAATATGATGACCTATTGACATGCATTGAATTCTTACACTCTAAAAATGTCACTATTCATAATTCTAAGCTTTTTATCAATTTTATTCTGCAATGTACAAAGATATACCAATCAAGTTAATTTTGACAAAAAGATTTAAGTTTAGATAAACACTGGTGCAAATTCTTCAATTCCAGTAGTTCTGCGAGCAATGAACCTTTCTCAGAACTCTTAAAATATGTCAATTTTATTTATTTATCCCAAGTCACAATGGAAGTGTTGAAAGATTATTTTCCCTAATATCTGCTCAATGAACAAAAGAACTAAATCGCATGCTAACGGAGACAGTCAGAGGTATCATCATGGTGAAATATCATTTCAGTGACATGTCCTGTGAACAGTTCTATAGTTATTTGTTACAAGATATGTCTGTCTGTTCAGGCTCTTGTGCACAAAGTGGACTCCACCGATAAGTAGAATACAGATGTAATACTGATCCAGCAACTACTGAGAAAACTGACTAAGATGAGTCATTGCTTTTATCTTTAATTTTGTTCCTGCCAATTTTTAAAAGTCCTCCTTTCTTCAGTAATGTCCTCTTATTTTAGATTCCATATCCTCCTAGAGTGTCTTCTCATGGTAATACCACAGTCTATTATATACAGCCACGAAGCTTGGGTTGATATTTTGCATTTCTCGCGATAGTTGCTAGCCGCTTGGAGCGCTGTGAGTACTAGGAACAATAGACTGTGCCACTGCCATAGTGATCTAATACAGGCCGTGAGGCAGATCATGTGACTCGCTTAAATCGATCACGAAGGGCGGCGTTTCAATCATATAAATTAATTGGAATGCATAAAGAGTAACATATATTTCTCTAAAATGTAGTGTAATTGCATTAATAAAATTTAAAACAATGATTAGGAGACACTTCAGACATAATTCCTTGCGAGTTAAGGTGTAATATTATTTCTGGTGTGAAAATTACGTTGTTCGTATGTGTAATAGACCTATCTGCCTTTATTTCGATTAAATATTACGAAATTCTTGTACATTAATTTATGCACGATTCAGTAATTTTCAGTTGCACCGCACGAATATTTAGATACGTTGAAATTATAGGTTATGTTTACTGTACCAGTTGCCCATTTCTGTCTAATTTTAGTGGTCTCCAATGCTCTGCCACTACATAATTATGTATGTTATGTTATATGGAAATTATAGGTTATGTTTACTATATATAACTTATATTCCTATATACGCAATTATATACTATAATTAAACATAACTTCATGTATGACACCCGTCACATTCTATTTGTCTGTATTTTAATACTACAATTGAGTACTGAATTATTGTATTTATCTACTACCTAAGAGACGAAGTAACACAGTCGTACATACATTAATTTCATAGGAGTGGTAGGTCTATGGTAAATTTTGTGTCTACAATTAAGGAAGGTAGATGTGCTAAATTAAAATCACAATATAAATTCGTTTTTATTCAACCTCAAAATATCTTCCATTCTGAACTTAAAATGTTGATGCGAACAGATTATGTTAACACGTAAAATTCGCTTCACATTAAAATAACACAGTTTCGTAATTATTTCTGCAACATCTTATGCAACAAGAAGTAAACGGGACTTATGGACACATTACACTAAATAAAACTTAGCAATGATACGCAATAAAGTTATAATATAATATTTGACTGAGCTACATACACTGAAACAAAAAACCCGAACATACATTACGGCCTGGTCTAGATCGAAAAGGCATTGACTTTGCCGTATTTCGGTTTGTTGTGAAAAGTTGTGTAAACTGTGAAATGTTCGTTATCGGTTGTAATGACTGTAAATGGCTAAAATACAATAATTCGAATAATAATATGGGACAAGAAGACGTTTGTGGTGGTATAAATATTGTAAGAAAAAGAGGTCAGAGTTATCCTTCTTCCGAAAGATCCAGAAAAGTGAGTTTATAAAATATAATATATACTTTATGAAAATAATATGTAAATCTTATATATTTCATATTTCAATTGTGGCAGGAAGGTGTTAATTTTTTCAAAAGAATATGATGTCGAAAGTACAATACATTTTATCGTCTGCTGGGGAAAGGGTCTGTGATGAGGCGAAAGTAGCGATCCTGGTGATTAGCAACTATGTATGGATGCATATTTCAACTGTCTATGTATGCATATTTAGTAAGTATCGAGCTTCGTGACTGTATATACTAGACTGTGGTAATACTAAAGAGAAAGGATGCCTGGGTTTGCAGTGAGGAACCTGCCCTTGGTCACAAAACTATGAATGAATTAATGTCTAAGTAAGACAATTTGCTTCAGACATAGAAAGAAATAGCAGTCCTCCTGTTATGTTTTCATTTTTAATTTGACGTAGTTTGTAGATCAATTCGTTGTTCTGAGACACTTGCAACATCACGTGCAGTCTTACAAACTGATCTTCACAACGAATCGGCTGAAACGAGATACAGATTACTTCGCGCAGCGATCTGAATGTGCGAATGTTGTGCTAAAGTATGAGAAATGAGATATGAAAGCGACAATGACGTTGCCTATGTGACGGGGGAGATTAAAGTCCACACTCTAGTGCTGATTTAAAGTTACAGAAATCATTGTAACAGCTTCATTCGGCATTGAGGCCATGGACGCGAGCAGTTGCAGGAAGTGGGTGCGCCCAGCAAGCGTGCCGTTCCCAACAGTCTGGAGACGATCTACAGGGAGAACGAAGATGGAAGACGGGAAGATACCTAATTTTAGGATTCAAGATCTACCTGAGGAACTGGAAGAAGAACTTTTAGATTTGATGTGTAATATATTTGTAAGAGATGAGCAGATCAGTGCACGATGCAAAATGTGTGAAGATCCTGTTTCAGTGCAGGAAAGTCGAGAAGCCTGGAGGAAAGCAATAAATCAGAAAATGACACTCGTGGCTATAGTGGACGAGGATGGTGCAGCTAAACCCCGTATCGCGGGGGCAAACATTTTAGGAGTGACCCTTAAATCCGATCCACCGAATGATGAAAATAAGGTTAGTCTTAATTATATTAAGTTAATAAGTTATAAGAGATGATATTCTGAAAAGACTCGTTGGACTGAAAAATATGTATCATTTCCTATGCTGTGTATATACTAAGGGAAATAAATCAATTAAGGACTTTACTTAAATTGAGAGGAAAACTTATACGTTTGCAATAAAATTGAATATTATAAATTAAGCGTAATTAGTACATTTAGCCTACATCGCAGTACCTTTCTCTCCTGGTGAAATAAATTTTGCAAATTTTCAATAGGTAAGCCTACATTCACAAAGTATATAATTATGTCTCGTGACGAGAATTTTTACGAAATGGAAATATAAAAATTGGAAATTTATCTTTTCAAGAGGTGGAAAAATTCAAATACCTGGGAACAAAAGTAACAAATATAAATGATACTAGGGAGAAAATTAAACACAGAATAAATATAGGAAATGCCTGTTATTATTCGGTTGAGAAACTTTTATAATCCAGTCTGCTGTCGAAAAATCTGAAAGTTTGAATTTATAAAACTGTTATATTACCGGTTGTTCTTTATGGGTGTGAAACTTGGACTCTGACTTTGAGAAAGAAACATAGGTTAAGGGTGTTTGAGAATAAGGTGCTTAGGAAAATATTTGGGGCTAAGTGGGATGAAGTTAGAGGAGAATAGAGAAAGTTGCACAACACAGAACTGCACGCATTGTATTCTTCACCTGACATAATTAGGAACATTAAATCCAGACGTTTGAGATGGGCAGGGTATGTAGCACGTATGGCGAATCCATAAATGCATATAAAGTGTTATTTGGGAGGCCAGAGGGATAAAGACCTTTGGGGAGGCCGAGACGTAGCTGGGACAATAATATTAAATGGATTTGGGGGAGGTGGGGTATGATGATAGAGAATGGATTAATCTTGCTCAGAATAGGGACCAATGGCGGGCTTGTGTGAGGGCGGCAATGAACCTCCGGATTCCTTAAAAGCCAGTAAGTAAGTAACTAAGTAAGTAAGATATTCTGAAAAGACTCGGTCTGAAAAATATTTATCATTTCTTATCCTGCTCATATACTAAGGGAAAGAAATCAATTAAGGACTTTACTTAAATTAAGAGGGAAACTTATACGTTTGCAATAAAATTGAATATTATAAATTAAGTGTAATTAGTACATTTAGCCTACATCGCAGCATCGTTCTCTCCTGGTGAAATAAATTTGGCAAATTTGCAATAGCTACATTCACTCTGCTTGGTTCGGTCTTTCAAATATTTGTATTGAAACTACGATTTCGCTACACACCATTTTTTCATTTGCGTCGCGTTTCTTCAGCGACTGCGAGATGAGATAATCTCACAAATATACGCGCGACATACATTAAGTAATGCACCACAGTTCCACACAATAAACATATCACACATCCATATTTCAGATCGTTACATATCTGAGTGATAGTTGTGATTATATCCAGCAGAGGGCCTCTGTAATGGAAATAGCAGTGCTGCCAATATCTGGAAAGAAAAATAAGCGATCAGTGACAGGTAGAGGTCTGGTTTGTCTAGGTCAAAGGCTGTCTGGTGGGCAGGAATCAGGCATGCCTTGGGTTAGATGGGCAAGTGGATGTGTGGAAGGGCTTCAGAGAAAGTCACATATGAATTAACATGTATGTCAGTATGTCTTTTCAAATTAGAGAGTTATATTTATAATATATCTACATTACCTACACAACTAAATGTTTTCATTTTCTTTCATGTTTTTGACAATAATATTTAATTACATCAAATCAATTTTTGTGGTGAAATTAGAGAGTTATTTTTACAATATATTTACATTATGTACATAATAAAATGTGATGATTAAGCTGCGGATTTATGCCTATATGCCTATTTTAATCCTTAACCTGAAGGCGGAAGATTTTAGGTTACATATTCATTTTAAGACATCGTGATTATTATATGCGAATTCTATAGTGCCTATAATTGAGGAGTTGAATCAAAAATGGGCGTAACCCAGAAATTGAAATTTTGAGGAAAAGATCTTTGAATTATTTGCGTAGCTGTATAAATAAACATTTTTAGTCAGAGTAAACAACAGACATTCACGCTGTTATTCAATATTTTATTAATTTAAAAAACATTTTAGTTGTGATAAAAGTGAATACAGTAAGGAATAAATAGTCGTTATAAAATATCGTTGCAATTGTACTTATTCCATTCAATGGCCTTTCTTCCGTTCAATTGTCCTATGCATGGAAAAACGACAGAACAAATTTCCTTCTGCGATTTCTTGTTGAGGATTAAATGAAGAGGATTACACAAGGAATATGAACACACAATTTATACTGTTTTAAGGACAACATTGTGTTTCATCATATTTTAAAATTCGTGAGAAATGATTACAAGTAAAATGCTTTCTTTTTTGTAAACACAACCATATTTTCAGAACAATATTAAAGATTCCACTTGTGTAAAAAAAAGAAAATATGAGGAAATTAAGAAACAAAAGTACTAGATACAACAAAAGTCAAGTAAATTGATGACACTTAGCAAAGACTAGTTCAAATTTCCTAAGTGTTCTGTTCTTTTGACAGGAATACGTACAGACTCCTTACATCATTTTCCTTCCTCGATTCCACAGGGTTTGATCCTATGACATGCATAAATACACACAAAAAGTTTAATCACAGAATGTTGGATAGTTTTTGAGTCATGTGGAGAGTGGCTGGATGATTTACTGGTTGGATAACTGATATAATGACTTTTAGTTTACTATCTGGCTAGCAGAGTGGCTGGATGATTTACTGATTGGATGATTGATATAATGACGAACTAGTTTACTACTGGCTAGCAGAGTGGCTGGATGATTTACTGATTGGATGATTGATATAATGACGAACTAGTTTACTACTGGCTAGCAGAGTGGCTGGATGATTTACTGATTGGATGACTGGCATAATGACTTACTAGTTTTCTACCTGGCTAGCAGAGTGGCTGGATGATTTACTGATTGGATGACTGACATGATGACTTACTAGTTTACTACTTGGCTAGCAGAGTCGCTGGATGATTTACTGATTGGATGACTGACATAATGACTTACTAGTTTACTACCTGGCTAGCAGAGTGGCTGGATGATTTACTGATTGGATGACTGACATAATGACTTACTAGTTTACTACTTGGCTAGCAGAGTCGCTGGATGATTTACTGATTGGATGACTGACATAATGACTTACTAGTTTACTACCAGGCTAGCAGAGTGACTGGATGATTAACTGATTGGATGACTGATATAATGACTTACTAGTTTACTACCTGACTAGCAGAGTGGCTGAATGATTTACTGGTTGGATGACTGACATAATGACTTACTAGTTTACTACCTGGCTAGCAGAGTGGCTGGATGATTTACTGGTTGGATGACTGACATAGTGACTTAATAGTTTACTACCTGGCTAGCAGAGTGGCTGGATTATTTACTGATTGGATGACGACATAGTGACTTACTAGTTTACTACATGGCTAGCAGAGTGGCTGGATGATTTACTGATAGGATAACTGACATAATGACTTACTAGTTTACTACCAGGCTAGCAGAGTGACTGGATGATTAACTCATTGGATGACTGATATAATGACTTACTAGTTTAATACCTGACTAGCAGAGTGGCTGAATGATTTACTGGTTGGATGACTGACATAATGACTTACTAGTTTACTACCTGGCTAGCAGAGTGGCTGGATGATTTACTGGTTGGATGACGACATAGTGACTTACTAGTTTACTGCCTGGCTAGCAGAGTGGCTGAATGATTTACTGGTTGGATGGCTGACATAATGACTTACTAGTTTACTACCAGGCTAGCAGAGTGGCTGGATGATTTACTGGTTGGATGGCTGACATGATGACTTACTAGTTTACTACCTGGCTAGCAGAGTGGCTGGATGATTTACTGGTTGGATGGCTGACATAATGACTTACTAGTTTACTACCTGGCTAGCAGAGTGGCTGGATGGTTTACTGTTTGGATGGCTGACATAATAACTTACTATTTTACTACCTGGCTAGCAGAATGGCTGGATGATTTACTGGTTGGATGACTGACATAATGACTTACTAGTTTACTACCTGGCTATCAGAGTGGCTGGATGATTTACTGATAGGATAACTGACATAATGACTTACTTCCTGGGTAGCTGGACTTACTGATTGGAACGTAGTAGTAGTAGGGTTTAAGAAGGGCGCGTCAGCTACTATGGCTATTTGCGCCCTTATCTAAAATTCTTAATGTAACAAATACATAAATAATATAATAATCAGAGTGCTAAAAGAACTAAAAAGCGTTGTCACGATAAAACGAGGCACACAAATGCAGTATACATAAGGTGATTTCTACAGAATCATAAAAGTGAGCAATTCTACCACACTAGGTGGTATTCAAGACGAACAAATAAAACAATAAAACTAAGGCCACCGAGGATAACTTGTCAATCATATTTTAAAACCATAAAATTTTATAAAATATTCGGATGTATAAAGTCCGAAATGTCAACAATGTAAAATCAAATATAAAACAACAAATGTAACCTCCGGATGTAAAGGGTCCGGAGGATGAGTAAAACGTACTGATTGGATGACTAACATAATGACTTACTACCTGGGTAGCAGAGTGGCTGAATGATTTACTGGTTGGATTACTGATATAAAGATTTACTTCCTGGGTAGCTGGCTGGCTGGATGACTTACTGATTCGATGACTGTCATAAAGACTTACTACCTGGCTATCAGAGTGGCTGGATGATTTACTGGTTGGATAACTGACATAATGACTTAAACTTGGCTATCTGATTGGCTAGGTGATTTACTGGTTGTATAACTGACATAATTAATTACATCTTGGGTAGCTGACTGGCTGAATTACTTACTGTTTGGATGACTGACATAATGACTTACTTCTTGGGTAGCTGACTGGCTGGATGACTTAATGATTGGATGACGGACATAATGACTTACTAGTTTACTACCTGGCTAGCAGAGTGGCTGGATGATTTACTGGTTGGATAACTGACATAATAAATTACATCCTTGTTAGCTGACTAAGTGAATGATTTACTGATTGGATGACTGACATAATGACTTTCTTCTTGGGTAGCTGACTGGCTGGATGACTTAATGATTGGATGACTGACATAATGACTTACTACCTGGCTAGCAGAGTGGCTGTATGATTTACTGGTTGGATAACTGACATAATAAATTACATCCTGGTTAGCTGACTAAGTGAATGATTTACTGATTGGATGACTGACATAATGACTTACTTCTTGGGTAGCTGACTGGCTGAATGACTTACTGATTGGATGACAGACATAATGACTTACTTCTTGGGTAGCTGACTGGCTGGATGACTTAATGATTGGATGACTGACTTAATGACTTACTACTTAGCTAGCAGAGTGGCTGGATGATTTACATAAACGCTGACATTAACCTTCCCTTTAGACGTTAACATGAAAGTTTTCAAACTCCAAACTTTCATGCTTATGCTTACGTGATTTCCAAACAGTACACAATCGTGGAGTGCTGAAGTATACGAAAGAGTATGAGGAAATTACGTCGTTGTTATGTTTACATGGTTACCAAGTATCTTTGTGTTTATGTTTAGGTTCCCATCGTGAATTTTCTTGATTTTACCGTAACGCTTACATTTTAAAGTTAACGCTTACGTTATGTTTAATTTTCATTGTGAATGAGCCTTAAGACCCAGTAGCAGACTGAGTTCAACCCAGGGCCGTTCTGCAAGTTTTTGATAAGAGAAAAATTCCACCATTCTCTTAGACTAAACACGGGACCATTAAGTCCGTCACCATTTACACTACTAGCTGAAGTAACTCATATAAAGACAGAATATCTGAGAGGAAGAATAATGCCGGAAATGATCAGGACGAGGGAAAGGAATTGGCTGGGTCAATGGCCAAGAAGAAACAGCCTACTGAAGGACACATGGAAGAAGTGGTGAACGGGAAAAATGTTCGGGCCAGAAGAAAATATCAGATAATAGGCAACATTTAAGATATAGTCTATGGCTTGTACGTGAAGAATAAGAGGAAGATGGAAAAGAGGAAGGATGCATGGGTTTGCAGTGAGGAATCTGCCCTTGGGCATGAAACTATGAATGAATTAATGTCTACATAAGATAATTTGCTTCATACACAGACAGAAACAGCATTTCTCGTGTCATCTTTTTATTTTTCATTTGACTTCGTTTGTACTGTACATCAATGCGCTGTTCTGAGACACTTTCAACATCACGTGCAATTTTACAAACTGACCTTCGCAACGAATCGGCTGAAACGAGGTACAGATTACTTCAAGCGACTAGGCTGGAGTGACCTCAATGTGCGAATGGTGTGCAAAGTATGAGAATGAAATACGAAAGCGACAATGACGTTGCCTATGTAACAACGGAGAGTGAAGGCCACACTCTAGAGCTAATTTAAAGTTGCAGGAATCGTTGTAACAGCTCCATTCAGCAGTGAGGCCATGGACGCGAGCAGTTGCAGGAAGTGGGTGCGCCCAGCAAGTGTACCGTTCCCAACAGTCTGGAGACGATCTACAGGGAGAACGAAGATGGAAGACGGGAAGTTATCCAAGTTTAGGATTCAAGATCTACCTGAGGAATTGGAAGAAGAACTTTTAGATTTGATGTGTAATATATTCGTAAGAGATGAGCAGATCTGTGCACGATGCAAAGTGTATGAAGATCCTGTTTCAGTGAAGGAGTTTCGAGAAGAGTGGAGGGAAATAATAAATCAGAAAATGACACTCGTGGCTATAGTGGACGAAGATGCAGCTATACCCCGTATCGCGGGGGCAAATATTTTAGGAGTGACGCTTCAATCCGATCCACCGGACGATGGAAGTAAGGTTAGTCTTAACGAGTCTGTTCAATAAATAAGAGATGATACTCTCTATCATTCAATAGACTCCTTGTGTTGAAATTATGTATTATTTATTAACCTTCTCGTATAAGGGAAATAAATTAAGGGGAGAGGATGGTATTTTTTTTTTACTTTTTTCCTATTTGGTGTAAAATATTAATTTTTTGTATGTAGAGAGCTCATAGCTGTGGCAACTCAACCAAATAAAAATATTTTGAAAAAAAAAAATTATTTGGGGGCCCAAATTAAAAATATATATACCCAATGCAGGATTGTACTAAAACCGATATATCTAAACCGTTTTTAAAGATAGATTCAAACAGGTTTTTGCAATGTATTTGCAAAAGCATGTTCTACAAACTGTCTGTAACAGATTTTTGATATTAGTCCCTTACTTACTTACTTACAAATGGCTTTTAAGGAACCCGAAGGTTCATTGCCGCCCTCACATAAGCCCGCCAGCGGTCCCTATCCTGTGCAAGATTAATCCAGTCTCTATCATCATACCCCACCTCCCTCAAATCCATTTTAATATTATCCTCCCATCTACGTCTCGGCCTCCCTAAAGGTCTTTTTCCCTCCGGTCGATATTAGTCCCTACGTTTGTAAAATAAACAATTAAAATTTAATAACAATTTTTTTATTTCTTTTCTTGCAAACAAACGGACGTATTTTTAAAATGAAATCAATTAACAAAATTCTATTACAGAGAAAAGTTTCCTCATAGTCCAAAGAGCTGGCCTTCTATGCCCAAGGTTGCGGGTTCGATCCCGGGCCAGGTCGATGGCATTTAAGTGTGCTTAAATGTGACAGGCTCATGTCAGTAGATTTACTGGCATGTAAAAGAACTCCTGCGGGACAAAATTCCGGCACATCCGGCGACGCTGATATAACCACTGCAGTTGCGAGCGTCGTTAAATAAAACATAACATTAGTCCAAAGAATGTGTTTTCTAAATTTCATGCATTTATCTTTAATAGTTCAGAAATTATATCCATTTTTGTCTGGCAATGTAGCAAAATAAAATGAAGTTACGGGAAACCGATAAAAGCGGGCGTGTGATTTAAAAATCCATAGCGCAGGAAGTTTAAAAATGAATCTCAATAACCGATAAGGGCACTAGTACCCACAAAATGTCACGCAATGCATTCCACACATATCAAAGGGTATTTTAAAGAAAAAAAAATTGAAAATTTAATTTACCAGAAACAACAATAAAAGTGGGCGTGTGATTTAAAAATCCATAACGCAGGAAGTTTAAAAATGGCGACTCAACATCCGATAAGGGCACAAATACCCACAAAATGTTATGCTATGCATTCCACACATATCAAAGGGTATTTTAAAGAAAAAAAAATTGAAAATGTAATTTACCAGAAACAACAATAAAAGTGGGCGTGTGATTTAAAAATCCATAACGCAGGAAGTTTAAAAATGGCGACTCAACATCCGATAAGGGCACAAATACCCACAAAATGTTATGCTATGCATTCCACACATATCAAAGGGTATTTTAAAGAAAAAAAAAATTGAAAATTTAATTTACCAGAAACAACAATAAAAGTGGGCGTATGATTTAAAAATCCATAACGCAGGAAGTTTAAAAATGGCGACTCAACATCCGATAAGGGCACAAATACCCACAAAATGTTATGCTATGCATTCCACACATATCAAAGGGTATTTTAAAGAAAAAAAAAATTGAAAATTTAATTTACCAGAAACAACAATAAAAGTGGGCGTGTGATTTAAAAATCCATAACGCAGGAAGTTTAAAAATGGCGACTCAACATCCGATAAGGGCACAAATACCCACAAAATGTTATGCTATGCATTCCACACATATCAAAGGGTATTTTAAAGAAAAAAAAAATTGAAAATTTAATTTACCAGAAACAACAATAAAAGTGGGCGTGTGATTTAAAAATCCATAACGCAGGAAGTTTAAAAATGGCGACTCAACATCCGATAAGGGCACAAATACCCACAAAATGTTATGCTATGCATTCCACACATATCAAAGGGTATTTTAAAGAAAAAAAAATTTGAAAATTTAATTTACCAGAAACAACAATAAAAGTGGGCGTGTGATTTAAAAATCCATAACGCAGGAAGTTTAAAAATGGCGACTCAACATCCGATAAGGGCACAAATACCCACAAAATGTTATGCTATGCATTCCACACATATCAAAGGGTATTTTAAAGAAAAAAAAAAATTGAAAATTTAATTTACCAGAAACAACAATAAAAGTGGGCGTGTGATTTAAAAATCCATAACGCAGGAAGTTTAAAAATGGCGACTCAACATCCGATAAGGGCACAAATACCCACAAAATGTTATGCTATGCATTCCACACATATCAAAGGGTATTTTAAAGAAAAAAAAAATTGAAAATTTAATTTACCAGAAACAACAATAAAAGTGGGCGTGTGATTTAAAAATCCATAACGCAGGAAGTTTAAAAATGGCGACTCAACATCCGATAAGGGCACAAATACCCACAAAATGTTATGCTATGCATTCCACACATATCAAAGGGTATTTTAAAGAAAAAAAAAATTGAAAATTTAATTTACCAGAAACAACAATAAAAGTGGGCGTGTGATTTAAAAATCCATAACGCAGGAAGTTTAAAAATGGCGACTCAACATCCGATAAGGGCACAAATACCCACAAAATGTTATGCTATGCATTCCACACATTATCACAAAGTATTTGAAAGAATTTTTTTTTTAATTTACTCATTTTTCACCAAAAAAATACCATCCTCTCCACTTAATTTGCAACTGAAATTACGTATACGTGTCCAATAAAATTCTACATTATAAATGAAGTATAGGCCTAATTAAAACATTTATATCTCAGCATATTTCACTCTTGGTGAAATAAATTTTGTAAACTTTCAATAGCTACATGCATTCTGCTTGTTTCTGCATTTTAAATATTTTTATTGAACCTACGATCCCACTACACACCACACTTCTCAACTGCGTCGCGTTTCTTGACTGACTACGAGATGAAATAACTTCACAAATATCAGTGCGGCGTACATTAAGTAAATGTGCCACGTTTAGTGGACTACATTTCCACAATTCCACTCAATAAAAATTTCACACATTCATATTTCAATTCGTTACATACTTTAGTTAAAGTTTTTATTTATTTAAACTTCACCACCAACTGAAGCAAGCTTCCAATTAAAGATGGCTTACATTGACATTATATACAAAATATATAAAAAGAAAAAACAAAACAAGCAACACGAACGAAAGGAAAAAAGAAATGAGGAACAAAAGAAAGAAAGAAAAATAGATGCCAGAATATAATATTGCAGTTAATATTAGTGTCAAATGTCAATATAATAATGCAAAATTATTTCAAAATTAGAGTAAAAAATATTACAATACACTTATTCCTAATTTAAATATCTAAGGAAATATTGTTGTTTTATAATACTGTATGAAATTTTTTAACTGATAAACTGAAATCTAATTAAGAATCACAGTTTAAAGACAAAGAGTTGTAGGCTTATTACACATAACAAACAATGGAGAGTTCTTGAAGAAAACAGTTCTGGAATTGAAATACCAGAAGGTTACTATGACGTAATTCTGTTCTTTTTATATTGAACTAAGGGAATTTAGGAAAATCACAGTTATTCAATATACCGTTAACAGTCTTATAGAGTATAGACCCCACGATACGTTTTGAAGTAGAATTTCATCAGTCAGCCGAGGTCCACCTTGAGAAGTCGATCTATGAGCCTACAGTTAACTATTTCAAGCTGAAATATGCCTTAATGTTGAGATATTCGGCTTGCTCATAGGTGCTCGAGGGACTATACCAGCTTTTTTCGAAGAATTTCGACGGCAGTTTGCTCTGCCAACATCTCTGAGGGATGACATTGTGATAATTGTGGTAAAAAAATTCTGCCAAATCCTAATTAATCACATGATGTCACATTAATAGCAATTATAATTTTTCACGCCCTTTTCTTTGTTTCCCTTCTTTCAAATTTAATATTATGTTTACATATGTGTATTAATTTTTATTGAGGATATACTGAGTCCGTAAGGGCTACCCCCAATGGGAGACAGTTCAATATTATTATTATTATTATTATTATTAATATTATTATTATTATTATTATTATTATTATTCACTTCATGGTATGGGCAATTGCCCGTTCCGGCTTCAAAGGTCGGTCCATCTTTTCATCGGTCGTCCCTGATCTCTTCGTCCTTTTGCTTTATAATTTATTGCTTTCTTGGGAAGTCTGTAGTCGTCCATTCTCTCTACATGTAATTTCCAATCTTGTCTGTAATTGTCTATTTTACCAATAAGTGGGTATACTCCTAGTTCCTGCCTAATATCTTCATTTCTAATTCTATCCAATCTCGTGCATCCTTTTACTTTTCGCAAGAATCTCATCTCTGCCGCTTGTATTTTACTAACTTCAGGTTTTGTTGTAACCCAACTTTCACTTCCATATAAAAGAGTAGGGACTGCCATTACATTGTAGAATTATTATTATTATTATTATTATTATTATTATTATTATTATTATTATTATTATTAAGTTTATAATTAAATTCAAAAAGTAATTGATTATATGAAATTTGCTTTTCATAAGACGATACATGATGTTTTTTTTTAATATAAGTAACGTAAAAACCTTTTCTGTATCCTTTCTATTTACATCTGATGGGACTGGAACTGAGGCGACCATTGCATTGCTATTTTTCTAAGTATTAGAGTGAACGAAAGTAAGTATGAACAAATGTTATAATCTGTGTAAAAACTGCAGTATAAAATCACAAAAAATTAAACTTTTTCTGCTGCAACAGACATTTTTTTGGAATATGTATTATATGTCTTTCTCGTGTTAAATTTTACCGTACATTTTTTTGTTATCAGGGTTTAAAGGAATGAAGTAATATTGATGTTTAGATTATCAAAATCAATAAATGTTAGTTTATTACTCCGTGTATAAAACAGTTTTCTACATTACGTATTTTACATGTAAATTAAAGTAAAATACGTATAGGTAATTTACTCGCCCAACCTTGATGCTACCTAATGATGCCGGATAAGGCGAAAATACTTGTAGCCGCTACTTGGTTTTACATGCTATTCACTTATGGAGTGATTCATAATGAACAGACGGTCAAATGAAGGCTCTTTGTATCATTATTTACTTGTTTAATGTTGTGCAGTGTACAATGTGCACGAAATCAACGTCGAACAGACATGAAAGAATGGTGTTCTCGTAAAATTCCTTTCACAAAACGCAGGTTATTCACCAGTGAGCAATCTAATGTTAGTGACTTTCCAAGGCCGCTTCTACCACTGGAATGTTACCGCAAACCCACCGTTACGTAACAACAAAAACGCATTACTTGCCATTTCTTGTCATTCCATGGTATTCACAATTCGTTTATTTACAAGGTTAAAATATACAAGATGGCTACGAAACCAAAAACTATATCTACTAATATTTTATTCATTCGTAGTGTTCTTACATTGGGCAGGTCTTTCACTGCAAACTCAGCATTCTTCAGTTCTTCTATTTTCTGCCTTCCTCTTAGCCTCCGCATGTCTTATCTTAATGTCGCCCACCATCCGATATTTTCTTCTGCCCCGGACTCTTCTCCCGTTCACCATTCCTTCAAGTGTATCTTTCAGAAGGCAGTTTCTTCTCAACCATTGACCCAGCCAATTCCTTTTCCTCTTCCTGATCAGTTTTAGTATTATTCATTCTTCACCCACTATTTTCAAAACAGCTTCGTTTCTTATTCTTATTTCATACGCTCCACAGACGCTCTGAAGCTATGTAGGAAAATATCTCGAGATGTGCCAGAAAATTTAACGATATTAATTTCAAAAGCATACTCGAATTTTTATTAACATTATTTATTAGTCATAATGACATAAAATAAATCAAAGTTTTTAAAAAGTTCGACTCAATAAAGAATTAAAGCACCACATAACATTTTTAAACCACTATGGCTACCTTGCGCGCGAAATTTGTCCACCCCTGATGTTTACAATAAATAAAACAAATTTAGATACTTTAGATGTAATTAAAGTTTAGAATTAACAAATAAAAGTTATAAATGTCAGCACAAACTTAAAATAAAATATATTATGAATGCGTGCTTTACGAGTCTCCACACATTACGATCAGTGACTGTAAACATTTTAAGTGTTTCAAATGAAAACTTTGCCCTTCTTTCTGATAAAATACATTTTCTTCTTCGCTAATAAGCGCTCGCTGCCAAATTTTTCTATTGGAGCACTCATTTTCAACGGGCTACCATTTTTTTTTGTTTTCGCATGTTCATTGAACAGCAGATCTGAACTAACAATAAGTAGCGTAGGATGTCAAGCTATGCTCCATACA
Source organism: Periplaneta americana (assembly GCF_040183065.1). Classification (NCBI taxonomy): domain Eukaryota; kingdom Metazoa; phylum Arthropoda; class Insecta; order Blattodea; family Blattidae; genus Periplaneta; species Periplaneta americana. Next base: position 126,212,814 of record NC_091132.1, on the reverse strand, counting down.
TATCTAGATTGTTGCGGGTTGCTTGGAAGCTTAGGGAATCAAACGCAGGACTGCAGTTATGAGTTTTAACGGAAGTTGAAGTCCAGTTAGTTAAAATTCAATAATTATTTTCAATGGTATCCACCTCAAGATTGGTCAAAATCATTAGTTATTCCAATATTTAAGAAAGGAGATAGGACCAACTGTGACAATTACAGAGGGATCAGTTTATTAAATTCTGGTTATAAAATTTATTCTAGTATTATTAAGAATATATTATGTAAATATTATTAAGAACAAAATGGCTTCAGGAAGGGCAGATTATGCTGCGACGGATATTTTACAATGCAAATTTTGATTGAGAAGCATCGAGAATTTGATACAGAAACACATTTGGCATTTATTGATTTTATAAAAGCATTGGATAAAGTGAACAGAAGTTTGTTATTCGAAATTTTGACAAAGGTTCAGATTGCAAAACAGATCATATACAATATTTATAACCTTTATAAATCAAACATTATTGCATTAAAAATGAAAGAAAAGATAACTCATTGGACGGAAATAAACTCAGGAGTCAGAAAAGGCTGTGGCTTCACTCCTCTGCTTTTTAACGTTTATATGAATGCCATTGTGAAAGAGTTTAGAGAAACAAAACACGGGTATATCACTATTAACAGAAATTTAAAATTAGATGTAATAAAGTTTGCAGATGATCTTGTTTTACTAACAACATCTGAGGATGATTTTCAATGGTCAGTGCAAAATTTAAATTTAATAGCTCAAAAATATTCAATGGAAATATCCATTAACAAAACAAAAATAATGACCTTTTGTGGTAAATACCCAATACCAAGCAAAATTTCTTTAAATAATACAATTTTGGAAAGAGTTAATGAGTTTAATTATTTAGGATATAAACTTTCTTTTGTTGAAAATTTGGATTTATCAGAGAAAATGGTAAAATTCAACAAATCAATGGCCATTATTAATAGAGTTTTAAAACCTTCATTAGTACAAAAATCAACTCGTACTCGTCTTTATCAAATAATAGCTCGACCAGTCTTATGTTACGGGAGTGAAGCGTGGACTATAAGGACAAAAGATGAAAGCAGACTAACAGCTTGCGAGATGAGATTCATGCCCCCGAACAGCTGGCTACACTAAATGGAATCGAAAGAAAAATGAAGATATCCTTCAAGAACTTAATGTGTTATCACTACTGGACTACATCTCCAGATATCAGTTAAACTGGAAGGAACACGTCTCAAGAATGGTTTCATCCAGGATCCCTAAGGCAATAATGAAGTATCGTCCAAATGGTAAACGGTCACTTGGTCGACCTATGAAAAGATGGAAAGAAAATCGCTTTTTCAGGCCGTAACAGTTCTTTTGGGACTAGTACTTGACAGGATGATGATGATGATGATGATGATGATGATGATGATGGTATATCAGTGTTTGAAATAATATTAGAAGCTTAACCTCTTCAGGCCTGAATTTATATTAAACAAAACTGAAAAAAAAACTGGTCACATAATCATTCTGAGGCTCCAAAATTCCCAAATCAAGTCTTCAAGGAAAATAAAAATTTGGGGTCAATTTTGACCCCTGGGGCCCCAAATTTTTAATTCAGGTATAGAAATGTTTTAAAAATAAAATTCTCCATTTCTATCACACTGAATTTTTTCAAAATATTTAAAATTATTGAAGATATTCAAAGAAAGAGAAAAAAGAGAAACAATGTATACTATAATATACATCAGGCCTGAAGGGGTTAAAGTCGCATTACTCATTGGGATTGATTATTAGTTACATTTCAATGTGATAATGTTGTCTGTGCTAGAGTCTGGCGTTCTGCTGACTCGATTTAATGGAATGTCGCCAGAATTTTTTCTGAATAATTCCGAGTACTGGGGCAACAGAGAACTATATTATAGGCTACTAATCAAGCAACAAGTAATGCAACAATATTAATAAGCGTTAATACTGTCACGGTGTAACATACATAGTTATTTTATTTATATAATAAAATATCTGTCACAAAAAGTGGTGTAGCCTATATTTTCATGAGACGTTTTACGCGTTTACAAGAGCGACATTTTTATTTTCATATCTTTCTTTTATTTAAATTAAAAATCGCAACTGTACTTTGAAAACTGTGCGATCGCATTGCACAAAGAGATATTTTTTTTTATAATTTCAGAAGATGAATTACAATACTTATCCATTCTGTAAGCGATTTCGTCTACTGAATACCAAATGTTTTAAAGAAAAATAAATTTAATTTCCTTCACTACTCTACACTAGTTTCTAATCATGCGTAGCCACTAACATATACTCTACACACGTTTATATTCTATATTTTGTCTGAACATGCTGCCGATTTAAGGCATAGTTCTGTAGGTAATAATAAATTTTCTTCAAGCAACCGCTTTTTGAGACATAATGTCTATTTTGTTTCGTTGTTTACTTTATTCCATGTGAAAATGGTAAGAAGAAAACGGCTACCGTAAACTAGATTTACTTTGACCCACTGAAATATATTTTTAATTGTTATTTTTCTGGTTTCTTGTAAAATGTTTGGTGATAAAGCTCCAAATTTCATATGCGAGTGCGAGAATATTTCCTAAAAACATTTCAACAATCATAATAGCAGGGGTTGCCAAACACCACGAAGTTGTGACGTAATAGAAATGCAACCCGCACACCACTATCGCAGGAAGAGGTGTGGAGTGGGTATCTCCTCAGGTAATGCAGTGAATAACAGTCATAGACGGACTGTGTGACCAAAAAACAAAATCAATATAATATTCTTCTACTTATTAACTATACACTCTTTTCCATGTTAATTTTTTTATCCTCCTCTTCACTATTTTTGTATTATTGATGAAATAAAATAAATTTATTTTCTCATTTACCATAAAAACAACGTGTACTTTACATCAGCAGATATTTGAAATTAGAAAAACGCACCAGGATGGCCACGAAGTTGTAAATTACACTACATACTTCAAAAAACGTCGAAGTATTTTACTCCGATTAAGACATAGAAGCCGATACTTTTTATTGTTTATTTATTAATTAAATATTCAAATTACACTACATACGTCGAAAAAAAGTGGAAGTATTGCACACCGATTAAGACATAGAAGCCAATACTTTTTATTCTTTATTTATTAATGAAATATTCAAATTACACTACATAGGTCGAAAAAACGTTGGAATTATTTTACCCGATTAAGACATAAAAGCAGATACTTTTTATTATTCGTTATGAATGAAATATTCAAGCTACAGGTGAGGGCGTGGCAGTCTTCATAACAAGAAGAATAATGACAACGTATATTGTTCTTTTATACTTCATTAAACATTTTACAACAAATTAAGATCTCATATTTTTGCCATCTGAACAAAATAAATACTTTTCCTCCCATGCTCCTTAAAATTAAGTTTTTACTTATTATTTGTTTTGGAAAAGACATCGAAACATATTATCCTACACACTTGTAACATCACATGCGTACGTCCGGTGCTGATAAATGTCTTTACTTATATCGAAGTGATGGCTGTAAACAGAGGGTGGGGGTATGATGCCACGGTTACGCTTGAGTGGAGGCAGGGATATGTGTCGCGACACAGCTTTTGGCGATCACTGATAATAGTCACTGATAATAATACATGTGATAACATTTAGTTCAAAGCTGTAGGCAAAAGTTACCTGGCACATTAGGTTACTTTGATGGACCTATGTTTCTCATACACAGTGTGTCAAAAATGAAGTATCCAATATTTTGGGAGGTGATAGTATGCATCAAAACAAGAAAATAATGTCTAATAAACATGGGTCCTACAACACATACTTTCTAAGATATGAACATTCGTTCACAGGAGATTCTCAATGTGACGTCCATTCATGGCAATGCATTCCTCGTGAAACCGTGAACCTTAGTAAGGACATAATATAGAGTGGATCGGGGGAAGATGCCTGACTTTTTCTTTGATTGAAAATTTAAGATACTGTTCATTTAGTTTTGAACTTCATATTGAAATATCTGGAATGTATTTTGAAACTACATTTTTGCTATAAAACAGAAAACATTAATTACCTTGTTTATAGATACAGATTTTCTTCTAGCCTGCACTGTAGGCATCTTTCCCCGATAGTCAGGTAAGATGGCAAATGCAATTAACACATTTACTGATATATGTATTTTACCTGAACTTGGTTTGATACATGTATATAACAAAATTGACTTAATCTAAAGCTCACGGACACTTTTTCACTCGTTTATCACTACTTAGCAACACAGTCATTGCACATATTGTATTGCCGTGTGCAAGACTCCTGAAATCACTTCTTGCACATAACGAATTCAATCCAGTACATTTTTTTGTCATCATTCTTTTTAGGCAGCTTTTAAGGATACGGTAAGGAATCCCGTATGCTTGCGATGCTCTAAAACAGTTCGTACCCTCTGTTATAACATGCCCCATCGCAAGCTGAAGACTCTCCTCAATCTACGGACCTATATCAGAGGATCTTACGTAATATTTATACATTTCCTGCAATAAAACAAAACTCTTGCAACAAATTCCCTTCTTACGCCGAAAAAAAGTGATCGTCTTCCCCAAGTATCGGAGTAAGATGCCTAGTGCTGTGATGAAACCTAATATGGCGGAACAAGGTCGTTGGTTGTTAACAATACAAACTTTAGAACCTTTACTACAATATCCATTATAAAGGTTTGACAGTTATTACGAATTCAAGGATGTATTAAAATTTTAACATACTTTTGCAATTAATTTATAGCAGAAAAATGAGCTGTTTTCTTGCTTTTCTTCTTCTCACAACAAGAACACGTGGCAAAATGAGTTAGCTTCCACTCTACAGACATTCAACTGTCTCAGTGATTATGAAGACATGCGCGTGGCGTTCTCTCTTGGAAGAATGTGAAACTACAAAGAAATATGCATCTTCCCCCGATAGTCATCTCCCCCCGAATCACTCTACGTATAGTACAATGTATTTATCTGTGGAAATACACATGAAAAATGGAATGTACTTGAACGAAAAGAGTATAGCATTTTGAAATTACACTTTTATGCGCCATGTAGCATGTTGTTCATAGAAATCGTTCCACACAAGGGAGTAAGTAGGCCTACACGTACGTTTTTTAACATCAGGATTAAAACATAGTGAACAGACTGTACAGATTACCCTCAGTGCGAGTGCCTCCGCTCGTACAAACACACTGAGGCAACATATGTCAGAAACTGACCTATAATACCTAGCGATCGTAAGAAAACTGTCTGAACCGGGCGGAGGTAAACTACACCCACCTTTCATGTGTATTTTTCCCATACCTTTGCTATACGCTTGTGATATGTAATCTGCACACACAACAAAACCTAGGTGTTAGAGGTCGTATGTAAACTACACACTACTGACTCGGGTTACATTTTTTAATAAATTACATGTAAATCGAACGCAATGCCAACCAATGTTACGAGCGACAAGCACAATTGACTTACGTAGTTTTTAATGGAAGAAGAGGGGTATTGTATAACGAATATAAATACTTTATGCAGTGTGGATACTATTTTCATGGATGGGACATTCACATTTCGTACTAACAATTTTACACAACTCTTAACCATCTATGGAGAACAAAATAGGCATTACATACAACTAACATATTGTCTGTTTTCCGAAGAAAGCTTATACTTATGTTCAACTATTACGATCGATTTCTGACATATGCTATCATCTAAATTTACGACTGAATCCAAACACTGTAATTGTGGATTTCGAATGTGTCATCCGTGCTGCAATAAATGCTATATGGGGTGATGCCAATGTCATTGGATGTAGATTCGGCCTAAGGCAGATTAATAAATATGGTTTGATAAAGGAATATAAAAGTGATTCTGAAATCGGCAGATGGTTAAAACTTGTATTCGGGGTACCGCTCTTAGATTCACATGTGGTTGGCGACTGTTTTGTATCTGATCTAGTGGTTATTAAGCCACAAGATGAAAAACTAAATATGTTTTGTGACTATTTAGTAGACAGCTATGTAGACGATGACGCTACCTTTCCTCTTCCAATCTGGGCAGCTCAAACAGAAAGCTTGCAGCGTGGAACTAATATCTATGAGACTTTTCTTAAAAGATTCAACAAGACATTTTACTCTGCTCATCCTGATATTTATACTTTCACAAATAAGTCAATTGAATTTCAAATAGACAAATAGACTACGTAAAAATTCAGGAGATATCTACCTACTGCAGCAAAAGTTAAAAATAAGGGCTTCTTAAGGAGGAAAGATACTCTGGAGAGAAGTATAAAATATTTTCATGAGGGGCATATACCCCGATTGGAATTCATTAAGCGAGCAAAATACCACCTACCAATATAAATTATTGGTTAATATGTTAATATTGTAATAGTGAGTATATTAAAAGTAAATACATGCCAATATAATATGTATTTTTGTGTGCAATTTACATCCTGTATTTATTACTTAGGTTGTTTAAGTGTGCAGATTACATATCCAAAATCGATGTGTGCATATTACATGTGTGTAAATTACCTTCTTTTAGGTCATATATCTGAAAAGTGTGTGCAGTTTACCGCCCCCAGCTGAACCATCTCTGTAGTACAATCTTGCGATGGTGATTAATATTTGCGGACGAGAGCTATTTTATGCCTGCTGCGCGCGCGCGGAGCTCTTTTACCTGTAAACATTGCTAAAGGATGTACAGATCTTAGAACACAGAGCATCATGACGGAACGGAAGCGCTTAAAGCTTTCAACGAAGAGTGAAAAATACAATATTTATGCTTCGAACATGGTGATGAAGTCCAGTGTTTGTTGTGTAAAAAAAATATCATTTGCAAAAAAGCAACATAAAATGGCATTATGAGACGCAACATGAAAGAATATAGGCATTATTCAGGAGAAGAGATAAATAAATTCATTTCAGAATTGACATCGAAGGTAAATTAATTTACATTTGGGTCAGCAGATAGTATCTAGATTCCTTTTATTCCTTTATTTTAAATGTATTATTGATGTTTTATTTGTTGCTTGTTTCTGGATATTTACTTTTATTAGACTATGTGTTTCTTTAATTTAGAAATAATATTTTATCTTTGATTGCACTTTAACTTATACTATTACTAAACTCAAAATGCTAATTCACTTTTATTCCAATAACTATTTTCAGGATTTTTATCAAATATGAACTAAACATTTTGAAAACTTTGATGCAAGGAGCTTTTTTAATAACGTCAATATAAAATATACTTAAACATATAATTTCAAAAATATTAGACCTAATTGCACAAAATTTTGTACAGATGATATTATTATAGATCTGTTTATATAGTTTAAATTTCACAAATTTTGGCCGAAATTGTGGAAGTTTTAAAAGTCATACATATCCTCTTAAATGACTGACCCCAAAAATTACGATGGCTCTCAATATCTTAATTTAATCAATTTGTTTTTTTTTTGTGTTACGTGCATCTCACAAATCACTCTAAGAAAACTCATTACATAATCACGAGTGGAGTGTAAGGACTACATTTTTACAATCACACATCAATATACTCTATTTCAATCAATATTGCCATTATTATTTTTTCAACAAATACTCAAAAGTACTTAGAGATCACACACGTCGAGCAGATAGACCCTATTAGTTTCTCCTAACCAATGAAGTGAAGTATTTACATAATAAATAATTGCTTTCAACAATAAAATGGTTTACATACAATTAACTTTTCCTATTTCTCTTTTTGTCCCTAAAAACCCTTCCCTTTGGGATTTGTTTATATATGTACATGTATATTAAATAACTGAGTAATTAACCCTATTACATAGCCAGAAATTTAGTAAGGCAAGTTATTGTAATAATTGCTGCCTTTACTCGCTGCATGTGCATGTACATCCCTGTTGTCTACGTTACAGTGAATGCGCTATGTGCTCGTGATCAAGGTCGAGCTCTTCTACCATGAGTGGGAACTAATATCGTCTCATCCCTGCTGTAGTATCTCCCGAGGGTAAAAATTTAAAAATTCATTTGTAGGAATTTCATTAGTCTCACTCTGCCTCCAAGGAGACCCTACACCCAAATGGACCAACTTTGATCTCAATGCTGTTGGATTTCCGTCAGTTATCTCTGTGAATAGAAATGGAAACTCCTCTGTGAAAGTCTCAAATATTATGAAGCTAATACATTTTAATTTCTTATTTTGCAGTACAAAGGAAAAGCAGTAAGAGAGACATGGAAGTTCATCAACTGGGCGCTGGAACCCGTGGATGTTTTCAAAACGTACGGCGTAGATGAATATATGTCGGCCCTGGGACTTCTGGTGGTTCCGGAATTTCGAGGCCAGGGACTCAGTGTCGAACTCCTGAAGGCGAGATTCCCCCTGGCAAAGGCTGTCGGTTTGAAGGCTACAATGACATTCTTCTCTCCGGCAGCGGCTCAAGCTGCATCACTGAAAGCCGGGATGGAGCTGCTGCACGAGGTGTTATATGAAGACTACAAGAAAGACGGCGAAGTTGTGTTCCCTAACATGAAGAATAAGGCATTCCGAGTCATGGGTGCAAGAATAACTTAGGATGTGCAATGCTATGGACTACTATGCGAAAATATCCACGTTGTTCTTCTGTTTCTTCTCGTAATCTTCGTTTCATTCCACTTTTCCTTTTTATTAACCACTTCATTTCAGTTTCTCCTTGGTCTGCTGTCCTCACTTTTTGTACATACTCTTCTCATTTCTAAAAATATTTCTCTATCACTTCTCTTCTTTCTCTTTTGGTATTCCTTTGTCTTAATTTTCTTTTCTCTTATTTCCGCGGCTCCTGCTTCTGTTCTTCTTCGTCTGAGTCATTCTATACTTTCTCAATTTCTCTACTTTTGTTCCTTCTTCCTTTCTTCTCTCATTCCTCTTTCTTCTCTTTTTCTCTCGTCTTATTCACTTTTCGTCCTATTAAATTTGTTAGTTTGGTCATTCATCAAGTTATTCATTTGTAATATTACCTTTGTTTTCATTTTCCGTTTCTTTTTTTAACTTCTCGTTCATTCTTTACATCTCAAATTATTTCTATTTTGTTTTTCTTCTAATTCTTTTTCAAATTTCAATTGCTTTCTCGTACTTATACTCTGCAACTTCTTTCATTTTCACAATTTCTCCTCAGTCCTTTTTCTTCTTACATTCTTGCATTCTCATACTTTTTCTTTATCCTTCTCAAAATTAATATTTTTTATGCTCGACCATGCCGAAATGTAGTAATTATACACCTGGTAGCAGCCCTTTAATGATCCTCATTAAAGTACACCTATTCATTAAAGTTCAGGTGTTCCACCAATCAGAAAACACCATTGTAGCAATATGAAAGCGCAAGTATCGATTATTCTCGGATATGCAATCGAAAGACAACTAGCGAAACGTCACGGAGGCTGGGAATCCAATACTGTCGCAGAAGGTTATGTTCTGTTACTATAATAATTAGCGTAAATTGTAAATAATATTCAAATAAATTCAATTTGTCATCTCGTTTTTCAATTCTAAATCAATTTCCAGGTTATATCAAAATTAGTTCATGTTATTCTCTACATTACATCAAGGTCAATGACATTATTGTTCCTCGGAAAAAATCAATACTTTCGCGTCTGCGCACATCTCACAATTTACGAGCTATGCACAAGGTCACTTCCGATCTTCAGTCAGATACAAATAAAATGAATACGTCTTCTGAATAATTTCAAGTTAGAAATATGGTCGAGCATAAAAAGTCGTATGAAAGTTGTCTATAATGGTAATTAAGACGCTCGTATGAAAATTATGAAACGAGCGCAAGCTCGTTTCATAAACAAACATACTCGCGTCTTAATTACTATCATTATAGGCTCGTTGCATAATGTACTATTTTCGCCTCCTCTTTGAATTGTACTTGGTCCGTACTGTGTTGTTAGTATTATTTTGATCGAGTCCGATATTCCTGAGTTCAGAACTCGCCAAGAATAATAACAATCCTTATCATATTCCATGCATGAAAAAAAGCAGGAAAGTCTGTGCCTTATGTTTACGGCACATAAAAGAATCTTCATTGCTTCAGACAAAATATACCACCTATTTAGCCTCCACGTTAAAATTTCAAAGCTGCTTCTCTCCTTCCGTCACTTCAACATATATCCCCCGTACCTTCAGTCATTACTAACACCATCACCATCATGCTACCAGTTCAACTAACACCGGCTGTCACGAAGTTTGATTTAGCGGGCAATTACGCTTAAGTATTTCACACTTTAACACTACGAAATTACACATAAGCATATCGTCGTTGTTTCTGCAATAACTCCTATGTGACATATTTATCGATTTTCAGATTTTTGCTCTATTAAATAACTTAAATGGTGACACAGCAAATAATAAAATCTCCTATATGTAATTGTATTTCTTTCTTTCGAAAATTTAAGAATTCCCAGTCTCCTATGTACTGCTGCCATAGAATGAATAAATGTGTTTTTCTTCCTACTGAACAATTTTGTATTTTGCACATAGGAGTTATTGCAGGAACAACGACGATATATTCAAAGGGAAAAGCACTTCCCACAAAACCGAGTAGTGTAAGAGAAAGGCCCAGATAGTACGAATTGCAATTATTTGTAAATATGTTACCATAGATTTAATAATTTGAATTTGTCACAGTATTGTCTTTGTAGACACAATTAAATAAATTACTGCAAAGTTTTAAAAAAGTGTACTATGTGTTTTTGTTCAGAAATAAATTAAATAAAACTTCATGTAAACGTGAAGGTGAAGTTACCCGTATTACGGTCTATGACGTCTCACAGGGTAGCGCTAGATTGCTTCTACTGTTGCAAATAATTGACAATGGTAACACTAGGGATGTCAGTCCTAGGAGCGGCTTTAGGGGTAGTGCCCTCGTGCCTTGGCACTGCCTAAATGAAGTATAATTAAACCTTATTATTAACTAACATTCAGACTGCTATAAGATCACAAATATTATAACAAATATGGATTTATCATGGAGTGAAACCAGCAGAACATCGATTTGAACTACCGCGCCGCGCCGTGTCAGATTAACAATGCCGTTCGCCCGCTCATGCGCTGTTGTATAGCTGTACACTGTACATATCTTTGTCATTCGAGCCAGTTGCTAACTACCTCTGTATGGGCATGCGCAGAAGTGTTTTGTAATCCATTCGATGGAGCTTCAGGTGGTGCAAAGGGCAAGGGGAAAGGTCTTATCCGTGCCATTCAGTTCATAACTCGATTCGAGGTGGCAGCACTAAATAACGAATATTAAATTTGTTCCACACATTTTCACACAAAAGAAAAAATTAAGATCATGGGATGATGAAATTAAGGAGATCACAAAAAGTAAAAACAGAGCTTATAGAAAATACCTTCAAACAAAATCCGTCAATGATGAAATAGATTATAAATATAAAAAGGGCAATCGCTAACAGAGAAATTAGAAAACGACACAGGCAATCATGGAAAGAGTTTATATGTTTTTTAGAAGCTGACATTTATAAAATGAAACCCAATACATATAAAATTTTAAAATACATGAACAAAGACATAAAGGAATCCGCCAAGATAAACCCTCGCCCCAAAATAGAAATATTCCTAGATTTTTACAAAAACTTCTGGGACACAAAAAACTTAGATGAACAATGCATTACAAAAGAAGAACTGTAAGAAGCATTAAAGAAGACGAAAAACAGTAAATCACCTGAGAAGATAACCTAAATTCAGAATTGTATAAATATGCAGGAGATCTATTTCAAGAAAGATTACTAAGATTTCTAAACAGAATATATCTGACTGCTACTTTACCGGAAGAATGGAAAAATAGTGTAATTATTCCCATATATAAAGCAGGAAATAAACAAAATGTTGAAAACTATAGAGGGATTAGTATCCTCAACACATGTTATAAGATATTTAGTAGGATTGTAAATGAAAAATAAAAAAAAAATGCTGAAACTTTTCTTCTGAAGTGTCAAAATGGCTTTAGAAAAGGAAGATTATGTGTAGATCTATTTTTTATAGAACTTTATTGCCGATGGCATAATGTATGCATAGACATGGTCGAATATATACAACTACAATTTAATTTAAAATAAGTCAAATATAAAAAAAATATTCATTACGAGGATCCATGCGTGCATCCTCAAGACTGTAGGGACACAATTTTATTAATTTCGTTTTTATATAATTCCTAATTTGAGAGAATTTTTTGTATATTTGATGTCAACAGGCAAACTGTTGTATATTTTGATATCAAAGACCATATATGTTCATATATGCTTGTAAGATTGTGAGCTGGAATAGTTAAACTATTTTTGTTACGAGTATCGTAGGTATGGAAATCACAATTTTGGTGAAAATCGGACAGATTTTTATAAATTAGTAGTAAAACATTAAAAATGTATAAACCATAAACAGTAAGAATATTATATTGTAAAAAATGTTCCCTACAAGAGGTCCTACTGTCAACACCCGCTATGCATCTGGCAATACGCTTTTGAGCAATAAATATATCATTCAGCATGGTTCCAGATCTCCAAAAACAAATACCATAAGAAAGTCTTGACTCGACGTGTGCGAAATAATAAGACATTAATACATTGTGATTTATTATCGTCCTCAAAATTCTGATTTGATAGCAAATGCTATTGAGTTTAGAAATTAAACTTGTGCAATGGGGTGTCCAAGATAAACAATCATCAAATGTAACGCCCAAGAATTTAGTAGTTTCCCATTTACATAAGTATTGATCTTGAATAGAAATATTAATGTCCTTCAAATTTCTCTTTTGAGAATTTTGAAAGTGAATACAGTGTGTTTCAAAAATACGGGGCATAATTTCAGGTATGTATTTCCCACATGTAGACAATCAAAATAGTTCATTACAACATGTGTCCGGAAATGCTTCATTTCCGAGTTATGGCCTTCACAACATTGAAATTCACCGGAACGTTCTTCTTTCTGCAGGTCGTTGTCATTACAGAAGATGTTCAAAATGTCCACCTCCTGCTTGAATACAGACCTCACATCGATGTCTCATTGACCTGCGAACACGATACCAAAATCCAGAGTATTGCGTATGTCCTCAGAACATGCCACAATTCGATTCCGAAGGGATTCCAAATCAGACACCGGAGACGAATAAACCAATGATTTTAAATGGCCCCACAAGTAGAAATCGAGAGGGTTCAGATTAGGTGAGCGTGGAGGCCAAGCAATTGGGCCACCTCTACCTATCCATCGATCAGGAAACCTTCGATCCAAGTCCCGGCGAGCCGTACGACTGAAGTGTGCAGGAGCGCCATCATGCAAGAAGTGAATGTGTTGACGATTGATCAGTGGAGTGTCTTCTAAAACATGAGGTATGGTGTTTTCCGGGAAGTTTGTGTACGCTTGCCCCTTAAGTCTGTTTACAAGTATATGGGGTCCAACTAATCGATCACCTATGATACCGGCCCACATGTATTCAAGCAGGAGGTGGACATTTTGAACATCTTCTGTAATGACAACGACCTGCGGAAAGAAAAACTTTCCGGTGAATTTCAATGTTGTGAAGGCCATAACTCGGAAATAAAGCATTTCCGGACACATGTTGTAATGAACTATTTTGATTGTCCTAATGTGGGAAATACATACCTGAAATTATGCCCCGTATTTTTTAAACACCCTGTATATCCGATCTTATTAACCCTAGATGGACCAAGGGAGGGTCAATTTATGTCCACACTTTTTTAGAACTATTGCTGTTGTAGTATAGAACATGTTCAGACCATGGTGTTCTCATTTTGTGTCAGAAATAGTATAAAGTTAATGAATCAATAAAGAAAATCAAGTTTTTTTGGTTGAAAACCGAATTATATGGACCAAATTTCGAAGTGGTCACAAAATAACCCTCCCTTGGTCCAACTCGTAACAATTTTTTTTTATTCGAAATTATAAATATATGTTACAACAAAAAAAGTAAATCCATGCCACTACAGCCCATGAAGAGCAAAGACCGACCAGCTGGCTGCTAGCCTCACGTCCACATGCCGAAGCAGAGGTGGACGATCATCCAACCAGAACGGAGGTATCTTGTGGTTAGCACGATGATCCCCTCAGCCGTTATAGCTGGTTTGAGGAACCGGTTTTTCGCTACTTATCGTAGCTCCCCAAGAGCATCACGATGCTAGGTAGGCACTGGTCCATACACTGACCGAAATTTGATGAAGAAATTTCTTCTTCCATGAGAACTCGAAGTAGCGCGCATTCTGTAATGCGAGTCCTAGGCAGGAAGCCTTAGACCACGACGCCACGCCGCGGGACTATGTTACGATAATGAACTTATTATTCGCAACTCCAAACATATGTTGCAACAATGGACTTATTTGGAAACCAACATTATACTACGAGGCGCATCCATAAAGTAACATTTCCACTCGTCCCACAGCTAGCAAACCATATGTTGCAGGAAGCGACTGCGTGTACGTGATAGAGTAATGTCCTGGCATGGCGCATGAGCTAGCGGAACTTCCCGAGTGCTCTCAGTAGCTTCGTTTCATTGGTTGAAGATGGACGCTCCTATTCCAGCTCCCGCTGTGTGTGAAGTGCGATCAGTGATAAGGTTTTGAATGCACAGGGCATAGCGCCGATTGAAATTTATCGTCATCTGTGCCAGGTCATGACCAAGCAGATGGTGCATCGCTGCTGTAGACAATTTTCAGCAGGTCGCCAAAATGTGCAGGACGAGGAGCGTAGTGGGAGGCCAACCATCATTACAGACGACCTTGTGGAGCAACGCACCATCTGCTTGCTCATGATCTTGGGCCCATAGACCTGGCACAGCTGACGATCAATTTCAATCGGCGCTATGCCCTGTGCATTCAAATCTTTATCACTGATCGCACTTCACACGCGGCGGGAGCTGGAATAGGAGCGTCCATCTTCAACCAATGAAACGAAGCTACTGAGAGCACTCGGGAAGTTCCGCTAGAGCATGCGCCATGCCAGGACAGTACTCCATCACGTACACGCAGTCGCTTCGCGCAACATAATGTTTGCTAGCTGTGGGACGAGTGGGAAAGTTATTTTATGGACGCGCCTCGTACATTGTTGGAATTGCTGTATGGATTGAAAACTCATTTTATAAACAGTGTTATTCTGTCTCTGACCGTGGTCTGATTCAGAAATATGAGCAGATAATTATATAATATGGAAAGTGAAACGGAAGCAGTTTTAGAACATTCCGAGGAAGAAAGTTATGATATTGTTGATGAGTGTCTTAGTGAAAATGAAGATGAATTTCAACAAATTGAAGACCTGGACTGCGATTATGATAATGGTGCTAATGATGGGTTTACTGATGAAGTTGCGTCTAAAATTGTGCAACACACAAACGAGGAAGCAAAATGTCCACCTCCTGTTCGACAAGGTTGTCCACTATCACAAACTTTATTTAATATTCATATAAATGAAATTATTTTAAAACGGAACCAAATCTACACATCAGGAATCAAAATAACCAGTGCTTAACATTAAACCTTACTCTATGCCGATGATCAAGTCATAATTTCCAATTCAGAGGATAATTTACGAAGAGGATTATATACATTAAATAAAATATTAAAAGATTTTGGGATGGAAATTTCAGCACAAAAGTCAAAAGTAATGACATTTTTAGGAGTAAGATAATACACAATAACCAATGCCTCGAACAAGTACAAAATTTCAATTATCTGGGTTTTGAAATATCTTATCAAAATGAAAAAAAATGTGAGCAAGAAAATTACCAAATTTACACAAATTCTAGGAATAATAAACAATACATTAAAAGCTAAATTAATACAAAAATCTACAAGAATAAAAATATATAATACACTAGCATTACCCTCCCTTTTATACGGAAGCGAGATTTGGAAATTAAAGAAAAAATACATGAACAGAATCAAAGCAACGGAAATGAAATTTTTCAGGAAGACAGCAGGATATACTCTTTTAGACCGAAAAAGGAATGAAGAAATTTTAGAACAATTAGAAGCAGAGTCAGTAGAAGAAAAAATCAACAGATACAAATTAAATTGGCTAGATCATGTAAGAGGAATGTAAAATTCAAGAATGCCAAAAATTATGATGCAGTATAAACCCAGAGGACATCGTCGACCAGGAAGACCTTTTAGAAGACTGCTAGATGGGGCCGAAAGAGGTCTACAGAGGCCTAATTCGTGAAGGATGATGATGAAATTTCTTATTGAAAAGAGCGTGAGCGTAGCAAAAACAGTGCGATATATGGCTCATATAATATTATGCATGTAGTTGTGCTGTGTTGATGAGAAACAGTAAATTATGAATAAAATAAATATTCCATTATAAAATACACTTTCATCATCATGTGAAGACAAACAGAAAGGAAATACATATGGAAAGATTAACTCTAGATTTGAACATAAATATCTAAATAAAAGGCACTAAAATGTTTATGCAGAAAAAAAAAAACAAATAGATTTTTTGATGTGATATTAAAAATTCTTTCTTCTGTTTTCGTGTTCTTTTTGAATGCATCTGGCATTGGTTTAAGAAAGGTTTGATGGATTTAGTTCACTTGTGGTAACAAGATATCGTAAAAAGGCTATAGAATCCTGAAAATCGGTGTAAGAAGATGTTCTAGGACATTGTAAAATCTGATTATAATAATGATGATGATGATGATAATAATAATAATAATCATCATCATCATCATCGTTCTTGCAGGTATTAGGCCTAGTGGCCTGTTACGGTCTCCGTCCATCTTTTCAGGCGGCGTCCCAAAGATCGTTTTCCATGTGGTATATAGCGGTGAATTTGTCTTGGGAGTCTGGAACGGTCCGTTCTATTGACATGGTTAAGCTATTTTTGTCTATAGTGATTGAGATGTTCATAAACAGGTGTAATTTTCAATTCTTTTGTAATTAGTTCATTCCTTTTGTAAGCTGTAGACGGTTTTCGTAGCTTCTTCGTAATGACGTAATCAATAAAAGCCAAGTGAGTTTCTTTATTAAATTCCCTATGTTTTTCGATCAAAATCTTAAAAGTAAAATATCCATCTGCGCAAGATCTGCCTTTTCGAAAACCGTTTTGCTCTTCAAATAATAATAATAATAATAATAATAATAATAATAATAATAATAATAATAATAATAATAATGTACAGTATATTATTATTGGACTGATCTGAAATCGAAATCCGGAGGGTACGAAAGGAAACACTAATACTGGAAACAAGTTTTGCTGAGAATACAAGTTATAACTTTCTCCTGCAGGGCGCGAGTTTACATACATCACTTGAGCGCTGCAGTATTCAATTGTGTTGCTATCATCTGGCTGAGTGGCGCGCGCTATTCTGAGTTTAGTGTGATGAGCGATTTGATTTGTTCCCCTTGATTGCCCCTCGCGATGTATGTGCTACACCGTCCTATCTTTCCCATTTCTAATTCCCTGCAGCAGACAGGAAAATTTAACCAGACGTAAATAAAACACTTTTTGTTGACTATTTTTCCTTGTTTCTTTAATTAAGCGTGTAGAAAAGAATAATGTTTACTTTAATTACTACCTGGATTCTTTAAATTAAATGAATACATTAGCACTACAAATTCTATATAACGACTCTAGAAATATAAAGCACCTGTTTAAACATTCCAATTTTTCAGTGGTTGTGCATAGAATATATACAGGGACATAATTTTATTTTTACTTCAATTTTTATTGTACCTGAGTTTTTTAATATACTTCACTCCCACCTCTTCTACTAATGAAGTTCAACCGTCCTCCACACAGATCGGAGACCGCATATAAGTCATAGTAGCCTTACGGTCATAGTAAACAGTACGTTCCAAAAATATGTTCGCGTTTTCCAGAGACGAAAGAGGTTTCAATATTGAATCATTTTCGCACAGGTACTGTCGTCCATTTGCTTACGTCGTATCCCGGTTTCCCTCACCAGCTTTTATACGCCAGCTAGTGGCTGGGCTGTCTTAGCTCTTTTCTGAAAACATTAATTTCTGTTAGGAATTGGACGTCTACGTAATATTATACGACTGTTTAATATAACTTAAGTAAAAGGGTCTCGTTAAGCAATTAACTGTCACGTGATTTCCTCCCTTTCTACGACCCTACGACATAGGACGGACAGTAGATAGCATGTCTGAGTAATTTTATCTTTTCGGATCGGGCAGAAGTGAAGATTGAATTTACAGTACGTAAGGTTCTCTTTTATAGAGTAGGTACAGAATTATTTCAACATGGGTTACTAGTATGAAGGACGAAACTGGTAATCGGAATTTCGTACAATAGTCTATAGTGCAATAATATGCACATTAGAACGGAAGCCTGTATCGAAATGAACGGCCACCATTTTCAAAAATGTGTTTAAATATCCATATTATGATTATTTTTCAATTTACCTTCATTCTCTATACTGTACACTAATGTGCTGTAGACAGTATAATATACACAGCATAATGAATACGTCCACGTTCGTGAGTAAAAACACTCATTGTTAATACTGTACTGTATTTTGATTAAAAAAAAACCTAATGAAAATGATCAAACTCAAAAGCGCGATATTTCCTAGTTTACGTAAATGAATGAACTATTTTTCTTCCCTCCTTTACCCAGTAAAGTGATTTGTTTGTACATTACGCCAGTATCATCGAACTCCATTCGTGGAAGGGGGTAGCAAACGGCGTCGATCCAGAGATATAGCCAGGTTAGTATTAAAAATGTTAGTAAAAATAAAATGATGTCCCTGTATATGTTACGTACCGGTATAGGCTATTATTTATATACCATCCACAGAATAAAAATAGTTTCTAACTTAAATTCTACATACAAGCACACATCCTACTCCAGGAACGAAACAGAATATTTTCTTCTTCCGTTGGTGTTATGAATTTCTTTATCTGTGCATGCATATGGACGAAAGAACGAACGAAATGCATGGAATGTATTTAAGAAGTATACAGGGTGTTTCCGAGATGGTGTTACAAATGTTCAGGAATGATGGCGAAGGTCACATGTATCAATTTGAGATAAGGAACCCTGGTCCGGAAATGACCGACGCGAAAGTTACAAGCAAAAAATTCTGGGGAAATGAAATAATTTTATTCCTCTGTATACCTTATTTATTTGTATTTATCTGTACAGCTTACAAATATTGTATTCACCTGACGTTGTTTACGTTGTCTATCTACAGTATTCCATTCAGTGCGCTGTCTGACAGGTGGGGACAGGAAACTACACTAAAGCAATGCAGATAGCGTAATGAGTAACGGACATGGTCGGTCTATCGCGAATCCTAGACTTCAACTCGCCGGATACCATCTGTCAACAATTTCATCGACTTTAAATAACTTAGTATTTGACAATAAATCTATACTAATAATAAATCTGTAGCCACAATTTTTCTCGTAATTTTCGATTTTCCGAAAATAATTGGTGTTAACATGTATAATTAACCATCCTGAAACCGAATATCGCTCTTTTGAAATTTTTGTTTGTATGTCTGTCTGTCTGTCTGGATGTTTGTTACCTTTTCACGCGATAATGGCTGAACCGATTTATATGAAAATAGGAATATAAATTAAGTTCGTTGTAACTTAGATTTTAGGCTATATAGCATTCAAAATACTTTATTTAAAAGGGGGGTTATAAGGGGGCCTGAATTAAATAAATCGAAATATCTCGCTTATTATTGATTTTCATGAAAAATATTACATAACAAACGTTTCCTTAAAAATAATTTCCGATAAGTTTTATTCTATACAAAATTTTGATATCACTGATATTTAATGAGATAAATGAATTTTAAAATTATAATAACAACGCCATCTAAGGCGCTGTACTGAAATAAAAACAAATGACTTCGTCTATAAGGGGCCTTGGACAACAACAATCGAAAGCTATTAAACATAGCCTAAGAGAATGTTTCTGTGTTTGTATGAAGTAATATCGGAAGCTAATTAATTGTTTAACTATTATTTCACCATTGGAAAATGTAGTTTCTCTAGATGGACATAACTCTACAATGTTATTCTGAAACATATAGCAAGTAATATAAAGTATACACATTAAAACTAAATGATATGTCAATCTTCATTAAACTATGGTTGCATGTAGTAACAATTAAGAAACATGTTAAAGAAATTATTGTCATTGCACCAAATAATTTCTCTCTGGAACAAAATGACCGCATTTTAATTATTTAAATACAATTTAAATTAAGTAACATATTAAACGATTTATCCTTCTATCAAACACGAATGTTCCCTGGATCAAACGTCCTATTTTAATTATGTAATTACTTTATATTTATTTCTAACAGGTGCAGCGGAGCGCACGGGTACGGCTAGTAATAAATAAAAAAGCATTCGTATGTAAATATTCAACACAAGACCCAAACCTTTACGTCTCCTCTGAAAGAAGCCACGCGAGGGATTTTTCACTGCTCAAAGTCTATCACCTTATCCCGGGTCTGAACTCGCGAACATCAGACCCAGTGGCCAGCGTAGTACCGCAAGACCACACAACTATTATACAGAAGTGCTGTAAGGACCTGACTTCGAACAAAACAATGGATTGCGAATGATGCCGGGCTCGCAGGCAATTAGCAGGACACGTGAGGAGGTGAGGGAACACTTCATCATGTATAAATCTGAGAGCTCGGTTAGCCGCTATTTCAGAAGCGTGAAGCTAGAATGTGTTAGCGCATTCGAATTAATCACGACCAACTTAAGGATCATGAGCAATTAATCAAGCTGCAATTAGCCAGCCCTTCTCCTTATAGCCCTCGTACAGTCAGGTTGGCGAGAAAACGACTACAAGGCTGGCAGATTCCAGTGCGAACTCTGATCCAGAAGTAGCTGAGCCCGTCAGCTGACTGCTTCTTACGAAAATGCATTATGACTCCTAGCACATACTCTGGGATATATGGCGCTTTAAGTGGATGTGGACCAGACTTTCATTCTGATTGCCAATTTTGCCTTTAATTGTCATTAATTTTTCTTCTTACAACCACATTACCCCCCCTTATACAGAATGTCCAGGCTAAAGGTATACAGCGTATAAAGGCTCGTCTCCACTATTAAACATTTAACAACATCATGTTAAATGTTAAATTGTTTACCGCTAACATCCCAACATGTTTATTGAACATGTTAATGCTAATTTCATTTAACACTTTGTCCACAATGTTAAACATGTGTTCGTTTCCTTTGTAATGTCCGCTACTACGATCACATTTCGCCTTCCTTCGATAAATTATTGTGGCTCAGGTTAAATGAGAGGAGAAAGTTACATTCCCTTTCCCTCTTATACCGAATTTTGCACACCTCTACTCCCTCTTACTTATCTGTCAGATTCTACAGTCTTTCTCGGTATCATAACTTAAATACTCGGTCACAGCATGATAACACGCTAGAAATACCAGTGCACACATCATCTCTTTATTCTTGATCTTTCACTGTTGCTACTTCTCGTCACTGGAATTCTCTGCCACCTGAAGTCAAGGGCTGCCGAACTTAAATTTCCTTTAAATGTAAATTTGAAAAATATCTTATGATGAGTTGCCAGACCTAACGCGTTGCAAATATTTAATGGAATGTGTTCCACTGTATTTATTTTTATTTATTTTTTTGTTTCTTATGTTTATTGTGTAATCATGTAAATCGTGTTTATTTATCACTTAACGCCAATATGTATCCCACTGTATTGTTTTTTATTATTAATCTATTTTTTGTGTACATTTTATTCAATTGTCGGTTTCTGGTTTAATTATGTAAATCCTACTTAATTGTAATCTAATACTAATATGTATACTAATGTGTTTATTTTTATTTTTACTGTGTACATTTTTTTATTGAATTATCGGCTTCTGTTTTTATGTGA
Source organism: Periplaneta americana (assembly GCF_040183065.1). NCBI lineage: Eukaryota > Metazoa > Arthropoda > Insecta > Blattodea > Blattidae > Periplaneta > Periplaneta americana. Next base: position 126,190,860 of record NC_091132.1, on the reverse strand, counting down.
TTCGTATTTGATTCTAACAACATTAATATGTATTTCACTATGTTTATTTTTATTTTATGAGGTAAATTTTATGTAACTACCTCTTTTGATCTCATTATGTACCTAAATTGTATTAGTATGTAATTACTTAATTGCGATCCAGTTTTATGTTCAACTATGTAAGCAAGTTTTAATCCTGGTTGAGTGTAAGAGAAGGCTTTACGGCCTTAACTCTGCCAGGTTAAATAAATCCATTATTATTATTATTATTATTATTATTATTATTATTATTATTAGTATTATTATTGTTATGTTAAACTTGACTTTCTTTACGTAGTCCGCCATAAACAGTCTATGAGATTATAATATAGGTAGTGTTTTATTTTCAAACCTCGGACAATGGACTCAGATGATGATATGACTTTTGTAATAGCCTCTATTGCTTGTTACAAGGCTTTGGAAAGGAAGAAAATGAGAATGTGGATGCGGCAATATCTTAGTAAAAGACACTATGCAGGATACATTCTAAACGAACTTAAAGTTGAATGCAGTATCGATTTGGATTTAAAAACTTGCTGAGCATGTCAGAACACGATTTTAATATAGTCTGCAAAAATACTTCCTGTTACATCAAAGAAATACACACTTTAAGAGCAGTCATTTCATCTCAATTAAAAAAATTACAGCGCAATTGATTATCATAAGACCTACGACATGATAGATGTTAAAGGAGTGGGTAATATCGTATAATTATTCTTTCCGAAGTTTCACGAACGTTAACATACATCACCAAATACGACCATTACTGACGTCAACATAGCATTAACGTTTAGCGTACCATGAGAGTGCGAAAACTCTCTATTGTATTCTCGAGAACAGTTAAAAAATAATTCCAGTTCTCTAAAACAGTCGGCCTTCTTAGTTTTGCCCGTGTACTCTTTTGCAGACACATCACACAAACAAGGCCTTTCCATCAGTGCATTAATTTTATTCTAATGTATTTTCTTTCGTCCACTCCATTACTTCGAACAACTTACAGCCAACACCAAGGACCAGTGACAGTATAAAAATGATCAAGATACGCGCCACAAAATCGGAACTTATAGTTGTTGCTATGGAAACTGTACGAACTTTGCCGAACTGTACCGATGCTGCACGGGCAAATGAATTGACTTGACATATTTTCCATTTCTGCTGGAAAACACGCCAACATGTTAAAAGTGTTAAATTCAACATACTTCGTTGTCAATTGAGACTTGAAATGCTCATATACATGTTCTTAAATGTTTAATAGTGGAGACGCGCCTTAATGCGATAATATTGTACGTTGTAATTTTGTAACGTAAAGCGTAATCAAATCCATACAAAATCTCTGCGAAATTTGTTCTCTCTCAGATGTATTATTTGTTGCAATAACTGCCAATGCCGGGTTTACGCCTAGGCAACCTAGGCAGCTGCCTAGAGCGGCAATTTCCAGGAGGGCGGCATTTTCTCTCTTTTTTTTTTCTCTTTTTTTTTTTAACAGTGATATTTATTTTTAAAACACTTGTTGGTAAATCATTTCTGAAGTTTGTTCTTGAACACCTTGTGGAAGTCGGATATTGTTTTGTTATTTCATTGTCGCGGTCGAGGCAAGAGTAAAAGGAAAGTGTGCAGCTGCATAATTATATTGTGACGCCACTATGGTATCACGTTATTATACATATTATCGCCGCGCTCTCATGGTTAACATTTGGAGGTGCAGCGGCCTCGTGCATGACATTCGGCAGGTCTTTGAAATTTAATTGCATTATTGTTTTCAATTTCTTATGTCGCCGCTTCAATCACTCGCCTCAATTTCAATATTGCAACCAATAAGCTGCTTCCATTATTAAATGGCATCTACTTGTATAATCCACGTGAACTAAAACCGAGGTTGCAATGTCTTGTGCTGAGGACGAACATTAAGGTATGTGATTAAAAATTATTATTAAAGAGTTATTATTAAGAGTTAAGAATGTCAACATACTCATATATGAAATAATAATAATAATTATAATTATAATTATAATAATAATAGCCATTTATCAATATAACAAACTAGTGCTTATTCTTATCGAGGAAGTAGACGTGACAACGTGACGCTTAGAGTGAAACCTACAGAGCAACAATCGGTCGGCAAAATTATGTTTTAAAAGCATACCGCACGTTATTCTATGATGCCGACATGTTAACCATGAGAGCGCGGCGATAATACTATGAAGCTGCTTAAATTTAACTGCTTGTATAAACAAGAATGTATTGTTGAAAATAATATCGGAGGCCTATATTATGCTATAAATTGTGTTAATGTCTATTTTCTTACAAAATATTTACAGTACAGAATTAGGTTTATACCATACTTAAAAGTATGTTAATATTACAAAATTTATTATGACTATTACACTTTTACTACGTCACACTACTTTTGACCAATAAAACGGTACGAAAGGACGTCTTTCAAACAATCATGGCTGCTTATCGCACAATTTTATCGCTTCCCTAGCATTTGTTTAATTCGCGTCCCTAGCATTTGTTTATTTTTATCACTACCCTAGCATTTGTTTCTTTGTTTGCCAACAACATTTAAAACTGCGCTGTTCTGGACGTCAAAAAAAAAACAAAACAAAACAAAAAACAAACAAAAAAAAAAACAAAAAAAAACCAGAAAATTACAAACCACTCCAGTTGATGCACAGCACTTTCTAATACGACTCGCACTGGCATTCAAGAACAAGAATTAATAAAGATCACTGGTCATAGCTATGCATTTTCCCTGAAATCTTATTTACAAATAAATGAAGAGCACCATTCGGAAATCCTGAATAAGTTGAGGAATAAACCATTTACATTAACGAGTTCCACTTCTTTTAAGCACACGTCTAATATAAAACACTAACACCAACCACTAAAACATTCAAATTTGAAAATTGTACTTTCAATAATTGTTTCTTTTAAATTTATTCATGTTTATTTTTTATGTCATCGTTAAATAGAACTTTTTTGTTTATTTCATCATCCCTAATTAAAACTTTTCTAACACTTGTTTATGTTATTTAGGTTATGTTATAGCTTCTGCTATATGATATTATGGATAGTCACGTATCAGAGATTGTTTAATACTAAGATTTATTGAAAATCATCTGTAAAGTGACGTAGATTACTGGGATCCGGTTAAATTGAAATGGAATGCAAATGTTTTAATAAAAATGCAATTGAATCAACAAAGTCTTCTTGGCTATTAACCGTCTACAGCAGGTATGCTCAAAATTGTAAAAGCCCCGATTACACGGATGATGCTGCACTGCATAACACACACTGTGTACGGACTGGGCTCCGCAACTACGTTGCAGCACCGCCTGTGGCATAGTTCGTACACTCTTACAAATACGGATAATAAACTGAATTTGAAAAAGGAAAGAGTATACACTGCAATATTCAGTTATTACATTATTTATTATACAGTATTTAATATAGTTATGATATAATAATATCATAGATAATATCATTTTCATATTCCACCATATAGTCTACTTTGCGGTTTATTCAACATCTGCATTCTTTTCTGCAAGTAATCGGGAATCTATTTCCAACGAATTTACTGCAATGCGCTAAAGATGCTCATCTGTTAATCGGGATCTATGTTTGGATTTAGTAACCTTCATTCTCGAAAATAATTGTTCGCACACAAATGCGAGGCGAAGGTAGCTAACATAGTGGCAGCGAATAAGCTCATCTTGTAATATTTAGTTTTGTTCATTTTTTAAATAATTCTATGCTTGTCAAGTCATATTCTCTGCATTTAGTTCTGAATTCTACGTTACTTAGTAAATCAATTAACTTGTCCTGGAACTGCACTCTCACTGATTGTACTAAATTTATGAAAAGATTAACAAAAATACTAACATCACTCTCCGTACGTCTAAAATCACTAAATCTATGTTCTGTAATTCACATTTGAACTGTTGCAGTACAGAGACATAATTAACTATATTTTGTTCATGCACCTACATCTCTTTACAAGTTCACCATCCGTGAAGGGTTTTAGTGCCTTAGCTAATTCCCAACATACTACATAGGCTAACTTGCTCCAAAGCATAGACTCTAAATTGTTCGACTCTCTTCAATGTTTGGCCTTTCATGAAGTGCTTTCAATTCTTGAAGCTGTAGTGCACGCTGCATCCCTGAAAAATTATTTTATCAAAATATCTATTTCTGCTGGAATAAAATCACCACAATAACAATAATAATAGTAATAATAATAATAATAATAATAATAATAATAATAATAATAACGTTGGTATATGAAAATAGGCTATATTAATCTACAGAAAACAGCTTCCCTGTCACTTCGGCATGTTCTGGGTAGCAGAGCCTATAATGTCGTTTTACATTGCTCAGTAGTATTCCTGACAGTACCTTACAATATAGTAATCACTTTCCGTTGTCACCGAACGTACAACAAAAATAGGCTTCCTCCCACACTGTACGGAATGATAATTTGCCTGTGTCATTGTCCCGCACTGTTCGTGCGTTTACTAAGTACTTGAACTGCCTTCTGCAGCCATCCGTCGAGCTTCGAACGGGATTACAGAACGTAATCGGGAGTCAGAGAATGAGCATACCTGGTCTACAGAGTTCAATGAAGATTCTATAGTAGGAACACCTGATATCACATAATCATAACACACTACTGCCATCTAGCATGCATCTAGCGTAATATTTGTAATGTTGAGATGGTACAATAATACATTTGAAGACAGTTGTAGTTTTTTAGTTGGTTATTTAACGACGCTGTATCAACTACTAGGTTATTTAGCGTCGATGAGGCTGGTGATCGCGAGATGATATTTGGCGAGATGAGGCCGAGGATTCGCCATAGATTACCTTGCATTCACATTACGGTTGGGGAAAACCTCGGAAAAAACCCAACCAGGTAATCAGCCCAAGCGGGGATCGAACCCGCACCCGAACGCAACTTCAGACCGGCAGGCAAGCGCCTTAACCGACTTAGCCACGCCGGTGGCTAGACAGTTGTATTTTCGTAAGTCAATATTTTTTATTGTATTGGAGTACTTCGTTACTTATAATCTTTATATACTTTCTTCTAATCGTGTAATAGTCAATTAAATCCCACTCGAGTTTTGATTTTCTCTAGATAAATCAAAACCTCTAGTGAGATTACCGTTGATAAAACTTAATAATACTGTAATGCTTTTACAGATAGCTGCATATGAAAGGCAAGGGAACTATAATAATTATTAAAGTGGACAGAAATTATCTACCCTATTTAGATTTAGGCTTAGGCCTATATCATACTTGCAATTATGTCAATATCTATTTTATTACAGTATAGTTATGATAAAACTTAATAATATAAATGATTTTACAGTTAACTACATATGAAAACCAGGGGAACTATTATTATTATCAAAGTACATAAAAATGTGAATTTCATATTATTTTGCATGCAGAGACAGTTATGATCGTTGTCAAAGAGTATATTCTGTCTATGCTACTGTCACCTACAGGAAAATTACTTGAAAAAAGCATCAAATTAGATAATTTCAAAATATCAGACATACACGTTACGAAAAGGTGGACATTTCTTGATTTTTTTAAATCCACCCGGACACCGGATAAAGGTCTAAAATGCAGGATATGTCCGGACAAAAGAGGACGTCTGGTCACCCTAACTTGATGACACTCAATGCTTTCTCTGTGAACAAAGTGCGAAGGAAATCTTTTTAATTCACAAGTAAGAAGCATGTATTTTCTTTGCAGTATTTTTTCTTCTGAATTGTAACATTTCATTTAGAACTAATTTGAACTAAATATGGCCACCATAATAGCTGCTGATAAACTGTTAGGTGTTGGGAGACGGCAAGTTTTAGCACTGCCTAGGGGCGGAACTATATCTAAATCTGGCCCTCATACATGCCGTGCAAGCACAGAAACTAAATGAGGACATATAATAATATTAAATTGGGCTAACCGTCTTTACTTATCTAGTTTATATTTGGATTAAACATTAACGTTTTCGGCACTTATGTGCCATTTTCAAATGTATGGATTTGCCTTATTACATGATCAAATAGATACACCTTATGTGTGTGAAATATATGGTGTGTACCCTTGATGATCTACCATCGTTTACAAAATAATATATAAATTAAATTAAAAACACTTACTAATAATTAAAATATATACTAATTTACATCTACAATAAAAGTCCCATTGTTTTATGTGACAATATGGTTATCTTGAAGTTGTTATCACATGCAGTTCCTATATTTATTAAAATGTTTTTAAGTTGCACTGTGTTGCACGTATTAAAATGTTAAAATTCTGTTTGTTATATATTAACACACCAACGATTCATGTTGTTTCACTTACGCAAGTCTAAGCACTGTACCACTATGAAATGTTGCGTAATATCAGTTACATTGATGCTTGTTATTGTATTCCTTCGGTTTGCCAAGGTTGGATGTTACAAATTCATCATTGTCACCATACGATTTTCAGTTAAGTCTTTTACACTGCAAACATAAAATGTTGTTGTTACTTGTTTGAATGTACTGGTGTTTAAATGCATTGATTGAAATATTAACTTACTTACATTGGTTGAACGTGTTGTGTGCTCGACGTTAGTCAGGCTGTTACTGAGAATCATTCGGTGCTCACAATAGTTCTTATTTTAATGAACGTCTGGCGGAACCGGAAGTGATGTAGGGGTAGAGCGATGTGATGTAATATATTATGGGATGATGTCCGATTTTTCGAGATTAATTTAAATAAACTGAATAGTGGGTTATTGGGATTAACTATTTGTTCGTTTAAAAGGTGTTTTTCTTCGTTGAAATTCTTTGCAATATAAAATTGCTCCGCAATGTCTATTAAGGGGCTGTTAATGGTTTTTATAACGTTTAGTGTATCTTTTATATTACATAATTCATGTCCTTCTTCTATGAGGTGATGGGCATATTTCGACTTGTTTCTATTGTATTTAAAATCTGTAACGTGTTCTTTATATCTTATTTCTTTATATCGTAATTTCAAAATAAGATATAAAGAACACATTACAGATTTTAAATACAATAGAAACAAGTCGAAATATGCCCATCACCTCATAGAAGAAGGACATGAATTATGTAATATAAAATATACACTAAAAGTTATAAAAACCATTAACAGCTACTTAATAGACATTGCAGAGCAATTTTATATTGTAAATAATTTCAACGAAGGAAAACACCTTTTAAACGAACAAATAGTTAATCCCAATAATCCACTATTCAATTTATTTAAATTAATCTCGAAAAATCGGACATCATCCCATAATATTACATCACATCCCCCTACCCCTACATCACTTCCGGTTCCGCCAGATGTTCATTAAAATAAGAACTATTGTGAGCACCGAACGATTCTCAGTAACAGCCTGACTAACGTCGAGCACACAACACGTTCAACCAATGTAAGTAAGTTAATATTTCAATCAATGCATTTAAACACCAGTACATTCAAACAAGTAACAACAACATTTTATGTTTGCAGTGTAAAAGGCTTAACTGAAAATCGTATGGTGACAATGATGAATTTGTAACATCCAACCTTGGCAAACCGAAGGAATACAATAACAAGCATCAATGTAACTGATATTACGCAACATTTCATAGTGGTACAGTGCTTCGACTTGCGTAAGTGAAACAACATGAATCGTTGGTGTGTTAATATATAACAAACAGAATTTTAACATTTTAATACGTGCAACACAGTGCAACTTAAAAACATTTTAATAAATATAGGAACTACATGTGATAATAACTTCAAGATAACCATACTGTTGCATAAAACAATGGGACTTTTATTGTAGATGTAAATTAGTATATATTTTAATTATTAGTAAGTGTTTTTAATTTAATTTATATATTATTTTGTAAACGATGGTAGATCATCAAGGATACATACCATATATTTCACACACATAAGGTGTATCTATTTGATCATGTAATAAGGCAAATCCATACATTTGAAAATGGCACATAAGTGCCGAAAACGTTAATGTTTAATCCAAATATAAAGTAGATAAGTAAAGACGGTTAGCCCAATTTAATATTATTATATTACAACTTGCTTATCGGAGAATTATACAAAATGAAAATAATAAATGAGAACAGTTATGCATCAGTTGTTTCGTTGTCAGTCAACATATGAACGCCACAACGTAAAGTGCAGTGCGTTCTCTGGTTTGCAGAATGTTACACGTGTTCAGTGGTGTGCACGGAGTGTGAAGCTTCCCACAAGCAAATCCATTTATTTTTGGGATAGATCTCTACGAGAGATTGAAAACTTGATTTCAAAAACAGGAAAACATCCTAAAAGCATGAGACCGAATAGAATGTGAATCAGCTGCATCAATCATTCATAGAAGGCCACGTAAGGCAATTAGATAGGCTAGCAGTGAATTGCAATTCCTCATTCAAAAGTTCACGATATTGTTCTCAAGCGTCTCCGGTTGCGTTCTTACAAGCTCGAGTTCCTTGAACATCTTAAACCAGACGATTGCCACAACAGAGTTGATTTCGGTGCTGAGATGATCCGCCATATGGATGAAAATCAGCACGCATTGCATTTTACGCTGTGGCAGCCTCATCTTCAATGGCAAGGAATTGACTGTTGCATAGTCATTTCTTCTCTGCTCTTGCGCGTCAGGTGATGCAACAATCATCTTTAAGTGAGACAGAACAAATAATTATAATGTAGATTCTCGCATTATACGCTTTTATGTTTACCTTTAGCCCTGATACTGTATTTTAATGTACCAGTAGTTTAAATGAGCTTTTTAAATGTAGAATTTCTATGATTAATTAATTATTAGCTCATAAATTCGGAAAACTCCATGGCGCTTTACAATGGCACCAAGTAAGGAGTATCAGTTACAGTTAAAATTAACTTAATAATTATGAACACCGTATCCCGACTTCTTTTCTTTCCTGAACAAAGAATTGTTATTTAACTAGTTTTTAAAAGGTTCCGTCTTAAACCGAATTCGAAACGGAGAGTTACAGTATATAACAAATAACAGTGGTATTCACTGGATTAGAGAGAGATAGAAGTAACGAATAATAATTTGTTATAAGTAGGGAGCGGATTTTTATGTGCAAAAAAATGTAAATATATTTATTTTTTATATGCTAAAAGGGTACTAAAATATTTACTAAAAATAAAAAATAAAATATATATATATTTTTTTAAATATGACAAAAATATCTTACTTAGCTTGAAAAAAAATGTTACTAGGTACTCACCTACCACACTTGAGTGCTAGTAGTTGGCCGAGAATTGAACAACAAAGGTCATCTCCAAATTCTCCATCACAAATGCATGCCGATTATCTCTGAACGACGACTTATTCTGTGAAAACGATCTTTCCACATCACAGGACGTCAAACGTGCACATTTAAAGAGAGGAATGACACAAACACAAACACCGTCAATTTCACCTACAGGCACATCCTCCAATGCTTGAGCAACTTTACACATTTTTTTATATCCACTGTTTTTCCCAAACACATTCTGGAATTTATCCCTTAGTAATTGTGCTTCTGAACCTTTTAGCGAGTCTAGTTTAATTTTCACGGAACGCAACTCCCTGTTTCAGACAACAGGTTTTTGGATGTTTCGAGTTTTTTTATGGTGTCACACAAAAAGCTTAAATTTGCTAATAGGAAAGCCAAATCGTTTTTTAAATAACCATCTTTCAGTATATCTTGAAGGATATCGATTGACAAAGCCAGATAACAGGGAATCACAACAAGATAATAGACTATATATTGCCTTACTTGATAGACACGATCGAGAGGCGAGAGATTTGTTTAAATTAAATAATGTTCATATCTGAGCTCTTATCTGTGGTGTTTCACAAAAAAAAAGCGTGGAATGAAATCATTTTCAGCAACAATAAACATTCCTAATTATGTGTTGCAAGATTTCTCCTCCTTGTCCATGTTAATTTAATCTCTAATAATAATATTGATATGCTGCCTAGCAGTTCTCAGAACTTGAGGCGATACTATTACGAAAATGGATCACGGATACACCACACAGCGCTTAGAAACACGAAGCAACCAAGATTTCATAAAAAAAGATAACGTACTTCTGAGTGATATAATAGCTTTAGTTTTAAAATATTAAAAGTTCTTGTAAAAATTATTTAAGTAAAAAATCTCCAAGATTTATGTGTTTATAATAGATTTCCTGAAAATATGTATTTACATAATTTTCTTGTGAAAATATGTGTTTTATGTGAAATAAAATTCGGGTTTTAAACTTGAAACTTCATATTCGGAATTTTTAACCTTGTTAATTGTGTTTTATCACACGCAAAAAGAATATTTAATTGCATATGAATCCGCTCCTTAGTTATAAGCAAAGCTCGGAACTTGGGGACTTGTGTCTTTGCACGTGACTAAGCGATCGGACTTCAATGTCAACATATTCCCTCTTCCAGCACGGAGGTACTGTCAGGTCTGCTACAAAAGTGGTTTCTGGCTCCAACAACATATTGATAATATTATGGTAGGTTGAAACACGTAATTTCATAGCATATAATATAATAAAAATAAACAAGAGAAATATATCAAATTTACTGTTCTGCTCTATACATTTTATTACAGTGTATGACTACCGACATTCGAAGATTTTTCGGTAGCAAACTTAAAATACTGAATGTTTTCATTGTTACTGTTTTCTGTTCGATTTTCAGCAGTTGTTAGCTGATCTCGTATCTGAGAAAGATAAGTATATCCTAAATTTTTCTCGAAAATAGTTTTGAATTAGTCACTACTAGGGCAAGCCCCTCTACGTTTCGATCCATGTTTATGGACAGATTTTTCTACAATTTGAGGGACTGCAATGCCTTTCAATGAATTTCGTTTCCAGCCTCTAGTTTGTGTGTAGCACAACTTACAAAATATAAACTCTCCATTCGAAAAAAATAATGTATCTCCTCCGAATTCTCCACGAAATTTATCTTAAATTTAAAACAAAATGTATTTTCAAACTGCTATAATACCCATTCGAAATAACGCATATTTTCTATTTCCTCAAACAGACCGTTTACCTTTAATTCTCTGAATGTCATTGGCTTCGACATAACAGTTTCTTCGTCCGTCTTCCTGTCATTAGTTGTGGCCACTTTCTTAGTACACACGACTGTCCCTGAGCGCTTGCAGCGTGAGCTTTGTGTACGTTGTACCTGTAACCTTACTCATGCACACGACACAAGTCCCCAAGTTCCGAGCTTTGGTTATAAGTGTTATAACATAATTCTGATTACTCTCGTCTACGACTTTAAGATTTCCAATGTAATTTGCTTACAAATTACACAATTTTCAATCATCAAGTCTCATTCAGATGCACAGTGAGAAAGCATGTATGTATAATTTATCATCCTTCTTTCATCCCACACCTGATTAGTTTCCTGGGACTACAGGTTTGATTCATACAAAAACGGTAATTATTCAAATTAAAGATTTAAATGAAACGGCGCTTTCGGTGCAATGAACTGCATGTCATAGAATTTCAAAATTGTGTGATCACTGAAACCAGTTAATTAACAGAGGAAATGTAGCGTATGTTTGTAATCTCTTCACATACCAATGAATTCACTTTAAAGATGACTTTAATACTGAAACTACATCTAAGCCAAAATAAGAGCATTAGTTGCTGGTTTAATCGAATGTACGTACTTTGAAGCGACAGGACTAATGTTGATAATTTCGAAATAATACACGGGTTGTATTACTCGTAGATTTCATATTCAGTTATTTAAGGGAGATATGATTATCCGCTCCTGTTACGCTGATTTCATCCAATACGCTTAGACCTATATATAGAGTTCCAAGGGACATACCTAGCTACAGATGTTTTGAAATTACAAACCTGTTTATTATTAAATAAATGCTCCGAAATACACAACAATATGATGTTCTCTGGATATTTACATGGCAGAGAAGTTGTACAGATATAAACCTAAAATAAAATTAAATACACTGAAACTTCTCAATTACGGACATCGAAGGGACGTAACAATCTGTCCGCACCTGGGAGGTGTCCTTTATTGGGAGGGAGTTTCCCCAAATGTAACAGTAAATTTATAATATGCAATATGTATCACTTGACGCTTTAAATGAAATGTATTACTGTAGTGTAATTCTAAGTACATTATACAGTACTACAGTAAATTCTTTGCAACTCTGAACTACAGTAGATAAGAACGAAAAAGAAAATAGAGTACTGTGCCATGCAATTTTATTTTAGGTCAGGGGTCGTCAGCACAGAGCACCCTGGGGCTAGCGTCTCTTACCCGCGGAAAACGCAGTGCACCATGGTGCACTCGTAGCTGCTAGCGGGTATGATCTCTATCTCTTCCTGCTGCACTACGGTGCACACGGGACGGCACCGCTTACCCTTTGCACATTTCAGCGAGTGCTGACGGCCAATGTTCTAGGTCTACAGTTATGCAGTACTGTAATTTACAGTTTTCAATTTAACCTTTGCGTTTAGGTGCCATGTCTCTGGAAACAGAACAACTGATTGAAGTGAAGAGAATAATCCTACTAACCCTATCATGTGTCGAATACAAATTCACGATCGCGGGAACCTTGGACCCATCAGATAGGTCGAATTTTATGATTTTTTTTATCCACTCGCTTCCAGCTAACAAGGGGTAGCCGGCTGGGCTAGTGGTAGCCTACGAGACTCTTAGGGATGCTATTCATAGACATTTCGCTAGCCCGGGCTACGAGCGTGCTAAACAGGATTCATATCATATCATATCGCTGACACTGGTTTATGAATACGAAAAACGTTAGTTCGCTGATCATCCACCGAAAGCCCGCGCTAAGAATATCTATGAATACGGCCCTTATTGTCTTCTTTCATGTTAAGGAATTTCTGTACAGTTCTCAAAACTAAATTTTCCCTTTTTGTAAAACATTACGTCTTGAAATCCGAAGTTCTTTCCGCAGTCAGGAGGTAAAGCAAGTTTCAGGACTATGAAATAGCTGTCCACGTCCATGTCTGAGAGTGTCCGTAAACGAGAGTTAAATTTATCATTATTTCTATATTATTTCAGTTGGGACATAAAAATCTGTCCGTATATGAGGAGTGTACGTATTTTGGGGGTGTCCGTAAGGAGAGGTTTCACTGTAATGTGAAGTAAGAATAAGAATTTCTTCCAAATTTCAAATGCGGTACTCTCTTCATAAGAAATCAATCAAAAAAACTATAAAACTATAAAAGATAGAGAATATGAACTCTCAAGACAGGAGGTTTTTAGTAATATAACGAACTTGGATTCATTAAGGTATTATAGAGAAATGAAAACTTTCTAGAAACAGGAAGAGTATGTCAGTTTAAACACAAGAGAAGTGAGAGTAGGATAAGCCTGGTGGAGATTAGGTATTTGAAGACTCAAAAATAGAAGTGATAATGTGGGAAAGATATTTGTCCCCTATGCGGGTATTTTGAAGGCTCAATCCATATATTCTTAAAATACACAGCGACAAATGACCTCAGAATTAGCGGAAAAGAAAACAAATATTTGAAGACAAATGAGAAGATAGCTTTCATAAAAATAAGTAGGCAGTTAAACATTTTAACAAACGTAATGATTTAGGTAAATTTCTATTCAGAGCCTAAATTAGATGGGAAAAGAAAATAAAGGAAGAATGTTAAGACAGATTATAATGCGAGAGATTCTTTCACTTTACAAAAGCTATTAGTTAAGGAGTAATCTGTTAAAAAGTGAAGTAAACAAGTGAAACGACGAACTGGAAAAATAATAGTAAAAAATTTAGGAATAGTAAGTATAGTGAATAGTGAATTTATTATGATTATTATTATTATTATTATCATCACAACTACTACTACTACTACTACTACTACTACTACTACTACTACTACTACTACTACTACTACTACTACTACTACTATTATATTCGTGTTATATTGTACTGTATAGTGTAGTAGCTATACGTAGAGTATGAATGGAATTTAATTTTAATTAATAACAAAATTCAATTAAATCAACTGATTTTTGTGTCCTAACGCACTTCCCTCTTATTGAGACGTAAGATTGGGTTTCCAAACCTGTGCTGGGACTTCACTTAATTTAAGAGAAATTAAATTCCAACATAAGTAGTATTAAACTGTTGTAATTAAGAAGTTGTTCATAGTACTTGTTAAACTATATGTTATATTTGTATTTGATACGGGAATGACGGATTTGACCTGGAATGCATCAAATTCGCCATGCCTAGACAAGACTAATGGTAAATAAATAAATAAATAAATAAATAAATAAATAAATAAATAAATAAATAAATAAATAAATAAATAAGTAAATAAGTAAGTAAATAAGTAAAAAGTAAATAAATAAATAAATAAATAAACAAATAAATGAATAAATGCATAAATAAATAAATAAGCAAATAAATAAATGAGTGATTGAGTGAGTGTGTGTGAGAGTGAGTGATTGAATGAATGAATAAATAAATAAATAAATAAGTAAATAAATAAATTAATTAATTAACAAATAAGTAAATAAATATTAGTTTGTTCAGCTAAATTTGCGTTTTGGACCACTTTGCGGCCCTGTAAAGAATGCAAAATAATGCATCAACTGTTACTCACTCCAGAGATACTTGAAACCACGCCCCCATTCGCCAGCATTCGAACTGATAACGTCCATAGTACAGGCTTCATAAAAACATTAACGTATCACCACACTCTAGTATATACAAGTCACGAAGCTCAATACGTAGGGAATATGCATCCATATACAGTTGCTAACCACTAGGATCGCTACTATCGACTCATCACAGACAATGCGAAATAGTACCGGCACAGTCTACTGTTACTAGTACCCTCAACAACTCAAGCTTCGTGACTATATACTAGACTGTGGTATCACTGTACCTGTATCAAGCACTGCGGTAGCTGAATGGTCAGACCTTTAGCCTATCACCACCTCTTAACAGTTCCACTATGTTCCCACTCTCAGCTTCCCCTCCGGTCAGGACCGGTGAGCTTAGTCCCACACTGTAGCGTTAACCGTTTAGCGAACGACAAGGGTGATAAAACACTCTAATATTAAGTCATGCTAGCTCGTATATATCAATTGTATTAAGGAGTAAATAAATTGCTTTTTATCTCTGTAACTTATTTTATTCCTTAGTAAAAGTTTTACAAATTTTCGTATAATTACTAACAACAACCAATTTCATTCATTCTCCATTTTAAAAGAATTTCCACGCCCAAATTGCAAGAGTTAGATCTACTCATATTACGAGTGAAATATATAAGTAAACACGGGTTTTTCAAATCCGTATAAAGATTTTAGTTACTTTTATAGTTTAACAGTTTTGGTAACGGTACAACTTGTTAATAACGCTTTGTTATATTGAAGAGAACGTTATGAAGTCAGCTGTGGCGTCATCTACGGATATGTAGCCCGAAGCAAGCGTGCCAAGTAGAAGCGGGAATACACTGTAATAGATTTAATAAAATTAAAAAATATACGTTTAAGCATAAAGCATAAAGGTCCACCACTGTGGAGTAACGGTTAGCACATCTGACTGTGAAACGAGCAGACCTGGGTTCAAATCCCGGTTGGAACAATTTGCCTGGTTTTTTCTGAGGTTTTCCCTCAACCCATTAAGAGCAAATGCTGGCTAACTTTCGGCGCTTTCGCTGGCATTATCACCTTCATCTCATTCAGACGCTAGATAACCATAGCAGTTCATAAAGCTTCGTAAAATAACCAATAAAAAAGCTTGGAAAACGGGGTTCCTTCTCTTTACTTTTCATTAAATATATTTATTTCTGTTTTGAACACTATCTCAGTTGCGGAAACTCGTGTACGCGACTGTTTAACAAACTAAGCTATTCATTTAATTCGTATCATGAATTTATATAGTTCAGTCACAGGATCTTACATAATTATAAATTACATAGATGGCAGCTCTACATATAAGATCGCAAACACAGCTGACGAGCTTGACCTTCAACTCCAGCGCATTGGAGAGGCTATGCACAGAGTTCTGATGTAATCACAAGGGGTGAACATACTTCGAATAAAGGCCAAAGCAATATTATGATAGTTATTTAATACTAATTACAAAATTTATTAATATACATTAATTATTTAATTTATAATTAATATACATAGATAATGATAGAAAACGTACGATCAAGAAGAGATAATCGACGAAATTAAACATCAACAATACATTAAAATAAATAAATACAAGGAATGTAGATACAAAATAATGGCCCCAAAATTACTTTACTTACGATGTCGATTCCGAAATCAATTGATTTCCCTCTTCTCCTGAATAATGTCTATATTCTTTCTCACGTTGCGTATTACGTTGCCTTTTGCAAATGATATTTTTTAAACAACCAACACTCGACTTCATCACCATGTTCGAAGCATAAAATATATTGCATCTTCCATTCCTCCTTGAAAGCTTCTTTGTAAGAGCGCTGTGTTCTAAGACCTGTACATCCTTTAGCAACGGGCATAAATATGAGTCCTCGCTCAGAATACTAGTCATCATCGTAAGACTGCTCTACTTGTATAAGTTGTTTATTATTCTCTGACAATTTCAAATTCCTTTGTATACTAAAAAAATATGGTTGAGCATCAGTCTCTTTAAAGTGACATTTACACAATCGCAAAATGCAGTCAAATACTGCCATGAAAATTGGTGTTTTCTAAACCATTATTAGGCCTATAATCCTTACGAGAAGAACGTTGTTTTTAAATTCAATTAAAATAGGCTAATAAATGAAATTCAAATATACAGAACATAGTATTTTTTTACACCAAAGTTATTTACAGAAGCATGTAGATTTGATATAGGCCTGCACCGTGAGCACATAAATTTAGACAATTTTTTTAATTTATTTTATTTGCTGAATAATAAAAGTGAACATAAAACGTTACATAAATGTACCCCGAAACAGAGCAAAGCTTATGTATCGGGACAGTCCCCTTTGGTAAGATAACTTACATAAATTATACAAAATTCACAAATATACGCGAATCTATGTTGTTTCTTAACTAAAATTTAAAATTTTAGTACCAGAATGATATTCTTAAGAGCTGTAGAGACGTAATAACATACTTACTTACTTACTTACTTACTGGAGTCCCTCTCCTGAGCAAGATTAATCCATTCTTTATCATCATATCCCACTCCCTCAAATCCATTTTAATATTATCTTCCCATCTACGTCTCGCCTCCCTAAAGGTCTTTTTCCTTCCGGCCTCCCAAATAACATTCTATATGCATTTCTAGATTCGCCCATGCGTGCTACATGCCCTGCCCATCTCAAACGTCTGGATTTAATGTTCCTAATTATGTCAGGTGAAGAATACAATGCGTGCAGTTCTATGTTGTGTAACTTTCTCCATTCTGCTGTAACTTCATCCCTCTTACCCCGAATATTTTCCTAAGCACCTTATTCTCAAACACCCTTAACCTATGTTCCTCTCTCAAATTGAGAGTCCAAGTTTCACAACCATAAAGAACAACCGGTAATATAACTGTTTTATAAATTCTAACTTTCAGATTTTTCGACAGCAGACTGGATGATAAAAGCTTCTCAACTGAATAATAACAGGCATAAAATTCAAAATATACATTTAAAAATATATATTATAGTTCCACCGCTGTGGAGTAACGGTTGGCACACCTGATCATGAAACGAGCAGACCTGGGTTCAAATCCCGGTTGGAACAATGTGCCTGGTTAAGGTTTTTTCTGGGGTTTTCCCCTCAACCCATTAAGAGCAAATGCTGGCTAACTTTCGGCGCTTTCGCTGGCATTATCACCTTCATCTCATTCAGACGCTAGATAACCATAGCAGTTCATAAAGCTTCGTAAAATAACCAATAAAAAACTTGGAAAATGGGATTCCTCTGTACTTTTCATTAATTATATTTATTTCTGTTTTGAAAACTATCTCAGTTGAGGAAACTCGTGTACGCGACTGTTTAACAAACTAAGCTATTCATTTAATTCATATCATGAATTTACAGAGTTCAGTCACAGGATCTTACATAATTATAATTGCAATAGTTGATATCTCCTGAATAAAGTCTATATTCTTTCTCACGTAGTATCTCATAATATGGTATTACGTTGTCCTTTGAAAATGATATTTTTTTAAACAACAAACACTGGACTTCATCACCATGTTCGAAGCATAAAATATATTGTATCCTCCACTCCTCCTTGAAAGTTTTATTGTAAGAGCGCTGTGTTCTAAGACCTGTACATCCTTTAGTAACGGGGCATAAATATAAGCCCTCGCTCAGAATTACTAGTCATCATCGCAAGACTGCTCTACTTGTATAAGTTCTGTTTATTATTCTCTGACAATTTAAAATTTCTTTTTATACTAAAAAATATGGCTGAGTATCAGTCTCTTTAACGTGACATTTACACAATCGCAGAATGCAGTCAAATATTGCCATGAAAATTGATGTTTTCTAAATCAATATTAGGCCCATAATCCTTACGAGAAAAATATTGTTTTTAAATTCAATTATAATAGGCCTATAAATCAAACTGAAATATACAGAACATAGTATCTTTTACACACACGTTTTTTTTACAGAAGCATGTAGATTTGATATTAGACCTGCACCGTAAACACATAAGATTTAGACAATTTTTTTTAAATTTATTTTATTTACTGAATAATAAAAGTGAACATAAAACGTTACATAAATGTACCCCGAAAGAGAGCAAAGCTTATGTATCGGGACAGTCCCGTCTCTTAAAAGATAACTTACATAAATTATACAATATTCACAAATATACTCGTATCCATGTTGTTTCTTAACTAAAATTTTAAATTCCAGTACTAGAATGATAATCTTAAGATCAGTGGAGAGGTAATAACATACTCACTTACTGGCTTTTAAGGAACCCGGAGGTTCATTGCCGCTCTCATATAAGCCCGCCATTGTTCCTTATCCTGAGCAAGATTAATCCAGTCAATATCATCATATACCACCTCCCTCAAATCTATTTTAGTACAATCCTCCCATCTTATGTCTCGGCCTCCTCAAAGGTCTTTTTCCCCTCCAACCTCCCAACTAACACTCTATATGCATTTCTGGATTCGCCCATACGTACTACATGCCCTGCCCATCTCAAACGTCTGGATTTAATGTTCCTAATTTTGTCAGGTGAAGAATACAATGCGTGCAGTTCTGTGTTGTGTAACTTTCTCCATTCTCCTGTAACTTCATCCCTCTTAGCCCTAAATATTTTCCTAAGAACCTTATTCTCAAACACCCTTAACCTATGTTCCTCTCTCAAAGTGAAAGTCCAAGTTTCACAACCATACAGAAGAACCGGTAATATAACTGTTTCATAAATTCTAAATTTCAGACTTTTTGACAGCAGACTAGATGACAAAACCTCTCAACCGAATAATAACAGGCATTTCCCATATTTGTTCTGCGTTTAATTTCATTTATATTTGTCATTTATATTCGTTACTGTTGTTCCAAGATATTTGAATTTTTCCACCTCTTCGAAGGATAAATCTCTAATTTTTATATTTCCATTTCGTACAATATTCTGGTCACGATACATAATGGTATACTTTATCTTTTCGGGATTTACTTCCAAACCTATCGCTTTACTTCCTTCAAGTAAAATTTCCGTGTTTCCGAATAGACAAGCAGCTGATGTAATCCGTTGAATTCCAAACCCTGTCTGTTATCCTGAACTTTCCTAATGGCATATTTTAGAGCAGAGTTAAAAAGTAAAGGTGATAGTGCATCTCCTTGCTTTAGCCCGCAGTGAATTAGAAAAGATCAGATAGGAACTGGCCAATACGGACTCGGCTGTACGTTTCACTGGGACACATTTTAATTAATCGAACTAGTTTCTTGGGAATACCAAATTCAATAAGAATATAATATAATACTTCTCTCTTTACCGAGTCATATGCTTTTTTGAAATCTATGAATAACTGATGTACCTTTATACTCCCATTTTTTCCTCCAATATCTGTCGAATACAAAATATCTGATCAATAGTCGATCTATTACGCCTAAAACCCCAATAATTTCATCTACGTACGGAGTTAATATTCTCAAAAAATATGAAATAAAGACATTAAAGAGAAATAATACACGTTTATAGCAATGTATGTTTAATTGGTTTAGATTTTAAAATGTATATATAGATTTTTTTGAGGATATAACATCAGTGTGTCACAAATACGAAATAAGCTACTAAAACAGTATTCCACTTTTATACTCTGGTTTTCTGTTTCGTTATTAGTAGAAAGAGGGAAAACCTCACCCCCCAACGAACTCACAAAACAGTTGAATGAAAAGGCAATGTAAGAAGCTATAGAACAAGTTCGAGAAAACACGTGAAAGGCAATTCATCTGGATTCAGTATTACGGTTAAGATAACATTTTCTAATGAAGATGCTGAATGCTTGTTTTGTGCTTTTCTTAGCAGAGGCCATTTTGACTTTACAATTTTGTTAATCTAATATTTTGTCAACAGTAGTCCATATTTGTACCTATATTTTTATGAAGGAAATATGTTAGATTTTGAGGCTTACGAACTTTTAAGTCCGGTATACCATTCACAGAGACATTCAGCAATAAGCAGAACGATACTTTACGTTCAGTATTAAAAAAATGTAGGTTCCAAAACGAAAAATCAAAACTGTATTCCATATTTGTATGACTTCCTCTAATGGTATAAATTCAATTATATCAAATTCCTTTTACCGTGAATTCAATTACAGTGTACGTAACTGATAGTAGTAATGCTTTGTTGTGTTTTATTTTGGGTCATTACTTTACTTCCGAAGCATATATATATATATATATATATATATATAATTTTAACTGGTAATGGAAATTACAGGAAAACGGCTGAACGGATTTTAATAAATGACCCCCCATTTTGAAGCTTGGAACCCAAAGTTTTTCAGAAAAATAGTAACTTTCAGTGAAACGTTAGTTTTCCTACATAAGTTTCATATTTCCCAAAATCCATGTTTCGTCAGTTTTGAGGACTAATTGCATCATTTCAGAATAAAACAAAACACACACTAGCCTACAATAAACAACAGGCTATTACACGAAGGCCATGACCTGCAGGAGTGCTGACATACTTAGAGCTCAAGTTCAATTGGTTATTAAAAACTTCAAGGCTTACTAAAAATAATATACAGGTGCGATTTTGCGGTGTGTAATTTTATGAGTACAGCTGTGTATTGGATATTAAAATCTACAAAACTTGAGATGGTTTAATGATATTATTACCATTAGAAATTAAATATTATTATAATTAATGCCATGATGCGACTATTTTTCATTAATTATACGTATTAATGCTATATTGATGATATTAAAGTGAAACTTTTGGGGTTATATAAATAGATATAGAGAATATATGAAATTAGATCTTCATTTCTATAATTTACTGTATGGCTGCATGTAGTATATAACTACAAAACTTACGTAAGATAATATTGTTATTAAAAATGAAATATTTTTGTAGTTATTTAATCAAGTGGGGTTGGGTCTTTTTCACATACTTAATGGCGGTGTGGAGTAGATATTTATATGCGTCATTCTCTTCAGTATTGGCTTGAGACAGCGCAAAAATTACAGTTCCTAAGGAAAAACCAAAAGGTATTACTTACTGATAAAATAAGAGACCTAGAAAATTTTGTAGTCTGCCGATCATTTCAGCAAGATCTCTTAGCAGGATGAAATGATTTTACCCTCTACATTTCAAGCTCTCCATGCAGCAGGTATACCAAGATGTTATGTTTATTGTTCGAAAGCATAGCAAACCTGACATTTTTTTTAACTTTCGCGCACAATTCACAATGACTTGAATTAGCTATTATTTAGTTCCACATGAAAAACCCACTGATCGTTCTGACATTGTTACTTGCGTTTTCGAGTTGAAACACAAAACCTTAAGGGGGATAGGTTCAAGAAAAAGTATTTGGCATAAAATAAAACATTCAGATTGAGTACATTTCATTATTACAGAAGAAAATAACTTTCAAAATGTCTGGATTGTTTATTGAAAATAAATCTGAAAAAAATTTATTTGAACGTCTAATTTACTTAGTTTGCAGCATTTGCTGCACAAGCCACTAGTTTTATATATAATTTTACCGACTGTTTTGTGATAGAGTAAATATATAAATCGTATTATACTGACTAAAATACTACGTTAAAAACAACATTTTAACGATGCCAGTTACGGCTATGAAGATAAATTCGATTTATTTTTAATTCAGATACCTGTGCCTGTGTTTCGTATACGTATAAAACTTTGTCTCCTCTGAGTATGAAATTACGTGCGTATGTTTCTAACGGGTTGCCATATTAAAAACGCGTCCACACAACAAATGTGAACAAGAACATAATTATTGATTAATGTTCTACAAGCGAAACTGGAATAGGTTTTAACAAAATTTTAGCCATTTCTCAATTTTACGACAATATTGTTACACTAACATCTGACAACACTAACGACCCAGGTCTATATAATGTCTATCACCAATCATTGGGGTAAAAATTTATCACATGACGCCTGCAGCCAGATAAAAATCATGGCCATAGATATTAGGGAAGTGGATGTAAACTGAACACTTCAGGTTATTTATAACACACAAATAAGTATAGACTGAATCCGTACCATAAATTTATGTTGTTTGTAACGTTTTGAAACACATTCAAAAGTGATATTCTTTGGTCATAATGTGACTTAGTCAACGATTTCACATATATTTCATTGTCATATTAACTAATATTAAGGAACATAAATATTTTACATATTTAATTTCAGTTATATTTGTGATTTGTGTCGGATATATTACGAAATTATCATTTTATTCAATGACGTTGAAACTCGAAGAAAACTCTGGACTTTAGACAGCAGTTTCAACAATAGCATCTTAATTAATGCTTTTCTATATTTACATTATTTTTTTTTATTGTTTCTTTGATATGTTACCACAGTTCCCTGTTTGAGAAGCGCTGGTTTAGAAGAAATTGCTATGCGCAAACAAACAGTGAGACAGATGGCATGTCAAACACTACTCTTTTCGAAGTCGGAGACAATGGAAAATCTCGAAATCGATCTTTCCAGCGTCACGATACTTTCTCACTGTGGGCTACCGGGGCTACCGGCGGTAGCCCAAGGAAATTACAAAAGAAAAAGTTTATAATATAACATAATGTAATAATTTTGTATTATTAGTTTTACCATAGTAATTAAAATTAAAGTAATTGTTAGATATATTTTGTGTAATAATAGGGTCAGCGGTAGCCCAAACCCTTTAACCAGTATACGCCACTATTCTGATTATCCTTCGCAAAAGCAAACGCTTCCGTATTTAGTGGCAAAGTGCCAAAGTGCCAATTGAGAAACTAAACACACTAGAACAATATGAAATATACAGACACACGAAAACATACCCCAACGAAATTCTCAACACACAACTCAATTTCAGAACACACACTCTTTGACACTACACTATACCACACGAACACACTCTCACAGGAAACAAAACAAGAGGCGCCAAGACCAACAACGACCAGGTCTGAAGATGACCCATAAATAGGTCGAAACATGTAAACAAGGTACGTTAAATTTAACACAAGAAAGACTTAGGCCTATCATACATATTCCGAAGTGATATAAACATTTGTCCTAATCTCAATATTTTCAAAGTTACATTAATTTGAAATTGTTAGTATACTATTTTTTTCTTTGGTTTTAAGGGTAAAAAAATATTACAAATTCAGAAGTGTCATTTCTTTAATTGGCTAGTGTTCTGAAGCTAAAAATGTGTTACTCGTTTTGCACAGATATTATTTTTCAATTTTTAACAAAAAAATGACATCATTCTTACGCACTTATAAAAAAACTGTTAAAAATCATACGACTCTAGAAACTTGATTATTTACAGTTCAATTATGCATCTTAATGTACAGTCTCAAAGAATTTACAAGATTGGCGTCATTGTAACAATTGTTGTGATAATTGCGTAAGAAAATGTAATTTTGTAGTTAAAAATCGAAAAAAATTCTTTACGAAGCAACTGTGGAATTCACAACACATTTTTAGCTTCAGAAAATTAGCTAATTAAAGAAATGATACTCCTGAATAGTTCATTCTTTATCTGTAATATTCTTTTACCTTTAAAACTCAAGAATAATGGTATTTTACAAACAACTTCAAATTAGTGTAATTCTGAAAATATTGAGATTGGAACAAATGTTTATATGATATTTTTGCTCAGAATATCTTCGGAAATAAGCTCCGTAAGGGACGGTAAATTCTAGTGAATCACACTGTATAGTCTATTTTCACTGATTATCTGATTATAATGATGACGTGAAAATAGAAAGCATTGGAGCGTTATAAAATATGGATTTCGAGTACGTTCTTGCGAACACAATTTCAGTATCATTATACAGATAAAGTGATTCTGAAAATTATCTGTTTACAGAGATTTCTCCTAATTTTTTTATAGATTTTGTTCATAATCCGTATTTAATTATCAAATGCGGTAAAATATTAACGAACTATTAAACTATTATTTACTTCATTTTAAATTAGTTGTTTCGGCAAGATAAGTCCCGAGAGTCTATACCCTTGGTTTTGCATAAGGCTACTAACCAGTCCGTGGTAGTCAGGGCGTGCATTTATGTCGTAACTGCCTGCACATGCATAATTCTAAGCAGGAGCCTCCAAGTCGCAGAGGTGAGCACAAAATTGGTGGAAACGTTCTACTGGGAACCCAGTATCTCGAGTATAACAAGATCCCCTGCACAGAGATAAGTGTGAAGTCTTTAACGGACTTGAAGACATCAAGAAACATAGATTCAAAGAAATGGCTAAGAGAGCAGAAGGAGTAGCTCTGTCTGTAGAGGTTAATGCACAGAGGAGCTACACTATAACCTCTGAGATAGCAGCTCTACCAATAGTCTTACCTTTATATGGGCTAGAAACGCTATTAAGGACACTACATTTCTACAGTTCCTCAGAGAATAAGCCGGACAACGAATCAGAAAAAGACTGCACAATTTAGTGAATAGAAGTTGTACACCACCATCTCAACTAGTCCCAAGACAGAAATTTTACATGAAAATTTCTGACCCCACCGTGAATCGAACCCAGGTCTACTAGTCTGGAGCAGATGCGCTGCCACAGAACTAACTTGGAGGATATTATTATTATTATTATCTTCTTCTTCTTCTTCTTCTTCTACTTCAAGGTTAGACTATAAGCCTGTACCGACTCAAAGCATATCCTTCCACCTGGTCATGGGGCGTCCAACGGAACGTCTGCCTCTAGGTCTATATTGTAACGCCTGTTTTGATAGTCGAGATGTCTCCATTCGGTTTATATGTTGAAACCATTTTAGTTTATTGTCTGTCAGTTTGTTTACTAATTCATATATTTGTAATTGTTCTCTAATATCGGCATTGCGAATATGATCCCTTAGAGTCTATCCTGCTATCCTTCTTTAGAAGCGCATTTCAACCGTTTCGATCTTCCTTTTTCCAGATTTATTTAATGTCCAGTTTTCACTTCCATATGTTACAAGTGGGACTGCCAAAACCTTATAGAATCTCATCATTGTTTCTTTCCTGATTTTGTTACGCAAGGTTATTTGAATTATACAAATCTGGCTTTCAGGTAGTAGCTCCCTGTAAAGTAGGTTTGAATAATTTCAAGGAAAAATTATTCCGGAGCCGGGTATCGATCCCGGGACCCTACGCTTAGCGCGCGAACGCTCTACCGACTGAGCTACCCCAGGAACTATACACGACACCGTCACAATTTTTCCTTTTATATCCACACAACTCAAATGAGCTGACAAGAAGCCAGAACTCAACTATGAGTGCACACAATACAGTGTGACTTAATTTGTAGCTTTCTGTTAACGTACGTTCTTTGAATTGTTCCGCACATGTGCTGGAACTTCGATAATTTATTATCTAGATCTTTCTCTTTTTCATAAGATAATAAGCATCCCAAATTTTTTAAACATTTTACTTGCTCTATTAATTTGATTTGTAGGACTATTTTTTATCTAATAGGATGTTTTTCCTCAAATGCCATTACTTTTTATTTGCTTGTTGAGATATGTAGATTGTAATGTAGCATAATTTCTTGTAATTGAAATGCTTTTCTTTGTAGTTCTCCTTCAGAAGCTGCGAGGATTACTTGATCGTCAGCAAACATAATAGAATTTAAAACAATTTGTCCCAACTTAAAATTACAACCTAGTTGTCTTTGCCATTGATTTATAGCATCGTCAATATATATGTTAAAAAGGGTTGGGGACAGTGTTCAACCTTGACGTACTCCCTGATTGATTAGTTCAGATCTTCCATTGGTATTAGTTATACATATTGTTGTGCCATTGTACATTTCTTTTATTACTTCTATTATATGTCTGGGATACCCTTTGTCATGCATTATTTCCCATAATTTTTGTCTGAGAACTTTGTCAAATGCTTTTATATAATGACAAATAGAATATGAGTTGGCAAATTGAACTCTCTGTTTCTCTATTACTTATTATTATTATTATTATTATTATTATTATTATTATTATTATTATTATTATTATTATTATTATTGCAGTAAATGGCATTGCGACTTTACCCTCTTTGCTGATATCTGGTATTAGTTGACAACACTGAAAAGACGGCCAAATTAATCTTTTAGGAACTACTCTTACGTGGTCCTCACTATACTCCCAGGGACAACCTTCGTTGCTAGCATCTGCTCCGTCTCTGTAGTCCGGATCAGCTAACTTAAAACCCTAAGGGTGAAACCTAACCATTTTCCCCCCATTACTACATAAGCTAGTGGATTAAGGTGATTTTCTAGTTTCCAGATTCAATTTTCTTTTGTCAACTGCATTTCGAATTTCGGTACTGAGAAATACTACAATTGGTAGTGATATTCTGTTATGTTGGCAGCAGTGGCAGTTATCGTTGGTAATGCAAATTCTGAATATTTAAATTGTTCTAGATTTCTAATTTACTGGTAGCTAGTGAAATTTGAACATACTAATAAATCAGTATTAATACTAATATGTAATAGTTATTTTATGTGTTGCGTTGTGGTTACCGTAGAAGAGGGTAAAGTCGAACAAAATTTTGCAATTTTTTTATGACAATGAGCTTATGCAATGAAGCGAAGTTTGTCAGAAAATAGCATTTTGACGTCATATCCTTCACTTATGATGCCACGTTACAAGAAGTGAATTATAATCTACCAAAGACTCCTTTTTTTTTTATTTGGCTTGTGATCGAAGTTACCTGCTTAAGTAGGGTAAAGTCGATCACCATTGAATTTTTAGTTTAAGATCGATTTTAAAATATTGCGGAGTAAAGTCGATCACTGTTTATATTTAAAAAGAAAACAAATTAAGTGTATTACATACATTTAATTGTTATAAGGGGTGTAAAAAGCAATAATCTACAATATATGCCTATAGGATTATATAGTGTATCTTTTGTTACTGTGATCATACAATTCGATACAATTAGGCCTATAGGTCTCCACTGTACAATCGTGACTATGATTACCAACTTATAAAACATAAAAACACATTTTAATACTTCACATACCAACAAACAAAGATTTAAGAATTCAAAATTTACATTGAAATACCACCCTTCAATTATAATACAAAATGCTATTCAACAATGCTTGGGTTTATGTCAGATGTTATTTGAAATCTTCCCCTCCTAATATCACTTTATAAATTACGTTGTTCCCATCGTCAGATACTCGTACGTTCCTTTGGCAGTGTTTCTCTTAAGCAAGAAATTCGCCATAATTTCGTCTTCCTCTTTCCCCACTATCTCATCAATATAAGCTATACTATGACACTTTTCTGTTTATAAGTGTTAGTTGGAGGTATTTCGGTGAATAATTTATTGTTCCTGCTGGAGCTTTCTGTTTCGAGTAGGTCGATGGCATGATCGACTTAACCCTACAAAGGTACAAGTTTTCTTAAAATAATAAGTTTCAATACTAACATTTACGAACTGCAAAACTATTATTTCAGGATAGAATCTCAACGAAAAGTACTTGTATGTATGTATGTATTTATTTACACTGCAAGTGGGCAAGCACCCGGTGGCAGTGGTATATACAATATTAACAATACACAGTTAAAATGATAAGCAATACACAATAAAATTTACAATACATAATAAAATTTACAACACATATACAATTTTATACACAATACAATAAGAATACACAATACAATTTAACACAATAATAATAAAACATAAAATAAAACACCTAATTTTACAACACAACCTACATGATTATGTATAGGTCCTACATAATTTTCAATAGTCTTTCACTTTACTCTCATCTCATTCCCTGTAGTGGCACTATGACGCATTTCACTGACACTTTAGCACACATTTCACTGACACTCTGTAACACATTTCACTGACACTATAGAACACATTTCATTGACGCTATAAATTATCACTGATCGGAACTGTTCACTGCACTGTAAAACCATAACTTCACTGACTCACCTCGCTTCACTGATACAACAGTTCAAATAAGTCAAATAATTGCATTCTTATGCATACTGTACTTATAAACAGAACTACATTTAAACTAAACATTTCTAGTCTAAGGCCCTCTTACACGCTATTTTTAAATAATTTACAATTCAAACCAAGGAAGTAAACTCGTCAGGCTAGATAAGTACATGCCACCTTAAAAAAAATTAAATGTTGAATGTCACCTTAATTTTAATTTTCACTTTATACACAACTCTTTAAATTATTCTTGAATCTCCTTAAGGAAGGACAGCCCTCAAAGACCGCTGCAGGTAGGTCATTCCAATCATTTATAGTTCTATTTAAAAATGAGAATTTACCTACATCCGTTTTCTGTTTCCTACATTTGATTTTAAAATCATGATCGTTCCTACCATAGTACGTTGGCTTTTCTAACCGAGCCGTTATGTCTACCCATGCTTTCTGACCTAGATGTGCTCTATACAATGATGTTATTCTAGTTTTCCTACGTCTGTTTTCCAAAGTTTCCCATTTAAGTTCTTTTATCGTATCGTTCCCATCTTCTCTTTTACCTTTAACAAATTTAGCTGCCCTATACTGGATTCTTTCTAAGGAATTTATCTGATATATTCTATAGGGATCCCAACATGTAGTTCCGTATTCCATTAACGGTCGCACTAATGTTAGATATGCTATTTCCCTCGATTTGGGGCTAGCCTTTCTCAAGATTCTCATAATAAAGTGAAGTGCCCTCCATGCTTTGCCTGTAACATTATCAACATGCTCTCCCCAAGAAAGTTTGGAGTTTAAATACACTCCTAGGTATTTACAACATTGTTCTTGCGGAATTACAACACCACTGAATTCGTAATTAAGAGTAGTTTCCTCTCGGGTTTTACAAAATGTTATAGATTTACTTTTAGAACCATTTATTTTCATCCTATGCTTTAACGCCCAGTTGTAAATTTTATTCAAGTCTGTTTGAATAGCATCTACATCTGAATTATTTCTAATCTTTCTATAGATAATGCAGTCGTCTGCAAATAGCCTCACATTTGATGTAATATCCTGGCATAGGTCATTTACGTATATTATAAAGAGTAATGGACCCAGAACGCTGCCCTGTGGCACCCCTGAACTTATATTTCCAATTTCCGATATTTCATGACCTACTCTAACTCTCTGGGTTCTACCTTTTAAGAATTCTTGGATCCATAGCACCACTCTTTTATCTATTCCTAGCCTACTTAACTTATCTATTAATATGTCATGTGGCACCAAATCAAATGCTTTCGAAAAGTCAATCACTTACGTATACTTCCTCTCTCCTTTCACTGCTGACTATAATTTAAAGTTTGTAAGACTTTGTTTTCGTTTAAGTGAAAAAGTTGAAAATAACAATTTTCACTTCAACGGTAATTACACAGTGTTCCCATTGTAGGCATGCGCTGGCTTTTTGTTGTCCTTCTCGCTTACATTTGCAATGTAAGGCAATGAAGTCACATAACAAAATTTTAACAAGTAACTGAGAGAATATATAATTTTCAACAAAAATCGCAAATGACCGATTATACCCCCACTGATTGACTTTAGCCTCTTCTACGGTACGATTCAAGATTATAGTCAGGTTAGTGTAAAGAAATATAGCAAACAAAGTGATACATTCGACACAAATAGGTTTTCATGCTCAAAATCTGGATCTTTAGCAAATCTTAGCGTAGTCAGCTGCTGGGAGTCAGTGTGAAGCTGGGTCTACACTATATAACAAAACACGTTATATAACAAACTTTATACGCAACATGTTTCTTTAACTTCCTTTATGTTATATTTGTGTTGGTATGAAAATAATATTTTTGTAACAAATTATATAACACGATAAATTAAATTTCACATTTGAAAATGGTGTCGAGTGGAGAGGATGTAGTTCTTGCTGCTGCTGCTTATGTGATTCTGGCAGGATGTAGTAGGCCTTGTAAACGAAAATGTTGGGTGCGACCATCATTACAAGCTAGGAAACAATACAATGGAATAACCTTTTGGCAGATCTTAAGAGAGATGATGGTCATTCCTTGGCAGGGGGAACTTCGTTGTGATGAAAGTTTCAAAAACTTTGTTTTTTATTTACATCTTTGTACAGGGTTGTTTCCGACCTATAATAACGAATTTGAATGACATCATATGCGTCAGGAGTTTCACGACAGCTGAACTGTGGCGCGAGGTGACAGACCAGTAGTGAGTGATCTCATAGAGTGCACGGCGACTCACAGCAGAAATTCTCAGGTAAATCGAGCCTTTTTGGGAGGGTACATTACGACCCTTTCCAATGCCAAGTACAGTTAAGTGAAAATAAAAGAAGCCTGCAATAAACGAGGTTTCGTTATTTCCAAGAAAGGCATCTTCTGTGTACTTAATAAGATTGGTAATACTCGAATGGAATTAATTTGTATCATCTCGTGGAGTGCGGCGACTTGTGACTGGGGGTGGACTTGCTTGATTTTTCCACTCTGGAATTAATCCCATCCGAACTTTGCCAGTCTTATTAGGTACACACAAGATGCCTTTCTTGGAAATAACGAAACCACGTTTTTTGCAGGCTCCAATGATTTTCACGTAACTGTACTTGGCATCAGAAAGAGTTATGTACCCCTCCCAAAAAAGGCTCGATTTTCTTGGGCATTGCTACTGTGATACACCGTGCACTCTGATTATGAAATCACTCACTACTGGTCTGTCACCTGTCGCCGCAATCCAGCTGTCGGTGTGATTCTTGACGCACTTGACGTCATTCAAATTCGTTATCAGAGATCGGAAACAACTCTGTAGTCCATATCAGTCGGATCCCATAACGCCCGTCTTTCTCTGAACAGCCTAATTAACTCACAAGTTGCAGTCTTGTTCCACTTCATTATGCCAAGTTGACTTCAAAATACAGATGAATAATCACGCCAAGCACACAGAGAATGAGTACAAGATACTACGAAATAATGCAAAACACATGACGTGATGATTCCAACAAGACTCAGCTCGTACCGTTTTATGCAGCGGGTGTGTTTTATAACAAGTTACATGATGCGCAAACATGTTATATAACGATGTTTTATAACATCCTTTGATCTTTACCGACACCCGATGGATAACATATAACTTGCTACATAACACAAAAAAACTCACGTTATATAACATTTTCTTCCCGTTTCTACAACAAGTTATATAACTTTGTTATATAACATGTTTTGTTATACTGTATAGTGTGGACTCAGCTTGACAGTTTGTGTGTTCGCCTTCCCACTTCAGTATAACATACACAACGTAACATCACAGTCTACTATATACATTCACGAAGCTTGGGATGATTTTTTGCCAACGGATTGCATTTCTCGCGATAGTTGCTAGCCGCTTGGAGCGCTGTGAGTACTAGGAACAATAGACTGTGTCACTGCCATCACGAAGGGCGGCGTTTCAACCATATAAATTAGTTGTAATGAATAAAGAGTAACATATATTTCTCTAAAATGTAGTGTAATTGCATTAATAAAATTTAAAACAATAATTAGGGGACACTTCAGACATAATTCCTTGCGAGTTAAGGTGTAATATTAGTTTTGGTGTGAAAATTACGTTGTTCGTATGTGTAATACCTGCCTTTATTTCGATTAAATATTGCGAAATTCTTGTACAATCACTTATGCACGATTCAATAATTTTCAGTTGCACGCCACGAATATTTAGATGTGTTGAAATTATAGGTTATGTTTATTGTACCAGTTGCCCTTCCTGTCTAATTTTAGTGGTCTCCAATGCCCTGCCACTACATATGTATGTTATGTCATATGTATATTACAGCTTCCATTCTTAACTTAAAATGTTGATGCGAAGAGATTATGTTAACACGTAACATTCTCTTCACATTAAAATAACACAGTTTTGTTATTATTTCTGCAACATATTATGCAACAAGAAGTAAACGGAACTTATGGACACATTACACTAAATAAAGCTTAGCAATGATACGCAATAAAGTTATAATATAATATTTTACTGAGCTCCATACACTGAAATAGAAAACCCGAACATACATTACGGCCTGGTTTCGATCGAAAAGGCATTGACTGTGCCGTATTTCGCACTGTTGTGAAAAGTTGTGTGAACTGTGAAATGTTCGTTATCGGTTGTAATAACTGTAAATGGCTAAAATACAATAATTTGAATAATAATATGGGACAAGGAGACGTTTGTGGTACTATAATTATTGTAAGAAAAAGAGGTCAGAGTTATCCTTCTTCCGAAAGATCCAGGAAGGTGAGTTTATAAAATATAATATGTACTTTATGAAAATAATGTATAAACCTTATGTATTTCACATTTCAATAGTGGAAGGAAGGTGTTAATTTTTTCAAAAGAATACGATATCGAAAGTACAATACATTTTATCGTCTGCTGGGGAAAGGGTCTGTGATGAGGCGATAATAGAGATCCTGGTGGTGAGCAACTATCTACGTTTGGATCTTTAGTAAGTATTGAGCTTCGTGACTGTATATATTAGACTGTGGTAACATGAAGTTCTCAACAAAGACGGGATGTAGAAGACTTAAAATGAATCATGGCATGGGTTCTGATTGTCCTTATTTCAGTCTAAATTGTTTTAATAATAGAATAAAAACATCTGACAGTGTTTTATGATGCCTAAGTTTGAACATACATTTCCAGCCCGCTTTTCACAATAACTGCTTGATACAAGTGGACATTAATTTTGGTAGGACTTAGAATCCCTGTCGACGCCTCATCAAGGCGTTCTTGTTAAGATAGAGTGTGAGTGTACAGAAGGTGGTGAGGCGCCTCGCATCGCGACGCATCTGATCTGCCCCGGGCTTGACCTCCAGCAGCTCAACTTCCATTTAAGAGGGGGGGGGGAGGACGGTAAAGTGGGGCGAGTTTAATCAGTAGACTCTATAGTACAGTTCGCTCTAGAGAAAAGGGAAAGAAAAGACGCATTCTCTGAAAGGATGCCAAAATACGAAGGTAATTAAATGCCGTAAATCTTTTATTTCTCACCACACTGTTCGACTTCCCTCTTAATCTACCACTCCACAATGCACTACGACCTCAACTTTAATTTTAAAAAAGTTTCTACACAAGTTTTCCTTCATAATCTGTTTGTTCGTGGGAAGTGCGATCACAGCCGATACAAATCTACTTTAAAAATACATTAAAGAATTAAATAAAGGCATAGGCCACATAGAAGTAAGTAATGTAAAGTAATAAAAAAAATCTAATGGATGGAAATAAATATACACCATCATTCTTCTCTTTGTTAATCATCTTTTCTTCCTCTTCCTCGAACATTTTCTTAGTGTCATAATTAAGCTCTTCAGACAAGTATGCTCCGAAACTTGTTTTTTAGTAGGTTATTTTACGACGCTTTATCAACATCTTAGGTTATTTAGCGTCTGAATGAGATGGTGATAATGCCGGTGAAATGAATCCGGGGTCAAGCACCGATTGTTACCCAGCATTTGCTCACATTGGATTGAGGGAAAACCCGGAAAAACCTCAACCAGGTAACTTGTCCCAACAGGGCTTCGAACCCGGGCCACCTGGTTTCGCGGCCAGACGAGCTAACCGTTACTCCACAGGCGTGGACGAAACTTCTTGTTCTTCGTAATATATTATGAATTGTTGAACGTTTTTTATCGTTGTGGTTAGCACTAAAGTAATCTTTTACTTATTATATTGGGTCCAGTATGTCTAGATTTTGATGCCAATTTAGTCAATGTGGGTTATATTTTTTTCCTCTACACTGTATATACAAGACGAAGAAAAATAAAGAAAGTAAACGTGCATATGATAAACAAGTCAAAACTTCTATTTATTTACTTCAGGTTCCCTTACAACACCCTATCTAGAGAAAGTATTTTGAATGCCATATAGCTAAAATCTAAGTCGAACTCAACTTATTTTACATACAGAAAATGGTTCAGCCATTATCGCGTGAAAAGGTAACAAACATACAGACAGACATACAAACAACAATATCAAAAGTGCTATTCTCGGTCTCAGGATAGTTAATTATACAAGTCAACACCAATTATTTTGCAAAAGCGAAAATTACACCAAAATTTAGCTTAGAGATTTATTATTGGTAGACAGTGGTTGCGGGATGACTTAAGGAAAAGTGAAGTTGTTTCGTATCAGAGTATATGGCACGTGCCGCGTCATCCGTCTTTTGTGTACCTGGCGAGTACAGCAGCGTACATAACGAAGGAACCCCGGTCCACATTGCAACGCAATGTGTGCAGTTGTGTTATCCTGCTCAAGTATTTAGTACGCGTTGAATAGTGTAGTGCTGATCCATTCATAATGTCGAAGTCAAAACGTTAAATTCGTTTAGAGATACGAAATGGAATTAAAAGGTATGAGACTGACATTTTATGTATTAACGAAGACAATATCGTATGTAATGTATGTAAAATTGAAATAAAAACCAGAACAACTTTGGCTATAGAGAAACATTGCAACAGTACATCGCACAGGAAATGCGTTGAAATGAAATCTGAGGAACCATCATCATCATCATCATCATAATCATCATCATCAATTAGTTGTGCGGGTCTAAACGACACGTGCAACATGATGCTCAGTACAAATATTCCTCGTAAGAAATTGAGTGATCCCCATTTTAGAGGTTTTCTTCAGAAATTCTCTCGATACAAAAACTGTTTAAGCGATAGGCGAAGAAGATTCAGTTTCGACAACTTACGAGAATATATCGTCGTTCACTGCAATACTGGTAATTGCATCAATGATGACGAGGACTAAACTTGAAAGGTATGTGCTACACTACTACAGTACGTTATTTTTCTTTTCCTTCTGACTGTACGGAGATACAGTAGCATGTTGACGTCGTCTGTTTACGTTTAAAACTGTTGAGCCAATGGTCTGAATGAAAAAAAAAATGTAACATACAGTATAGTAAATGTGCACCTACATTCAACGATTAGTCATCCCGCATCCACTGTCTAATTATTAGTATAGATGAGGCAGAAGAGCAAGTGGACAGCATCAACTACTTGGATTTTACTGTAAGTAATAATATGACCTGCTGCCAGGAAGTCAAATGGATGATAGCAATGGCTTTTAGTAGTAAAAGGAGCACCTTCTGCGGACCTCTGGAAAAATAACTGACGAAGAGATTAGCGAACTGCTTTGTGTGAGTGTGGCATTTTGTAGAGGAGAAACATGGACATTACGATGAAGTGAAAAGAAATTATTAGAAATATTTTAAATGTGGATATGGAGAAGAATGAAGCATGTAAAATGGATAGAGCAAGAAATGAAGCTTTGGTAGAAAGAGTGGATGAAGAAAGAATAATGCCGAGACTTGTCAGGAAGAGAAAAGGGAATTGACCGAGTCACTGGCTAAGAAAAAAACTGTCTACAGAAGGATGTACTGGCAGGAATAGTGGACGGAAGAAACGTTTGGGGCAAAAGAAGATAACAGATGACAGACAACGTGTATCACATGTGGAGACTGAGAAGAAGGCGGAAAATAGGAAAGATTGGAGAAGCCTGGCTTTGCAGTAAATGGCTTCCCTTATATAAATTTATTGTTGAACAATAATTGCCCCTCGAATTTACGGGCTGCCACTATACGATAGAGCATAGCAAACAATTGATTGTTTTAACAATTAACAATAAAATTTTACAAACAAATAAATATGAAAAATTTACAAGAAATAGGCTGCTATTACAGACAGAGCACAGCTAACAATATTAGTTATTTTAACTTATTAATAATACAATTTATAATACATTTATAAACAAAAATATGAAAAATTAATAAGAAATAAGCTGTAGGTGAATACTGAAGGATAGTATCTTCCTTATTGATGTTGATAATAAAGATGATGATTCATTCTTTCATTCATTTAGTGTTCTGCCCAAGGGCAGGTCTTTAACTTCAAACCCAGCTTTCTCCAATCTTGCCTATTTCCTGCCTTCCTCTTTGTCTCCTCATATGATTCATATATCTTAATGTCATCTATGATCTGATATCTTCTTCTACTCTGAACTCTTCTCCCATTCACCATTCCTTCCAGTGCATCCTTCAGAGGCAGTTTCTTCCCAGTCAGTGACCCAACCAATTCCTTTTCCTCTTTCTGATCAGTTTCAACATCATTCTTTCTTCACCCACTCTTTCCAACACAGCTTCGTTTCCTATTCTGTCTATCCACTTCACACGCTCTATCCTTCTCCAAATACACATTTCAAATGCTTATATTCGCTTCTCTTCACTTCGTCGTAATGTGCATGTTTCTGCCCCATACAATGCTACATTCCACACAAAGCACTTCACTAGTCTCTTCCTTAGTTCTTTCTCCAGAGGTCCGCAGAAGATGCTCCTTTATCTATTAAAAGCTTCCTTTGCCATTGCTATTCTCCTTTTGGCTTCTTGGCAGCAGCTCATGTTACTGATTATTAAGCTGCGGATTTATGCCTATATGCCTATATGCCTATTAACCTGAAAGCGGAAGATTTGAGGTTACATATTCATTTTAAGACATTGTGAGTATTATATGCGAATTCTATAGTACCTATAATTGCCTATTTCACTAGTAAATGCCTAAAAGTTGCCTAAATATCCGTATTATATATTATACTTGAATTTACTGATCATTATATCGATATTTATCTAACAGAGGGAACTATCGATAATTCTGTGTATTATGTTTTACTGCCAACAGAGCGCGGAGAAATCGAATAATATGAAATCAACCAATAAGAAAAAATGTATTTCGAAAGCCGCATGAATCATTGTGATAGTTGACTAGGGTAGTTGTTTTAAACTGTGTATCCGTTTTGTGAGTTTGTGAATTGAGTATGGAGTTGAGTTTTCTGCTGTAGTACGTGAAGTATACCATGGAGATATGATAAAGCAAAAGTCATCAGAAGCACTGATTGGAAAATACATTGACATCACTGCGTTCCCACTGGTTTGGTCCCCAGCTGAGATTGGATCCCTGGAGCATTGCCCCATCACTTCATGTGAAGTGGAAAGGAGTTTCTCCCAATTTAAGAACATTCTGACAGACAATAAACATCAGTTCTCATTACAACATTTGGACGAATATTTAATTATTCACTGCCATAATGACATTTCTATAGAAAATAGTGAATAATGCTACTCTATGCTCGTGTTCGCCATTGAGAATTAGAAATTTGTTAGTGCCTTTTTAAATGCCTATTTTAGAATTTTGAATGCCTATTTTGTCTGACTATTTCAACTGTTTTTAGTGCCTAAAAATCCGCAGCTTGCTGATTATAGTACATTCCAACTATTTGAAGCTGTCCACTTGCTCTACTGTCAAAGTTTATTTTCAGACAGCCATTTATATTTCAATGGATAAAACGGACTCGTATATTCCTTTTACTTTTCGATTTTTCTTAATCTTCTTTACTTTCTGCATCAACCATTACAACATGCTTGTTTCATGTGTTTAATGCGTTCTCTTAAACAACTTAAAGTGTTTTTTTTTTTTTTTTTTTTTTTGCTCATGTACCTTCTTTTATAAATTGTTTTACAGTATATCAATTTTAAATTACAGAGGAATGATTGATGACGTGTATTAGCGGGGGAGAAAGTACACATAAATTGTAATTAGCTATAGAGGAAATCGAAGTGAAACATCTTTATGACACAATTTTTGTCCGATACAAAAAATAGACCACAGAGAATGAAGTACGAGTCCAATGTAACAAGAAAACGTTCATTAATGATCTGTAAGGTTAAATTTTAGTTATTCGAGATAATCATCTCACAATTTTCTCATCTCACCTCAAACTCTAGCTTTATGCGTGCTTCTACCAACCGTAATTTTGTACGAGGAAAATTCCCAATCTAGTAAGTTGCGTTTAATTGATGAAGCCAGAACCTGAATTATGACGTACAATATGTTGCCAGTGAGACATAATGTGTTACCAAGTTTAAATTAACTTCAGAATTACAGTGCCCTTCCTATGTTTTCAAGGAAGACAGAGAAACAATGTTTACCGGCTAAACAAATTGAACACCTCCATTAAACTCTAAAAGTAAAATCATTAACCAGGCATAATCATAATATTAAATTATTGTTAGCTTTAGAAACTTGGCGAGCCAAATGATGCAAGAAATGAATTAGGTTTCTCCGCAAAATTTGATTCTCCAAGCTAACCTACACATGGAGTGAGTTCAGTGATTTTCTACAAAGTTTCGAAACTCATTTCCTTTCTCCTCTATCCTCTATTCAATTTCGATCAAACTTTATACAGAATTTTATTTTAAGGCTTTTTTCCGTCTTTAAATACATTTTTATTTATTAACTTTTCTTAATCATTACTCTTGTTTTTCTTCTTTCTAACTGCTTTTCTTCTTAGTTCACTTAATATATTTCTTATTTGCAATCGGTCTAGGGCAGTCGTGGCGAAAATGTGATCGTACGCCGAGCCACTGTGTAACCTACAACGTGCATAGAACCTATGGAGGGAGTTGGACACCCGAAGGGGAAGAGAAGCAACTGTCTGACTTATTAACGGATTTTCATTTTCCTTACGTCAAGCAGTTTAATATAATTTTATACAGTACAAGGTTACAAATTAATATTTAGTACGTGTAACGAAGGTTACAAATTAATATTTAGTACGTGTAAAGAAGAAAGAAATGAATAAGAAAACATAGGACACATTATCACAACCTAAAATTAACTGTCTTCAGAATGTCTCTGCGACAGAGTTTCAAAATCAGGAATTATGTCACTTACTGCCAGTCGCAGTTGATCACGAAGGTATTTGTCTGTCAGTCGTGATCTAAATTTGGTTTTTACTATTTTCATTGTTGAACGCAATCGAAAGAACAGAGCTTCGGATATTTATTTTTTGGCAAAGATTTGAAAAGTTCAACATTTGTGAAGTCCTTACATATAGCTTTCATTTAACATCACATTGTAAATCTGTGAGTTTAAATTGAAGAAGGATCAGGCTGACAGTACAGCATCAGCAGACTGATCTGGCTAGGAGAGGTGCAAGAAAGAGCATCTGGTTGCACCTGAGCACGCAGAAAATGTCACAATAAATTTATTGTTACATGCGCTAATGCACTTTGTACACGTAGGTTATCTTCAAAAGCCAGCGTTTGTAACCGGAGTGGGAGACATATATGCCTCTTGGAACAGAGACTGTCATGAGTGCCAAGGGCTCTATGACAACTGCTGTATTCGTCCATTGGTTTGATCAATTCGCCCGTTATAAGGCGGCAGGAGAGGTGGTGTTGATATTTGATGGAGCATCATCTCACCTGGACGCAAACATTACAAGTGCCACTGATAATTACGGAATCACACTGTATTGCCTTTCCAGTAATACAACACATGAGCTGCAACCAATGGATAAAGCGCAAGCACTAGTTGGATGTGTTTTATATGTGAAGAAGATCGCGTTGAGAACATGTCATTATGTTCATATTGTACGAGGTATTTACATGATAAGTGTGAAAACATCAGGAAAATCACTAAGCTTTCAACTTACAAATGTTCAGAATGTGCAGTGATGATATTAGTTCAATTGCTTGTCGAACTCTTAATTTTTTTTTTATTTTACATAACTTAATTTTTTTGTTTTACTTATTGGAAAACATTCATACTTTTGTGTTTAATAACTTTTTACTGTGTCACATTGTTTCTTTTTTTTTAAAGTAAGGAGTCACTGGAAAACATATTTTCCTAATTAATCTGGTGTTTGAGTTTCAGATCAAGAATCTTTCATTAGTATTGAGTGGTTTTGTATCTTTTATTAACAGAAACTCAAATTTAGTTGCTTAGTTCAATTTGTGTTGCTTAGGAAAAATAATTAATTAATAATTATAAGTGTATAGGTTACTAGAAAATAGGTGGCGTTAATTGGAAAACCTGTTCCTAATAACGCCAGTTTACAAAGTTTTCCTATTTGAGTTCTAATTCTTGTTCGGTATATAATATATCCATTTTCATTGCGCTATTTTGTAAAGATAAGATTACAGTTTCTATTTCATAATTTTCGTGTTTGTACAGCTGTCAAAAGAAAAAGTGGCCGCTCTCCTGTATCAAAGTTCCCTTCGGGTATCTTCGCTACAATTCGGAGACAGGCGATGTTACATGTTGTTGGACCACGTTGCCTGATATCTACAGTTATAATTGAAGTATACTGTGTGTTATTCGATAGCATAATGGTAGCATTCAGGCGTCTTATTCATGAGGTCCTGCGTTCGACTACAACCTCGTGCTTTTTATGTCCTTTTTTGTTCTGTTTTTGAGAGAGACAAACTAGACATAATGGCTCCTTTTTCTTTTATGATTATTTTAGTAATTAACATCAGGTTCATTAATATATTATGCCATGACTTTATCATTATCATTATGATATTGTGGCTGCAAATGGAAAGAAAAAAGATTTCATTCTCAATAAAATATCTTTCGTGGCATAAACATAACAAATTTACTGGCGTCGGCCTTAAAATATTCAAACAATTAAGCGTTCAAAAAACAAAACAAAAAGCCATAATTCAATATTTAGTCTATCTTCCTCTTATCTCGATCATCTTGCAGTCGAGTGGGCATGGAATTGACTAGTCTTTGCAAATAGCGACTGTTCTTAGACACGATATTCCAGGCATTCTGAACATACACACATAAATGTTCTGTCCATGGGCAGGTCTTTAACTGCAAACCCAGCAATCTCCAATCTTTCCTATTTTCTGCCTTCCTCTTAGTCTCCGCATATGATCCACATATCCTAATGTCGTCCATTATTCTTTTCAACCAGAGACCCAACCAATTCCTTTTTCTCTTTCTAATCAGTTTCAGCATCATTCTTTCTTCACTCACTTTTTCAAACACAATTTTATTTCTTATTCTGCCTGTCCACTTTACACGCACCGTTCTTCTCCACATCCACATTTCAAATGCTTCAATTCGTTTCTCTTCATTTCGTCGTAATGTCCATGTTCCTTCCCCATACAATGCCACACTCCACACAAAGCACTTCACTAGTCTCTTCCTTAGTTCTTTTTCCAGAGGTCCGCAGAAGATCCTTCTTCTTCTATTAAAAGCTTCCTTTGTTCATGTTTGCAGTTTTCTTAGGAAGGATAGGCCTAAATGCGGTAACATCCCGTTGCTTTCCGCACACCACAATCTCTTTCGCATTTTATTAAATTCCAAGGGGCCCAAGCGTGGAGATGAGGAGAGTGGATTTGACTAATTGGGCCCTCCGGACTTCACCGAAAGTCACGGCAAGGGTTAAATATTAATTCTATCAGGATGTTTGACCCGGTCAGAGACCGGGAAATCTCAATTAGCCTTTGCCCCCCGCATCCTGGACTAGCTTCTACGAATCATCAGAAGATCTTAGAGTGTGTTTGGGCCAATTTTTCCAAAAATGTTTCCACACTTTTGCTCTCGTAGCTCAGCGGACGAACGTCGGAATTTAGATGTCAACGTCTCAGGTTCAATTCCTCGTTACTCCTTTTCATTTTATTGTGGTTCAATTGTATGTAATAATACAAAAAGAAAAACTAATACCAGTATTATGCAACTGGATTTTTCCAAACCTAATATTAAATTTGTTATTTATATCGCTAAAGAACGATTACAATATAAATAACTTGAATATTATTTATACAGTCTCACTAAAGAACGATAACAGAATATAAATGATAAATATCGGTTTGTTTAATTAATATATTGCGCAAGAACAATAACAATATAAATAACTTGAATATTGTTTTATAATGCTAATGAAGGAAAACAGAATATAAATGATAACTTGAATATTATTTAAATCGCTAAAGAACGATAACAATATAAAAAACGTGAATATTATTCATATCGGAATTTCACAGATTTATTACAGATGTATTTAAGAAATTGTAGAAGAATAGTAATTAGTAACAGTGTCCTATTTATTCTTCTTGGAGCCAAATTTGTAACTTTTAAAAGTGTGGTTACTATGTTGAAGTGTATGTGTTGTAACGGATGCTTGATTTGTTATGTATGTGAGTCAGTTATGTGATGCTTGATGTCGTCGCAATGTCGTAATTATGGTTTGATTGTGTTTGTGTGACTATTGTGTATTAATTTATGATGTATGGTAGGGAAAGCTGCATATTTGTGTTATAGAAGTGTTACGTATGTGTGTTGTTAATGTTTTTGTATGTTACAAATTGATACCTGATATTTGTTTTGCAATCGCAATGCCTAATTTACGGATTATTTATGTTTTGTTTACATCGCGTAAGCTAATTTAATTTTCTTTTCCATTTCTCTTTATGCTTATCTTTTTTGTGTATAAAACTATAGCTCTAACATACATATGTAAAATACGGCTAACCCCCATTAGAAATACAATAATAATTATTATTCATATCGTTATAATACGATAATAGAATACAAATGATGACCTGAATTTTGTTCATATCTCTAAAGAACGATAACAAAATATAAATAACGTGATATCCATAAAGAACGATAACTGGATATAAATGATAACTTGAATATCATTTACATCGCTAAAGAAAGATTAAAAAATAAAATGAAAACTTGAAGAAGGCCCGAACCCACGACCTTTGAATCATTAAACAAGCATTCTACCACTGGTCCACGAGGCGTAGATATGGAACGCTTTCATAGTTCCGGAACTGCTTGTACAAGCACATGCATCGTGTAACATCGCCGCGACCCGAAGTGGACTTTGAAAATATTCGCTGTTCACGAGTGCGGCCACTTTTTTTTTTGACAGCTGTACATAACTTATTTCCAGAGCAAAAGTGACTGAAATGTTAAGGTAGCGTTATTTGGCACGTGTACCTTATAAATGATGCTCGGGAGGAAATTAAGCACACAATAAATATGGGAAATGCGTATTATTATTCGGTTGAGCAGCTTTTATCATCCAGTCTGCTGTCAAAAAATCTGAAAGTTACAATTTATAAAAGGGTCATTCCATATCAAATCAACAAGGCGCTCAACCCGACCGACTCAGATTTCTTTCGAAATTTGAGGGTTTGTTTTACCTGCCGCGCTAACTAAAACTGCCGAGTTTCATATGTCCTGTGCTTTTCGTTTTCTGTCAGTGGCGTTTCAAACATGAAGAAAAATCAAATTTTTGTAAGCACGCCGCTCCAATTAAAATTATATATCTCAACAACGTCTCCAGATAAATTTACAAAAATTGGGTGATACATTCTTAATATGTGATAGTTTTTATTGCTTATATTGTTTTCTGCATGTATTCAATTACATTAAAAAAACATGGTGAAACTCTTTTTATATATTCATATTTTAAAATGCGGGGGTTCTATTTTAAGGAAAAAAAATATATAGTACGCCTCAATTAGTGATATAATGAACTGATAAGTTTCAACTTGGAATCATCATAGGTTACAAAGATAAAAATTATTATGTCACTGCAAGCGTAAGCTAACCGTATAAGTCGCGATAATTATGTCCCACACATTCGTTGTACCATATTTGACCATATTCTTGAATGTCGCTATGTAATTTAACATGTAGTTCATAATTCGAATTTTTTTAATTATTACCTCAAATAAATTATTGTCACATGGATTTTGTTAAACCTGAAGTTCTGTAAGAAATGCTTACCTTTCACTGCTGAGATGAAATAGCCTGATCATCTTTCCAAACAGGATGCTCCGCTGTTTCAGCTGCATTTTAAAACTGCTTAGCAAGTATAACACCCATCCTAAACAGCAGGACTGTATGAAACTTGTGTTCCAGGCACTGCGGTGGATTTTGCAAATCGAAGAGCAAGCATTTTTTCCTCTTCAGTATAGCTTTTTTCTGTCACATAAACGGTATTAATGTTCTGAGATGATCCCTTGTTCAGTCGTACAATTCCCTAGGTGTAGTTATTTGTTTATCGGATGGTCTCTGCAAACTAGCACAAGCCGCAAATCTTTTAAGTGTCCCACCTACAACGTCACACGCTCTTTTGCCATGCGATATGCAAAAATAATGCAATTCTGCTGGAAATCCAAAATCTTCTTCATGTAATGTGAGGTTTAGGAAGTTTTTTCCTATTTTTATACTGAGC
Source organism: Periplaneta americana (assembly GCF_040183065.1). Taxonomy (NCBI): domain Eukaryota; kingdom Metazoa; phylum Arthropoda; class Insecta; order Blattodea; family Blattidae; genus Periplaneta; species Periplaneta americana. The sequence continues at coordinate 126,146,084 of NC_091132.1, read as the reverse complement.
AGAGAATCCATCGGAGAAATACATAATTTTTGTGGTGAATTACAGATGTTTGTTTCAATGACTCCATTAGATATTTTTTAAACAGATATACAGCTGTAGTGTAATATTTCAGGCAGTGTGAAATTATTACCAGATTTTTAATAGAGACTGTATCGGATGACGATTCGTTATGATATATTACGAAAGTATGAATGGTTGTCTGCACATTAGTTCAGTGGTATGGCTTAATTTCATCTTGGATTTCGAAATAATAGTTTTCAGCGAAGTCGCATAACACAACAAGCTGGCATAGCTGTAGAAATGATTTCATATCACGTAGAAACTTACTTTGTTCAGATGATATAAATGAGTGAGTCAGTAAATCACCAAGTTTCTCCAAGATACAGTCGAAAAATTTGTCTGTGGGTTTCATTATGGTCTCAAGCGTTGATCGGTCAGTCGTCATCCACTGCTTGTAGGTCACTGATTCACTGAAGTTTTATTCGAAACATTTCTTTAAACCCTCTCTTATTTTGAATGGTTCAGGACATTCTGTACATTTTCTGAACAAACAATTTATATGAGGAGGATTGCACACCATAGTAGCCAAGAAATGTTGATAAGTTGGAAGGTATAAAGAAAAATGTTCTAGAAATCCACGTAGACCTGAAACTTTAATAAATTGCTTCCGGCATAAGTTTTACATTCTGATGAGGACACAAACACAGGCAGTATAGTTCCACTAACTCCGGCTAGAATACAATTTTTTGGTCTAAGAGCTGAAAATCTGGAGAATATTACCTTCATTTCAGGGTTACAATTTTTAAACGCTGCATATAATTCATATTTGCTCATGTGATTTACTCCCTGATTCTTTAATCATAACAAATATTTCTTACCAGGCATCATTCTGCTTATCTCGTCAGAACAACAGAATTTTTTAACTTTACCGGCAACAGCCGCGAGCAAGGGTTTTCCAGGTTTCGTATTTGATGAACACAAAATTCCCTTTTCCTTTGCCAGGACTTTGGCTTTCCGAATTATATATTCGAAAGCTGAAAGAAACCCTTTTTTATATTATTTACGCTCCAGCTTTTAGGTAGTAGTGCTAAAATGGTGATTTTCTCACTTTTACCTGAATTTTGAAAATTTTCCTGTAACTGAGACAAAATTTCAGAATCAGAAAGGTCCTGGTTCCTCGGCGTCTTTAATATCGAAGACTTTATCTTTTACAATATTTTCAAATTTCTGTCTCTTATATTTCTCTTGCTGTAGCCTTTTTTGTTTAATAAGGAACACATCTTGGTCAAAAAGACTTGTATTTAATGAACTTAAATTTGCTGTAGAATCGACGTATTCTTCATAACTAGAGTCATTCTGAGGATTCTGCGTAATAGCATCATATTCTATATTTATTTCTTTGTGACACATAGCGCACACCTTTTGTTCCTGTTTTAAATCAGGAAATACATTAAGCATCCACGATATAACACTTCTTAAATTTTTCCTCTAATTACAATGCCCTGATTTCTCGAAGGGATTGCAGCAAACATATAACTTAAAACGCGACTCCATTACATCGCACAAAACTACCACATACTACAAAAACTAACGACACTATGCTTGAAACAGATCGCACGTTTCGTATAAATCGAAGACTGTATAAACTGCCACTCATAACGGCCTGACAGATCGACGACGCAGATAATCAGACAAGTACAAACTCGCGCCTATGCAATGTTGGTGTAAGATGGGTTTAAGTGCTAGAACCCAAGACATTGATATATATTTTTTACTGATCTTCCTGAAACTTTACCAAAATGAAACTTACACCAAGGGGAGAATGCTCTTACCTCTATAACATATATTTTTCGCGAAATAATTTGTGACCCGCATTTTTAGATATTCAATGTTAAAATGTGTTTCACATGACTATTCAATAAAGAATTCGATACTTTGATTCAAACCTATTTTCATTGAAAAGTATGATTCCTTAGCTTTAAAATAAGCTCAAGTTTAAGATTCTACCTCAATTAGAAGACAAGTTATGAATTATTTTTGTTGACATAGTATGCAACATTTTTACATTTTTTCTCATATTGACAGAATTGCTGTATGGATATTGTGCATTATTGAGGGCTAAAATTTTACATAATTAATTAACTTAAGGTTCTTTACCATCCCACCAAAATTTAATGAAAATCTGAGGTGGTTGGGTTGAAAAGTCCACTTTTTTGTGTTTATTTGAAATGGAATGGCCCAAAACAGAGAAACAACAAATTTATGAACCTACTATTCCGTATTTTCGAGAAAAATATCAGATGGAAGGCACCTGGTAAGTACATGGTTTAATAATCGGAGCGAGGGGCACCATCCCACGATCAACTGTAAACATATTCAAAACATTTGGAATCCCTTCCTAAAATAATTACTTCTAGCACTAAAGGGTCTGTGGCGATTATGAAAAATCATTTATACGGAATATTATAATCCCCCCCTCTTTCTGTCCGTTAGTGTGTGATTGTTACAATATATGTACAAATTTATTATTTCTTAAATTTAAGCTCCTAGTTCACATTTCAATTTCTTATATGTGTGTTATTCTGTGTTTTTAGCAACCCAGGATTCCTGGGCAGACTATTTCTTGGAAATAAATTATATATATATATATATATATATATATATATATATATATATATATATACCGGTTGTTCCTTATGGTTGTGAAACTTAGACTCTCACTTTGAGAAAGGAACATAGGTTAAGGGTGTTTTAGAATTAGGTTCTTAGGAAAATATTTGGGGCTTAGAGGGATGAAGTTACAGGAGAATGGAGAAAGTTACACAACACAGAACTGCACGCATTGTATTTTTCACCTGACAAAATTAGGAACATTAAATCCAGACGTTTGAGATGGGCAGGGCATGTAGCACGTAAGGACGACTCCAGAAATGCATATAGAGTGTTAGTTGGGAGGCCGGAGGGAAAAAGACCTTTGGGGAGGCCGAGGCGTAGATGGGAAGATAATATTAAAATGGATTTGAGGGAGGTGGGATATGATGGTAGAGACTGTATTAATCTTGCTCAGGATAAAGACCAATGGCGGGCTTATGTGAGGGCGGAAATGAACCTCCGGATTCCTTAAAATCCAGTAAGTAATTAAGCTCAAAAACCAGGGTCTAAAGTTATACGTTATGTATACTTTAAAATATTAGTAAATAATCCATTATAATCCTCTGATTGAAGTTCTGACTGATATGTACATATATTGTCAAGCAGTACATCTCACTTGACGATATGTGTCGGAGGAAGAAGATTGTTTTATGCATCTGCCGTCTGACTAGTGTAATATGTAGCTAGTCGGTGGTGTATGCAACGGAGGGGGAAAGGAACTACCCAATTATCTCCTGGCCTACTTGCCTCATAAGTGTGCCTTCTTGGTGTCACTTGTGGGGTTCAGACCTGTCTTCGGACAGTTGACTAAACAACAATAATCCATTAAAAAGCTAAACAATTATCGGCGGTGTATGCAATGGAGGGAGAAAGGAACTGACCACCCTACCCAATTATCTCCTGGCTTAGTTGCCTCATAAGTGTGCCTTCTTGGTGTCACTTGTGAGGTTCAGATCTGTCTTCGGACAGTTGACTAAACAACAACAATCCATTATAAAGCTAAACAATTATCGGCAGTGTTTGCAATGGAGGGGAAAGGAACTGACCACCTTACCCAATTATCTTCTGGCCTTGTTGCCTCATAAATGTGTCTTCTTGGTGTCACTTGTGGGGTTCAGACCTGTCTTCGGACAGTTGACTAAACAACAACAATCCATTATAAAGCTAAAGAATTAAATAAAATATAGGCTGCAACAGTTTATGTATGTAGTGGTTCAATATTAGCAGCTTTATAATCGTTTATGTTCGACCCTGCCGAAATGTAGTAATTATACACCTGGTAGTAGTCCTTTAGTGCATGTCATTAAAGTACATCTATTCATTAAATTTCAGGTTTTCGATTATTCTCGGATATGCAATCGAAAGACAACGAGGGAACCGTCACGGAGGCTGGAAATCCAATACTGGCGCAGAAGGTTATGTTCTCTTACTATAATAATTAGCGTTAATTGTAAATAATATTCAAATAAATTCAATTTGTCATCTCGTTTTTCAATTCTAAATCAATTCCCAGGTTATATCAAAATTAGTTCATGTTATTCTCTACATTACATCAAGGTCAATGACATTATTGTTCCTCGGAAAAAATCAATACTTTCGCGTCTGCGCACATCTCACAATTTACGAGCTATGCACAAGGTCACTTCCGATCTTCAGTCAGATACGAATAAAATGAATACTTCTGAATAATTTCAAGTTAGACATATGGTCGAGCATAAAAAGTCATATGAAACTTGCCTATAATGGTAATTAAGACGCTCGTATGAAAATTATGAAACTCGCTTGCGCTCGTTTCATAAACAAGCATACTCGGGTCTTAATCACTATCATTATAAGCTCGTTGCATAATGTACTATTACGATGTGTTCACGCACAGTTCATCGTATTAAACGACACCGTTTACTCCATGAAATGTAATACAGAAAATATTTTTGGGGACTGCTTTATGTTTTTATAAAGTCTGCAGCAGAAATAGTGGGTAAATCTCTTCCTAAGAAGTCCATATTTCATGTTAGATTTATAACTCAATACACGTTACCATAAATACCGGTTAACAAACATTTCGGTAAAGACAGAATGGACTGCTGTAAATAAAGTAACAATAATCCATTACAACCATTATTGTCTCATCCCTCAGTTATGGCTTGTCCTTACCTCTCACATTTACTAACAGAGTTCTAAATGGAGATGATTATAACGGCCTGATATAGGATCCCGTTTGCATTATGGACCCATTTCATAGTGAGGCAGAGATTTTCATTGGCCAGTGCTGGCATGGGACATTAGACGTTATAACTGCCCAAGTCCTTATTGTGCTCATGAATCAAATTTACGATACATTAATAACTTTTAGTTGAGCAATAAAATATATAAACCAGGCTATGATAGTATTAACTAAGATACAGCACTATGTTGTTTTCCTCACAACGACCTGCCAGCCTCCCCTTTCCTTCCTTTTAATGGCTTTCAGCTTACGGCTACTGTTACAGGGAAGAAAGAGTTTTTGCTGAAAGGTTTTAAAAAAGAAAATGTGCATTGTAGTTCTTTATGGAACAAGAAAACAAGAATTATAAAAGAAATCTGTATTTTTTTCCTTTTAAGCCAAAGCAAAGGCTTAACGATTATACCCGTCAGTCATATATTCCATGTTCTTTTGTTGTAGTAGCCTACTCCATGTAATGCTTAGGTTTCTTGCTGTCACAATGGAGCCTACTTGTTCCTTTTCATTAATATTAATGAAATTGAGAACCGGTGACAAACATTCATATTTTTTTGGTCATGTAATATTTATGAACTCTAAAAGGATATAATTTCAGGTAAAATATAAGTATCCATATTATTTTCCACAGAAATCTCTACGTGATATAAGCAAAAATTTAACTAACTTTGACATAGAGTCGATACCGTTGTACAGGACTTCTCTTGAGATACTGTCTATGACAGGGATGAGACGATATTAGCTCTCAATCACGGTAGAAGAGCTCGACCTTGATCACGAGCGCATAGCGCATCTACTGCATAGCGTCCCAACGTAGACATCAGGGATGTACATGCACATGCAGAGAATAAAGGCAGCAATTATTACAATAACTTGCGTTACTAAATTTCTGGCTATGTAACAATTGCTTAATATATATGTACATATGTAAAAAAATCGCAAAGGAGAGGAGAGAATAAAAAGAGAAAGAGAAGAAGTTATTTGTTTGTTAACCATATTCATGTGAAAAGTAGCTGTTTATTCTGTAAATACTTTTCTTCATTGTTTAGGATGAATTAATATGGTTTACCTGCTTCACGTGGTGATCTCTAAGTACTTTTGAACATTTGTTTATAAAATCATGAAAATAATGATTGAAATAAAGCATATATTGATTGTATGGTTGTAAAAATGTAGTCCATACTCTCCACTCATGATTATGTAATGAGTTTTCTTAGAGTGATTTGTAGGATGCACATAACGCGGAAAAATAAATTCATTAAATTATGCTATTGAAGAGCCATCGTAATTTTCGGAGTCAATTATTTAAGAGGACACGCATGATTTTTATAACTTCCACAATTTTCATTCAAAATTTGTGAAATGTGAACTCATAAAGAGATCTGCAATACTATTATCTGTAAAAAATTTGGTGTCAATAGCTCTAATAGTTTTGAAATTGTATTTTTTTTAATATATTTCATATTGACGTCACTAAAAAGGCACTCTTCGTCAAAATTTTCAAACTTTTTAGTTCATATTTGCTCAAAATCTTGAAAATAGTTATGGGTATAAAAATTAATTAGGTTTTAGAGCTCAGTTTAAATAGAGAGACAAATAAATGTTCAAACTTTATGCCTACCAATACAGCATATTAAATTTAATCTAAGTGCAACATGAATATTCCCCGACGGAACTGAATATTTCATACAAATGCTAATTACATTTTATTTATCAACATTTAATTGATCTCTGTGAGAAATTTCAGACCTATATGACAATAACTGTTGTTCTAGAAGCCTTTTTTTTATGCAATAAACTACTTAAAATTTTATAGTCGTGAAAACAGCATTAAAAGAAGAAAAAAAATCTCTCAATTCACGAACCGTATGTTTGGCCACACTTCAGTATATGGTTAGATTATATAATTACGATCATAAAAACTAAAAAAACATGGACTTTCTTAAATTGTCGCATTATTTCACCACAGTGCCCCCTTAAAAATGATAGTAGCACCTGTGTTGTCTTGTCTAAAATCAATTTATCTCTTGTTCAGAATAATGTCTATATCTGTGTTTGTTTTGTGTTTCGTACAAACGTTTGACATTTTTTTTATAAATTATATATATATATATATATATATATATATATATATATATATATATATATATATATACTTATTAAACACTGTTCTTCAATGCGTTCTTCAATGTATAAAAACTGAACCTTCTACTTATCATTAAATGAAATCTTTATTGTAATCTCGCTTCCGATCTTACATGGTCTGCAACGTTGTATGTGCTGTACACTCTTTCTTACTTCTGTATTAGCAATGTGCTTCAGATAGAAAAGCCTTTAGAGAGAGCTTAAAAAGCTCGCGCTCGAAACTACTAGTAAGCACCGAATCACTGGTCTATGATTAGACACTGAATACATCATATTGTATTAATATTAACCCAGATTTTCCCACCGTCCTTTTTTAAGGACAGTGCAGTGCCTTCGATATTATGTCATTGTTGGTGTTAGGGACATTTTATAAGTTGTGCGATAATGTTGGTAGTATTTATTAGCTTTAGAAAATATACGTTTCTTGTTTCAGTTTATTTCAACATCATTTAACCGATTTTTGAGAGTAACTAATGTGCTACTGTATTTTTATCACAAAAATTTTTTGGGCTTATCTGGGTTAATACTAGACTTCTGCTTCTTAATAATAATAATAATAATAATAATAATAATAATAATAATAATAATAATAATAATAATAATAATAATATCAAAAGTTATGGCGTTTAAAGGTAAATATTCAATAAGAAATAAAATCTGTATTGAAAACAGAATTCTACAACTAGTGAACACATTTAAATATTTAGGGTAGGGCCTACCGTCTTTCATATGAAAAAGAAAATGATATCGATTCCAGTTTCATATACTCGTATATGTGCATTTTCTATAGTTCCGTTAACGTAGGCCATATTTAAACTGAATGGTAAGAAGTTTGTTTAAATGTTTTTTGTTTATCATAACAACTTGTTGATTAAAGTAATGGCCTAGTCCAAGTCATATACAGTAAAACCTTGCTAAAACGTACTCTGCACAAACGAAAAATAAATTTGATAACGGAATGATTTACTTGTAAAATAATACTTTAAAACGGGAAACTGCCTAACGCGAAAACGGAATCATTTTTGGACACCATTTAGGAAAAAAAAATCTGACTGAAACGGACAATTTTAAGCGTAACTGTTGCTAAATTCTTTCAAATCATTTTTAATTTTGCGATAATACTGTATGAAGCATGACATATTTTTTGTGTGACTGTACCTGGATAGAAGACTTTCGCTATTCTTTGTCAGGCTTTGGGGGTGAAGCTTCTCTACCATGTCACTATTCTGTGCTTATTGTCAAGGACCGGGGCAGGTTACAGACCTTCTGTAGCGTTACTTCTTCCAACCCTCTTGCATTCTCTTTCATTTATTCTCAGTTTTGTGCTAACAAGCTAACAGTGATAAAGGTCAGTGCGAGTAGAATAAGACTGTGAATAATTGTAGCGTAGTGTCAATTTAGTTTCACATTTCAAATGTTTCAAATCCAAGTTAGAAAATTATCTTATGACGAGTTGCCAAACTAACTTACTATTATGAGAAGTGTTGTATTGCATGTTTCCACGTATTCACATTATTTTTTATGTTCTAGTGATATTTAACTTATTTTATATTTTTGTTTTCATATTTTCCGATAATGGTATATCTCTAATGTGATAAGTTGAGCTATATATAAACATAATTTTCCTTACTGTGTATACTTAAAAATATTGTATTCATTGTATGCTTTGTACTGCACTATTGTATTACTACTATTAGTATTATTATTACTATTAGGCATGTTATTATAATTTTATTTATTATTATTATTAATATTATTATCATTATTATCATTACTGTTCTTATTTATTATTATTATTATTATTATTATTATTATTATTATTATTATCAATAATTGTCTTATTTTTTATACTTTGTAGGCCTAATTTATTTTTGACCTGCTGTTCACATTTTATTATGCTTTTTTCTTTCTTTCTGTATGTTATATATTATGTCTAATTTCTTCTTACTTGTTGTTTACATTTTATTATTATTATCTTATTCAGTTTTGTGTGTACTTTGTAAATTTGTAGTGTTTCTATAACGCAGTTTTTACTCCTGGTTGAGTGTTAGAGAAGGCCGTATGGCCTTAACTCTGCCAGGTTAAATAAATTATTATTATTATTATTATTATTATTATTATTATTATTATTATTATTTCCGTTTATTTATTCTGAGTTTTGTGTTAATATGCCAATACAGTGTTAAATAACAGTGCGAATGTGCGATTTAATAAAAAAAAAAGCCTAGATGAACAGTTCTAGCATGGAAGAGTGGGTTAATAATTTTAATGGAGCAATGAAACGTCAAGGTCGTAAGGCCATATTGTTTTCAGACAATGCTACCTGCCATCCAAGGATTGCTTTGTCTAACGCAGGGCTGGGCACATTACGTGATTCTGAGAAATGAGCGCTGTGTGCTTTAAAGAGCCGTTCTTCTGAGCGCTGTGACGTATGCATACTGTACGTCATTCATTGTCGGTGCAGTGGTGACTCTGTAATATGATGGCGAACTTTGAAGACGCTCATACACTAAAGCGGTCCGCTACTCCCAATGCTTTTAATGTATCATGAGAGCAGGAGTTCTTTTTCGTAGAGAGCAGTGGATTAACAGTTTTATTTGTCATAAAACACTCCAACTGATTAAGGAGTTTAATATACAACGGCATTATTCTTTACAACATGCTACTGAATATGACAATTATGTTGGTAATGAACGCCATAAATTAAGGCAACAACTTAAAGAAAATGTTTCTCAGGTACATTATATTAGAGTATCTATTTGATAATTATATTGCATTATAAATTATTATATATTTAGTAATATATTATTTTAAATTATACAAGTATTATGTTATATCATAGTATAGTATATTACAGTTTATGATATACTATATTATATTATATTAGATTACATTACATTACATTACATTACATTACATTACATTACATTACATTATATTATATTATATTATATTATATTATATTATATTATATTATATTATATTATATTATATTATATTATATTATATTATATTATATTATATTATATTATATTATATTAAATTATATTATATTATATTATATTATATTATATTATATTATATTATATTATATTATATTATATTATATTATATTATATTATATTATATTATATTATATTATATTATATTATATTATATATTATGTTATATTATATTATATATTATTGTAATCCTTTATGTTTATATTATTGATAGCCTACCATTATGTAATTGTTAAAGCACTGTGCGTATGGGTTATGTAAATAAGCCTAATGATTTGTGTGTGTGCATAGAGCGAAGTTTATTTCATTAAATTAATAAGAATGTTATAAAGTCTGCAATATACGATGGGTTGATGTAATATCCTTATAAACTATTACGTACTGCCAGCCTGAATGAACAGAACAACCGTGGCTCTTGTTATATTAATGCAGGGAAGGTAGCTGTAATGTGAGTCCGCCACTGCGTCAGCGTTCTGCTCCGGCTTGCCTTGCGGAATGAGAGCAGCTCTGGCCGGCTAAATGGAGCAGCTCTCATGCCCTGCCCTGGTCTAACGTGAAGTTAATCTATTTTCCATCAAACACAACTTCAGTTACACAACCGATGGATCCGGGCGCAATTTACACTCTGAATTGATGCAGGACGCGAAGGAAATCCTACAACGTCAAAAAAGTCGCGGCAATGCACTTTAAAAGAAATGTGGGGCCAAGAAACTAGGACGCAGAGAGAGAGAGAGAGAGGCTGCAATTACGTAAGTTAATAATTATGAAAATAAAATTCATTTTGCATGTACCGTAGAAGTGGGTAAATTCAATCAGTGGGTGTAAATTCGATCATTTACGATTTTTATTCAAAATTATATATTTTCTCAGCTACTTGTTAGAATTTTCTTATGCTGACTTCATTGCCTTACATTGTAAATGTAAGCGAGAGGGATAACAAAAAGCCTGCGAATGCCAACAATGGGAGCACTGTGTAATTACCGTTGAAGTGAAAATTGTTATTTTCAACTTTTCTCTTAAATGAAAACAAAGTCTTACAAACTCTAAATTATAGTCAGCAGTGAATGGAAGTATACATAAGTACTTTTCGTTGAGATTGTATCCTGAAATAATAGTTTTGCAGTTCGTAAATGTTAGTATTGAAACTTATTATTTTAAGAAAACTTGTACCTTTGTAGGGTTAAGTCGATCATGATATCAACCTACTCAAAACAGGTAGGACCAGCAGGAAGAATAAATTTTTCACCGAAATACTTCCAACTAACACTTATAAACAGAAAAGTGTCATAGTATAGCTTATATTGATGGGATAGTGGGGAAAGAGGAAGTCGAAATTATGGCGAATTTCTTGCGTAAGAGAAGCAGTGCCAAAGGAACATAATTTGTACACCCCTCTGTACCTGACTATGGGAACAACGTAGTTTCTAAAGTGTCATGAGGAGGGGAAGATTTCAAATAACATCTGATATAAACCTAAGCAATGTTGAGTTGCATTTTAGATTATAATTGAAGAGTGGTATTTCAATGTAAATTTTGTATTCTTAAATCTTTGTTTGTTGGTATGTAAAGTATTAAAATGTGTTTTTATGTTTTATAAGTTGGCAATCATTGTCACGATTGTACAGTGGAGACCTATAGGCCTAATTGTATCGAATAGGATGATCACAGTAACAAAAGGTACACTATATAATGCTATAGGTATATATTCTAGATTATTATTGTTTTTACACCCCTTATAACAAATAAAATATATGTAATGCACTTAATTTGTTTTTTAAAAACATAGACCGTGATCGACTTTACTCCGCAATATTTTAAAATCGATCTTAAACTAAAAATTCAATGGTTATCGACTTTACCCTATTTAAGCAGGTAACTTCGATCGCAAGTCAAATAAAAAAAAAACAGTTTTTTTATAGATTGTAATTCAGTTCTTGTAACGTGTCTTCATAAGTGGAGGATATGACGACAAAATTTTGTGAGGAACTTCGCTCCATTTCATAACCTCAATATCATTAAAAAATTGCAAAATTTTGATCGACTTTACCCCCTTCTACGGTACTGTAGAAACTTTTATTTCAAATTATTTCTTCATTCTGTTCTTCCTACAGTGAGCATATTGCAATAGTCTATTCTTAGTTTCGCCAAAACTCAACCCTTTGTAAAACGAAACCTGTGAAAACGGAAAAAAAAATCTGGAACGATCGCGTTTGGTTTTAGGGAGGTTTTACTGTATTTGAAACTGGAGAAATATTATATGGAAATAGTAGAAAAAAGGAGGGAACAAATGTTTAAAGTTGCAATAAATAATAGCCTTTATTTAATATATTAATAAAGTATCAGCATAACAAAATCGATAGTTTTAACTTTACTTGAAGTTTTCAATGACCAACATAATGTAATTGAACGGCTTCATCATTTTAGTCACACATGTCACATACTACATTCTATTATGGACGCATATGCTCCGAGAATCGAACAAAGTTGCATCTGTGACAATTGACTCTAATGTTTCTTTGTAAGTGACAGATCACACAAAGATCAATCCCGCAGGGAAATTTGAAGAGAAAGAGTTAGTACAGCTCTCGACGGAAGGTTTATTTTTAAAAGTCACCAAGAAGCTCCCGGAAATTTAAGTAACGACATGTCACAGTTTGACCAATGGTCTTGCAAAGAATCCTTCTAACATGTTTTATTCCTCTCCCTTCTCTCCCTTCTTTACTTCTGTTATCCTGCTTTCTCTACCGTTGCTACTTAAAGACTTTAACCGTTATGTAACCACTCATACTTCATACAGCCTTTGAATTGTTTCTCCTTATTTGATGTTTCTCAATTTATACCGAACAGGTATTCTGCGAAGTAGTGAACTTAATTGGAATTCGAAAGTGGGTATTCCATGCCATTATTTTTTTTTTTTTTAGAATATATCGCATCATTACCTGGATTGAACTGAACTTTAATGATTACCTTCAATCAGAGGTTCGCCGATTCAAATCCCACCGCGGGCGAAGAATTTTTAAGGGCGATAAAATCGTTAGCAATGCCCCCTTCTGGACAGTTGTAAATCTGTGAGTTCTCATCGTAGATACAGGGTCATTCACGAGGATTTACCGTTCCTTACGGAGCTTATTTCCGAAGACATTCTGAGCAAAAAATGTCATATAAACATTTGTCCTAATCTCAATATTTTCAGAGTTAAACTAATTTGAAGTTATTTGTAAAATACCTTTTCTCTTTAGTTTTAAGTGAAACGAATATTACAAATAGACAATGAACTATTCAGAAGTATATCTCTTTAATTGACTAGTGTTCTGAAGCTAAAAATGTGTTGTTAGTTGCTTTGTTCAGATTTTCTTTTTAAAATTTTAAATAAAAATAACATCATTCTTACGCACGTATGAAGGGCTCAGAGCTATAGTGGGCCAAGCGCCATTTATTAAAAACGGAGAAAACGAGGGTTAAATTTAAGTGAATACCATAGTTTAATGAAGATTGACATATCATGTAGTTTTAATGTGTATACTTTATATTACTTGCTATATGTTTCCATTGAATTATGGTTATAACTTCATTTTAATCCCTGTTTTCTACGGTTTAATAAATGGCGCTTGGCCCACTATGGCTGTGAACCCTTCATATTATAAAAATTGTTACAAATCATACGACTTTAGGAACTTGATTCTTTACAGTTTAATTGTGCATTATAATGTACAATCTTGAAGAATTTACAAGAATGACGTGATTTGTAACAATTGTTGTGATAAATGCGTAAAAAAATGTAATTTTGTAGTAAAAAATAAAAAAATTCTGTACGAAGCGGCTATGGAATTCATAACACATTCTTAGCTTCGGAATATTACCTAATTAAAGAAATGATACTCCTGAATAGCTGATTCTTTATCTGCAGTATTCTTTTACCCTTAGAACTCAAGAATAATGGTATTTTACAAACAACTTCAAATTAGTGTAATTCTGAAAATATTTAGATTAGGACAAATGTTTATGTGATATTTTTGCTCAGAATTCCTTCGGAAATAAGCTCCGTAAGGGACGGTAAATCCTCGTGAATCACCCTATATAGTCTACTTTCACTGATTATCAGATTATAATGATGACGTGAAAAGAGAAAGTATTGTACCGTTATAAAATATGGATTTCGAGTACGTTCTTTCGAACACATTTTTAGTATCCCTCATACAGAAAGAGTGATTTTGAAAATGTCGTTTGTCTGTCTACAGAGATTTCTCCTAAACTTTTGGATGGATTTTGTTCATAATCCGTATTCAATTATCAAATGAGGTAAAACATTAACGAACTATTATTTACTTGATTTCAAATTAGTTGTTTAGACTAAATAACGTCTATATTTAATGTTCCTAATTATATTAGGTGAAGAATAAAATGCAAGCAATTCTGCGTTCTGTAACTTTCTCCATTTCCCTGTAACTTCATCCCGCTTGGCAGCAAATATTTTCCTAAGCACCTTATTCTCGAATATCCTTAACCTCTGATCCTCTCTCAAAGTGAGAGTCGAGATTTCGCAACCATAGAGAATAACCGATATATAATTTTTTATAAATTCTAACTTTCAATTTCTTTTAAACAAGACTGGATGACAAAAGTTTCTCAACCGAATAATAGCAGGCATTTCCCATATTTATTCTGTGTTTCATTTTCTCTCAAGTATCATTTATATTTGTTACTGTTTCTCCAAGGTATTTGAAATTTTCTACCTTTCCAAAGGATAAATTTCCAATTTTAATATTTTCATTTTGTGCTATGTTCTTATCACGAGACATAACCATTTACTTCGTTTTTCGGGATTTACTTCCAAACAAATTATTACTATTATTATTATTATTATTATTATTATTATTATTATTATTATTATTATTATTATTATTACTGATCAGAGACGAGTCTATGCAATTAAATTCAAATATGAACTTTATTGGTTTTCGAAAGGAAAGAAAAACTGCCAGTAGTTAAAACGTGGCATTAGAAACTCTACATCTAAAAGCTGGTTCACAATAAACCGGGAACGGAAACGACAACGAGAACGAGAACAATTAACTATTGTGAATGCTCACATTTAAATACATTTATTTCAACATTATTTCCGTTCTCGTTTCTGTTTCCGATTTATTGTGAACCAGCCTTATTTCAGACGAGCGGTTAAAACGCGGGAAGAGGAAAGGTAAGCTACCGTGGCGTTTTTCCTGCTCGTGTAATCCTATCTTCAACGTTACGATATCCAGATAAATATGGGACACTGTCCTAGTGTACAGTTTCCTTTAAAACTTTGGTATCGAGGACTGTGAATCCACCTTTATGAAGAGAGGAGCATCGTCCTCAAAAGAAATAAAATACGACCTTTATAAGCCAGAGAACGATAGTCCGGGTGTAAATTGGATTCCAGTAGGTGCAGGCGTCTACTTTTCCGCTAAAACAATGTAACGTAGAAAGCAGACAATATAAAGTCTTTAAATTTGCAATAAACGTGGTCTGGCTCTGATTTCATTAAAGTACTTTCCTTTTCAAAGTCATTTTCATTCTTGTATTACGAGATTCCCCACCCCTCCCATCGCCTTCTGAATTCGTTTTCGAGTGAGTTATACGTCCCCACCATGTACAGGAAAGGGAATTGTATTTCACAAAAGCTTATAAAAAAGTGTGAGAGGCAATATTAGAATTTCTGACTACCTTGTAATTAGTATTTGGGAAATAATTATTTTTGAGTATTCCTAGTCAGAACTAGTTTTCAATCACAAAGCCGGTGTTTGAGAGAGGCTTTCAGAACCGTGTCAATTATTACGTGCGAGTTCTTTTGTATTTAACACGACCTAAAGTGGACTGAGCAGAGTGGAGATGCTTTTAATTAAACGAGCGGACAATACACATTATAATTTTTGTTTTAATTATAACGAAATTACTTCACAGAAAACGATTTCAGTGTTTTGAATCCAATGTGATTATGTGACACAAATGATGTAAAATGGACTCCTAAGGATCTCATTACAGGCATACTGGTAACTAAATTCTGTTCAGTCGACTTACATATAAGCTATTTCCGTGGATAATAGAAGGTGAAAACAAAACAAGGTTACTGGTGGAGCTGAATGTGCGACATTTTAGCCTAATGGCCAGTTTGTCCAAGTAATGTTTAATTTTGTTTAACGAATGTTAAATTAACAGTCTGTTTATTTTTAACGCTTTGTTAATGTATTTTCCATTTGTTCAACATAATTTTGTTTAAGATAACCAACACTTAACTATAACATCTGTTAGCACTATTTTAACTACTCAACAGCAGTTTGTAATGATTCTACACATGTAAGACATTTTTTGATTGGCTAAAATTAATCTTTAAATTCTATATTATAGAGTGAGTTATGAAACTTGCATAAAATGACAACCTGTTATAGTAGGCCACACTCCATCAACAAACAGTTGACAAATGAAAGTTGTAGGTGACGTGCTGAATAATAATTACAAAGTAAGGTTATATTTCCTCATTGCTATTATGGATACGAAATACGAAAGAAATAAAATAACACTGATGTATTTAAACAGTCCAAAGTATTTTTTAAATGTTATATTACCAGTCATATGCTGAACATTCCATACAGAGAGAGAGACAAAATATTAATTTCGCAACTTCTGTTCGAACAGCTGTGGAGACATCGGCCATATTTAACTATCTGTTAAACGAGTTAACTGCCCGAAATCCTACATTTAAAATTAACAAACTGTTAACAATCTGTTAAACCAAACTGATGTTGAAAACATACAAACTGTTTAGAGTTCAACAGTCGTTAAATTTTCTAACAATACTTGGAAAAACCGGCCATAAGAGTTTCAATTACTGTAAATTATGTTTCGTCGGACAACTAAAGTCATCAACATCATCACCACCAGAAAGAATATATATATTTTTTTTCGGTAAGTTAACGATGGTCGCGGCCTTGTAAAGCTCGTGTGGCGTGGGTCGTAAAATAAATGAACCTAAAAGGGAGAGGCTAAACTAAGGTAAAGAAAGAAAGAAAGAAAGTTAACGATGGTCTATTTTTAATTGCGCTGTCATGTATTGTTAACAGTGTACCAGTGACAGCTGGTATTTTTTGACGATATGAGTCAGAGAATTCCGCTGAGAGTATTTGACATTCGCCTTATAGCAGCTAATAATTCCAACCTAGATTCGAACACACGCTCCCATGTAGCTTCGGATTACGAGCCCTGGTCGCTCTTTGGCACATTTCATGACCATTTGTGTGAGGTAGAGATAATAATAATATTAATATTAACGTCTATGCGGATAACGTGAATATGTTAGGAGAAAATCCACAAACGATTAGGGAAAACACAGGAATTTTACTGGAAGCAAGTAAAGGGATACCGTAGGTTTGGAAGTAAATCCCGAAAAGACAAAGTATATGATTATGTCTCGTGACGAGAATATTGTACGAAATGGAAATATAAAAATTGTAGTTTATCTTTTGAAGAGGTGGAGAAGTTCAAATATCTTGGAGCAACAGTAACAAATATAAATGACACTCGGGAGGAAATTAAAAACAGAATAAATCTGGGATAATGCCTGTTATTATTCGGTTGAGAAGCTTTTATCATCCAGTCTGCTGTCAAAATATCTTAAAGTTAGAATTTATAAAACAGTTCTATTACCGGCTGTTCTTTATGGTTGTGAAACTTGGATTCTCACTTTGAGAGAGGAACATAGGTTAAGGGTATTTGAGAATAAGGTTCTTAGGAAAATATTTGGGGCTGAGAGGGATGAAGTTACAGGAGAATGGAGAAAGTTACACAACACAGAACTGGACGGATTGTATTCTTCAAATGACATAATTAGGAACATTAAATACAGACTTTTGAGATGGGCAGGGCATATAGCACATATGGGCGAATCCAGAAATGCATATAGTGTGTTAGTTGGGAGGCCGAGACGTAGATGGGAAGATAATATTAAAATGTATTTGAGGGAGGTGGGATATGATGATAGAGAATGGATTAATCTTGCTCAGGATAGGGACCAATGGCGGGCTTATGTGAGGGCGGCAATGAACCTCTGGGTTCCTTAAAAGCCAGTAAGTAAGTAATTAAATAAGAATAATAGTAATAATAATAATAATAATAATAATAATGATAATAATAATAATAATAATAATAATAATAATAATAATAATAATAATAATAATAATAATAATGCTTTTGTTTAACCTGGCCTTCTCTTACATTCAACTAGGATTAAAACTTGCTCACACAGTTGAACATACAATTGAATCGGATTTATGTAATCATATATAGATACGATTTACATAATGATATTGAAAGAGGCAGTTAAATACGAATTTACTTAATAAAATAAAAATAAATATAGTTGAATACATATTAATATTCTTAGAATGAAATACATGAAATCAGAAGCCGATAATTCAATAAAATGTACTCGATAAAAACAATAATAAACACTTTGGAATACATATTGGTATTAAATTACAAGCAAGTAGGATTCACATAATTAAACCAGAAACAGACAACAAAACAAAATGTAGACATTAATAATAATAATAATAATAATAATAATAATAATAATAATAATAATTTATTTATTTGTTTACTGTCGTTTATTGTGATGTAAAATAGCCATTAGACCAATAACAGTTCAGCACGAAGCATAAAATTACAAAATGACAAAATTAATAATGACAAAATCACAATAAAAGTGCATAAAATAATTATTACAGATAAAGACAATAATTACAATTAACGACAATAATGACATGGAAGTACGGAATAAAATGGATGACTAAAATACATAAAATAATGGTCATTAAAAGTAATTGTAATTGAAAATGAAAGGTTGGAAAGTTTTCTTTTCTCAATCGTACTATCTGGGACTGGAATGCTTTACTTGCAGACTTACTACAGGCTTTACCAACAACCAAAAATGTATTTACAAATAGGCTTAAGGACTTTACTAATAGACGGTAATTATACACAGTATTTAAAGGGTGTAAATGATATTTTGTTATTGAAGTGTTGTATCAGTGAAGAATTATGTTGTGCCAGTGAAGTGTGTTGTGTAAGTGAAACGTGTTCCTGTCAGTGAAGCTTTATAATTTATAGTGGCAGTGCAAAGTATATGAACAGTGAAATGTTTTTGAAGTGTTAGTGAAATCAGGATAGAATCAGTGAAATGTGTCGTAGTTCCAGTGCAGTGAGTGAGTTGACAGCAAAATGAGTGTAGTGTTGAAAAGTACTTGTGCAGATATGAACATATCATACTCGTGGGTTTTAGTTCGAACTTAGGTTTAAGATACAAATTAGATTTACTTTAAATGTTATTTTAAGTGATGGTACTTCATTTAATTTAGGATGTTCCCTATTATTATTATTATTATTATTATTATTATTATTATTACTATTATTATTATTATTATTGTTATTATTATTATAAATTATTGTTAGTATTAATTATTAGTATTATTAATTGTATTTTTATTAATTGTGTTTATTATTGTCATTGTTGAGTGTAATTAGTTACCACTGCCACCGGGTATATACCCATTGCAGTGTGAATAAATACATACATATAAATGAATAAAGTACAAAATCATATAGGCCTAAAACATAACGAGAATAATATAATATATATTTTGCAAAAACAATGCATACAAATAACTATTAAAATTAGAGACAAATACAAATAAACAATAATGACAAAATGAATAGATAACTACAAAATACATGACATAGAAAAGCTCAAAAACAACACAAACGAATGAAATTGAAATGAATACGATTTGGATTAGTATGCTAAATATAAGAATAGCCAAACAACAAACTATACATTAAACGATTCTGAATCAATACAATGTAAATTGGCAGCTTTAATGCATCTGACAACTGGAGAGAGAGATTTCGGCTGCTAGGCATAAAAATTGTTTTGAAATCTTAAACCATACGAAGGGGCCCGAAGTTAGATATTTATAATAATAATAATAATAATAATAATAATAATAATAATAATAATAATAATAATAATAAGTTGACGACGAACGTGCATCTGGGAAACGAAGTGCTTAACTGCCTGCTTACACGATTCCTGTTTGGTCAAGTTGGGCAGAGCAAAACATGCACCAGTTTAACAATCGTAGTACACTAATATTTACAATTTAAATTATTCACACTATGTACACTAGAATAGGCTACTTTTACTAGTTACACTATCATAAAGTTTGTAGGCATACATTGATCCAACGTTATTTACACTATTGTGTACTGTAATGCAAGATATTTTATTCCATAATACTATAGCTTATTTATTTTGTAAATACTGTATAATAGGTAAATATATTTATTTGATCAATGAAGCCTGTAAATAGTAAAAATAGCATATTCTAGTCTACACAGTGTAAAGGGGTTCTCAGATATTGACAACTTTCACAAAGCCAATTGTCAAAAAGACTGCTTTTCGTCCCTGAAATATGATCTGTCCTCAAATATCACCTTTGTAGAATATGGTTTTTATTTTTGATATAACAATTTTCCTTCGTTATTAATCATTCCTTTGGTCCCAATTATCTTATTTAACTCTAAATTGTAATTGTTTAACTCTTAAAATTACACGCAGCTAAACATATATATTTTGCCGTTGTTATTATTATTATTATTATTATTATTATTATTATTATTATTATTATTATTATTATTCCACTCTTTTTCATACTGCTGTTATTTATATTTACTATGGATTTCTATACCGGCTGAGCGGAAGAGAAGGCCTGAAGACCTTAATTCTGTCAGTAAAAATAAATAAATTCAGTAAGTGAGTAAATAATTTAAATTGTAGGAAACGTCATCGTAGGATCAATCTTTATCAATATAATGCATTGTGAAGAGCCTGCGAGGTACAGTTTTGAACCATGAATAGGACGTCAACTGCAGCTCAAAGTACTAGTATTCTCCATTAGCATGTACGTACGTATAAACCTGTGACACGCGGCAACGTGACGTCACGTCAATATAGTATATGAAAAACGTACCTTATCTCCGTACATTCTGGGGCAGAATACGGCCCATCATAATAATAAAATAATAATAATAATAATAATAATAATAATATAAACATTACTACAGTACTAGAGATGCCACGATGGACAAGTTATATCCATAACTGCTACATCAAATCCATACCTTGATTAACGTTGAAAAAGTAGTCGATTTTTTCTATCTCAAAATGGTATGTTCGAAGTTCGAGTACCAAGCTGACATATATTTTGTATGAAATAAAAATTGTATTAGGTAATACAAGAAATGTTGTTGAATGAAATTTGTGAAGTCAAGAAAAATGACAAAACCTTTAACTTCTGATCCTGTCAATTACTGAAATACGTAATCTAATCACGAATTTCGGAATGGTAATTCCATGCGTTAACACTGGCCCACTGTTAGCCGAACTGCAGTAGTATCAAATTTCTATGACGGAGTTTTCAGAATGAAGCCTGAGTAAAATAAATTAAATTTTTGTACACAATAACAGTGTCGAGTTATGTTTTCTCATGCTTCCAGTGTATATCACCACAGTTTCTCAGTAACGCAAGATAAATCTCATCATTAGTGCTGCAACAACGATAAAATATTGCACAAATACCATAGCACCAATATGACGGGCGTTGAAGGAACAGTAACAAAATGTATTGAGCAATGTTATACTATATTATCAGAATTTTCTTTTAAATCCAATGCACGGGTCTTCTGACCGTACGTGCTGTGTAAAACAAGTCCTACCTTGTAGGTTTCACCCTCCTCACCTGTGATTAGATTCAACCACTCTCCAAAAAGAGACAGATTAAAATGAAAATGTCACAAACAAAACACATTATATAATATACCCTAATATAAAACAGACATAAAAGTGTATAATTGAGTAGTTACCATTATCCCTTCGTCAGTTCGCGTCACAAACTTCAACAGCTGAACTTCTTATCTGTGTCGCATTTAAGAGGAACAATCCAGTCTTTTGTTCTCATTCTCCATTCCCCATGAGGTCAAGACATGCAAGCAAACCCCTATTCTGACTTAGCATCGAGGGTGGATATGTTCCGTTTCAACATACTGCAATAGAATATGTCTATAGGAGTCCTTTTCCCGGCACAGTGGACAAAGACGCTCTCCTTCTTCGTTGACATTTTTATTACCCTTCCATGTCCCCAATCTTAGTCACGCTAAACCTGCTCTATTGTCTTTGTTACAAGAGTTTATGTAAGCACACTTCCCCAGTTAAGCATGAGATCTGATTGTAAATGTAGTGAGGATTTTTCCGAACATTGGAGTTCAATCTCTTGCCTCTCGATATCAATTAAACACATCTTCACATTACGCCATACATTTCTTCTGTTATTATCACTTTTATCCCATACCCATCCCATTCCTATATAATAATGGTTTATTTTAACTGACAGAGTTAAGGCCATTCGGCCTTCTCTTCCACTTAACCAGTATGATAGAAAATTACTACAATGCTATGAATATAACATAATTAATACAATACAATTCAAAGCAATACAATACTACAATACAAGACAATATAATATATAATTAATTTAATACAATAACAATTCTTTTCATCTTCACAACACCAATAAAATAATAATAATAATAATAATAATAATAATAATAATAATAATAATAATAGTAATGATAGTCATACCTAAATTAAATTAAATTATTAAACTCGATCACAATTATAACGTCAATTTGACTGCGCAAGTAAGAAATCGTTTAGCCTTTTCTTGAAAGTGGTTATTGTCTGGCAGCCCCTTAATGATGGAGGAACGAATAATAATGATAATCCTGCAGTTTGGACGGATGCATGTATATAAATTCTTTGGAAGAAGTAACGTTTGAATACTCGAAAAAGATCGACTGCCTAAGATCTGTCAAAGAGGAAAAATAATTACTCATTATACCTCAACTATGATCATTTAGAAATTCCACAAATCAAATATTATTAAAAACTTACGATGCATAATGTGATATATGTAATAAAGCACAAACCACAGAAGCACTTCTATTTCATTTAATTTATTGTATTCCACAAATCTTACATCAGCATTGTATCTTTGAGATATGAATGAAGTCAAAACCCTAGATCATATATGTAACAGATAGCCTAGGTCATCGCTATGTTAAAATCATTTGCACTTTGAACAGAACAACCGCCATAATTGCCACCCATCCGCTGTAAACGAACACGAGATGGCAGTACAGTCGCTAATGCACTTCAAATGGGAATTATGACGTGACTCCTTATATAACAACTAGATGGCAGCGTAGTAAACCTGACAAAAGTTGTTAACGTCAAAGCCTATAAGGCCGACCTGTCGGGGGTATATATTATGATCTTGGTCAAAACTTACATAAAAGTATACTATGCATAGCAAGCATATTAGTCCAATTTACAAGTGTAAATAAGATTCAGCAGTTGAGTAGGAGGTGTAAGAACGCAGAAATTTTGTTAATTCTGTTCTGAACACTTTTTCTTGCCCCTTTAGAGCAAATTGAATAGAGTTAAGGTACAGTGTATTAGTGATGAAGTGACTGGTTTTACAGTTGAATAACTATGCGGTAATTATTTCATTTTAATGTAAACTATGTCCTCATATCCCTTTCAACTAGAATTTAATATGTTTATTTCTACTACTATCACTTTCAGTATAGAAATGAAATAGCTATGTATACGGTATACTATATGTAACATTATGTGGGAGAATCGGTATCAATTGTACAAAAGAACATAGAAAGGGTCGCAGTTTCACAAAGAAATTTAGCATCTTTTCTTGAATAAGATCAGAGGAGCGTGAAAACGTTAAGTGAAGTGTAGAGATACCTACAGAAACACAATATGCTGAGCTTTTATAGAAAATCGAACAGTTCTGCGAAGAATTGTTATATCAGAAAATGTTACTGTTGGATACGACATTCAACATACGGACAGGAAAAGTAGCCCCTTCGAATGCCTGATATGTACAACATAAGCAAAACTGAATTCTAGGCCTTCCATTTGAAGATGTGACACCTTTCTCTTACTACGAGTTGACGTGACAAAAAATATCGATGTACAATACCTTAGTTATACAACTATTATAAAATAGGTTTGGAAAGGTAATACAGCGCTTAAACAGCATTATATTCTTTTCTTTGAAGTGACAGGATTAAAAATGTGTTTAATTCGAAAATTTATTTCCGAACTTCGTTTTCAGGAATAGCTTCAACTTCTATTTTATTTATTATTTCTACACCTTACTTTTTTGATGCGTTTAATTTTAACTACAGCTTATAATTTTACTCGAATTTTATCAAATGGTTTACATATATATATATTAATTAATTTCATTCATATTTGTTCGTTTGCAGTACTATTTATCAATTTTAACATCCTGCTATTGATACAAAAATATTTTAATTTCTATTACGAAGATTTTCTTAATATTCGTGTCTTAATGTTAAATTATTAGTAGCGAAAACAGAAAAGCAGCAACTGCAATGTCATTAATTAATAATAAAATGACTTAATATATCGACGGTGTTTAAATAAAAGGGCTTAACACTAATTTTTTACGTTACGTTCTTGCTATAATTTGTGTAAATTGTTAAAAGTTAATTACAAAACGTGAAGATATGTTTTTTGACAATTATATTTACATTCCTTTATATAAAGTAACTAATAATAATGTGTTAAAAGTTAATTATAACTCTTTCTGAAAAAA
The DNA here is from genome assembly GCF_040183065.1 of Periplaneta americana. Taxonomy (NCBI): domain Eukaryota; kingdom Metazoa; phylum Arthropoda; class Insecta; order Blattodea; family Blattidae; genus Periplaneta; species Periplaneta americana. The sequence goes on along the minus strand of NC_091132.1, from coordinate 126,121,281 downwards.
AAACATTTGTGGGATATCGATATGATTGTTTCATATTCATATTCTTAATACTACATTAATATTTCTAGATAGGCCTACTATCTCAAATCTAATTTATAAATGTTGTGATGAATATCGCAACATAAGTATCGAATGTTTCAAATTTGTTCCAGGTTTCGTTTCGCAATATATTTCTTTCTCATAGGATAATGTACAAAATGGATACAATATCATTGTTACACAAAGATTTTCATGATGTAAATCTATTTGATATCAACCCATATTTAAGGCATTAAAATAATGTGACCGCCACTATCTTATTTTCTTTATTTTTTTTTAATATCTTACAAAATAAGTTGATTAGATATGTACGTTAAATAACAGCGAGTGCTATGACGTAAGCATACTGTACGTCATTCAGTGTCGGTGCAGTGGTGACTCTGCAGTATAATGGCGAACTTTGAAGACGGAGCTTCCGCTGATACACTAACCCTTCTCCGGGCAACCAGGGTCCGTCGGGCCCTGGCACTACTATTTTTGTGAATAAAATGAAAACTATAATTTCTACCTACTTGAAATTTCATGACTTTGTTAATTTCTGTGTTTTTTATATTTAGGAAGAAGGAAAATATTGTAGTATTTTGCACAAATGTTCTAGAACACTTTTACTTCTTTGAAGTCTTAGCAGGGCATGCAGGGTCTATTGGACCATAGTATATTTTATTGGTTTTTCTCACTTCATAACAAGATTTCACTCTTTCAAACCATTCAGTGATAATCTGACGACAATGGAATGTTGGCAAAATTATTTCCGAAGCTCAACAACAATGACATTTAAAAAAAATGGACCAATTATGCATTATAATAAATATAAATAAGTCAGTGTGAAGTTATGCTAGTCATAATATTGTGTAGTTTATAATAGAAAGAGTGACTGAATCTTTCACTTTTTCATTATTTTTATATGGGAGTAATTATTATGGAAAAGCCGAAGAAAGTCAAAGAAACAAATGTACTGTCTTTAGATGTTACAGTATATTTGAATCCATCTTAGTTATGCTGTTATACTGAAGAGTTGTAATTGGGCCAAATATTCTGACAGACTCAGCGTAAGTACTTGTGTGAAGAATCCATTCAGGATTTGCTTAGAGAACCTGACCTAAGAAAAGACGATTCTAGCTTCGAGCCAGACGATAACGCCGATAATAGCAAATCTGATCATCAGAGTGAAGCATCAGAAGTTAGTAATCATCATTTACAGCCACAATATGACCCTGAAATCCCTGATGATGAGAATCTTTCTATCAATGAGAAAAGCAGTTATCACCAATGTGATCCACAAGAGTTAGTGTCGACTGTCTAGAACTAGGATACGGGGGGAAGCTTTCGTTCAAACTGCTAATTTCTTTGGTAAAGATGGCACCACGTGGAACTCTCAGCCTTTTCCGACAGGCCGAGCTAGGGCTCACAATATTATCAAATTGTCAATAAATAAAGTCACTCTTTCACCTGGGAAATCTATTGATGCCTTCAATCTTTGTACTGATTCAGTTATAAGTGACATAGATAATCAAGAGGCTGAGCGGCTGTATTTAGAAAGAAATGTTGCTCACCCATGGAAGTGTTGTAACGACACTGAATTGCGGCCATTTTTCGGTCTACTAGTAACTCCAGGACACCTCAAAGCAAATTACACTAATTATGACATTCCGTCGAGCAGCTTGTATGGTGTTCCAGTATTTAGAGCGACCATGGGTCTCAAGAGATTCAAATCTTTGCTAGTGTTTACTTGCTTTGATAACAAAACAACAAGATCCATTTTCCGTGAGAAGGATAAGTTTTCCCTGGTTATAGATGTCTGGGAAAATGTGAATTCGAATTAAAAAAATATATTAGGCCTATATTCCTTGTACTGATATAACGATTGACAAGCAACTTATTCCATTCCATGGTAGATGTCCTTTCAAGGAATACATGCCATCAAAAGCTGACAAATATGGCATGAAAGTATGGTGGGCTTGTGACTCCAAAACCTTCTATCCCCTAAATGGTCTGCCATACACCGGATAAGAAAACTGTGTAAGGGTATACTCTGGAGTAGGTCGAAGGGTTGTAGAAATACTTTCTTATCAAAGAACAAACAGAAATGTAACTTGCGATAACTACTTTACTGACAAAGAACTCACAGAGAATCTCCTCAGTAATGGTCTCACCTTAGTTGGAACAGTACACAAAAAATACTGTATATATATTCATCTCTCCTGAGTTTCAGCCAAATAAAAGACGGTGGATTTACAAAATATGTAACATTGGTTTCAATGTACCAAAACCAAATAAGGCAGTTGTTCTTTCTGCAATGCACCACACACAAACCATTTCGGAAGAAGAAAAGAAACCACAAATTATTCTTCACTGTAATAGCACAAAGGGAGATATTGACACACTCGATCATTAGTGAATGCATATGCGTGCAAGAGACATACAAATCGCTGGCCATTTGCATTTTTATTAATCTTTTAGATGTATGTGGAATTACTGCATTTGTTGTGTGGATGAACCTTCATCCTTCGTGGAATCTTGTAAAACAGAACAATAGGAGGTTGTTGCTTGTAGCTGTTGCTGGAAGTTTCATCCAATCTCAAATTGAAAGAAGACCTAGAGTAGGACTTCAGAGAGTGAGAGTGTGGGTGATAATGTGTGAGCATGACGTGTGAGTGTGTGAGAGTAATGACGTGTGTGTGTGCGTGCGCGCGCGCGCTAGAAATGAGAAAATCTAAAATTTGTGTAAATGTGAGTTTTACGACGAAAGTAAAAACAAAATTGTAGATCATACACTAATATGTTTCTTTTATCGAATGAAAAAAATATTAAAATTATATCATTCATGTATATTATCATGGATACTTTGGTCACTATAATAATATCATTATTAAATAAGATTAATATTGTATACAATAAAATGATTTTCTTCTGTCAATGTATTAAAATGGCATGTGGGTCCGACGGACCCTCCTTGCCCATCTACGTTACAAAAGTAATAATTTATTTATTTAATCTGGCAGAGCTAAGGCCAGTAGGCCTTTTCTTCCGCCCAGCCAGACTCTAATTCTAATTGAATACAATTGGTTACATAGTTATTACATTAATATCTAGATCATAAAACAACATGAAAGTAAATGATGAAAATTGGATAACTAATGTTAGTGTGACAATAATAAACACTGGTAAGAAATAGTTATAATAATAATGATAATAATAATAACAATAATAATAATAATAATAATGGTAATTATAATAGTAATAATAATAATAATGAGATAATTTATATATTTATCTGTGATATATATAACCATTAAACACTGAGAAACCTGAAACAGCTATTATTGTTGTCAATAATTGTTAGAAAAATATCTCGTTAACCTATTCTTAAATTGATTTGATGTCTGACAGTCCCTGACATTACTCGGTAGGGAATTCCAAAGTCGAGGAACAGCCACAGTGAAAGAAGATGAATATGAGGATGTTCGGTGGGAGGGAATGGATAATATTGAGGAGTGTTGTGATCGTGTGTCTAGGTTATGATGGGTGGATAAATTTTGAAAACGAGACGCAAGATAGACAGGAGTGGAGAAATGTAATATGTGAAAGAGAAGGGAAAGACAGTGGATTTTCCTACGATCTTCTAGACGGAGCCAGGACAACATTTCGAGGGATGGTGTTACGTGATCAGCCCGGCGAATATTGCAGACGAAACGGACGCACATATTATGAACACGTTGTAGTCTCTGCGCCGAAGTAACGCTTAGGTCAGTAAGCAGAATATCACAGTAATCGAAGTGGGGCATCACGAGTGTTTGCACTAACATTTTTTTCATGGAAAGGGGTAGAAAATTCTTCAATCGTCTAAACGAGTGGATTAATGAAAATACCTTTTTGCAGGTTTCTGCAACTTGAATGTTCCAATTTAAACTTTTATCCATATAAATACCTAGATTCTTTACTGATTCACTGAACGGAATTTCGGTGCCGTGTATTTTAATCGGGGACAAATTTGGTATGGTAATAGTGCTTAACAAACGTGAATGGCCCACAATGATTGACTGTGATTTTTCTGGATTTAGTTTAAGTCGGAATTTCCGTATCCATGTGCAGATTGAGTTCAGGTCGTCATTAATTTTAGTTATTGCATCATTTATTTCGTCAGTGTGGAATTTTATGTATATTTGAAGGTCGTCTGCATAGAGATGGTGTCGGCAGTACTTTAGAGATTCTGATATGCCGTTGATATAAATTGTAAATAGTAAAGGGCCAAGAACTGATCCCTGTGGGATCCCTGACCTTACGGCCTGCCAAGGGGAAGAACGATTTCCAGCTATCACACTTTGTTGGCGGCCATTAAGGTAAGAGTCAAACCACAGGACAACGTGCTCTTCTAGGTGTAGTCTTCTGAGTTTACATATTAATAAGTCAATGTCTACAGAATCGAAGGCTTTGCTGAAGTCAAGTAAAGTCATTATTGTCAATTTACGTTCGTCCCGGGCCTCGCGTAGGTCTTCCGTGATTTTAAGTAATGCTGTACTTGTGTTATGTCCGGCTCTGAAACCTGATTGATAAGAGTCGAGAAGTTTGTATTTGTTTAAGTATTCTGTCAGTTGCTTGTGTACAATGCGCTCCAATGCTTTAGATAGGGCAGGTAGGATGCTGATAGGTCTGTAGTCGTTATAAGATGTCGGTGTTTTGGTCTTGGGAATTGGGTGGACAAAAGCGAGTTTCCATTGCTGTGGGTAAGTCGAAGTCATAATTGAGGCATTGAAAATGTGGGTCACAGTCGGTAGTATTACGTCTATGATTTTGTTTAATAACGAAATATTGACGTGGTCTGGTCCTTCTGCTTTAGTTGTGATTCGTTTCAGGGCTTTCTTTACGTCAGATTGCGTAATATACCAAAAGTGAAATTTTTCCCTTGAGGGGTTGGTCCGTAGGTTTAAGAGTTCATCGATTGTCTGTTGTAGGTTGTAGGTTGCCCGGAGAAGGGCTAAAGCGTCCCGCTATTCCCAATGCTTTTAATGTATCATGGGAGGAGGAGTTCTTTTCGGTAGAGAGCAGTGGATTAGCAAAGTGTTTAATTTGGCATAAAACACTCCAACTGATTAAGAAGTTCAATATCCAACGACATTATTCTTTACAACATGCTACTAAATATGACAAATGTTTTGGTAATGAACGCCATAAATTAATACAAATTAAAGAAAATGTTTCTCAGGTGCAGTATATCAGATTATATATTTGATATTTACATTGCATTATAAGTTACATTATATTATAATATTATATATCATGAACTGTAATATACTACAGTATACTATGATATATGTTAATATTTGCATAATTAAAAAATTATATATTACTAAATATACTATAATAAATTATAATGTTATATATATATATATATATATATATATATATATAAAATAGATACTCTAATATAATGTGGGTACCTGAGAAAAATTTTCTTTAAGTTATAAGCTGTATTATTATTTTCTTACATTCCATTTTGATATATTCTTCCATAAATTTTTCCATATTAACCATTTGTACTAAGTGAGTTGCTTTCACTATATTCCAATGTATTCTACTTTCTTTTTTTTCTATTATGGTATTATTTTCATGTTGTTTAGTGTCGATTTTATTATGCTATTGTTATTTTTTTTTGTAATATGTTAGTATTCTGTTCTTTAACTTTTTGTTAAATTTTAACTGCTTGTATACTTTGTGACCTGGTAGAGTGTAACAGAAGGCCCTATGGCCTTAACTCTGCCAGTATAAATAAAGAATTATTATTATTACTAGACGTACCCGTGCGCTCCGCTGCACTTGTTAGAAATAAACATAAAGTAATTACGTGATTAAAATAGGACATCTGCCCCAGGGAACATTCGTGTTTGATAGAAGGTTAAATAGTTTAATATGTTACTCAATTTAAATTGTATGTAAGTAATTAAAAAGCGATCATTTTGGTCCAGAGACCACTCATTTGGTGCAATGACAATTCCTTTAACATATTTCTTATTTGTTATTAGATGAAAATAATTAAAATATGATCATTTGGTTCAGAGAACATCCGTTTTTGATGCAACGATAATCCGTTTAACATTTTTCTAAATTAGTCTTGAATGCATCTTAAATAAATAAATGGATTGTGTACGAAGATAATTTTTCTGTGCGTAAAGATCTATTTCCATCTTACCTCATTCCTTATACATTATGTAATATTACATCCATCTAGAGAAACTACAAATTTCAAATAGTGAAAGAATTATCCAAATTAGTTTCTGAGATTACTTCATACAAACAGACAAATTTAAAATTCTCTGTATATTAATATTGATAAACGTCAAGGCCGCCTTAAATAGACGGAGTCATTTGTTTTAATTTCATTATAGCCATCGATGTCGTTCCTGCAATAACTTCTTTGTGACATATCGATTTTCAGATTTTTGCTCTATTAAATAACTTAAATAGTTATACACCAAATAATACAATCTCCTATATGTAATTATATTTCTTTCTTTCGAAAATATAAGAATTCACGATCTCCTATGCACCACTGCAATAGAATGAATAAATCTGTTTTTTCTTCCTACTGAATTTTTTTTGTAGGTTATTTTACGACGCTTTATCAACATCTTAGGTTATTTAGCTTCTGAATGAGATGAAGGTGATAATGCCGGTGAAATGAGTCCGGGGTCCAGCACCGAAAGTTACCCAGCATTTGCTCGTATACGGTTGAGGGAAAACCCCGGAAAAAACCTCAACCAGGTAACTAGCCCCGACCGGGAACCGAACCCGGGCCACCTGGTTTCACGGCCATACTCGCTAACCGTTACTCCACAGGTGTGGACTCTTCCTACTGAAAAATTTTATATTTTACACATAGGAATTACGGAACAACGACGCTATAATCTAAGGCGGCGTTGAAAATGTATTGTATTGTTATTTTGAAACTCTTGTATATCCTTAAATATCAGTCCCATCAAAATTTTTCCGGAGATAAAACTTATCGGAAATAATGTTTAAAGAAACTTTAGTATGTAACATTAACCACAAAAATCAATAATAACCGAGATATTTCGATTTATTTAATTCAGGCCCCCTTATAACCCCCCTTTCAAATAAAGTATTTTGAATGCCATATAGCCTAAAATCTACGTCACAACGAACTTAATTTATATTTCCATTTTCATATAAATCGGTTCAGCCATTATCGCGTGAAAAGGTAACAAACATCCAGACAGACACAAGAGACAGACAGACAGACTTAAATATCAGTCCTATCAAAATTTTGCCTGGAATAAAACTAATCGGAAATCATTTTTAAAGAAACTTTTGTTATGTAACATTTTTCACAAAAATCTATAATAAGCGAGTTATTTCGGTTTATTTAATTCAGGTCCCCTTATAATCCCTCTTTCAAATAAAGTATTTTGAATGCCATATAGCCTAAAATCTAAGTTACAAAGAACTTAATTTATGTTCCAATTTTCATCGAAATCCGTTCAGCCATTATCGCGTGAAAAGGTAACAAACATCTAGACAGACAGACATACAAACAAACAAAAATTTTAAAAAGCTATTTTCGGTTTCAGGATGATTAATTATACATGTTAACACCAATTATTTTTTGGAAAATCGAAAATTACCAGAAGAATTTCGCTTGCAGATTTATTATTATTATTATTATTATTATTATTATTATTATTATTATTATTATTATTATTATTATTATTATTAATTTATGGTCATATATCATATCATATATCAATTATATCATATATTATATTATATTATATATTATATTATATTATATTATATTATATTATATTATATTATATTATATTATATTATATTATATTATATTATATTATATTATATTATATTATATTATATTATATATTAACAGGATGACAATAATGCACTTAGTGAATCGGCTATGAGAATTAGCTACAAAATTTGCCACGAAATTGCAAAGGAATTGAAAACTTTCAACGAAGGTGAATTCATCAAGCGATGTTTAATTATATTGGCAGATGAACTCTGTCCACAGCAAGTAGGGGAAGTGGAAACCATATGCCTGTCTCGTAGAACCGTGGTGAGGAGACTGCAGTATGTGCGTATGGGTTATGTAAATAAGCCTAATGATTTGTGTGTGTGCATAGAGCGAAGTTTATTTCATTAAATTAATAAGAGTGTTATAAATTCTATAATGTACAATAGATTGATGTAATATCCTTATAAACTATTATGTACTGACAGACTGAATGACTAGAACAACCGTGGCTCTTGCTATATTAATGCAGGGAAGGTAGCTGTAATGCGAGTCCGCCACTGCGTGAGCGTTCTGCTCTGGCTTGGAATTGAAGTGCCTTGCGGATTGAGAGCAGATCTGGCGACTAAATGGTGCCGCTCTCATGCCCGGCCCTGTATTAGACACTGCCTGATTGGAATTAATTTTAATTAATTACCATCTCCTCACATCGGCACCCTAATAGATAGTACATCCTTTAAAATCGCAATGGCTTTACGCCTTGGTTGTAAACTCTGCCAGCCACACCAATGTATTTGCGGGGGAATTGTTGATATTTACGGCCATCATGCAATCAGCTGTGCGAGGAGCAAGGGTGTGGTTATCACTCAATGATATCATTAAAAGATTTCTGACTTCTTGTGACATCCCGTTTCTTTTGGAACCACCAGGTATTAGTCGCGCAGATGGTAAACGACCCGATGGTCTGACCTTAATTCCATGGTAAAGAGGAAAAACTTTAATTTGGGACTCCACTTGCGTTAACACTCTAGCTCCATCTCACTTGCCGAATACCTCCAGACGCGCAGCATCTACTGCTGAATTAGCAGTGAAGAAAAATGTCAATAAATATACTCATATTTTAGACAATTATATCTTTGTCTCCTTTGCTGTGGAGACCTTCGATCCTTGAAGTCATGACGCTAAAGTTTTGGTATCTCAGATCAGCCAAATTTTGATCTCCATTACTGGTGACCGCCGTTGCACTACTTATTTGCGTCAACGCTTAAGTATTGCTATTCAACGCGGAAATGCAATGAGCGTTTTAGCTACTTTTTCGGAATCCAGCCGCAGCTCGCAATTTAGTTCACGGATTTCATAAAAAGATCTTCGAAGCCCGTATGATATTTGGTGAACAATTTGACTCGGGCATTGAATTTTTTGTACAGTAGTGGCGAAAAAAACCGGATCGACCTTTGTAGCTGATTTTAGAGCCTTGTTCACTCCAGAGCTACGATAGACTAGTAACTAAGATTTTCGTGGTTCGAATCCTGCCTGGGAAGGAAACTTGTTTTGTTCCTTATTCAAATTTATTCCTAATACTTTTCGATTGCAGCGATATTTTACTACTTAATTAACTGATTATTCCCAGAACATGAATTTTACCAGCTTATTTTCTAATGGCTTTCGAAATGGGCTACGTCAGCAGTCGAAACTACAACAATTTCAATAGATTACTCGCTATCTTGTGAATGCGGGCGTGGAATGCGCAGTGGCTCATTTCGGGAACTTTGATTATTCCGTCGGTCCAGTTTTTTTTTTTGCCTCTATTGTACACTTTAATTTTCCCTACTATTTCATTACTGCTTCATAATCGCCTTAAATTACACCATTGTTTATTACCTGAGCAATTTAAAAAAGGGTGGATGATAAACTCTGCACCAAAATGAAACAGGTAATAGATCACGAGGAGAGATTTGAGAAAAGTAAATAAGGGTTTTCTCTAACATTAATCGTTATAGAGGAAATCGTTATGTTTTTATGAAGCATTTGGCAACATCAAGGCTACCTCAATAGCTCTAGCAAGCTCGGCCTTCACTCCATACCTTCCCTCCCCCTCTCAGCCAACTCAGTCGGTAACACGTGACAGTGCGCTGAGCTGCAAGGTTTATTTTTAACGATTTTCGCAATTATTCAATTTAAATTCATGGCTGAACGGTTTAATTTGCTAAAAAAAAGGTTCAAGATGTTACTGTTCAGATTAGTTTTACCTATCTGCTTGTATGGCAATCAGCCATTTCTCTCGGACCATTATCGCAATAGAGCGCTGCAAACATTGGGCAAAGATTATTTTTTCCTGCTTAAAGATGCTTCATCAAAGGAAAAGCGTAATAAAAGTTTTGTTACATTTAAATGTAGAATCACCTCTCAAATTCTGATGCATCAGTCTCCTTCCACCCTGTAGAGTAATATAACTTATTACGGTATTGAGACAGTCTACTATATACAGTCACGAAGCTTGGGATGATTTTTTTGCAATTCTCGCGGTAGTTGCTAGCCGCTTGGAGCGCTGTGGGTACTGGGAACAATAGACTGTGCCACAGTCATCGTGATCTAATACAAGCCTTAAGGCAGACCATTTAACTCGCTTAACCCGATCACGAAGGGCGGAGTTTTAACCATATAAATTAGTTGGAATGCATAAACAGTAACATATGTTTCTATAAAATGTAGAGTCATTCAATTAATAAAATTTAAAACGATTATGAGACACTTCAGATAATTCACTTGCGAGTTAAGGTGTAATATTATTTATGGTGTGAAAATTACGTTGTTCATATGTGTAATACCTGCCTTTATTTCGATTAAATATTGCGAAATTCTTGTACATTCATTTATGCACGATTCAATAATTTTCAGTTGCACCGCACGGATATTTAGACATGTTGAAATTATAGGTTATGTTTACTGTACCAGTTGCCCCTTTCTGTCTAAATATAGTGATCTCCAATACCTTGTCATTCATATGGAAATTATAGGTTATGTTTACTATATTTAACTTATATTCCTAAATTCGAAATTATATATTATAATTAAGCATCACGTCATGTATGATACCCCGCACATTCAGTTTGTATTTTAATACTACAATAATTGAGTACTGAATTATTGCATTTATCTACTACTTAAGAGACGAAGTAACACAATTCTACGTACACTAATTTCATAGGAGTGATATGGTAAATTTTTTGTCTAAAATTAAGGAAGGTAGATGTACTAAATTAAAATCACAATATAAATTCTTTTTTATTACACCTCAAAATAGCTTTCATTCTAAACTTAAAAATATGTTGACGCGAACAGATTATGTTAATATGTAGAATTCTCTTCACATTAAAATAACACAGTTTTGTAATTATTTCTGCAACATATTACGCAACAAGAAGTAAACGGAACTTACACATTACACTAAATAAATCTTAGCAATGATACGCAATAAAGTTATAATATTTCACTGAGTTCCATACACTGAAATAGAAAACTCGAACATATGATACATTACGGTTTCGATCGAAAAGGCATTGACTGTGCCGTATTTCGCATTTTTGTGAAAAGTTGTGTAAACTGTGAAATGTTCGTTATCGGTTGTAATAACTGTAAATAGCTAAAATACAATAATTTCAATAATAATATGCGACAAGGAGACGTTTGTAGCACTATAAATTGTAAGAAAAAAGAGGTCAGAGTTATCCTTCTTGCGAAAGATCCATGAAGGTGAGTTTATAAATATAATATATATTTTATGAAAATAATACATAAACCTTATGTATTTCATATTTCAAATTTCAATAGTGGAAGGAAGGTGTTATTTTTTTCAAAAGAACACGATATCAAAAGAACAATATATTTTATCTTCTGCTAGGGAAGGTCTCTGTGATGAGGCGATAGTAGCGATCCTGGTGGTGAGCAACTATCCATGGATGCATATTTATTAAGTATTGAGCTTCGTGACTGTATATATTAGACTGTGGTATTGATGTCTTCGTAAATATGGATAGATAATTAATAAAAAAGGGATTAACCTGGAGTCGTTTCTGTCTCTATCACAGAATTATGATGCGAGTTACTTATTCCATACTTTAACAAAAGATAAGAGACAAGCTGAATACCAGAAGGAAGTATAGAGTCGGAATTCTAAAATGGGAGGCATCTGTCACAGAATTCTTTTTGTCTGAGCGGTGACTCCCAAGAGAGTATTACACTGGAAATATGGCCTCTTATAAAAATTGAATAAGTAAAAAGAAGTATTAGTCAACTGTCAGACAGTCCCTCCCGGAAGAATCAACAGTGATATGTGAAGCTCTGTCAGCATAAGAATTTCATATTACACTAGTAAAGAAATCACCGAAATAATTCCTCAAAACACTCCCCAACGACTGAAACGCATGTGGCTACAATGAAAGTCTTACAAACTTTCCAGAGCGCTGTAGAAATAAGGAACATCTGTCTTTCACTGGTAAAGTTTCCGTCTCAAGCCTGATCAGGGAGTATAATAGCTTCAACTGCAATTCTCCAATATGCGTTACTACTTAAACAATCCTATAAATTGAGAAATAGCAACCATAGCAGCATCAGTCACTTATAAAAATTGTAAGCAGTTTTGTTTCATAAGTTTTCAGTTATTGTTAGTTGGGGTCTGCTAATATTCGGTTTTCATAATCGACATCTTTGATAAATTTTAAATGCAATTTCAGTAAGCGCCAGTTGGTTTAAGGTATTTAGTATAATTTACAATCCATGTTGTTATCAACAGTAATCTCAGTAGAGGTTTTGATTAATCTAGAGAAAATCAAAACTCGAGTGGGATTTAATTGACTATTACACGATTAGAAGAATGTATATAAAGATTAGAAGAAATAAAGTACTCCATTTAGATCACGACTGACAGACCTTCGCGATCAACTACGACTGGCAGTAAGTGACATAATTCCTGATTTTGAAACTCTGTTGCAGAGACATTCTGAAGACAATTAATTTTAGGTTGAGATAATGTTTCCTATGTTTTATTGTTCATTTCTTTCTTCGTTACACTTACTAAACATTAGTTTGTAACCTTATACTGTATAAAATTATATTTAAGTGCTTGACGTAAGGAAAATGAAAATCCGTTAATAAATCAGACAGTTGCTTGACTTCCCCTTCGGGTGTTCGCCTCTCTCCATAGGTGCTATGCACGTTGCAGGTTATACAGTGGCTCGGCGCACGATCACATTTTCGCTACGGCTGCTCTAACCTTAACGTTCCTTCAGCCTATGCTATTTGCTCCTACTTACAACAAAGAATTTTCCCAAGCTCTGTCCAGGGGATGTGCGCTTTTCTTCCTCGGCAATCACGTTAGATATATAACAGTAAAAGGCCGACGACGTTTACATACGAAAAACTTGTTTTCTGGAGACTTTCTGCACTTTCAATCGATTGTAAAATTTAAACACCCTGTATTATCCGAGAAATATTATGCATAAAATTAAAAATATATTGAAAAAGAAACGGTGGAATTAAAGTCCATTTAGCACGAATCCCATTATTTGCTATAGTCCTTGAGTTTATTTATTTTTTCTGCAATTATCCAATCAAGCTTTGTGAATTACGGTTCATAACCCTAATTGTTAAGGGCGAGATATTGTACAGAGTGCGAAAGATGTGTGATCCATCACTGGTATTACGACATTGATTACTTTAATCAGTATAGCTCGTTCATTATAACAACTTCAGCCGTATGAAAATAAATTTGCATCGAGGTTAGAAACTCTTTCTACCCGAGCTTTAACGTGTCACAACTCTTTTAACCCCTTTCTATCCCCCAACCCTCGAGTACTGCAGTCATTAATATAAAAGTAGGTCACTTTTATGAATCAGGAATAAAAATTCACATATCCGTTGCTCAAAACCAACATCACAGGATTTACAACATTAAATTCGCAAATAAAAGCATGGATGGAATTTAATGAATCGATTAAAATGTATAGAGAACAATTAATATCTGTAATTACTAAGATACAAAAGAGTGGGTTTATCTAGTTCGTTTTAATTCCACCGTTACATTTTATTGTATTATTATCTGCTATGTACACAGGTGTATACTGAAGTTGAAAAACAAAAAAGTGTGTATTAAATATTAGAGAGTAAATGTTTAATTTAAAGTAAAATTAACCAGTTTGAAATGACTACATTTCAAGTTCTCCTTTGTAGGCTTACTCTTGTAGCTGAGACTTTAACAAAAAGTTCAATAAAATTGCTGAAGGTTTTGATACTCAATAGTAGTTTCGAAGGTCATCTTCCTACCTTGCCTTGTGATTGTTCCTGGTTACTTTAAGCCGCAAACGATCTTAAGGTTCTTCCGCGTGCCCTGGCAGCAGTTGTATAGACTGTACAAATAGGAGTGACCAAACAACAAGGGTGAACAAAATTAACATTATGAAATCGAGATGCAATAATTCTTTATACAGGGACATCATTTTATTTTTCTTCAATTTTTATTGTACCTGAGTTTTTTAATGTACTTCACTCCCACCCCTTCTCTACTAATGAAGTTCAACCGTCCTCCACACAGATCCAAGACCGCATATACAGTCATAGTAGCCTTACGGTCATAGTAAACAGTACGTTCCAAAAATATGTTCGCGTTTTCCAGTGACGAAACAACTTTCAATATTGAATCATTTTCGCACAGGTACTTTCGCCCATTTGCCTACGTCGTATCCCGGTTTCCCCCAGCAGCTTTTATTCGCCAGATAGTGGTTGGGTTGTCTTAGCTCTTTTCTGAGAACATTAATTTCTGTTAGGAATTGGACGTCTACGTAATATTATACCCATACAATTGCTTAAAATAACTTACATAAAAGGGCCTCGTTAAGTAATTAACTGTCACGTGATTTCCTTCCTTTCTACGACCCTACGACATAACCACTTGGACGGACAATAGATACCATATCTGAGTAATTTTTTTCTTTTCGGATCGCGCAGAAGTGAAGATTGAATTTATAGTACGTAAGGCACTGTTGTATAGAGTAGGTACAGAATTATTCCAACATGAGTTACTAGTACAAAGAACGAAACTGGTAATTGGGATTAGGTACAATAGTCTATAGTGCGATAATATGCACATTAGAACTGAAGCCTGTATCGAAAGGAATGGCCACTATTTTAAAAATTGTGTTGAAATATCCATACTTATTTACTTACTGGCTTTTAAGGAACCCGGAGGTTCATTGCCGCCCTCACATAAGCCCCCCCCCCCTCCATTGCTCCCTATCCTGAGCAGGATTAATCCAACCTCTATCATCATATCTCACCTCCCTCAAATCCATTTTAATATTATCTTCCCATCTACGTCTCGGCCTCCCTAAAGGTCTTTTTCCCTCCGTCCTCCCAACTAACACTCTATATGCATTTCTGGATTCACCCATACGTGCTACATGCCCTGCCCATCTCAAACGTCTGGATTTAATGTTCCTAATTATGTCAGGTGAAGAATACAATGCGTGCAGTTCTGCGTTGTGTAACTTTCTCCATTCTCCTGTCACTTCATCCCTCTTAGCCCCAAATATTTTCCTAAGCACCTTATTCTGAAACACCCTTAACCTATGTTCCTCTCTCAAAGTGAGAGTCCAAGTTTCACAACCATAAAGAACAACCGGTAATATAAATGTTTTATAAATTCTAACTCTCAGTTTTTTTGACAGAAGACTGGATGATAAAAGTTTCTCAACCGAATAATAACAGGCATTTCCCATATTTATTCTGTGTTTAATTTCTTCTCGAGTATCATTTATATTTGTTACTGTTGCTCCAAGATATATTGAATTTCACCACTTCTTCAAAAGATAAATTTCCAATTTTTATATTTCCATTTCGTACAATATTCTCGTCACGAGACATAATCATATACTTTGTCGTTTCAGGATTTACTTGCAAACCTATCTCTTTACTTGCTTTATTGATTTTTAATTGTCTCATCGCATTTTGAACATTCTGTTCAGTTGAACAGTGTAAGAAAATAAAAGCAATATAATCATAAACCAAACATAAAACCTAAAAACGCAGTGATATAGTCGCTGCTTTATTGTCTTGTTTTGTAATATTGTTCATATGAAGACAGAGTTTGCTGGTTCACACACTTTAAACTCATTAGCTAACGTAATTAAAGAAATTCTACAGTTGTGTACAATTGTGTAATTAAAATTAATTGTTAACAGGAATTAAAAATTAAAACGTAGTACTCTGGTACAAGATGAAATGCAAGTTGGTAGTTTTAATTAATTCAACATGAACCACATAAAATGTTAAAAAAAAAAAAGAGTGGAACAATATTTATTTTTCTTTCCTCTGGAAGAAATACAGTTCTTTAATCGCTACTAATATTAATTATTATCTTTCAAAACCCTTTCGCTCTTGATTTATATATAGAGAGAACATTCTAATTGTTTAACGTTTTATAAAACATAAATCATTGTCTAGAAATGAAGAGAAACTACAAGGAGGTCACGGTTGACCTTAAAGATTATGTTTCGACCTGTTATTATTAAGGAGAGGATTCCTATGTAATTAAATATTTCTTTTTACGTGTGATGAAACACAATTAACAAAGTTAAAAATTCCGAACATGAAGTTTCAATAATTTCGAGGGAAAAATTGTTCCGGAGCCGGGTATCGAACCCGGGACCTTTGGTCTGACGTACCAACGCTCTACCACTGAGCTACCCGGGAACTCTAACCGACACCGGCTCCGGAACAATTTTTCCCTCGAAATTATTCAAATCAACTTTACAGGGAGTTATACCTGAAGTATTGATTTGCATGAAGTTTCAAGTTTAAAACCCGAATTTTATTTCACATAAAAACATATTTTCACAAAACAATTATGTAAATACATATTTTCAGGAATTCTATTATAAACTCATAAATCTTGGAGTTTTTTTACTTAAATAATTGTTTTACAAGAACTTTTAAATATTTTAAAACTAAATCAATTATATCACTCAGAAGTACGTTATCTTTTTTCAAGAATTCTTGGTTGCTTCGTGTTTCTAAGCGCTGTGTGGTGTATCCATTTTCGTAATAGTATTGCCTCAAGTTCTGAGAACTGCTAAGCAGCATATCAATGTTATTATTAGAGAATAAATTAATATGGCCAAGGAGGAAAGATCTTTTAACACATAATAGTAGGAATGTTTATTGCTGCTGAAGATAATTTCATTCTACGCTTTGTTTGTGAAAAACAACAGACAAGAGCTCGGGTATGAACATTATTTAATTTAAAAAATTCTCTCGCCTCTCGCTCATGTCTATCAAGTAAGGCAATATATCTTGTTGTGATTCCCTGTTATCGGGCTTCGTCAATCGATATCCTTCAAGATATACTGAAAGATGGTTGTTTAGAAAACTATTTGGCTTTCCTATTAGCAAATCTAAGCTTTTTGTATGACATCATAAAAAAACTCGAAACATCCAAAAACCTGTTGTCTGAAACAACGGGATGCGTGCCGTGGAAATTAAACTAGACTCGCTACCAGGTTCAGAAGTGCAATTACTAAAGGACAAATTCCAGAATGTGTTTGGGAAAAACAGTGGTTATAAAAAAAATGTGTAAAGTTGCTCATTTATTGCCTGTAAGTGAAATTGACGGTGTTTGTGTTTGTGAAATTCCTCTATTT
This sequence comes from Periplaneta americana, assembly GCF_040183065.1. NCBI lineage: Eukaryota > Metazoa > Arthropoda > Insecta > Blattodea > Blattidae > Periplaneta > Periplaneta americana. The sequence continues at coordinate 126,103,785 of NC_091132.1, read as the reverse complement.
AAATATGCACGTCTGACGTCCTGTGATGTGGAAAGATGGTTTTCACAATATAAGTCGTTGTTCAGAGATAATCGGCATGCATTTGTGACGGAGAATTTGGAGATGACCTTTGTTGTTCACTGCAATTCTCGGCCAACTACTAGCACTCAAGTGTGGTAGGTGAGTACCTAGTAACATTTTTTTTCAAGCTAAGTAAGGTATTTTTGTCATATTTAAAAAAATATATATTTTTTTATTTTTAGCAAATATTTTCGTACTTTTTAGCACATAAACATAAATATACTTAAATTTTTAGCACATTAAAATCCGCTCCCTAGTTATTATCGTCGTGACTTTTTATCATTATCATCATCATCATCATATCATCATCATCATCATCATCAAAATCATCATCATTTCTGAACGACTTCAATGTACAGTACCAGAAAAAAATAATAGGCTGACCCTTGGAGGTTATTTCATAGCGCGATTCACACAATAACGTTCGTGAGCAGATCGACACGCGCCGATCAGAAGTGTGGCCTTTCGTGCCGTCTCAGTAGCTAACAGCGTATTCCGAATCTCACTGGACCGGTGGACAACAATGACGTCACGCTGCAGCGAAATAGAAACAAAACTGCTGGAAGGTTCGATGGCTGTCATGGCGTCTGTACAAGTTGTTGTCTGTGCTACGCTAGCATGATTTTGCGAAATTTCCGTGCTGTCATCTCGTTCAAAGAGAAGAGAGCAGAAACAATTTATTTCTTTAACCGGTAGTAATATCATAAGCCATTAACATATTGTTTTTACGTTTTACTCATTACAAACAATACAGCAGGACACACCGCCATGACACAACATTGCACGATGTCATTCGTCTAATTCCCGCCCTATACAATCATATTCACTGATGGCGGCTGATGGAGACTGCCACCACCTCTGCAAGCTGATGCAACCGGTGCGACACCGGTGGAGCATCAGTGACGTCATCGTTGAAAATCGAAACACCGTGATGCCGTGGTGCCATCAGATTGCTCAGCGCTGAGATTCGGAATATGCTCTAATTCAGCCGTCTGCCTGCCTTTCATGCGGAAAGAAGCGAGCTTCATCCGAGTGTTTTTTTTCCTGAATAACGTTAAAATGGAGTTTTATAGTGTTGAGACAGATGTTCCCAGTTTGTTTAACAAAAAGTGGAATAATTATAATCCAAATCCTATGGGTTATTGTTACGCTTCACCTTCAAGTAATGTTACAAGAATTAGCAGTACAAAATTCATCTGTGTCACTTCGTCACTTTCGAATTTATATATATATATATATATATATATATATATATATATATATACAGTATATATATTGGGTGTTCATTTCAAAGTGTGTTATGACGTCACTGTTGATGAGTCAGCGATTTGAAGCGAGTTTCAACTTTTATGTCAGAGAAGTTGCCTATTATCCAAGGCGTTCAATCTGAACTTGAGAACGTGTACGGTATAACTTGAACGTCGTAGCAACAGGTGGCTGTCTGTACGGTCTGTGTGCTACCATAACCTCTTTCGAACTGGCGCGGGCAAGTCGTACGCAGGGTATTTGTTATCATCGGTTGCGTACGGCAACATTCCACAATGCAAATCAAATGCTCCGTGTCCATGTTGACCGCCGAAATTAATGTCAACAAATACGTAAGTAATCGTCTTAACCCTCTCCCCTCGACAGTAAGGAAAAAACTCACCTCAGTACATGTTTCGAAACAGTTCACATTTCTGCCACTACCGGCGTTACCGTACGTATCGGTAAGTACTCTTTAGAATAAACGCCGTACTTTCTAGGAAACTACTCTGGCACATAGGTTATACACCTTTGCGGAAGTGTAGGAAGATTGAATTCTCTAGGCTCATCGACTAGCCACATGACGGCATACAGCGAGCCATGACACACTTTGAACTGAACACCCAATGTATATATATATGTATATATATATATATATATATATATATATATATATATATATATAGTTCTCAGATTTAGGTGCGCAGATTATATGCCTGGCGAAGACGGAAAGAACAAGTCCTTTATTATATACTAACTGGAGAAAACAGATTTAGTGAACGGTATTAATTATATTATGTCATTATAAGGAACATTAATGACAAGTTATATACTGGAGTGTTTGAAAAAATGGACAAAGTAATCGAATTCTTAGGAAAAATATAGCTAAGAACAGTGTGATTAACTGTGCTGTAACTTTCCAGAAAAATATGACAAATTCAATTTGACCTTGTGAAATATCGGTATCTTGCCCTGAATTGGCACCTGATCTCAGCACAGGTATGTCCTAGGAAACTACTTGAAGAGAGAAGCAAGAAATCTGAGAGACGAAAAGTGGACGCATTACTAGCAAGTACGAGTAGACACAAACTAACTTACAATGATCAGATTAATTTGCGAGTGGAATAATATTAAAATGAAGCTTTAGAGAACAATTTTTCCCCTCTCTACATAATTGTTTCCTTATCTTTATTTACTTTTTCGAGCACAAACTATCTTCCAATTAATAGTTTTTGTTTTGTTTCTTTTTTGGAGCCAGATTAAGCCTAATAACAACTGATAGGAGTTGGGTATTAATTATTTGACCTTTTTTCAACAAAGTGAAATATCTAACATAATGTTCTGCAAAACTTGATTTAAACATTATACTTTTCGATTGCAGCGATATTTTACTACTTGATTAACTTATTATTCCCAAAACATGAATTTTACCAGCAATGGAAAAGTATTGGGAATAAATTTGAATAAGGAACAAAAAAAAGTTTCCTTATCAGGCAGGATTCGAACCACGAAAGTCTTAGTTAGCAGTCTATCGTGCTCTGGAGTGAACAAGGCTCTGAAATCAGCTACAAGGGTCGGTTCAGTTTTTTTTTTTTGCAACTACTGTATATTCCATTATTTTCAGATAAGTTTCTGTTTGAATGTTTTTCAAAACTGAAATTATCTTAAAAATGTCAGTGTGTGAGTTGAAATATAAGGCGTTGAATTTTCTATGAATATTGTAGGAGGGAATGCAACCTCGTCAAATATGTACTGATCTACAAGATATTACCTAAACTGTTCAATTTTGGGCATGTTGGCTAAATCTCAGTCATATCTAAAAACAAAATAATAACCTACTTCTTATGGAGGTCATCATCATCATCATCATCATCATCATCGTCCTTCACGAATTAGGCCTCTGTAGACCTGTTTCGACCCCATCTAGCAGTCTTCTAAAAGGTCTTCCTGGTCGACGATGTCCTCTAGTTTATACTGCATCATAATTTTTGGGATTCTTGAATTTTCCATTTTTTTTTTCATGATCTAGCCAATTGAATTTGTATCTGCTGATTTTTTCTTCTACTGACTCTACTTCTAATTGTTCTAAAATTTCTTCATTCCTTTTTCGGTCTAAAAGAGTATATCCTGCTGTCCTCCTGAAAAATTTCATTTCCGTTGCTTTGATTCTGTTCATGTCTTTTTTCTTTAGTGTCCAAATCTCGCTTCCGTATAAAAGGGAGGGTAATGCTAGTGTATTATATATTTTTATTCTTGTAGATTTTTGTACTAATTTAGCTTTTAATGTATTGTTTATTATTCCTAGAATTTATGTAAATTTGGTAATTTTCTTGTTCACGTCTTTTTCATTTTGATAAGATATTTCACAACCCAGATAGTTGAAATTTTGTATTTGTTCCAAAAATGTCATTACTTTTGATTTTTGTGCTGAAATTTCCATCCCAAAATCTTTTAATATTCTATTTAATGTATATAATCCTCTTTGTAAATTATCCTCTGAAGTAAATAGAATAAATCAAAACAATGTCTACGCCACTTCACAGCGTGAGACGATTGTCTTTGAACAATCTCGCTAGGCCAATACTTTACCAACTTGACAAACAAAAATATTTAGACTGAATATCGTCGTCGCGAGCCCATTTCCCTTGTATATATGAGTAAGCGCATTCTTCAATATATTACAAACAAACCTGGCACAAGAGCATTACACCCGAAATCACGTGTACCACTTTACATTATTATCTCTTTCAATCTCCTTTCAGTCTCACTATAATAATAATAATAATAATAATAATAATAATAATAATAATAATAATAATATTATTATTATTAATAATACTATTATTAATAATAATAGTAATAATAATTATTATTATTATTATTATTATCATCATTATCATCTTTATGTCATATCATTGGCATTTCGTTCATTGTCATTTGGGATAAGAGCACAGCTGAAACATATTTTTCAAGCAGCACCGTCCAGATTAAAGTTGTGTTATCCGTTTTTACTTGCCATTGTGACGCTGATATAACAAGCTGTTTATTCATGTACATTCTAGTTTTATTGTTACACACACACAACATTAAAGTAAACGGTATAACGGCTGGTTACCAATATACAATGGATTATAAATTATCTGTGTACCCATATCAAACATTTTTGCGTCGTATTTAATAGCTGTTTTACTTCCATCTCCATAGGTATAAATTACAACAATGCAAACAGTTTTATTTGCGAATGAGGATATTTCATTCCCTGCAGTATAAATTTATTCCTGCATTTCCGAAATATTTTTATACGACTTCCTATCTCTCATATTTGAAGTACAATTTTACATTGCGATACGTTCAAAGCGTGTATGGAAATTTCTATATGATATTAAGGTTTACGTTAGTCAGTACATATTATATATGTGTTATGAAATGAGAGGTTTAACATTTTGAGTAATAAATAATGATATAGATTTAAACAACGTTCATGCATCCAGTGACCAAATCAGAACATAATGTAAGTAAATATATACTTACTTACTGGCTTTTAAGGAACGGGAGGTTCATTGCCGCCCGCACATAAGCCCACCATTTGTCCCTATCGTAAGCAAGAAAAAATATATATAAATCATATATACATAAATCAGTAAATCAATCAGTTCATTAATTCAAAACTATATAACATACCAGTTTAACCATCTATTATTCTAAAATACATGATTCAATAAATATAATAAATGGTATATTAGGATACGAGTTGGGAATTGTTTTTTAGAAAATAGAGAAAAATTTTGAAAAACGAGCAGAGAGTTTCTAAATTTCCGAGATTTTGTAATGCACTCCACAAACATGTATTGAACAACATTTTTTGCACGATGATATATTTTTTAAATTGCAAATACAATATAGTTTGCATTGAAAATTTAGAGCAATATTATTCAAAAGCCTTCGCAAAACTACACTGTAACTACACTAACAATAAGTGCACTGTCATGGGTATATTTCAGTATAGATTTATGTTATGAAGAACAATTTCCCTAGCAAGAAGTTTCTGTGTGGGAATCCTAACTTTCAAGGCCTAACAACAATATCTATAAATGCAACAAAAACACGGTCGTGAAAATAATAACACACTTTATCTATAGGCCTACTAATAATAAATCTGTAGCCGAACTTTTTCTGGTAATTTTCGATTTTCCAAAAATAATTGGTCCTAACATATATAATTAACCACCCTGAAACCGAAAATCTGTTTTTTGAAATTTTTGTTAGTATGTCTATCAGTCTGTCTGTCATCTTTTCGCACGATAGTAGCTGAACGGATTTCGATGAAAATTGAACTATAAATTAAGTTCGTTGTTATTTAGAGTTTAGGCATTCAAAATACTTTATTTAAAGGCGACTGAATTAAATAAATCGAAATATCTCGCTTATTATTTCTTTTTATGAAAAATGGTACATAACGAAAGTTGCTTTAAAAATGATTTCCGATAAGTTTTATTCTACGCAAAATTTTGATAGGACTGATATTTAAGAATAGGATACAAGAGTTTTAAAATAACAACACAATACATTTTCACCGCCGCCTCAGATTATAGCGTTGTTGTTCCTGCAATAACTCGTATGTGAAAAATGTAAAATTTTTGAGTAGGAAGAAAAAACACATTTATTTATTCCATGGCAATGGTACATAGGAGATTTTGAATTCTTATACTTTCGAAAGAAAGAAATATAATTACATATCACTATATATGCTGTATCACTATTTCAGTTATTTGAAGGGTTCAGAACCATAGCGGGCCAAGCGCCATTTACTGAAGACGTAGAAAACAAGGGTTAAAATTAAGTTATTACCATAATTCAATGGAAACATACACCAAGTAATATAAAGTATACACATTAAATCTGAATGATGTAAATCTTCATTAAACTATGGTTGCATGTAATAAAAATTAAGAAACATGTTAAAAGAATTGTCATTGCACCAAATGAGTGGTCTCTGGACCAAAATGTTCACATTTTAATTATTTAAATACAATTAAGTAACATATTAAACGATTTATCCTTCTATCGAACACGAATGTTCCCTAGATCAAATGTCCTATTTTAATTTTGTAAAATTACTTTATATTTATTTCTAACGGGTGCAGCGGAGCGCACGGGTACGGCTAGTTTAAAATAGTTTGTCAGGCAATGGTGTGGCCTAAAGCACCATATTCCCCGAGCAGAACAATCCGCCATGTTGATTTCCAAGCGATTGACTTTACGTGACGTCTGTGTGGCGGAAACAACAATTCGGAAAGTAAAAGATCTGACATGCGGATGCATTTTAGTTTTAAGCATTAAACTATATCATTATTTTGACGCAATGGTTGGTTGTGCGGCTCCAAATTCTACAAATAATTGTAGGCAAGGACTCTACAAATTGTAGCATTTTCCTGCTGACAAAAAAAGAAGAAATAGGTGGCTCATAAATTCGAGACACAAGGACTGGATGCCAACAATATATTTTACCTTCGTAATATAAATATAATTGAACATATTTTATGGTGAAATATTTCAAGAAATGAAACGTGATTTCAATATTTCCATTCTGTAGTCAGTCATCGGGGATTCTAACTGCATTCATTGAAACGCAATTAAATTATGTCTTCATAAACTTATTGATTTTCCATCACAAAAATTGTTTTTAGACTTCAATGTACTTAACATAAGACAAATTTATTATATTGTATTCATACATAAAAATCGAAATAATATTGAATTGTATTCTTATAGTTATGAAACAAAAGGTATGAATTCTTTAAGATTGTTTGAACCAAAATGCAACACTGTTACAGTATTTAATAATAGTAGTAATTTAGGCCCAAGAATATATAACAAATTTATATTTAAATATCCTAATCTTGTCAATTCTAATAGTTCCAGTATTAAATTTAAAAAGTTTATTTGGATTTTATAAAAATTGAAATATTGTACATTTAAATTTATATATTCTAATTGCATAGTAGATGTAAGACAAATTGTATTGTATACTTATTAATTGCAATTCAGGAATCCGCCCCTGAGCACGAGTTCTACTTTTTCAGGGGCGAGCTAAAGTTTTTCTGTATATATTATATTTTATGTTACAATTATTAGCAAAATAAATAAATAAATAAATAAATAAATAAATAAATAAATAAATAAATAAATAAATAAATAAATAAATAAATAAATAAATAAATAAATAAATAAATAAATAAATAAATAAATAAATAAATAATAAATTTATTCAGGTGACACTACCTCATATAGAGTGTTTAATTCATTGTTGTCACTGATAGCCTAGTGGTCAAAATACTAGTCTTTAAGTCAGAAGTTAGAGGGTTCGAGTCTTCAGATGCTTTTTTTTTTTAGTTCTGATTGCTTTCTACATTTAAATTAATTAATTTCCATTGAACATTAATTGACATCTTCTTCTTCTTCTTCTTCTTCTTCTTCTTCTTCTTCTTCTTCTTCTTCTTCTTCCAGGGATTAAACCTTATTGGTTCGTTCCGGCTCAAATTATTAAAGCTGTTGTATCCATCTTTTTTCTGGACGTCTCTTTTTCCTTCTCTCGGTCGATAGTTTAAACTTTTCCAAGCCATTCTATTAGTATCCATTCTACAAACATGTTCATACCATTGTCTCCTACATTCTTTTATTTTATCTGTAATACTAAATATGTTCAATTCCTTACGAATATCTTCACTTCGTTTTTTATCCATTGGAGTGTAAACCGCCACAAATCGTAAATATTTAATTTCTGCAGCTATTATTTACTTTACTTAATAGCTTATTTTGTAATAAATTAATTTCAGCTGACGAAGCAGAGCTCGGTCTCTGGCGACCTGGAATACAGCATCGGTAGCGACCTGAAAAGCGGCAAGCAATTTATTATTGTGTGATCGAGTCTTAGCATCAGGACCCATCTCCAGCTCATTTTATGCCAGAAATGCCCTGACACCCTACTTCGAGGTAAACTACATTCTGCACTATTAAAGGCACGCCATACATCTCATCCTTCATTCCCACACAGTCCATGTCTTATTTACTTCTTTCCTTTGCATTTATTTTTTTGTGTAGACATATTTGTATTCTGGTGCTGTGATAGAGAAGTCCTAATGGCCTTAACTTCACCAGATTAAATAAATAAATAAATAAATAAATAAACAAATAAATAAATAAGTAAATAAATATATAAATAAATGAATAAATAAGTGGAATTCCCTAACTCAGGGATGCGGGATTCGGTGTCCTGGCAAGCCCGACATACAGCACGGTAAATGTTACCATCTGCAACGGAATCAATAATATAGTGTATTCACAATAAGGATGGCAAACATTCTGCTCTCTGTGATCCAGGAACACACTCTTCTTCTTCTCCCTTGGTTAGAAATATAATAGGATACAGAAAAACTATAGCTCGCCCCTGAAAGATTAGAACTCGTGCTCAGGGGCGGATTCTTGAATTGAAATTAATAAATATACAATACAACTTGTCTCATGTCTACTATGCAATTATAGTATACAAATTTAAATTTACAATTTTTCAATTTTTATGAAATCCATACATAACTTTTTAAATTTAATACTAGAACTGTTAGAATTGACAAGATTAGGATATTTAAATATAAATTTGTTATATATTCTTGGGCCTAAATTATTACTATGATTAAATACTGTAAATGACCTCGGAGTTAATCGGGCCATCATAATGTGACGGCTCGGAGCGGAGAGAAACATCTAGAAGCGTATGCCTCTCGAAGATTCCAGAAGATATGGTGTAATAAATAAAAGTGCTAATGGCTGACAGAGAGTGACTCAGTCTTCAAGTCTTGTCTTGGACCGCAACTGGGAAGACCTGAGTTCGATATGCAGTGGACCGTAACCGGAAGACCTGAGTTCGATGTGCAGTGAACTTGAACAGTGAGTTAGAAGAACTAGCCAAGGCAAGCGAACTGTGAAGTGAGAACTGGCAGTTTTGTTCTGCACATTGTGCATTATGAACATTAATTCAAATTCGGAGTACATTGTTGTTCTTTTCAATAATACACGTCGTGTATTGCCATTGTCGTCGTGTGGAGTGCAATAACGGCTATTGTGTTGCTGTGTTGAGTTTTTGTTTTTTTATTTAACGACGCTCGCAGCTGCAGAGGTTATATCAGCGTCGCCGGATGTGCCGGAATTTTGTCCCGCAGGAGTTCTTTTACATGCTAGTAAATCTACTGACATGAGCCTGTCGCATTTAAGCACACTTAAATGCCATCGACTTGGCCCGGGATCGAACCCGCAACCTTGGGCATAGAAGGCCAGCGTTATACCAACTCGCCAACCAGGTCGACTTTGTGTTGAGTGGAGTAGGCTACCCATTGTTGTAGGGTGAATTATTAAGAGTAAAAGTCTCTTTGTTATCGGGTGTGTAGTGGTTAAAGCAGAATAATAGTAACAATATTTCATATTGATGTAATAACCAGTCACTCCTCTTAATGCTGTAGGATTTCTCGGAAAATGAACTCCAAATTCCTTTTGTGATTAACTACGATCGGAACTCTAGAGTTATTTGCCCAGCAGTTTCTTCTGAAATTAATCAGTAGTATTCAGGCACTTTGAAATAGAACTTCAGACTCAGTTGTATAAAATCATAGGGGAATCCCTACATATGAGCATTTCTCTGTAGAAAGTGGAGCACGATCGAGAGTGGATAGTTAAACGCAATGAAACTCCTCAGATCCCATTCGTTTCCCTTCGAATGCTGAGCTCCATATCCATTCTGTGTTGTGGTTGCTTTGTTCTCCCAAGTACAAGTGTTGCGGTCTTCCAACTTGTATGCGTTCGTGGTCCAGTTAGCACAGATTGGATTGAACTTTTTTTTTTAATTGCCTACATAGCTGTAAACTCAGCAAGCTTGCTTTGTAGCGCATCACAATTACACGATAACGAAAGAAATTGGCATTATAAATGCTATAAAGAAGTACGTTAGAACGACGTAGTCCGCCATTGTGTTAATTTACTGAAATTTGTTACTTTTTCACTCACAAAGAATAGGGAATAGGAGCAAGTTTCACACGTAATTATAATATAACTATATAAAAAGCTGAAATCGTCAATTTATTCCCTCATTCTTTCACATATTATTGCTTCTTTAGTAATTATTATTTACTTACTTACTTACTTACTTACTTACTTACTTACTTACTTACTTACTTACTGGCTTTTAAGGAACCCGCAGGTTCATTGCCGCCATTGGTTCCTATACTGAGCAAGATTAATCCAGTCTCTACCATCATAACCCACCTCCCTCAAATCCATTTTAATATTATCCTCCCATCTACGTCTCAGACTCCCCAGAGGTCTTTTTCCCTCCGGCCTCCCAACTAACACTCTATATGCATTAAATGCATATAGAAGTTTTCTGGATTCGCCCATACTTGCTACATCCCCTGCCCATCTCAAACGTCTGGATTTAATGTTCCTACTTATGTCAGGTGAAGAATACAATGCCTGCAGCTCTGCGTTGTGTAACTTTCTCTATTCTCCTGTAACTTCATCCCTTTTAGCCCCAAATATTTTCCTAAGAACCTTATTGTCAAACATCCTTAACCTATGTTCCTCTCTCAAAGTGAGAGTCCAAGTTTCACAGCCATACAGAACAACCGGTAATATAACTGTTATATAAATTTTAACTTTCAGATTTTTTGACAGCAAACTAGATGACAAAAGCTTCTCAACCGAATAATACCAGGCATTTCCCATATTTATTCTGTGTTTAAAAGCCTCCCGAATATCATTTATATTTGTTACTGTTGCTCCAAGACATTTGAATTTTTCCACCTCTTCGAAGGATAAATCTCCAATTTATATAGTTCCATTTCGTACAATATTCTCGTAACGAGACATAATCATATACTTTGTCTTTTCGGGATTTACTTCCAACCCTATCGTTTTACTTGCTTCACGTAGAATTTCCGCGTTTTCCCTAATCGTTTGTGGATTTTCTCCTAACATATTCATGTCATCCGCATGGAGAACCGTTGTCATGTAACCCGTTGAATTCCAAACCTTCTCTGTTATCCTGAACTTTCCTAATGGCATATTCTAGAGCGAAGTTAAAAAGTAAAGGTGATAGTTCATCTCCTTGCTTTAGCCCGCAGTGAATTGGAAAAGCATCAGATAGAAACTGGCCTATACGGACTCTGCTGTAAGTTTCACTAAGACACATTTTAATTAATCGAACTAGTTTCTTGGGAATACCATATTCAATAAGAATATTATATAAAACTTCTCTCTTAACTGAACTTTAATTCGGTACGTAATTCTCTTGAATTAAGATATTAGTTAATTAATTTACTTTCTTCTTCACTATTTCTCGTCAAGCAACGGCATTGATATCGAAATTATATGAATTATTTCGAAGTCAAATATACTACTAAGGGTTTAAGGTCCTACTTCTGACCATATTTTAAGAAGTACTAAATATGGCATTAATTCACAGAAGTTTTCTTGATTTCATAGGGAACATTATTTATATTATTCATAGGGGACAATATAAAAGCTCGAGATAGGTAAAAATTTAATAAAATGCAGAAGTAGTACTATATGAGGGAGGACTTAATGCAATTTGTATTTAAATGTTATGGGAAATATTGAACATTTTTTTCCTTCATTACTACATCTTGTACGATAATGAAAATTAGTACGTGTAAAACACTGTCCTTCTGCTATATGAAAAAGTATTTTTACGATTTAAAAAAATTATTTACATTTTTTTTTTCAAAATTCAGTTTACTTTGCAGTGATGAAGCGTTTCCCACATAACTAAAAAACTATCCAACATTCTGTGATGAAATTTTTTGTGTGCATTTATGCATGTCATATTTACAAAACGATAGAAGATCACTTCTCTGCCTTTGATAGATTGTCTGATAAAAAATAAATTCATTTTAAAAATGGTTAAATATCAGTATTTTCTATTACACAAAATAAAAAAAAGTTATTTATTAAGGAATGTAGTTGAAAGAGCATGCATTGTAAACATGAGTTTCAGCAATAAAATAAAAGAGACAGAAGATGAAAAAGTTAACAAGTTTTTGAATTATGAGGAAAAAACTTCATCACTGCATAGTGAATTGCCAACATTTTTTTAATTTTGAAAAAAATATATGTAAGTAATTTTTTTTAAATCGTAAAAAATATTTTTTTTCTTATAGCAGAAGTGTTTCATACATACCAATTTTCATTATCGTTCAAGGGTGGTCCTCTCAAAATCAATACATTTAAGGAAAGGTTGAAAAGATTAGACTGACAATGTAATTTGTAGGTGCAATGTAATAATCTAAGTTCTGTCATGTAATTAATTAAGTAGATATGTAATTAATTAAGCTGATATGTAATTAAGTTTATATGTAAATAAATTAAGGTGATATGTAATTAAGATGATATGTAATTAAGTTGATAAGTAATTAATTAAGGTAATATGTAATTAATTAAATTGGTAATAGGAGAAATAGGTTAGGTTTACTTTTCCTTATTATAGGCGTTATTATAGCGTAGTTTTTATTTATAGTCCTAGGCTTATTGCATTATTTATTTATAGTTAGAAGTAAATTTACGTTTATTTTATTTTTTATTGCTGTAATTATTGTATTATTGTAATGGTATTACTGCATTACATAGGCTACCACTGCCACCGGATGTGTGCCCAATTGTAGCGTTAATACGTACGTACATACATACATACATACATACATACATACATACATACATACATACATACATACATACATACATACATACATACATACATACATACATACAGTAATGGAGGAGAAAAATGTTGGATATTTCCAAAAATTTTACTGCTGCAAGCAGTATTCGTTATTCGTTGTTGTTAGTCGTCTCGACCCTACAAGTGGGTTCTTGCTTCTCGCTAGTGCTAAGAAGCGTGGAGCACTTAGTTCGGCATGGACTATCTAGAGGTCACCTCAGACGGTGGATCTTTATTACTCTCGGAATGAATGAATGAATGAATGAATGAATGAATGAATGAATGAATGAATGAATGAATGAATGGGAATTCTTTGGATGTCAATATGGAACCGGAATACCGAAGAAAGCCGTGTGTTGCCTGGGCTATGGCCTTGCCCAACAGCAAATTATGGATTCAGGGTAAAGCGGGATTTGAACCAGAGCTACTCGTTTAGTAGCCCATTGCTTTAGCATTGAGCCAAACTATGATAATCAGAAATGGTGGTAATAATAAGCTAATAAAATTAAAACATTTTAGAATTCATCATCATCATCATCATCATCATCATCATCATCATCATCATCATCAGCCCACTGATCAGAAACATCGACAACTTGGTTGTGGAATGAAAACTGCATTGTCATCGTTTCCATTATTCTCCTTTCTGTCAGTTTCTACAATCTCTCCTCCCAAGCACAGTTCTCAAATTCAAAGTTTGCAAAACTTATTACGTATTATAAACAACAAAAAGACAGTTTGGATAATACTTAAGTTCTTAAAGACATAAACAGCATGCATATCTCATCATATCAAATGAAGGCAAGGATTCTTTGTTTACTGATGGAAATCTTACTACAGCAATTCTTATAAACTTTATAATCGGATTGTGGTTTCAAAGACAAACTTGTGTCTGGATCATAGAAGCGTACCAACGCGTTTTGAATTTTATCGAAAGCTTTACTGACTAACACTGCAGCAGCAAAATTTATTACCACAATGAAGATACTCATCAAATTTCCTCATAGAAGTGGAAATGAGGAGATTCAGTTAATATTCCTCGCATCTACATATCGAAACAAAAGATGAAACGGTTTGCGTTCTAGCAACGAAGCTATTGTTTACCCATTGTAGAAATGAAGCTTGTTTAATTAGTACGCTAAGTCAATAAACTGTATGGAATCAATCTCAAACACCCGCCAGGTCAAACTACAGAGTGTACATTTCAAAATTTCGCTAGTCTGATAATAATTAACCATGCATAATAACTAAACCAATAGAGAGATATTCAATCAAATAAAAAAGATATCAAATGTGTGCTTACCTATTTACTTATCTTTCTACGTGTTTAAGTAAAATAAATATAGGATATACAGGTTGATTCACGAGGATTTTCCGGAGCTTATTTCCGAAGATATTCTGAACAAATAATGTCATATAAACATTTGTCCTAATCTCAATATTTTCAGAATTACACTAATTTTAAATCTATACTAATAATAAATCTGTAGCCAAACTCTTTCTAGTAATTTTTAATTTTCCAAAAATAATTGGTGTTAACATGTATAATTAACCATCCTGAAACCGAACATCGCTTTTTTGAAATTTTTGTTTGTATGTCTGTCTGTCTGGATGTTTGTTACCTTTTCACGCGATAATGGCTGAACCGATTTATATGAAAATTGGAATATAAATTAAGTTCGTTGTAACTTAGATTTTAGGCTATATGGCATTCTAAATACTTTATTTAAAAGGGGGGTCATAAGTGGGCCTGAATTAAATAAATCGAAATATCTCGCTTATTATTGATTTTCATTAAACATATTACATAAACAAAGTTTCTTTAAACATAATTTCCGATAAGTTTTATTCTATACAATAGTTTGATAGGACTGATATTTAATTAGATAAATGAGTTTTAAAATTACAATAACGTCATCTAAGGCGCTGTACTGAAATAAAAACAAATGACTTCGTCTATAAGGGGCCTTGGACAACAACAGTCGAAAGCTATTAAACATAGCCTAAGAAAATGTTTCTGTGTTTGTATGAAGTAATATCGGAAGCTAATTAATTGTTTAATTATTATTTCACCATTGGAAAGTGTAGTTTCTCTAGATGGACATAACTATACAATGTTATTACAGTAACTTCTGAAACATATAGCAAGTAATATAAAGTATACACATTAAAACTAAATGATATGTCAATCTTCATTAAACTATGGTTGCATGTAATAACAATTAAGAAACATGTTAAAGGAATTGTCATTGCACCAAATGATTGCTCTCTGGACCAAAAGGACCGCATATTAATTATTTCAATACAATTAAAATTAAGTAACATAATAAACTATTTATCCTTCTATCAAACACGAATGTTTCCTGGATCAAACGTCCTATTTTAATTATGTAATTACTTTATATGTATTTCTAATGGGTGCAGCGGAGCGCACGGGTACGGCTAGTTATTAATAAAATACCATTATTCTTGAGTTTTAAGGGTAAAAGAATCGTAGATAAAGAATGAACTATTGAGACGTATCATTTTTTTAATTAGCTAATATTCTGAAGCTAAAAATGTATTGCGAATCCCATAATAATAGTAATAATAATAATAATAATAATAATAACAATAACAATAACAATAATAATAATAATAATTATTATTATTATTATTTATACTGGGAGAGTTAAGGCCATAGGGCATTCTCTTACACTCTACCAGGTCACAAAGTATACAAGCAGTTAAAATTTAACAAAAAGTTAAAGAATGGAGTACTAACACATTAAAAAAAATAATAGCATAATAAAATCGGCACTAAACAACATGAAAATAATACAATAGAAGAAAAAAGAAAGTAAAATACATTGGAATATAGTAAAAGAAACTCATTTAGTACAAATGGTTAATATGGAAAACGTAAGGTAGAATATAACAAAATGGAGTGTAATAAAACAATAATAATTAGAAAGGAAAGAAATACGAATATTAAATAAAATTCACAATATAAAGGCTATGATAATAAATTCATCGGCTGATACAGAGAAAAAGAGGGGAGAGGAAGGAAAGAAATATATAGCCTATAGTTGCTTCGTACAGATTTTTCAATTTTTTTTTCGATTTTAACTACGAAATTACATTTTCTTACGCATTTATCATTACATTTGTTACAAATCACGCCACTCTTGTAAATTCTCCAAGACTATAGGGTAAACATTGGTAATTTCGTGGCAGTGGTTATTTCGTGATACTATTTCTTTGCCCTTTTGTGAACTAACAAATGGTGTTACGAGATCCAAATTTCCGCCAAGGGATTGCATATGTTGACCAGTTTCCAGAAACATACAGCTAAGCTCTGTGTGACTATTGTAGTTGCTTCAGTGAGCTTTTATGTTTGGAGAGAGCAAGTTTGCGTCGACTTCTCAGGCGTACAAATTTTGTGGATGTTTGTAATTACATTACAGGCTTATTACTAAAGGTAAGCATATGATATTTAGTACAAAGATTTATTGTATCTTCATGAAATTTTAGGAAATGTTTTTGGAATTTTAGATATACCTGTAGTCGCCATATAGGCTTAGCTTTACTGATAGAAATTTTAGCTGTTTGAAGCGAAATTTTGTTGAGCATTAAGTGCTACATTTGATACTATTTTAAAAATTGTATTACAATACGGCAGGAAACGTTATGGCTACTGTGTTTTTCGATTCAGAAGGACTCTTGCTTATGGACATCATGCCACACGGAACCACCATTAATTCTGACGGGTATGTTGCAACTCTCAAGAAACTTCAAGTTCGACTGAGTCGTGTTCGACGACATCGGGAGAAGCAGGATGTTCTGCTATTGCACGACAACGCACAGCCATATGTCAGTCACAAGACCACAGACCAGAACAGAAAATTCGGATAGACAACACTGAAACATCCGCCTTACAGTCCTGAACTGGAACCGTGAGATTACCATCTCTTTGGTAAACTGAAGGATCCCTTCCCAGAACGAAGTTAGAAGATGACTCCCTTGTGCACGCTGCTAAAGAGTGGCTCAGACATGTTGGTCCAGACTTTTACCGTGCTGGTCTACAGGCCCTCGTTCCTAGGTTACGCAAGGCAGTTGAAAGGGACGGGGATTATGTGGAAAAGTGACATTTTGTTCCTTAAGGATGCATCTACATTCTGTGAAAATAGCAAAGCTGTAGGATAAAAATATAATTTTTAAACAAACGTTATGCATTACTTTTGGAGTTACCCTAGTAATATAGGCTATAGTAAAGTCCGTAATAAAAGTGTTCACCCTTTCAGGGCAAAGGAGATCCCTTTTCAATTTCAATTTTTACTTCGATTTCATTCTTATTATGTGTTGATATGTATTTCTATGTTTTCTTGCTATGAATATTAGACGGAATTACTATGTTTGAAGTCTTGTAACAATAAATGAGGATTTCATTTGACTTTAATGAATTTTTCCACAATTCTTCTACCTCTCACGAAATTATCAATGCAATATCATGAAATTACCAAAGTCATCACGAAATAACCAACCTTTCAGCTTAAGTTGTAAAAGTGGTTTTTGGCACATATTCAAGAACGTATCCAATCTTTTATGTCTCCAGATTTGTACAGCAAGTTATCGTCTTTTAGATGAAAAAATCGGAATGAGGATATATTTACACATTTGCATTTTAAATTAGTTTTCATGAAATTATCACGATATTACCAATGTTTACCCTATATTAGGATGCATAATTAAACGTTCGCGAAGCCATATGACTTGTAACAATTTTTGTATTAAGTGCATAAGAATAATATAATTTTCAGTTAAAAATTGAAAAACAAAATCTGTACAAAGCAACTAACAACACATTTTTGGCTTCAGAATTCTAACTAGTTAAAGAAATGGTACTTCTGAATAGTTCATTCTCTATTTGTAATATTCTTTTACCCTTAAAACTAAAGAAAATAGGTATTTTATTAACAACTTCAAATTAATGTAACTTTGAAAATATTAAGATTAGGACAAATCAATGTTTATATGACATTTTTTGCTCAGAATGTCTTCGGAAATAAGCCCAGAAAGTGACGGTAAGTCCTCGTGAAACACCTGTATATTTTACTCTCGCGTTTTGTCCCTAGCGAAGTAAGCAGGTAGGTACTACTGATGCATTAGGACAGTCAAGTGGTGTAAATCTAAAAACCTTGTTCTGAGAAAAACAGAGTTGCGACCAAATAAAGCATCCTTTGAATGCAATTTGTCATTGAGTTCATATGGATTATTTATTTATGCTCGACCATGCCGAAATGTAGTAATTATACACCTGGTAGCAGCCCTTTAATTGACCTCATTAAAGTACACCTATTCATTAAAGTTCAGGTGTTCCACCAATCATAAACCACCAAATGTAGCAATATGAAAGCGCAAGTATTGATTATTCTCGGATATGCAATCGAAAGACAAATAGCGAAACGTCACGGAGGCTGGAACTCCAATACTGTAGGTTATGTTCTGTTACTATAATAATTAGCGTTAATTGTAAATAATATTCAAATAAATTCAATTTGTCATCTCGTTTTTCAATGTCTAAATCAATTTCAAGGTTATATCAAGATTAATCTTTATTTTACTCTCTAGATTATATAAAGGTCAATGGCATTTGTGTCTCGGAAAAAATCAATACTTTCGGGTCTGCGCACAACTCACAGATACGAGATATTGCACAAGGTCAGTTCCGCTCCTCAGTCAGATAAGAATAACATGAATACTTATGAATAATTGCAAGTTAGAAATATTGTCGAGCATAAAAAGTCATATGAAACTTGCCTATAATGGTAATTAAGACGCTCGTATGAAAATTATGAAACTCGCTTGCGCTCTTTTCATAAACATACTTGCGTCTTAATTACTACCATTATAGGCTCGTTGCATAATGTACTATATTAATAGAATTATACAGTTTATTGAAACTTTGAATAAGATCTTCTCATGCAGTTCTAAATAATGTAACGCCTTTAATAATTGGATACATAAATACATAGAATGCATCAATTTTGTAAATATTCTCTATTGTTGATAAAAAATATTACTGGTGCCCTATTGCAGACCTACTTTCTTGCGCGTTTTATCGTCGTCGTCTTCCTAACAAGTATTAGGCCAAGTGGCCTGTTACAGTCTCAAACTAGAATTTTCAGTCCATCTCTTCTTTGGACGACCTAGAGATCTTTTGCCATACGGATGGTAATGAAACAGTGCTTTTGGAATTCTGCATCGATTCATTCGTTCGAGATGACCCTTCCACTGAAGTTGATATTTGCTGATGAACTGCATAATGGGTTCTATTTGAAGTTCTTGCATTATGTCCTCATTTTTTTATAATCCCAGCGAGTATATCCAGCTGTTCCTCTCATGAACCTCATCTCACTTGCTGTTATTCTACTGACATCTTTATTCTTCACAGTCCACGCTTCACTACCATAGCTTAATACTAGCTGTGCTAAGGTTTTATAGAAGCATATTCTTGTGTGTCTTTGTAAACTCTTAGACACAAAAAATGACCGGGCTCCAGATTCTATGTCCGATTCGGAAGAATTCGGGTGCATTCGCCAGAGCATGATATACACGCGGACGAATTTCTTCTGTCGTAAATGTTTCCAACACTCCACTGTCACCACTATATGATGATTATATAACGTGCTTCTTAAAGGGAAGATTCATCGTCTCTCTCGCATAGTGCAGTCGATAGCATTATGGTATTGTATTCGAAAGATTTCGAGTTCGAATCTCAGTCTATAAATTGTTTTTTTTTCGTTCGCATTTTTTACTTCTTGTATACTGATAATAACCAGTATTGTGAAATATTTAACACGAAGTTAAATATTTACAAAGGGCAAGTTAGATGCATAATAGCAATCCCTTCCCTTGTATCTTGTATTTAAAGAGACTAAACGAAATCTCCTCGGATAGAAATAAACAAAAATAAACCTTAAGTCAAAGAAATCCTTCTTGGATAGGAATAAACAAACGTAATCCTTTTCTGTGTATTAAACAAAATAAAGAAATACACCTCGGAGACCAATAAACAAAAATCAAAATAGACAAAAAATTCAACACCGGGTATGTAATCCCTCTGCATCTATAACCGCCTGCATCCTACGGGGTATGGATACGATCAGGCGTCTCAAGTACTGTCAACGTGAAGATACACGATCCCAAGCGTCCTCGATAATATTCCAGATTGCATCTTTTGTGGTCGGCCGACGTGGCATAATATTTATCATCGCGTTCACAGTTTTCTTCACCTCCGACCACACATTTTCTAGGACATACAGATCTGGTGAACAGGGAGGCCATGCTATCAATCTGATATATGGCCTCTCTGAAAATCATCTCCTGACCTCGACACATGTGTGAACACGATGATTATCCTGTTGAAATATGATATCATCATCATCATCATCATCATCGTCAGGATGTATCATACGTACAGAGGGAAGCATAACATTTTTCAATAAGACCTTGTATTGTTGGGCATTAAGTTTTCCGTCGAGCCGCCATAGAACACCTAGACCGTCACTGGACATCCAGCTCCAACATGGAACAGATACATGGACATTGCGAAAGTGAGTTGTCACATGCGTAGGATCATATCGGGATCCCCGTGGACGGACTATTTGCCGCTCGTAATAATTGTCAGAGGAAAAAGTAACTTCGTCTGAAACTATTAGGCTACCTTATTTCAATCGAAATTAACATTTTCCTCTGCAAATGCAAGGCTGAATAATCTGTGGTCATCAGTAATGCACCCTTTCGTTGCTGCCACTCTTGGATCATGTCCTACGTCCCGCAGACGCCTTATGACAGTACGAGAAGATCCAGGGAAACGGGCATTTACTTTAATTGAACAAGCAGATTGATGCAGGTTCGCTTCTACTTCTGCAAATAAATCAGAGTCCCTTTGCACGAGTTGAAACACTTCTTCTACCAGAACCTGGCTGACTATGTTCAATTCCTTCTCTGGATAATCTCGTCCATTTTCTAATTGTGGAATCGTGCATTCCTAGTCGCCTACTTGCCTCAGTAGCGAAAAATCAGGCCTCCCTCACAAGAGAAAGAAGAGCTTGCCTACACGTATCTGGCCTATGTCTTCTGTCAGCCATGTTATCCCTAATAATTACAAGAGAGAATGGTTGTTTCACTTTTAATATTCGCAGTTACATGTGCGCAGAACTATGTTTTCAGAAGTTCCTGATGTGTCTAAATGAATTACACATCAATATAGAAATAAACATCTGACGTCCTTATGGGGTACACGACCTTGAATCACCTACACAAGAAGCAAGGCTGTTACCACGGAGTTATTACCCTAGATCATATATATCCAGATTGCTCTGCGTTATAGGCTTTGACGGTAACAACTTTTGTCAGGTTTATTATGCTGTCTACTACTGCTACTACTACCACCACTACCACTACCACTACCACTACCACTCCTACTCCTACTCCTGCTCCTGCTACTGCTGCTACTACTACTACTACTACTACTACTACTAACTTTAGTAACTGAACAATATTACTTATGGAGAAGGGAGAAGATCCAAGAACTGAGCGTCTGTTTTAATTCAAGGATAATTAGGAAGAAGTTTCCGATATTAATGAACGTTTTTGTTTAATTTGTCAATTAATCCTAACTCCTGTGCACGTTAATAAATCTATCATTCATTTCCAGCTAGAGAAAAAAATAAAACGAAACAAACATATATATATATATATATATATATATATACATACTTATACGAAGGCGGATACGAACGCGGGTTTTCTGCGTGTGAAGTCAGAGTTTTACCACGGAGCTATGACACACACACAGTCCTAATCGTCGTTTGCCGATATAAGAGTATGTTCTTGGATCTCGTTGGTTTCGTCGTTGCTACTCTGATTTTAGTCTTGTGTATCAGGCGCACAGCCGAATGGAACTTAGAAAAATTTACGCTTCAAGAGTCCGGTCATTTTTTTTTTGTCTAAGACTGTACTAGTGAAGGTTTCATGATTTTATTAATGATACCCATTGTTTTATTTTATTTACTTATTTTTCAGAGATATCTACTTCATCATAAGGTGATAGCGAATAGCCAAGGTAAGTGAAGGTATTTACTCTTTCAATTATTTTATTATTCATACAGATTTTACTTGGTACAGGGAATTTCCCACAAAATGACATGATTTTCGTTTTTTCAATATTAATTTCCATGTTACATTTTTCGCTGACTATATTTAAATTGTGTACTGAATATTGTAAATCATCTTCAGTTGATGCCATGAGAACTAAATCATCAGCGAAAAGTAAAGCATCAAGCTGCAAATTTCGATTAATTGGAATAAATCCATGGCGTGTCTGTCGCCAATCTTGAATGATTCTATTTATATATATATATATATATATATATATATATATATATATAAAATGAACAGAAGTGGTGAAAGGCCACAACCTTGTCGTACTCCACTATAAATGGGTCGCCATTGTGAAAGTTTATTGTTGCTTCGAATTGCTATGATGGTTGTTTTATACAGGGTGTTTAAAAAATACGGGGCATAATTTCAGGTATGTATTTCCCACATGTAGACAATCAAAATAGTTCATTACAACATGTGTCCGGAAATGCTCATTTCCGAGTTATGGCCTTCACAACATTGAAATTCACCGGAACGTTTTTCTTTCCGCAGGTCGTTCTCATTACAGAAGATGTTCAAAATGTCCACCTCCTGCTTGAATACAGACCTCACATCGATGTCTCATTGACCTGCGAACACGATCCCAAACTCCAGGAGTATTGCGTATGTCCTCAGAACATGCCACAATTCGATTCCGAAGGGATTCCAAATCAGGCACCGGAGACGAATAAACCAATGATTTTAAATGGCCCCACAAGTAGAAATCGAGAGGGTTCAGATCAGGTGAGCGTGGAGGCCAAGCAATTGGGCCACCTCTACCTATCCATCGATCAGGAAACCTTCGATCCAAGTCCCGGCGAGCCGTACGACTGAAGTGTGCAGGAGCGCCATCAAGCAAGAAGTGAATGTGTTGACGATTGATCACTGGAGTGTCTTCTAAAACATGAGGTACCGTATGGTGTTTTCCAGGAAGTTTGTGTACCCCTGCCCCGTAAGTCTGTTTGATTTGAATACATGTCGCACAGTCTAACGCCTACACAACACTGAATGTAATCTTCGCCTCGGAATGAACTGTCAGAGTGCACTCTTAATGTCTCCTTTGACGGCAACGACCTGCGGAAAGAAAAACGTTCCTGTGAATTTCAATGTTGTGAAGGCCATAACTCGGAAATAAAGCATTTCCGGACACATGTTGTAATGAACTATTTTGATTGTCTACATGTGGGAAATACATACCTGAAATTATGCCCCGTATTTTTAAACACCCTGTATAAGTTGTAAATATTTTGTATAATCTGTTGAGGCACTTGATCATCTGCCAAAATCTGAAGTAATTTATTCCGATTAACTTTATCAAAATCCTTTTTAAAGTCAATGAATGCCATATGCGCTTCTAGATTAAATCCTCTATGTTTCTCAACCAGTAATTTCAATGCAATATATCCATCACAACAGGCTCTTCCTCGACGAAAACCATTTTGTTCCTCACTGATAATATTGTAGTAATGTTTATTGAGTTTGTTTTTCAAAATATTTGCATAAATTTTATATCCTGCATTCAATAAACTTATTCCTCTATAATTATCCGTAATTTTCAAATCGCCTCTCTTATGTATAGGGATTACAATAGATTTAGTCCAACTTTCTGGAAATCCTTTTCCCTCCCATATCAAATTTGAAAATCTAAAAAATTTTTGGTGAAATTTATGGCTAGAATATTTAAATAAATCACTATTTATTAAATCTTCTCCTGGATATTTATTGTTTTTCAATTTAGCCAAGACTCTTTGTAGTTCATCCATAGAAATTAACTCCATTAAAGGATTAGTTGAAAATGGAAGCGTGAGAGCTTGTGTTGATGTAGACCATAGTTGTTGAAAATACTGTAACCAATTGTCCTGAGAAATAACATTTATTCTTAGATTATCTTTTACTTCACAATTTAATTTCTTAAGAATTTTATAAGTCTATGGTTGAGGCCGAGTAATATCATTTTCTAAGTATGCTACAAAGTTTACCCAGTTCTGTCTATGTTTTTTTCGAACTTCTCTCTTTGCGATTGCCCGTTTCTTACGGTAATCAATTTGATCTTATTCTTTCTTGCTTGAGATACACTTATTGAATGCTTGCCTTTTATCTGCAATTATCTTGCTTATGTCATCATCCCACTGTCGCAAAGCCTTTCTTTCTAAGCCACGCCTTTTTTTGTCCCAAACTTTCTTTGGCGGCTTGTGTTAAAATTTGTTTCATATTCAACCATTCATCTTCAACATTATCAAGAAGGGGTAATTGATCTACAAGAATATGCATCCTATTTCGGTATAGATTAGCAATACTAAAATCTCTAAGTAAACTGACTTTGAAGAGTAAATTATCATTTTTCATATGCGTTTTCTTTCTCAACCATCTTGGTTTTAAACGTACTAAGCTAATTAGTAGATAATGATCCGTTTCTAATTCCTGGCCTCTAAAAACTCGGGCATCCATAACCATGTCTGATAAACGAAAATTACATATGATATAATCGATTATAGATTTTGAATCCCTGGCTTCCCATGTATATTTATGACTTTCTTTATGTTCAAACATTGTATTCAAGATTTTGAGTTGATTATATTTCATAAAATCAATTAATCTGTTACCATTATTATTACATGTTTCTTCGCCATGAGTACCTACAAATTGTTCAATTTTTATATTTCCTACTCTAGCATTAAAATCTCCCATGATTAAAAGCATATCTCATTTGTTAACTTTACTGACAATTTTTTTGTAAGTTAGTATAAAATTCTTCATTTTCTTCTTCTTTCCCTTCTACTAGAGCATAGATGCCAATAACTGTAAGATAACCTGTTTACAATTTTAATCGTAATTGTATCATTCGTTCATTCCAGTAATAATAATTATCTACAACATGCCTGAAGCGTTTATGTATCATTACCATGATTCCAGCTCTGGCCCTACTCTTGCTGTCAACACCAGAATAGAACTGAAGGTAGTTTTCAGTTTCTTTAGATCCTTTCAATTTCTTTTTAGTTTCCGAAATTACTGCTATTGATATATTCTTTTTGGCTAAAATATCATCTGATCTTCCTTGTGTGAAATACCCTGCACATTCCAAGTTCCAAATTTTAAAATATTTTATTTTTTCCATGTCTTGTCCTTGTTCTTGCCTGAGTCGTCATCGTTATAATCCATCCTTGTCATCCGAGGCTTCAGTTGAGACTTGAAAGCAATGTGAAAATGACGCTCAATGGGTTGCTAGCCCAGAGAGGTGCAATTGGTGGGGTTTCCACCTATGCAGCATTTCCTCTGCATATGACATTTCAGTTATACCGCTGATACTCGGTCCCCAGAGCCTCGTTCGTTCAAAACGGGTTGCACCACGGGAAGGTGAGGATGGGATTTGGGTAGGAAAGGTTGTAGATGGAATGCACATCACTACCTTTTAGCAACCCTTGCGCGTTTTATAAACGGCGTAACAGCTAATTCACGACCTCAGTCCCAAAATTTTCCGAGATAGGCAGTTAGCGATCTGGATAGGTTTGAAATCTGTGCATATGACAGGGCTGGCGGACGCCAGTTCGATCAAACCCGGACGAGGACAATGGCCTTGAAAGAGCTTCCTCTAAGAGGAAAATGAGGCCCTGGGTGCATTATAATAGATTTATAGTACCTAAAGAAACTCCTGTTCTTGACAGGAGACTGCAGGCAAAAACTGTTAGCCATTTCTCGCCTACGTTAAATAATCTACACTCAACAAACTCATCCGCTGTAATCGACTTCAAATAAAATTCTACATCAGCACTACAATTATAATTATTACAAAAGAAAATAATGGATCATTATGGTACAATATTGTTACAACATTTTAATGTTGTGAAAATTACATGGAATTTCGCAAGGAAGTACTAGGATAAATACACAAACAGTGAAATAAAAGATAATGAAAAGGAAAGAAAGATTAATAATAATAATAATAATAATAATAATAATAATAATAATAATAATAATAATAATAATAATATTTTAATTTTATTTAATGTGGTAGAGTTAAGGCCTCAGGGCCTTTTCTAACATTTAATTCGGGTAAAACTCCGATATAAAGAACATTACAAATTTACCAAATATAGTGCACAAAAACTGAAGGAGATGAAGCTTGATAACAAACCTATGAACAAGTAAAAACTTGAACTATCTAAGTTATGTATTTAGTAAATAATAGAATGAAAAAAAAACAACCGAAAAAAATCAAAATAATATGTGGTATGATTGATCGAACACTTAGAAACAAAACAAAAAAAAACAGGTTAAAGTTTTATAAAACAATGGCCGTATCCACTTTTTTCTACGGTTTCAAAACATAGGTATTTACACAGAAATCTATAAGTGAAATACAGATTGCTGAAATGAGATTTCTGAGAAGTGCAAAAGGATGCACAAGATCAGACCAATTATTAAATCAAGAAACAAACAAACAAAGAGCATAACTCTTTATTATTTATTAACGCTTAAAAAACAACTGCAGTATTAAGAAATTGGTATTAGTATTTTTGTTTTACATACTTTATAGATGAGGGCTGGGCACATTACGTGATTCTGAGAAATGAGCGCTGTGTGCTTTAAAGAGCTGTTCTTCCGAGCACTATGACGTAGCATACTGTACGTCATTCAGTGTCGGTGCAGTGGTGACTCTGCAGTATGATGGCGAACTATGAAAACGGAGCTTCCGCTCATACATTAAAGCGACCCGCTATCCCAATGCTTTTAATGTATCCTGGAAGCAGGAGTTCTTTTTCGTAGAGAGGAGTGGATTAGCAAAGTGTTTAATTTGTTATAAAATACTCCAACTGATTAAGAAGTTCAATATCCAACGGCATTATTCTTTACAACATGCTACTGAATATGACAAATATGTTGGTAATGAACGCCATAAATTAATACAAAAACTTAAGAAAATGTTTCTCAGGTACATTATATTACAGTATTTTATATTTATATTGCATTATAAGTTATATATTTAGTAGTATACAGTTCATGATATATCATATCATATCATATCATATATCATATCATATCATATCATACCATATCATATCATACCATATCATATCATACCATATCATATCATATTATATATTAACAGGATGACAATAATGCACGTAGTGAATCGGCTATGAAAATTAGCTACAAAATTTGCCACGAAATTACAAAGGAATTGAAAACATTCAACGAAGGTGAATTCATCAAGCGATGTTTAATTATATTGGCAGATGAACTCTGTCCACTGCAAGTAGGGGAAGTGGAACCCATACACCTGTTTCGTAGAACCGTGATGAGGAGATTACAGTATGTGCGTATGGGTTATGTAAATAAGCTTAATGATTTGTGTGTGTGCATAGAGGGAAGTTTATTCCATTAAATTAATAAGAATGTTATAAAGTCTGTACTGTACAATGGATTGATGTAATATCCTTACAAACTATTATGTACTGACAGACTGAATGACTAGAACAACCGTGGCTCTTGTTACATTAATGCAGGGAAGAGAGCTGTAATGTGAGTCAGCCACTGCGTGAGCGTTCTGCTCTGGCTTGCCTTGCGGAGCGACAGCAGCTCTGGCCGGCTAAATGGAGCCGCTCTCATACCCGGCCCTATTATAGATAATATCAAACAGAAAGATGGCATATAAAAATAACATAAAATTTCACCTTCCGTTTGAAGTTTGTGCACCACGGTTTTCTTAATCCAACAAGCTGCTTATTCATAAACATAATCCTTCCTCCTTCCATACCTAGCGGTTAATTCCCGCGCACGAATTCAAAGTCAGAAAAATGCGCTTGCTTTGACATCACTGTCATAGGTATTGTAACCAAACAACATTCAAACCATAAGTCTGGAGGATTAAGAGATGGAAGACTGTCTAAAAGAAAATGGATTAAGAGGTAAACGAAACAGACCTTACGGCATACCTTGACGATGTTGCGAATAAATAGTTCGACAAATGCAAACAGAAAAATTGTTATTATAAGAAACAGATGAACAAACCAACACGTTTTGATGACACCATTCTCAGATACTTGCATGCCTAATATGTGTTATATGTGGCTAGTATATTCAACAAGATACTTCAGAGTGAAGACATGAACCTTGACACATGAGAACATCACGCATTTAACTCGGGTGAATTGCATAAGTGGATGTAACAGGTACGGCGGAATGTTTCTGACACTGCAGTGTTTGGCCACTCACTACAGTTATTGACAACCTGTTGAACATTAGCGTTAAGTTTTATAATGGTTCCGACAAATTTTCCACTGTAGGCGAAGGTAACAGAAATTTGTCTGAATTACTACGTTTTTATTAGTGTCATTACCTATCACAATCTTTATCTTTACTGTCGTCTTCGTAGTTTTCATCAAAATTGTTAACGTAATCTTACCTATCCTAGTGAATTATCACAAATAAATTTATTATTACTATGAAACTCATTTTGTCATCGTAATTGTCATTACTACTGTCATCATTTTTAGGTAATTAATCTTCATCATAAATAATGTTATAAAAATCACAGTCAACGTAACAGCTGTTCCCAAGATCACCCTAATAGATAATTCTCTCACCGTGAAAAGCATCATAATTGTTGCCATCGTTATGTCCAGGCTTCGAGACTTCGAACCCAATTGAGCAGTTCAGTGGGAAATCCGCATAACGGTGTACTGAGTATAGTGGTAAAGCGTACAGTGGGTGGGGGTAGTGTAGAATGAATGCCAACAAATACGCAAAGGAAAACGCTCTGGATTTGAAGGTTCTGACGAATAATTTGGTTTTCATACAAACTGTGTCTGAAACTATTACAGGGTTAGAAAAGTCAGAGCAAGAGATGCCGGAAGCCCTCAAATTAATTTAGAAAATGATGCAGAGAATTAATGAGACACCAAGTACACCGGTTACTGAAAGTGTAAAACAGAAGTGGAAATCAATTTTAAGTAAAAATAACGGATATGGAACATCGTCTAACATAAACAGTAAATTAGTGGACATAGAGTCATCCGAGAAGAAAAGACTGTCTCTTAGAGACTGCAATGATGTTAGGTTTTTTCGTTTTGCTTCTGTCATGTCATGTGATGTAAAGCGCAGCTTTCTACAGTACAAACTTTGGCAGATAACCGAAAAAGATTTACGTTTGAGACACTGAGAATGTATCTTGTAGTAGGTACTCTGCAATTCGGTACTGTAACTGCACTTCCTAAAGACGACCAATAGGATAAATGAAAAAAAATTAAATTGCTACATGCTTATTTCCACCATTAACACGGTGTATAATTAAACACAAATGCTTATAAAAGAGAGGAGAATAAATACTTTTCACATTCTTTTGACATGATTGTGTAATGTATATTTGCTTTCAGAATGTACATATGTGTGTTTCCCCATACTACCGTACTCTACTCTAAATAGCAGCGTTGATACCTCAACACATCTCTATCTAAGTGCGAGAGTCAAGAACCTATAGTGCATGCACAGTAAACTTATTGTATCGGGTCGAAAGTCTCGAATCCTGGTTATGTCATAATCGTCAATGTCGTTATAAACCTGTCGTTATGGTCATATTTGTGTTATGATAATCTTCATTATCATTCTTATCATCATAATAGTAATTGTCACGCTATCATCATAGTCGTTTTTGTGTCATTATCGTCATTTTTATCATTGTCACAGTTATCGTCATAATAGTCTTTGTCATAATTGCGTTGTAATAATCATTGTCATCGTCATTGTTACAATCGTTTTTATCATAATATAGTCGTCACTCTTACCTTATTCATCAATAAAGTCACTGCCATCGTTATCGTTACAATAGACACTGTCATTGTTATCATTATCACCGTTGTCGTTACAATCGTCCTTGTCACCGTTACCTTCATAGTTATCATTATAAACATCATTGCTATTGTATTGTCATATCATTCATTGTAATCGTTATCGCCATAATGGTCATTGTCAATGATAAGTTATCGTCATCACCGTCATTTCATTCTTATCGTCATCGTCAATGTAATCTTTTCTATTATAATCATCATCATTAACTTCATGGCCATTGTCGTCATCGTTACTTTCATTGTTATCGTAATCACTGTGCATTTCATTTTTATAGTGATCATTGTTCATATCATTTTTACAGAGAACACTCTTCATATCTTTTTATCGATATCACTGTTCACGCAATCGTTATCATGAACAATGTTCATAACAATGTTAAAAAAAATCTCTAAGAAAAGTGTATGTTTTGAAAGCATAGGACAGAAGTTCTATTCTTCTTACATACTGATCCAAAATTAAATATTGAATTTCACAGAAACAATAAAATTATTCTGATCGCTATAATTTTTCATTTTTTTATAGTGATCACTGTCCATTGTCCCTGGCTGATATGTACAGCTGTCAGAAGAAAAAGTGGCCGTTCTCCTGAAACAATGTTCCCTTCGGGTATCTTCGCTATAATTCGGAGACAGGCGATGTTACATGTTCTTGGACCACGTTGCCTGATATCTACAGTTATAATTGAAGTATTCCCTCTGTGATCCGATAGCGTAATGGTAGCGTTCTGGCCTCTTATTCATGAGGTCCTGCGTTCGACTACAACCTCGTGCTTTTTATGTTCTTTTTTGTTATGTTTTTGAGAGAGACAAACTATACATAATGGCTCCTTTCTCTTTTACGATTATTTTAGTAATTAACATCAGGTTCATTAATATATTATGCCATGACTTTATCATTATGATATTGTGGCTGCAAATGGAAAGAAAAAAGATTTTATTCTCAATAAAAATATCTTTCGTGGCATAAACAAAACAAATTTACTGGCGTCGGCCTTAAAACATTCAAACAATTAAGCGTTCAAAAAACAAAACAAAAAGCCACAATTCAATATTTAGTCTATCTTCCTCTTATCTCGATCATCTTGCAGTCGAGTGGGCATGGAATCGACTAGTCTTTGCAAATAGCGACTGTTCTTAGACACGATATTCCAGGCATTCTGAACATACCCACATACATAAGTGTTCTGTCCATGGGCAGGTCTTTCATTGCAAACCCAGCAATCTCCAATCTTTCCTATTTTCTACCTTCCTCTTAGTCTCCGCATATGATCCACATATCCTAATGTCGTCTATTATTCTTTTCAACCAGAGACCCAACCAATTCCTTTTTCTCTTTCTAATCAGTTTCAGCATCATTCTTTCTTCACTCACTTTTTCAAACACAATTTCATTTCTTATTCTGTCTGTCCACTTCACACGCACCGTTCTTCACCACATCCACATTTCAAATGCTTCAATTCGTTTCTCTTCATTTCGTCGTAATGTCCATGTTCCTTCCCCATACAATGCCACACTCCACACAAAGCACTTCACTAGTCTCTTCCTTAGTTCTTTTTCCAGAGGTCCGCAGAATATCCTTCTTCTTCTATTAAAAGCTTCCTTTGTTCATGTTTGCAGTTTTTCTTGGGAAGGATAGGCCTAAATGCGGTAACATCCCGTTGCTTTCCGCATACCACTATCTCTTTCGCATCTTATTAAATTCCAGGGGACCCAAGCGTGGAGATGAGAAGAGTGGATTTGACTAATTGGGCCCTCCGGACTTCACCGAAAGTCACGGCAAGGGTTAAATATTAATTCTATCAGGATGTTTGACCCGATGAGAGACGGGAAATCTCAATTAGCCTTTGCCCCCCGCATCCTGGACTAGCTTCTACGAATCATCAGAAAATCTTAGAGTGTGATTGGGCCAATTTTTCCGAAAATGTTTCCACACTTTTGCCCTCGTAGCTCAGCGGACGAACGTCGAAATTTAGATGTCAACGTCTCAGGTTCAATTCCTCGTTACTCCTTTTCATTTTATTGTGGTTCAAGATAGTATAATGTAATAATACAAAAAGAAAAACTAATACCAGTATTATGCAACTGGATTTTTCCAAACCTAATATTAAATTTATGTTATTTAAATCGCTAAAGAACGATTACAATATAAATAACTTGAATATTATTTATACAGTATCACTAAAGAACGATAACACAATATAAATGATAAATATCGGTTTGTTTAATTAATATAAGATATTATATAATACTTATTTAATTATCTAAATAAAATAACCTATTTTACAAAGAAAGATGGTTGTTTGTGTTATAATAATTACTTACATAAAATACAGATTATTTATATTGCGAAAGAACAATAACAATATAAATAACTTGAATATTATTTTATAATGCTAATGAAGGAAAACAGAATATAAATGATAACTTGAATATTATCTATATTGCTAAAGAACGATAACAATATAAAAGACGTGAATATTATTCATATCGGAATTTCACAGATTTATTACAGATGTATTTAAGAAATTGTAGAAGAATAGTAATTAGTAACAGTGCCCTATTTATTCTTCTTGGAGCCAAATTTGTAACTTTTAAAAGTGTGGTTACTATGTTGAAGTGTATGTGTTGTAACGGATGCTTGATTTGTTATGTATGTGAGTCAGTTATGTGATGCTTGATGTCGTCGCAATGTCGTAATTATAGTTTGATTGTGTTTGTGTGACTATTGTGTATTAATTTATGATGTATGGTACGGAAAGCTGCGTATTTGTGTTATAGAAGTGTTACGTATGTGTGATGTTAATGTTTTTGTATGTTTCAAATTGATACCTGATATTTATTTTGCAATCGCAATGCCTAATTTACGGTTTGTTTATGTTTTGTTTACATCGCGTAAGCTAATTTAATTTTCTTTTCTATTTCTCTTTATGCTTATCTTTTTTGTGTATGTATATATATATAAACTATAACCCTAACATACATATGTAAAATAGGGCTAACCCCCATTGGAGATACAATAATAATAATTGTTATTCATATCGTTATAAAACGGTAACAGAATACAAATGATGACTTGAATTTTATTCATATCTCTAAAGAACGATAACAAAATATAAATAACGTGATATCCATAAAGAACGATAACTGGATATAAATGATAATTTGAATTGCATTTACATCGCTAAAGAACGATTAAAAAATAAAATGAAAACTTTAAGAAGGCCCGAACCCACAACCTTTGAATCATTAAACAAGCACTCTACCGCTGGCCTACGAGGCGCAGACATGGAACACTTTCATAGTTCGGGAACTGCTTGTACAAGCACATGCATCGTGTAACATCGCCGCGACCCGAAGTGGATTTTGAAAATATTCGCTGTTCACGAGTGCGGCCACTTTTTTTTTTTTTTTGACAGCTGTACATCTATCATCAGGCAGTGCATCTCACTTGACGATGTGATCAACAATTGTTTGTATACATATGTAGCTAATCGGCGATGTATGCAGTGGAGGGAGAAAGAGGACTGGCCACTCTACCCCTTATCTCCTGGCCTTGTTGCCTGATGAGTGGTCCTTCTTAGTATCACTTGTGTGGTTTATTCCTGTCTTCGGACATTGGACTAAACAACAACACTGTCCATTTCGTCCTTATCATGAACATTGTTCGTCTCATGAACATTTTCATATCATCGTTATCGCGATCACTGCTCATATCATCGTTATCGTGACCGCTGTTCCAATCACAGTTATCGCGGTGACTCTTCATATCATAGTTATCGTAATCATTGTTCTCGTCATAGTTATCGTGATCATTGTTCTGTTCGTTCTAGTGATCATTGTTCTCATCATAGTTATCGAGATCATTGTTCTCACCAGAGTTATAATGGTCATTGTTCCCATCATCGTTATCGTGATCATTGTTCACATCATCGTTATCGTAATCACTTAATATCATCATTATTGTGAATATTGTTAATATATATCATCATTATCGTGAAGACTTTTTATATCATCGTAATCTTGATCAGGGTTCATAACATTATCGTGATCACTATTTCTATCATTATGCAAATCTAGTTTTTCAGCTAAAGCTCCCTGTAAAGCAAACTTGAATAATTTCAAGGGAAAAATTGTTCCGAGGCCGGGTATCAATTCCGGGACCTCTAGTTGTACGTACCAGCGCTCTACCAACTGAGTTACCCAGAACTCCACCCAACACCGTCTCACTTTTTCCCTTTATATCCACACAACTCGCGTAGACTGCGAGACGCCAGAGACCCACATCGAGTGCTCACAATCCCTGTGTGAATTGGAATTGTAGTTTTCTGTTAACATGCCTACAGTAACGTATATATTATGCAAATCTTACTTTTCAGGTAACGGTCCCTGTAAAGCAGACTTGGAAAAATTGTTCCGGGGCCGGGTATCGATCCCGGGACCTCTGGATGAACGTACCAGCGTTCTACCATCTGAGCTACCCAGAAACTTCACCCGCTACCGTCTCAATATTTCATAGTCATGTCACCTGATCATTGTCCATATCATCGTTTTTATTTTTTATTTATTTTACTTGATTATTTAACGACGCTGTATCAAATACGAGGTTATTTAGCGTCGATGGGATTGGTGATAGCGAGATGATACTTGGCGAGATGAGGCAGAGGATTCTCCATAGATTACTTGACATTTGCCTTATGGTTGGGGAAAACCTCGGAAAAAACCCAACCAGGTAATCAGCCCAAGCGGGAATCGAACCCACTCCCGAATGCAACTCCGGATCGGCAGGCAAGCGCCTTATCCGACTGAGCCGGTGGTCATATAATCGTTATCGTGATCATTGTTAGCAGGATCACTGTTCATATCATAATTATTGTGATCATTGTTCACGTCATTATTAGCGGGATCACTGTTTATATCATAGTTATTGTAATCATTGCTCATGTCATAGTTTTCGTGATCATCGTTCACGTCATTATTAGCGGGATCACTGTTTATATCATAGTTATTGTGATCATTGTTCATGTCACAGTTTTCGTGATCATTGGTCATATCATTGTTAGCGGGATCACTGTTCATATTATAGTTATTGTGATCATTGTTCATGTCATAGTTTTCGTGATCATTTTTCATATCATTATTAGCGGGATCACTGTTCATATCATAGTTATTGTGATCACTGTTCACATCATTATTAGCGGGATCACTGTTTATATCACAGTTATTGTGATCATTGCTCATGTCATAGTTTTCGTGATCATTGTTCGTATCATTGTTAGCGGGATCACTATTCATATTATAGGTACTGTGTTCATTGTTCACATCATTATTAGGGGGATCACTGTTTATATCATAGTTATCGTGATCATTGTTCACATCATTATTAGCGAGATCACTGTTTATATTATAGTTATTGTGATCATTGTTCACATCATTATTAGCGGGATCACTGTTTATATCATAGTTATTGTGATCATTATTCATGTCATAGTTTTCGTGATCATTGTTCGTATCATTGTTAGCGGGATCACTATTCATAATATAGGTACTGTGTTCATTGTTCACATCATTATTAGCGGGATCACTGTTTATATCATAGTTATCGTGATCATTGTTCACATCATTATTAGCGGGATCACTGTTTATATTATAGTTATTGTGATCATAGTTCACATCATTATTAGCGGGATCACTGTTTATATCATAGTTATTGCGATCATTGCTCATGTCATAGTTTTCGTGATCATTGTTCATATCATTGTTAGCGGGATCACTGTTCATATTATAGTTACTGTGATCATTGTTCACATCATTATTAGCGGGATCACTGTTTATATCATAGTTATTGTGATCATTATTCATGTCACAGTTTTCGTGATCATTGTTCATATCATTGTTAGCGGGATCACTGTTCATATTATAGTTATTGTGATCATTGTTCACATCATTATTAGCGGGATCACTGTTTATATCATAGTTATTGTGATCATTGCTCATAGTTTTCGTGATCATTGTTCATATCATTGTCAGCACGATCACTGTTCATATTATAGTTACTGTGATCATTAGTCATGTCACAGTTTTCGTGATAATTGTTCATATCATTGTTAGCGGGATCACTGTTCATATCATAGTTATTGTGATCATTGCTCATGTCATTGTTTTCGTGATCATTGTTCATATCGTCGTTAACAGGATCACTGTTGATATCATAGTTATCGTGATCATTGTTCATACCATCGTTATCGTGATCAATGTGCACATCATGTTTATCATGATCATTGTTCACATCATCGTTATCTTGATCACTGTTCATATTATAGTTATCGTCATCACTTTTTAGATCACCATTATAGTGACCATTCTTCGTATCTTTGTTATCGTGAATTGGAACTGAGGTAATGAGGTGGTATTTTGAGGAAATGAGTCCGAGGATTCTTCATGGATTGTCCAACATTCCTTTTACAATTGGGAGGAACGGGAAAACTCTAACCATCTAATCAGCATCAGTTAATTTGAACAAATAACCGAACGAAATCTCAGAACAAGAGTCCCACTTGCTAACTTGTGCTATATTCGTGGCTCTGAAAATCGTTATCACGGTAAAGAGACTGTGATTGCCGTCATGAACTTCATCGTCAACGCCAATATCTTGTCAACATGAACGTCGTCGTCATGGTCTAAAATTCATAACCATTCTGACATAAAATTTTTCCCGTTGAAACCTAAATTCTAATCCTGCCTTTTTGCGAGCCAATTTCCTTTCACAGTTGGTACGACTCACTTCAATTTCATTGAGGAAAAAGAAATGAAATATTCCTCTTTCGAACTTCCTGAAAGCTCCAAAATGCAACGAACAGAAGTATGAAGGCGGTCCGAACGTGATAAGAATGAGTATCTTTTTGTTTCCGTAATTAAGAGAATAAAAGCTCCATTTCACTTATCCCGAGCATAAGTGCAACTTCCTCCTACTCATTCGTGTTATTAACGTTGGTAAGTGAATTTGGATATTACGAATCCAAACTATTCTTCTCCCTGCTTAAAGTGGATATGCTGTTATCATCTGTATTCAGTGCTTTGTAAAGAAAAGCTGCCTATTTAGAACGTAAATACCCAAAATTGGACAAAGAAAATGAATATTTATGTAAAGTTTATGTGAACTTCAATTTTCAAGACAAGGTGGAAAACTGTCACAAAGCTGATACATACTTTCCCATAGTGTGTTTCACCAGTGTTTTGTAACAGTCCTGGTTCTTTGTCTTGTAGCCTTCTCTGCCATCTACCAGGAAATTCCAACTATAATATGAAGAACAAAATTACAATTAGTAATAAATTTAAAATTACAATTACAAAGAAAGTTACAATTAGTATGAAATTTACACAATTACAATTACAATAAAAATCAAAGTACGAAAAGATTACCTGACTAATTAAAGCTAGATAATTTATCAACAGTAATTCACTAGAGGTTTTGATTTATCTAGAGAAAATCAAAACTCGAGTGGGATATAATTGACTATTACACGATTAGAAGACAGTATATCAAGATTAGAAGTAACAAAGTACTCCAATACAATAAAATATTAATTGGCTTACGAAAATACAACTGTCTTCAAATGTATTATTGTACCATCTGAACATTACGCTAGATGTCAGTAGTGTTTTATGATTACGTTTTCTTGTTACCGGTATCAGTTGTGCCAACTATGGAATCATCATTGAACTATGTGGACTGTTACTAGTCAAGAAGGCTTTGTTGATTCAGTTTCATTTTTATTAAAACATTTGCATTCCACTTCAATCATCCGGATCCCAGTAATTAACGTCACTTGACTGATGATTTTCAATAAATCTTAGTATTAAACAATATCTGATACGTGACTATCCATAATATCATATAGCAGAAGCTATAACAAACATAACCTAAATAATATAAACAAGTGTTAGAAAAGTTTTAATTAGGGATGATGAAATAAACAAGAAACGTTTAATTAACGATGATGAAATAAAAAATAAACATGAATAATTTTAAAAGAAACAATTATTACAAGTACAATTTCAAATTTGAATGGTTTAGTGGTTGGTGGTTCAGTTGATGTTATATTGGACGTGTGCGTAAAAGAAGTGAACTCGTTGATGTACAGTTTCCCTAGAAAAGGATGATACGATTGAATATTCCTAAGTCTCAGATGTAAGACACTGCGCATGATCGGAGACCAGAGCACTGATACACAAGATAACGAATATTGAGTTACTTAAATTCAGGCTATTTGGTTTGTTATGAGCATCGTTCCGAAATTCACTTCAAAAATTGCAAAAAATATGATAATATTACGTAAATAAAAGATAAATATATACATAAATCGTGTAGTTAAATCGACAATGGACCTTCATGACTAGATCGACCCTCCACACAGAAAGGAAAGCTTTCGTGTCGTTTCAATAGCTCAGACGCTAAGACTTCTGCGTCTCGTGTAGAAGAGTTCGATTCCTAGTCTATACAACGGTTTTTTTTTTGTCTAAATAACTTTGAAATAGCTAAATAACGTTGAAATAGAGTTTTACAAATTCCTCAGATTGTGTTAATGATCACAGACAGTACAAAATTACAAGTTATAATATTGTAAACGTTAATCTAATGAATGCATTTATACATACACACATACAATGTAAATGCATATATATTAAAAACTAACAATTAAAGTGAATTATGTTAATAACCTAGAATTTAGCTGTAGCAATGTGATGTCATAACTTGGGATTTGTTTACTTAACGTAATTAGATTTAATTTGATTAGTTTCGCAACAATAATTGGACTTCCTGTTATATCCTGTTATTTAAATATTTAATTAAGGTTGACTTATTAACTCTTACTGTGCAAGATGCCCATTATTTCAATAATTATATATCACGCTAAATAGTCATTGTCTACACTAAAGTATTATCGTCATCCCTCATTTCTCATCGTAATGGCGAACCGACGTGGCATGAGACAGCGAGTTAAAGCTCTAGTTGAGGCTGGATATGGGGCTAGATCTGCTGGCCGTTTGGTCGGTGTTCCTGGAAGTACAGCAGCGAGGGGGTTCGTCGTTACAAAATTCAGGGGAGGTCGAAAATCGCCCTATTCCATGGGCGTCTGCGGATTTCTTCATTGGAAGAGGATTCTCTCTTATTCGAGACAGTTCGACTGGACCCTTTCGGACTGCTAACGAAATAAGAGCAGCATCTAACTTTCCCGGTTCTTCACAGACTGTGATCAGCAGGTTGAGGAACCGCGGTATTAGGAGCCGGAGGGCTGCGCAAATGGAAATATTGGGGGAAGCACAAGCTGTCAACCATCTTGCCTTCGCTACCAATCGAGTGGATTTCGATTGGAGAAATGTATGATGGTATGCGGACAAGATTTTAAGTTAACGGGTCTCTTTTTGTTTTTTATGATTTTTGTTTCAGGAAGAATACTTTTAACTTCCAAGTAAGATTTATTTATTTTTCGACGAGGTTCAGCCCACTTGTAGACCAAAAAATTGGGCATAAATTATTCCATATTTTTCGACAAATTATACATTCAAGGAACTCTGAACAAATTAATTACACCTCAATAAAAAAAAAAAGAGTTTTACCTGGGATCGAACACGAAACGTTTCGTATATACTGTGGAACCGACACGCTACTATATGAGCTACCGAGACAAGACAGTGACAGCAGCAGTCCAGAATGTAGATCCGATAGCAGGCATTTGCCATTCGGTACAGAGAAGCAATGATATTTTGTTACCCGAGCTATGTTGTGAAATCGTGGCTTTAAATGGCTGTCTTCTTCGTGATCTTTATTCTGATCCCTGTCCTTGTTGTGGTCCTTGTAACAATTCTTGTTCTATTTGTCATGTTACTTATCGTTATACGTCGATATCGAGTGAACCGCGCTGTAGAACTTTAACTTCCGACAACCAAGAATCGTCTCATTCTTTTTAAGGGTAACTGTACATGGTGTATCCGTCAACTTATTCAGGATTTCCGAATGGTGCTCTTCAATATGACCAGTGATCTTTATTAATTCTTGTTCTTGAATGCCAATGCGAGTCATATTTGAAAGTGCTGTGCATCGACTGGAGTGGTTTGTAATTTTCTGTCTTTTAACGTCCAGACCAGTGCAGTCTGAAATGTTGGCAAACAAAGAAACAAATTCTAGGGTAGTGATAAAAATAAACAAACCCTAGGGACGCGATAAAATTAAAGAAATGCTAAGGACGCGATAAAATTGTGCGATAAGTAGCCATGATTGGTTGAAAGACGTCCTTTCGTACCGTTTTATTGGTCGAAAGTAGTGTGACGTAGTAAAATTGTAATAGTCATAGAAAAGCAAAGAATATTTTATATTTACTGAATTACAAATTAAATCTAGAATAACAAATTCGTATAGTGATGGAAATTGACATATTTTGTGATAGATTAAGGAAACTATTTACAAGAAATCAATTACTGTCCAAGTGCCTAGTAAGTTTGCGTTTGAATTCAATTTTATTTCGACAGTCCTTGATGCTAGCAGATAGCGAATTCCAGAGCCTTGGCAGGGCTATTTTGAAAGAGGATGAGTACGAGGAGATGCGATGGGATGATATTGTCAGTATTTTTTCATGGCGAGAGCGTGTGTTCAGATTATGGTGGGAAGAAAGGTAAGTGAAGCGAGACAACAGGTACGAAGGAATAGAAGAGTTCAAGATTTCGAAGAGAAAGAGAAGTGAATGTAAATTTCTTTTCTTATCTAGTTTAAGCCAACCTATTGCTTCCAGGTATGGGTTACTGTTCACATTACTTTTCTGGACACACAAAAACACACACACAAACACAAAAAAACACACGAACACAAAAAAACAGAGAGAGAGAGTGAGTGTGTGTGTATGTATACGCTGAAGTTCGATATTCGCCGTTGTTCGCTGTGCAGGAGGAAGCCTGCCATGTTTGTTTCACCTTGTTATAAAAATATTCGCTCTCCTCCACTCCCACACCTTTCACTTTTAACTGCTTAAGGGTTTTAACATAGATCTTGCCATTAGTATTTCATATGAAATAAGGAGAAGTATGTTATGTCGTGAAAAAGCAGAAATTTGGTCAGAACAAATGTAAGATTTCAAATTTCCTTTACAAGACGAAAAGTTAAATTTGTTCTAATCAAATTCCTGCACAATAAAAGAACAAAACTAAAACTCATCCAAACATTTATTATCATATTACACTGCTCTGTTAAACTGACTGATCACATTGGGATATAAAGCAATGTCTTTCCCAAAAACACGCTTTGAAATCTTTCTGATAAAAGAATTATCTTAAAGAGTAACCAAAAACCAGCAAAATTGTATGAAACTTTTTGGCTTGAAATATCTAAAAAAATAACCCCTGAAATTAATTATAATACTTACGCCTCACTCTGTATGTATATATATGTATATATATATATATATATATATATATATATATATATATATATATATATATATATATATACTAGCCGTACCCGTGCGCTCCGCTGCACTTTTAGAAATAAATATAAAGTAATTACATAATTAAAATAGGACGTTTGATCCAGGGAACATTCGTGTTTGATAGAAGGATAAATCGTTAAATATGTTACTTAATTTAAATTGTATTTAAGTAATTAAAAAGCGATCACTTGGTCCAGAGACCACTCTTTTGGTGCAATGATAATTCCTTTAACATATTTCTTATTTGTTATTACATGCAACTAATTAAAATATCATCATTTGGTTCAGAGAACATCCGTTTTTGATGCAACGATAATCCGTTTAACAGTTTTCTAAATTAGTCTTGAATGCATCTTTAATAAATCGCTCCAAATTAATAGAGTGGATTGTGTACGAAGATAATTTTTCTGTGCGTAAAGATCTATTTTCATCATACCTCATTCCTTATATGTAGTATTAAATCCATCTATTGAAACTACAAATTTCAAATAGCGAAGGAATTATCCAAATTAGCTTCTGAGATTACTTCATACAAACAGACAAATTTAACATTCTCTGTATATTAATATTGATAAACGTCAAGGCCGCCTTAAATAGACGGAGTCATTTGCTTTAATTTCATTATAGCCATCGATGTCGTTCCTGCAATAACTCCTTTGTGACATATCGATTTTCAGATTTTTGCTCTATTAAATAACTTAAATAGTTATACAGCAAATAATACAATCTCCTATATGTAATTATATTTTCCTTTCTTTCGAAAATGTAAGAATTCACGATCTCTTATGTACCACTGCCATAGAATGTATCTGTTATTTCTTCCTACTGAAAAATTTTATATTTTGCACATAGGAATTACGGAACAACGACGCTATAATCTGAGGCGGCGTTGAAAATATATTGTATTGTTATTTTAAAACTCTTGTATATCCTTAAATATCAGTCCTATCAAAATTTTGCTTACAATAAAACTTATCGGAAATAATGTTTAAAGAAACTTTTGTTACGCAACATTTATCACAAAAATCAATAATAAGCGAGATATTTCGATTTATTTAATTCAGGCCTCTTTATAACCCCCTTTTCAAATGAAGTATTTTAAATGCCATATAGCCTAAAAACTAAGTTGCAACGAACTTAATTTATATTCCATTTTTCATCGAAATCCGTTCAGCCATCATCGCGTGAAAACGTAACAAACATCCAGACAGACAGATAGACAGACAGACTTAAATATCAGTTCTATCAAAATTTTGCATGGAATAAAACTTATCGGAAATCATTTTTAAAGAAACTTTTGTTATGAAGATTTTTCACAAAAATCAATAATAAGCTAGATGTTTCGGTTTATTTAATTCTGGCCCCCTTACAACCCCCCTTTTAAATAAAGTATTTTGAATGCCATATAGCCTAAAATCTAAGTTGCAACGAACTTAATTTATGTTCCAATTTTCGTCGAAATCCGTTCAGCCATTATCGCGTGAAAAGGTAACAAACATCCAGACAGACAGCCAGACAGATAGATAGACAGACAGACAGACATACAAACAAAAATTTGAAAAGAGCGATTTTCCGTTTCAGGATGATTAATTATACATGTTAACACCAATTATTTTTGGAAAATCGAAAATTACCAGAAAAATTTCGCTTACAGATTTATTATTAATACTAGCCGTACCCGTGCGCTCCGTTGCACCTGTTAGAAATAAATATAAAGTAATTACATAATTAGAATAGCACGTTTGATCCAAGGAACATTCGTGTTTGATAGAAGGATAAATCGTTTAATATGCTACTTAATTTAAATTGTATTTAAATAATTAAAATGCAATCATTTTGGTCCAGAGAGCACTCATTTTTTGCAATGACAATTCCTTTAATATGTTTCCTATTTGTTATGACATGAAACCATAGTTTAATAAAGATTGACACATCATTTAGTTTTAATGTGTAAACTTTATATTACTTGCTATATGTTTCCATTGAATTATGGTAATAACTTAATTTTAACAATTGTTTTTACGTCATTAGTATATGGCGCTTGACCCACTATGGTTCTGAACCCGTCAAATAACTTAAATAGTGATGCAGCATATATAATGGTATGTAATTATGTTTCTTTCTTTCGAAAATGTAAGAATTCACGATCTCCTATGTACTATTGCCATGGAATGAATAAATGTGTTTTTTTTCCTACTAAAAATTTCATATTTTGCACATAGAAGTTACTGCAGGAACAACAACGCTATAATCTGAGGCGGCGGTAAAAATGTATTATATTGTTATTTTAAAAGTCTTGTATATCCTTAAATATCAGTTCTATCAACATTTTACAAGAATAAAACTTATCGGAAATCATTTTTAAAGAAACTTGTGTTATGTAACATTTTTCACAAAAAGCAATAATAAGCGAGATATTTAGATTTATTTAATTCAGGCCCCCTTATAACCCCCCTTTTAAATAAAGTATTTTTAATGCGATATGGCCTAAAATCTAAGTTACAATGAACTTAATTTATAT
This sequence comes from Periplaneta americana, assembly GCF_040183065.1. Taxonomy (NCBI): domain Eukaryota; kingdom Metazoa; phylum Arthropoda; class Insecta; order Blattodea; family Blattidae; genus Periplaneta; species Periplaneta americana. The sequence continues at coordinate 126,059,670 of NC_091132.1, read as the reverse complement.
TCCAATTTTCATCGAAATCCGTTCAGCCATTATCGCGTGAAAAGGTAACAAACATCCAGACAGACAGACACACAGAGAGACAGACATACAAACAAAAATTTCAAAAAAGCGATTTTCAGTTTCAGGATGGTTAATTATACATGTTAACACCAATTATTTTTAGAAAATCGAAAATTACCAGAAAAATTTTGGCTACAGATGTATTATTAATATATATATATATATATATATATATATATATATATATATATATATATATATATATACATATTTAACACATTTCATATGATTATATACCTTTAAATATGTATAGTCTATATATAAGTGCATAAATATTTATATATTTAAATTTATAAATACATATATATAATCATATAAAAAAGATAAATAGATAGATGGATTTATTGAGTAAAATTATACATACAGATTTTATATTATCATAATTTTTCTCTAAAATCCAATGCACGGGTCTTCTGACCGTACGTGCTTTGGACCTAAAACAAGTCCTACTTTGTAGGATTCACGCTAGAGTGCTGCATTGGAGTTAAATCGCTGGCTTGAACTCGGTCGAGTGTCGCACCTTCGAGTGAAATAAGATCGGTCGTGATACGCTCGTAATAAATAGAAGCACAGTACAAGGTCATCTCACTGACATGTCTTATCTTGTATTTAGTATTTAGTATATATTTATTTATTCTGGTGTAGTTAAGGCCATCAAGCCTTCTCTTCCACAACACCAGGAATACAAATATGGAAGGTGACAGATAAGATACACATATGTTTTGCTCACACGGTAAAAATAAGACTTTATTTTCTCCGTTTATGACAAACGTTTAATGGAACAGTCAATGGAACGTACCAAAACAGCAACATGAAGTTATAAATAAAATAGTATGAAAAACTTCGATACACAGTTATTATTGCTAATTAATAATTATTCAATATTTGATTTACCACATATATAATGTTCCGCCTATATACTGCGACAATGTAGAAACGTCTTACAAAGTATTATTGGTATAGCAGTAGCCTAGATTAATAACAATATTAGTACAGAGATAACATCACAGAAAATAAAATAACACGAATAATCATGCTGCACAACTGTTACAGACGCAAAGATTGATTCACTAATTATTAGAGATTATTATTATTATTATTATTATTATTATTATTATTATTACTAGAAAACTTGACACGGTTCTTACATTATCGTGATTGTGTTCTCCGTTTATAATAATTACATTTACATCCAATAACATCTATCAGATGTGGCAAAAACAAAATCACTCCTGTGTGTGTGTGTGTGTGTGGTGGGGTGGAACATTTACCTACAACATTTATATTACATTTTAAAGCAAGTTTTGTAGTTGTACTATGGAGAGGTTAGTTAAACACTGCCAAGTTTTGAAATGATAAACATATATAATGTTACTACACAGTTCATCACTGTAACAAGAACGAATGTCTAACGCTCGGCTTATACTGTTCGAGAATTTATCGCTCGCGACAATTTTACCCATCATGCATGTGCGCTGCCTATCGGATTGTCCTATGAACTACTTGGCGCTCGAGCGAAAACGTCCGATGCAGACCTCTGATTCACGCGCCCCTCCCTCACCTATGATTATATCCAACTACTCTCTAAACATCTTCATCATCATCCTTCATGCATTAGGAAAATGATTCCTGTAGCAGCTACTGAAATTGGTCCATCCATCTTTTGGCTGGTCTTCCAATATCTCTTCTTCCCCGAGGTTTATATTTCCAAAACTTATATGGTATCCTGTCCTCCTGCATCCTTGAAATGTGAGACATCAATGTATTTCTATATTCTTCTATTTTGTTGTTTAATTCATATATCTCAAGTTCTTCTCTTATTTCTTCGTTTCTTTTATGTTCTATTTTCCAGTAACCTGCTACGCTTCTCAAAAATTTCATCTCATTTTTTGTAATCTAGAGGCATCTCTCTTTTATCATAACCCATGTTTCGCTTCCATATAGTAAACTGGGCACTGACATCACCTTATAAAATTTTAACAATGTATCTTTTCTAGCTTTTGATTTCAGGGTTCTTCTTATTGTTCCATTTATGTAATTAAATTTTTCTATTTTTTCTTTTTGATCATAGTCTCCTTTATAAGATAAGGTAACACCCAAAAATTTAAATGTATTTACCTGTTCTATGATATTGTTTCCTATTACTATTTTAGATCTTACAGGAGATTTGCCACAAAATGCCATAGTTTTAGTCTTATGTACAGATATCTCCATATTATAGTTCTTATTTATTTTCCATAACTCATGTACTGCGCTCTGTAGGTTATTTTCATTATTTGCTATTACTACCTGATCGTCAGCGAATAACATCGTCATTATGAAATTATCTTCATTAAAATTCTGTGTATAGTTCTTTATTTTTATTTTCCATTTTCTTAATATTTCGTCCATATATATATATATATATATATATATATATATATATATTGAATAGAATCGGCGACATACTGCAGCCTTGTCTCAAACCTAAGTTAACTTCCTCTACTCTTATCTGTATATCACCAGCTATTTGTATTTTAGAATTATTATATATGTTTCTAATCACTTCAACTAGATGCAATGGAATACTTCTATTATATAATATTCTCCATAATTCATTTCTATTTGTTCTATCAAACGCCTTAATATAATCAATAAATGTTAAATGCGTTTCTCTATTAAATTCTTTATGCTTTATGCTTTTCTATTATTTGTTTTAATACAAATATGTTATCTATACAGCTTCTTCCTTTCCGAAAGCCTGCTTGTTCTTCCATTATTATCGCTTCACTTACAGGTTTTAGCCTTTCTGTTATTATTTTGGAGTAAATTTTATATGCTGCATTTAGTAGAGATATTCCTCTATAGTTTTCGCATTTAGATTTGTCTCCTCTAAACACACATATTAAAATAAAAATGGCTCAACAAAAGTGTATAGTTGGGTAGATACTATTATCCCTTCCTCAGTTCTTGTCACAAACTTCAACTGCTGAAGTTCTAATCTTTCTTGCCTTCAAGAGGAACAATCCATTCTTTTGATCCCATTCTCTATTCCCCATGAGGTCAAGACACGCAAGCGAACACCTATTCTGACTTAGCATCGAAGGTGGTAGATATTTTCTCCGTACATGTTCCAATTCGACTCACTGCAATAAAATATGTTTATAGGAACCTACATTTTATAAATAGCTGAGAGAACGTACTATTCATAATTCTTTACATGTTTAATATTAAACTGCCTTCTATTGTTAAAGCGAGATCTGTAACGCAATATAAAATGACATAGTAATTGGCGTGTTCTTTCATTAGTATTTTTCTTCCCATTCTTGAGAAAACGTCTTTGTGCTGAAGTAACAGGTGCCATATCTACTTAAGTCCTTCGCAATGCGGAATAACTGTGCCAAGGTTGGGTTTCTTGTGTACTTGCTGTACGAAATATGAGCATCTGCGTTGGGGCAGGGGTGTGAGTTGAAATTCCAAGTAGGGGAAGTGATTCTACTGAGCCACTCGTTGACATGGATAATAATAATAATAATAATAATAATAATAATAATAATAATAATAATAATAATCATCCGTGGCACTACAGCCCACGAAGGGCCAAAACCGACCAGCCGGCTGCTGGCCTCACGGCTACATGCCGAAACAGAGGTGGACGATCATCCAACTAGAATGGCGGTATCGTGTGGTTAGCACGATGAGCCCCCCAGTCGTAATATCTGGTTTGCGTAACCGGATTTCGCTGCCTATCGTAGCTTCCCAAGTGCATTACGATGCTGGGTGGGCACCGGTCCCATACATCTCTTCCCGCTTAGAACGATTAAACGACGCTATAGACAAAGTGAACGAAGATATTGATCGATTGTGACGTGGACAAAGAAATTCCATCTTAATATAAATCCTGGAAAGACACAAGCAATTATATTAGGACACAAAAGGAAACCGACGCTGTAAAGCACCTCGACATTTTCCCCGTTAAAGTAAGTACAGTGCATATCCCTTTCAGTTCTTCGGTAAAAAATCTTGGCATTCACATGGATAATAATCTCAACTGGGACATGGAAACCACATAAACCTGCAGGAAAGTATATTCTATTATCCATGTGCTAAAAACGATAAATGTTCATCTTCCCTCTTGTTTAAAAAAGTCCCTTGTGCAGACACTTGTATTTCCCTATTTTAACTATGCTGACATTTTACTGACTGACCTTTCCAGAGACAACAAAACGAAACTTCAACGTGCTCATAATTTGTGTGTACGTTTTGTAAGCAATGTTCGTAAATATGATCATATTACTCCATCCCTGGAAACAATAGGTTGGCTCAAACTAGATGAGAAACTTACATTCACTTCTCCTTCTCTTCGAAATCTTGAACTCTTCTATTCCTTCGTACCTGTCGTCTCGCTTCACTTACCTTCCTTCCCACCGTAATCTGAACACACGCTGTCGTCATGAAACAATACTAACAATACCATCCCATCGCACCTCCTCATACTCATCCTCTTTCACAATAGCCCTGCCAAGACTCTGGAATTCGTTACCTGCTAGCATCAGGGACTGTCGAAATAAAATTGAATTTAACGCAAACTTACTAGGCACTTTGTCAGTAATTGAGACTCGTTCAGACATGGTTTCTTGTAAATAGTTCTCCTAATGTACCACAAAATATTTCAATATCCGGTAATTTTATCACTATAGAATTTTGTTATTCTAGGTTTAATTTGTAATTCAGTAAATACAAAAATATTCTTTGTTCTTAACTTCTATGATAAAATGTCTAGCTTTCATTAATCAGGTAATCTTGTCGTACTTTAATTTTTATTGTAATTTTAATTGAAAACTTAATATTAATTGTAATTTTATTCTTCATATTATAGTTGTAATCCCCTGGTAGAGGAGTAGAGAAGGCCTGACGGCCTTATCTCTACCAGGTTAAACAAATAAATAAATACTTCCCCCATGAGTACTCGAACCAGCGCGCATTCCGTAACGCGGGCTAACCTATACATGTGTTATATAAAGATATATTTTTATGTCTATATTTCCCTCTTGCCCAGTTAATTTCATAGCTGAGTTACTGCCACTCTTTATAAGAATTGTTTTGTGTAGTCTGAAACCTTGAATAAGAAGTAACGCCGTAATGAAAGAATTTGTAGTGCAAAATTCCTAACACCAACCATTACTCATACAAAACCTCAGTTTCGTTAAAAAATTAATGAAATTGGTTTCATAAATTGTGACAGTGTAACGGAAAAGACACATTCACTCACATTTGAATTCGACCTTTCCAATTATAACATTAATTAACGACGTAGAATTTAAACTACAAAACTTTTTCTCCAACAAAATTTTACAGCAACAATTCATTATTTATGCTGTTTTTATGCAGAAACTGACAGAATAACTGTGCCATTATTAATGTCGTTATTATCGAGTGATTATACACTCGTTCTCAAGCTAAACCCTAGATTTTAATTGGACTCAGGCGTAACAAAAGTTCTGAAGTTCAGATAATCACTTGAATTATTGTATTCGGTGTCAATGAGAGTTTTCGCATTTTACTCGAGCTATGAAGTTCTAGATCCGTAGTTAACTGCTCTCATTTTTACTCTGTAAACAAATGTCGATAAAATTAAAGTGTACAATTTGAAGTGATTACTTCCTTGGAAAATTATATGTACGTGTAAGTCACAGACATTGAAAGTAGCCGGAATAAAAATTACATTATAGGGATGATGAAGCCCTAAATAAGAATAGAAAACATAAGGAAAGAATTGAATGAATTAACAATTAAATTTTTAGGTTTGATTGTTGATGAACATTTAACTTGGAATAAGCATATTTTGGCTGTCTGTGAGAAAATTGCTCCAATGTCTGGTATTTTGAAAAGGCTTAAAAGATCATTGCCTATATCTTGTCTCTTGAATGTATATTATGCTTTTATCCATTCTCATTTAATGTATATGTCATTTATTTGGGGACATAATAAGAAAACTGGTTTGAGACCATTACAAATTATTCAAAATAGAGCTTTAAGAAATTTATCGGGTTTTCATTATTTGACTCCAGTTAAATATCTGTATCAATTTTCTTTCGTTCTACTACTTGAATCAATTATCAAATTAGGTGCTGCTATTTTCATGTACAAATTATTAACAATTTAATACATAGTAATGAATTATCGCCCGATCGGGAAAAGGGATCTGGGTAGACCTCGCAAGAGGTGGCTGGACGATAGAGACCGGAACAGGTGATATCACCTAAACCTTGAAGGGAGAAGAAGAAGAAGAAGAAGAAGTAATATTACATTTCAGTTTAATAAGGATATGTATTTATTTATTTATTGAACAAGACAAAAAGACAATATATATTTTTCTCACCATAGCTCAGTAATTTATGGAACGAAAGGACTTAACCATTTTTAACAACTTTTAACCAACTTCTTTTAGAACATAGACTTTTACAGAATTGTTTAAAAATACGTTTTTGTGAAGATTATTTATTTTAATTCTCAGTTGATTTATTTATTTACTGGTTTCAAACTTTTTCTTCTTTCTGCCTAAAACTTTATGTTATCTCACTATTTGTTCTTATTTTGCTTTCTTTCATAAATTCTTGTGTTATTGTTTGTTTTTCACAGTCTGTAGTTTCATGACTTTTCAATTATATTGTATAACATATGTATGTGTCCTTGTATAGCACCTATATATGAGTTATACTCGTTGGAGCATACTCAATAAATTAAAAAAAAAACAAACGAACAAATGAATGCACGAATTAAAGGACGAATAAAAGAGGGGAAAGTAAGAGTACCTACAAGTAATTAAAATGTAAGTGATGACGTATCTTTGCAAAGGAATTTGAGACTGAAAAGACATTTCGATACAGGTTATCGTTTCGATGCAGATTTCTTACTTCAATAAATACCATTCATTTCGAAATGTTAAATACGTTATTCAAATTGTAATATCGAATAACTTTTCCATAATGTTGGTGATTTTATTTTTCTGACAATTCTTGAACGTAAACTAGCAGAAAATGAAACTTTTTTCAATCTTCTCCAATCCATGAACTGCCCATTTGCAGCCAGTTTACATATTTAGAAGCGATATCTACAGGGACAACATTTTATTTTGACTAACATTTTTAATATTAATCTGGCTATACCTTTGGATTAACGGTTGAAAGCAGAAAATACCGTTTGCTACCCCTTCCACGAACGGAGTTCGATGATACTGACGTAAAATACAAACAAATCACTTTACTAGGTATAGAAGGGGAGAAAAATAGTTCGTCCATTTACGTAAACTAGGAAATGTTGCAAGTTTGAGTTTGATAATTTTCATTAGGTTTTTGTTTCATCAAAATACAGTACAGTATTAACAATAAGTGTTTTTACTCACGAACTGAGTTATCCATGCGAACGTATTCATTATGGAGTGTATATTATATCGTCTACAGCACATTAGCGTGCAATGTAGAGGATGAAGTTAAATTGAAAAATAATCATAATATGGATATTTAAACACATTTTTGAAAATGGTGGCCGTTCATTTCGATACAGGCTTCAGTTGTTTTGTGCATATTATCGCATATAGACTATTGCATCTAATTCCAATTAGCTTACCATTTTCGTCCTTCGTACTAGTAATTCATGCTGAACTAATTCTGTACCTATTCTATAAAAGAGTACCTTACATACTCTAAATTCAATGTTCACTTCTGCCCGATCCGAAAAGATAAAATTATTCAGACATGCTATCTACTGTCTGTTCAAGTAGTTATGTCGCAAGATCGTAGAAAGGAGGTTAATCACGTGACAGTTAATTAACGAGGCCCTTTTATTTAAGTTATTTTAAACAGTTGTATAATATTACAATAGAAATTAATGTTTTTGAGAAAGAGCCAAGACAACCCAGCCACTAGCTTTACAGAGGGGCGAGTAAAAGTAGATGGGGAAAATCTGGATGCGACGTAGGCAAACGGACGACAATACCTGTCCGAAAATATGATTCAATATTGAAAGCTCTTTCGTCACTGGAAAATGCGAACATATTTCTGAAACGTACTATACTCCCTAACTCAGTACTATATGCGAACTTGGTTCTGTGTGGAGGACATTTGGAACTTCATTAGTAGAAGGGATGGGAGTGAAGTACATACAAACACTCAGGTACAATAAAAATTGAAGTAAAAATGAAATGATGTCCCTGTATTAACGTAGCTCTTACAGTTTCCGTGCAGTAAGCGTTTCAAATTTTGCACTTGTTTTTGTGACATCCGAAACTGTGTATGGGAGAAAGACTTAGGTTTACGTCAAGAGGTGAAAAATTGAAAGGATTTAAATTCCAGCGCTTTGACGAACACAACTTAAGTTCCTTTCAGTACTCGCGTGGGGGACATCTGTCAACCATCGTGTTTATTTTCATTGCTGTATTTTCTAAAAAGGGTTTGCAACCGTGAGGCTTTAGGTACCTTCAAAACAAAGCTCACATAATAACATTCTTTAGTTTCAGTCTTGAAGTTGCTCATATAACTTGTGTAGCTAAGGTTTTATTCTTTTGGGTACAATTGTCAACCACACGACATTTTACGTTACGGTTTCTGCAAAATTTCTGAAAGGATTCATTATCACTTTTGTGAGTTGTATACTATATCTTTAGTAATAATTTGTTCTATTAAATTTCGAAGGATTGTAGATCTTCGTTAATAAATTCATTAAGAGATTAGAAGGCGTTGTCATGTATTACTGCAAATTCAAGAATCCGCTATGCCAGACCCAGAACAAAGGAGGTGATGCAGGGGCCGTTGTTACCAATTTGGTAGGTCTCGAAATAAAAAGACTAGCAATGGTGTGTAAAATGTTCAAACCGGACATGTGCCAACATTTTGAGGCATATCTGTGTGAATTTCTTGTAAATATATACAAGATGCCGTTACAGCGGTTATCAAGAAGCGCTGCGCTTAAATTTATTTTGTCTTCTTTAAAGACTTCTCTGATTGGATTATGCATTGCTTCCCATAACACAGCTAAGTATCCAGAAACATCTGATATCATACACTTATGGGGGCTTGATTAAATATATACGAACTAGCAATACTACTTTATAGTGCATATTCTTCCGATCCTTACAGCCATACACTCTATAAAAGGTTGGAATTTCTGTACATTCATTGTTCTTGTATTGTATCATGAGTTCCAAAGAAGAGTGTGAAGAGAAATTATTGATAGACAGTGTGCGTAGTTTTTTCCTGTTGTTTATGACGTTAGCAAAAGTCGTACAAAGACAGGATTTCCAAGGAAAATCTCTGAAAATGTAACCTGTATTGAAAATATTTGTGGCATCTCCAGTTGTATAGTAAACCAATAGGCCTAATTTTAAATCATTAACATCATCATCCTCTATCTTTTCGAGCAACAGCCACCCAAGCAATCACAATTTTATTGGGTCCATGTTAACACGAAACGCTCGAATTTCATGATACTCCTAGCGAGAGACACAGAATGACTGTTATAAATAGGGACCGGATTTTTATGTAATATCGAGGAGTGAAATATGTACATATTTATGTAAAAAAATAAGCTGAATATGTACCAAAATATGTAAAATCATGAATATATTTAATATCAATATCTGGCAGGTATAGGATAGGTAAGACTCTCCAGTTGTGATTTCATAGAGCACCCGACTTTTTTACCGCACACTTGACACATTACTATTTTTCCATCTGTAGTGAAAGCTTCGTCCATCGCAATCCATGATTTTATTTTTGTCGTTAGAGTTGAAGATACATGGGCCATTTTAGTTAGTTAAAAGCAGTAGATAAACTTACTTGCACTTTATAATGTGATTAGGCTACTAAAACTAGAGAACTGAGTGAAATGAATAACACAACAGTACTGCAAGCACTGTTTCGCTTTACTGGATTAGGAGAAAATAAGAAGAGGTGTGGGACACATACATTTTAGCTGCTTCCTATAAGAAACAAAGTACAGATACCTACTAATATCTCAAACTATAGAAATTTACAAACTGTTGTTTCAAAAATGGCATTCCTGTCTCATTCAGAAGGATATGATTATTCCGGCCGAGAACCATATTTTCTAATTTATTTCTCTGAAAATCCCACTTCCGTATAGGTCTACTAAATTTAAAGTAAAGAGGTCAAGCAATAACGTGGAAAGCTATTTATTTTAATCTTTCAACATTTTTCCAGTTAGTTCCTTTACTCCAGCTTCTTTTCAAAAGTTGGCTACTTTATTGCGGCTCATGTCAGACTTGGCACGGGATTTCCGAGAGTGGGTATGGTTGCAAATTGCATGGGAACGGCTTGTTAAGACGTGCAGAACAATTATATTCCGAGACAAACCATATCCCCTCGTCCCACTCCACCGAATGAAGGCAACGCTATTTTCTGAGTGATTTTTACAATACAAGGTAGTTGTATGAGAAAGGTTGCCTTTTGATCACTCATATTACTCATACAGAAAATACAAGACATAGTAATACCTACAATTGCACACATATTCAATAGTTCCTTAATCACTTCAACTTTCCCTAAAATATGGAAGCAAGCTTTCGTTCTTCCTCTTCCAAAAGTCAAAGTTCCCACCGACCCGAACGACTATAGACCAATCAGTATCCTGCCAGCCATATCAAAAGCACTGGAAAGAATCGTACACAGACAAATTACTAACTACATGAACGAACACAAACTATTCGACGAGTATCAGTCAGGTTTCAGAGCTGGACACAACACAAGCACTGCTCTACTTAAAGTGACAGAAGACATTCGTGAAGCAATCGACTCTAATAAAGTAACAATACTAACACTTCTTGACCTTAGCAAAGCTTTCAACTCTGTAAATTTCGACCTGCTCACCCATAAATTGAGAAATCTGCATTTGTCAGAGACTGCTGTGAGTTGGTTCGAATCCTACTTACGGGAAAGACAACAATGTGTTGTATCCGGGAATCGAAGCTCTTCCTGGCTTAACATAACATCAGGTATACCACAGGGTTCGGTACTCGGACCATTGTTGTTCACAATATATGTCAGTGATATTACATCTCATGTAAGGCATTGTAACTATCACTTGTATGCTGACGACCTTCAATGCTACATCTCTTCCCGCTTAGATCGAATAAATGACGCTATAGATAAATTGAACGAAGACATTGACTCGATTGTGACATGGACAAAGAAATTCCATCTTAATATCAATCCTGGAAAGACACAAGCAATCATATTAGGACACAAACGGCAAACCGACGCTGTAAAGCACCTCGACATTTCCCCCGTTAAAGTAAGTACAGTGCATATCCCTTTCAGTTCTTCGGTAAAAAATCTTGGCATTCACATGGATAATAATCTCAACTGGGACATGCAAATCACAGAAACCTGCAGAAAAGTATATTCTATTATTCATGTGCTAAAAAGGATAAATGTTCATCTTCCCTCTTGCTTAAAAAAGTCCCTTGTGCAGACCCTTGTATTTCCCTATTTTGACTATGCTGACATTTTACTGACTGACCTTTCCAGCGACAACAAAATGAAACTTCAACGTGCTCATAATTTGTGTGTACGTTTTGTAAGCAATGTTCGTAAATATGGTCATATTACCCCATCCCTGGAAGCAATAGGTTGGCTTAAACTAGATAAGAAAAGAAATTTACATTCACTTCTCTTTCTCTTCGAAATCTTGAACTCTTCTATTCCTTCGTACCTATCGTCTCGCTTCACTTACCTTTCTTCCCACCACAATCTGAACACACGCTCTCGCCATGAAACAATACTAACAATACCATCCCATCGCACCTCTTCATACTCATCCTCTTTCACAATAGCCCTGCCAAGACTCTGGAACTCGCTACCTGCTAGCATCAGGGACTGTCGAAATAAAATTCAATTCAAACGCAAACTTACTAGGCACTTTGTCAGTAATTGAGACTCGTTCAGACATGGTTTCTTGTAAATAGTTCTTTTAATCTACCACAAAATATCTCAATATCCGGTAATTTCATCACTATAGAATTTTGTATTGTAGGTTTAATTTGTAATTTAGTAAATACAAAAATATTCTTTGTTCTTAACTTCTATGATAAAATGTCTAGCTTTCATTAATAAGGTATTCTTGTCGTACTTTAATTTTTATTGTAATTTTAATTGTAAATTTAATATTAATTGTAATCTTATTGTTCATGTTATAGTTGTAATCCCCTGGTAGAGGGGCAGAGAAGGCCTGACGGCCTTATCTCTACCAGGTTAAATAAATAAATCTAATCTAATCTAATCTAATTTACAGTAGGCGGTATGGGGTGAGAGCCTCTATTACTTCCTGGAACTAAGGACATTATGTTTCTTCTCGAAATATATCATTTCTTGGGTAGGTAGAAAGGCTTTTTAAATCTGTGTATTTTAAATTGTAAACTTCCCCAGCAGAATTTTTTTTTTCCTTTTAGAGAAGTAAACATGAATAAAACCCCTGAATATATAGATTCATGTAATACCAAGCCATAATATGTAATGTGGGGTAATTATGTAAAAATATGTAGTATCAAACTTTAATATTTTAATGGTAATTACAAGATTCACAAAGATTTGTTATTTATATACGGTTAGGTTGAAAGGAATATGTAATTACAATAAAATCCGGTCCCTAGTTATAAACCACAAGAGTGCGGTTCTCGCACACGTCAATCTTTTGGTTTCACGTTATGCCGCACCACGTTCACGCAGGCGTCATTGCGTGGTTCTTAAAAACCAAAGCTTTACTCTTTTTATGTGTAATGTAATTAACACAGCATATGCTATAAGACTTTGTGTAATGAGAATAACATATTAAAAAAAACTGTTATTAGGTGAAACTAACACTTCCGGAGACTCTTAATTTATAACAGTTCTCCGTTTTTACAAACCAATGCGTAATTATACACCTCTTCTCCAATTCTTGAATAATTTCCGCAGTAGTATATCTGTGTACAGTACAAAGTTATATATGTGTGTGGAAGACGTGTAATTATTTGCTACCCTGAAGTAAATGGTGTGTCCTAATTGCTTGCAACTTGCTACTGCATCATTAAATAAACATTAGACACTGTTTCTGCCGTGTGACAAGGCTGCGGAGGTAACAGTAAGTTCTGTTTATTGTTGTAAACGATTTTATTACGCGAGATAAGTAACTAGGTTGGGCATACAGCTCTATTATACACAAACAATAATTTCAGCCTGTTAGCTATAGGCTCCAAAGGTATATTTAGACATTTTTCAGTATTATTTTTTAATTTTTCGATTCTTTATTTCATTATCCAGTTCTTCTTTCATCCATACATTTATTCACTCATATATTCACTCAATAATTCTTTTATTCATTCACTACTTCTTTCATTTGTCATAAATTAATTTATCGAGTACATCAGATTTTTTTTTCGTTTGATTCTTCAGGTTACACTTATTCTATCATTAATGAATCAATAAATGTATAAATAATTAATTTATGCATTTACAAATGAGGGGTTAGAGGCAAAGCTATATAAGTGCACTTCTGTTACTTTTGAGAAAATGTCAGTTCCGTAAAGTTTTGATTTTAAATTGTAATATGTGATGTCTTTAAAATACAGAAGGTGTCAAAAAAATGTATACACTCTTTCAATGATTACAATGTTAAGAATTATTATGGTACAGAAAAGTTTCAAAATTAAAAATAATGTGAACTAATGTAGAAACCAGCCATTTATTGAAAGTGTTCAAATTGTTGGCCATTGTGGTCCAGGCACAGCAGATATCGCTGACCAATGGAATCCAAAACGTTCCTAATCATTTCGATTGGTATTTGGGCACATTCTCTTTCAATGACTGTTCTCAACTCATCGACTGTAGCTGGTTTTGTGCTATAAATATGTGCTTGACATGTCCCCACAGAAAAAATCTATCAGAGTCAAATCCGGTAAGCGGGGGAGTACTCGGTACTACCTCTTCGTCCTATCCATCTGTTCTGCAGTTGGCCGTTGAGATAGCCCCTCACGTCGCGTGGTAGTGGGGAGGTGCTCCATCCTGCTGGAAGTACCATTCTTCATTCCTAAACATCTCTTTGATGCATGGCATGGCGCATTTCTTTAGGAAGTTGAGGTAAATTGCACCAGTCACGGTACCATAAAAAAAGAAAGGTCCAATTAAACCAAATGATGACTAACCACACCACGCTATGGTAAGTTCACATGGTGTTCCACTGTCACATGTGGATTGTTAGATGCCCAGCAGGTGCAATTGTGACGATTAATTGAGCCATTTAACTTAAACGTGGCCTCATCACTCCAAACAATATTGTACGGAAATTGATTGTCCTACGCACATTTTGCTTGGTACCACTCACAAAATTCAATTCTTCGGTCATGATCATCTTCTTTGAGAGCGTGGACTAATAAAACTTTTCCATTGAGCACGCTTCAAAACGCGATGGACACTCGATTTTGAAAGTCCTGTCTCACGAGCTGCTTGCCGAACAGATTTTCTAGGAGATTGCTGAAACCTTTCGATGACTTCTCTTTCTCTTGTGCGGCTGATAGATGTTCGTGGTATTCCGGAATTGTTCTTATGGACATTCTGAACAGTTCCTTCATCTTCAAACTTATCTCGCAAACGAGCAATTGTAAGTAGCGTTGGTGAACCTCGTTGAAACTCCATTCTAAACCATCGTTCCACTTCACTTATGTTCTCAGTCTTCCAGTAGCACTTTAGAATGAATTTTCTTTCTTCAAAGTTTAGTCTGACTTCAGTCATTATTATAAGCAGTCACCTTGAAAAAGTTAAAAAAAGTGAGTTAGTTATGAGCTATTAAAAAGTGTATACATGTTTTGGCACCCTCTGTATATATCCCTTTGCCACTAAAATTGTTCATTCTTTAGTGTACCCTGGGTGCACTTAACTATTTTTTTAAATGTTACTTGTACCCCTTTGCTTCTGACCCCTCATATCCTTTTTTGTTTACCTGAATATTTACTCATTCCGTTATATTATTATTTCATATTAATTTTCCATTCACTATTCATGGACTTAATTACTCTAATTAATTAATGAATTAATTGAATTGTTAATTACTTTCCCTGCTTTACAAACTTCACCATTCAATAGTTCACTCAATCGTACATTTACCCATCCTTCACTCCTTCACTTATTCACGAATATATCAAATCCTACCTTAATATATTGACTGATCATTTACAACGTACAATGTCATTCACAGTTTAGGAATATCATATGTTATTAATTTGTGGAGAAAGTCGTAATTCAAGTGAGGCAAGAAGATGTACCGTCAATGTTTTCCGCAATGAAGGTTACCTAATCGGCGAACTTTTGAAGCGTTTTTCAACGATTATCAGAAACTAGGGGTGCTATTCATAGACATTTCGCAGCACGCGCTACGAACGTACTAAGCTAGCCCCGGCTATCCACTGGTTACTTGTACAGAATACAAATCATATCCTATCGCTAACACTGGTTTATGAATACGAAAAACGCTGATCATCCACAGGAAACCCGCGCTAAAAATCTCTATGAATACGGCCCTAGAGTCTCTTACCTCGTTTCGAAAATCACACAAACAGAAATTTCTTTAAAAATGGTACTGCTGTATGGAAGCGGGAGAGAGTAAAATAATGTTTATTTTTTAGACATACAATAAAAAATGGACCAATATTTCCAATATTGTTAAATAAAATGGAAATTTACCATAAAGTTGTATTAATGAGATTGACAATTTGTATTTGCTGTTCCTTTAAAGGTGCGTACACACTTAGCGAACGAACAACAAATGAATACATTCGCTGAATGAAATCGGTACGTGTGTACGTCGTAGCAAAGGCAAACCCATCGTTCGGTTTGCCTTCGAAGTGATCCGTCGCTTGTCGGTACATCAAAGGAAGTTTGTATTCGTTGTGGACGGGATTTGCCAGTTTGTAGTTCGTAGCAGAACGCAGAGCTTAATTCATTTTCACCAACAGGATGTCGAAACTGGAGTGGACGGAAGACGCTGTTATAAATCTTATTAATACATATAGGGAGCAGGAAACTTTATGGAATCCCAAGCATCCTACTTACCACAATAAAGCAAAAAAAACATGATGTTTGGGAAGCTATTGGAAAGATGTTCAGCTGCAAGATAGGCGAGTCAAACACGTGCAAAATTTGAAAATTATTTTTGTTTATTTATTTTCAGTGGATACATGTTTGTTGTTTATTGTAGGGAGCAGAAGTCAAAAAGAAAATTGAGTCCCTACTGACATCATTCCGGAGGGAAAGACAGAAGTCCACAAAAAGATCTGGAATGGGGAGCTATGAAGTGTACGAGTCAGCTTGGTTCGCGTATAAACATATGTCGTTCCTTTTGGAAAAATTCACACAAAAAAAAAAGTTCCAACCTTGTGCACACAAAATAAATTATTGACATTGAAAAGTGCCTTTTCGTAAGCATGATACGCATTCGACAAACACGGACAAATTTCTCTTTTTAGTATTTTAAGATAATTGTTGTCAGTGAGGTATCCGTGTACTGAAACTTTCCCCTGCCTAGCAGTCGTACCTTAATAAAATCTTCCAGTTCCTCAATTATAGCTGTACATACCTCTGGAACACTCGTAGTAATCAGCTGTATCGACACTTTGAATAAATACATTAAATTTGTATACGAATCTCCTGTAGCGAGATATCGAAGTGTTAATGCTAGCCTTTCCTGAATAGGTATTGTTTCCCGCCAGCCTGTGTCTTTCTTGGAAATTTTTGGCACTATTTTGCACAATAATATTTCGAAGTCTGTTTCTGACGGAAGTTGTGAAACTGTTCCGATTCCATTCAACTTAAATCATGAAGCAAGTCAGTGCCTCTATACTGATTGCGACTTTCGTAGAGTGGAGTGTCACCATCGCCTTTTGTTTTTTAACTTTCTTTTTGTTAAACTGCCTATAATAACAACGGCTGCATTTGCTATAATTATGTTTTCGTCTGCCATTCTTGCGGATAATCAGCGAACGTGAATGTTTTCTGACCATTTGCTGATGATTTGTACGTTGCTCCAAACAGCGAACAAACAACGAAGTTTCGCTTCATCATTCGTTCGTTGTTCGTTCGCTAAGAGTGTACGCACCTTTATGTAAACAACGGTCCGCCTCTGCATTAGAACAGAACATTCTTTTTGTACCGGTCTGTCTGTATCCGCTTGAGCTGTAACGTGTACTGGTAAACTCCCTCCTCCGCATCTAGCAACGTTGCCAAACGCCTAATATTGTAAACTTTAATTATTAGTGAAATATTGCAATTAGACGAAAATTGTGAGGACATTTTTTGTTCCTTATGACATGAACATTCATCAGCTAAAATAATGACACTTATATCCTTACATCTGTATAGTATAGTATAGTATAGTATAGTATAGTATAGTATAGTATAGTATAGTATAGTATAGTATAGTATATAGTATAGTATAGTATAATACAGTATAGTACTCGTATATAGTGTTAGTTGGCAGGCCGGAGGGAAAAAGACCTTTGAGGAGTCCGAGACGTAGATGGTAGGATAATATTAAAATGGATTTGAGGGAGGTGGGGTATGATTGTACAGACTGGATTACACTGCTTAGAATAGGGACCAATGACAGGCTTATGTGTGGAAGGCAATGAACCTCCGGGTTCTTTAAAAGCCGTAAGTAAGTACAGTGTCTGCCACCCTACGCGTCTGACAAGCTCAATGGTAGTAGACTGAACGGACCTTTATTCACGCGCTCACCGAACAACTGTGATCTCGTCTACTAATTTTATTCCAGTAATTTTCAAATATTTAGGCGTACTCATCCGTTTACTCAGTCATTCAATAATACTCATTTACTCATACATTATTTCATTACTTATAACCGTCCAACGGTTAGCATGCCTGCCCGTGAAACAAGCGGGTCCGGGTTCAAATCCTGGTTGAGGTTTTTCCAGGGTTTTCCCTCTACACACCCAATAAGAGAAAATGCTGGGGAACTTTCGGTGCTGGATCCTGGACTCATTTCGCTGGCATTATCACTTTCATCTCATTCAGACTGCTATGTAACCATAGCAGTTGAAAATGCATCGTAAAATAACCAATTCAAAAAATTGCTTGCACCCATCCTTCCACCCATGCACTCATCCACCCATACCCATACATACATATTTCGGTTATTTACATAAAAAGTTGTTCAAAATATCTTAAATAAACAGACTTTCTGTACTCAAAGTTTTTGTCTGAATACAGGATGGAAGGTAAGGTAGTACATCAATTGACAGGAGCCATAGAACTCAATACTTTAGGTAAGTTTTGTCAAATAAAACAATTATAGGACTTATGGATAATGAGATAATTACAAATGTTTCGAAAGCGCTGACGACAAATGCAAGATGTCTCAACGCCGCATAAGTAGTACCCCACACCCCATGCACTCAGCGACTTGAAGAGGGTGGGTTAAGTTCAACTACCTTTCACCGTGTATCTTGCAGCAGACGAGGGGAGGACAGCAGCAAAGAAATGAGCCATTCAGAGCAAAAGTGGTGCAAGTCAAAATTGGATAATAAAGGCTGAAAGTAAAAATTCTGTAAAATACAGCGCGAAATAGCAATTAATATGTCGTTCTTGCTATCCACTGACTACTAATAGTTTAAATAAAGTGAATATTAATTGCTACTTTGCGCTGTATTTTACAGAATGTTTACTTCAACCCTTAATACCCATTCTTGACTTACACCACTTCTGCTCTGAACGGCTCAAATGTACTGAGCTTCGGTGCAATACTTCGCGAGCTAATCTGGAGATGAATCTTCGCAAAAAAAAGACCTACGTAAACTCCGGATAGGGACGTAACTGTTATTTGTTTAGTTTGTGTAATTTAATGTCAGAAAATGTAAATTAGTAACCCGAATGAATAAAATAGCTCGGGTTCAAGCGCAGTTCAATAAAGAATACAGACTTATCAACTTATAATATTAAGTATGGCGTAATCATTTTAATATAAGCAAGAAATACGTACAGCAATAACAAGAAATGACGTGAAAATCAGGAAATTATGTCCAAATTAGTGAAAACACTTATGATTGAAGTTTCAGGTACAATTCATGAAAAAGTAAAACTGATGTAACTTTGTGAACAAGATGTAATTAACATTACAGTTTGTTGTTTTACGAATCACTAATTCTGGGCGTTAATAATGAAATAAAGAGTAATAAACTCTGTAAACCACATTCCACTCACATGTTACAGGTAGTGTTCAAAATGTCCACCATCAGCGTTCGTGCAGCTTTCACGTCTTCTAGTCCAATTATGACGAACTCAGGCCAGTAGTTCTTCACTGTTCCGAATTTCTTCCGCGGCCTGGATCATGTCTAAGTACTCACGATTTGTGAACTCTGGCATCTCGTAGTTTTGAAATAAACTAAACTGTATCGCTGTACGTCCAACTGCACACTATTGCAATGTAAACATCACAACAGCTGATCAGTTGCGAGTACTAGGCGAACTGTCTGCCGTCCGGACAGCGATGCCAGATTGTGTACGTGACTCGACAATCAATGTTTGCAATGTTTCTTCAATCGATTAATTCGAAATCTGTGAATTTTCTAATTAAAATATTGCTGCAACGTGAACATAACAAACGTTCTCTTCGTTGTTATACAAGAAATTAAACCGTATTTTAAACAGTATTCGTAAAATTAGCGATCGAAATGTCGGCATAAAAGTATTATTTCTTCAAAAACCTCACAAAAACGAGCAAAATGGTATTATACTTTTTTGTTCGTTATATTTCAAGGAATCACATCCTGCAATTAATGTACTACCTTACCTTCCAGTCTGTATATGCTATCAAGGCTATAACGCATTCTACTTAACGATCTTCTAAAGACTCAGAACAAACATTAATTAACACTGCTATCCTCGTAGGATTGCCCCTTTGCCATTTCAGATTCTCGGACACAAGAAATGTATTCATGAAAGTACTTGGTAAATGCAAATAGAATACCTGCTTGTTTTCTCTTGACTTGTAAAAACACACACAAATAAATACATATGTTAAAATTTTATTTACATCTTTGTTTTTATTGTATTTCACATTTTCCATTACTGTACATTTTTTAATTTGAATAAACATTTATTATTGTTTTTGCTGCTTTGAGTAATGGATTAGAGAGCAAATACTGCAGTTAAAAAAAACCGTGAATGCCTCCGAGAACAATGGGTTTTACAATAAATTTCTACTACATTCATAACATCAGTGTCTGAAAAACTGCAACTGTTGTTATAAAGGCTATCCACGTTAGAACACGAACTTTCCGTGTAGTCATTGTTTACAGAACCTGATAATATAAACTGAAGCACTTGGTGTAATTAAGAGTTCCCATAATGTAATTTAAAAAAACTGGGACATTTCCAATTTTTGTACTTAAAAACCTGTGACATTTTGTAAAATAACAGTACAAAATAAGAATTTGAAATTTTTAAATAAATCCATCACATACGTCATAATCACATTTTAATCAAATTATAAAAATACATCCTAAAGCCCATTCGGCAAACCTTGAAATTATTATTATTATTATTATTATTATTATTATTATTATTATTATTATTATTACCATTGTAAGCAGTCGTGTTCTGTGTTTGTAGAGACTTTTTAGTAAGAAGATGTCCTTCCAACAGGTTACTAGCCTGGAGGAAGTAAGTCCAGTGGTGGGGTTGCCACCTATAGCCTCTGGACTGGCATAGGAGTACAGCATTTCTCTGTACTACAGGGACATCATTTTATTTTTACTAACATTTTTAATATTAACCTGTCTATACCTTTAGAGAACCGGAAACACCGCTTGCTCCCCCCTCCAAGACTGGAGTTCGATGATACTGGCGTAAAACACAAATTACTCTACTAGGTATAGGAAGGAAGAAAAGTAGTTCATCCATTTACGTAAACTAGGAAATATCGCGATTTTGAGTTTGATAATTTTCATTAGGTTTTTCTTTAATCAAAGTACAGTACTGTATTAAAAATAAGTGTTTTTACTAACGAAGTGAGTTATCCATGCGAACGTATTCATTATGCAGTGTATATTATACTGTCTACAGCACATTAGCGTATAATATAGAGAAAGAAGTTAAATTGAAAAATAATCATAATATGAATATTTAAACACAATTTTGAAAATGGTGGCCGTTCATTTCGATACAGGCTTCAGTTCTTTTGTGCATATTATCGCACTATAGACTATTGCATCTAATTCCAACTGCCAGTTTCGTCCTTCGTACTAGTAACTCATGTTGAAATAATTCTGTACCTACTCTACGTACTGTAAATTCAATCTTCACTTCTGCCCGACCCGAAAATATAAAATTACTCAGACATGCTATCTACTGTCCGTCCAAGTGGTTATGCCGCAGGATTGTAGAAAGGGAGGAAATCACGTGACAGTTAATTACTTAACGAGGCCCTTTTATTTAAGTTAAATTAAACAGCTGTATAATATTACGTAAACTTCCAATTCCTAAGAGAAATTAAAGTTTTCAGAAAAGAGCTAAGACAGCCCAGCTATTACAGAGGGGCGAGCAGAAGCAGGTGGGGGAAATCGGGATGCGACGTAGGCAAACGGACAGTATCTGTGCGAAAATATGATTCAATATTGAAAGCTCTTTCGTCACTGGAAAACGCGAACATATTTCTGGAACGTACAGTTTCCCTGACAAAGGATGAGACGATTGAATATTCCTAAGTCTCAGATGTGAGACACTGCGCATGATCGGAGACCAGAGCACTGATACACAAGATAACGAATATTGAGTTACTTAAATTCAGACTATTTGGTTTGTTACTAGCATCGTTCCGAAATTCACTTCAAAAACTGCAAAAAATATGATATTACGTAAATGAAAGATAAATATATACATAAATCGTGTAGTTAAATCGACAATGGACCTTCATGACTAGATCGACACTCCACACAGAAAGGAAAGCTTTAATGTCGTTTCAATAGCTCAGACGGTAAGACTTCTGCGTGTTGTGTAGAAGAGTGCGAGTTCGATTCTTAGTCTATACAACGATTTTTTTTGTCTAAATAACGTTGAAATAGCTAAGTAACGTTGAAATAGAGGTTTACAAAGTCCTGAGATTAAGTGTTAATGATCGCAAACAATACAAAATTACAAGTTATAATATTATAAACGTTAATCTAATGAATGCATTTATACACACACATATACAATGTAAATGCATATATATTAAAAACTAACAATTAAAATGAAATTATAAAAATATATATAATAATAGACAAACTTTTACAAAGGTTTAGAGTCCTTAGGCTATGTAATTTGTTGAGTAATTATTACAATATTTTATTAATAGCTTTCCCATATGTGTAAGAAATGCACTCGCACAAAACAATTATTTTAAAAGTATGGCTTTAGGTTATTTCATTCTCACACCTTCAGTTAATTTTAACTATTTTATCTACGTGTTTGCAATAGTGTTTAATTTAGTATGCATTCAATTTTATTCATGTTATGATTGAATGGAAAAGCACTGTTGCAGTTATTGACTAATTACATATATTAATACTAATTATTAAATGCATCTGTTAAGTAACCAATTGCAGTATCTTTTGCAAAATCTTTAATGTTTAAGTTGTCAATAATATTTCTGTACTATATACTATAATACGTTAAAAGAATTTGCAATAGATTTGGGATCCTCTACTTTATAATCATTGGTTTTAGTGAAAAAATATTTTCTTTCTTAGGATATCTACAAGTTTAAATTTAATAATATTCCGAATAGGTTTAATTGCATTATCTGAATTTTGTACTTTTCTATTCAAATATATTCTATTTCCCTCTTTCATAATTTTTGATAAATTACACTGTACTCCTTGCAGTATTTAAGAACATGAGGATCATTACATTGCAACTCATTACATATAGATTCTTCTTTTTAATACATGAGATTTTGAAGTCCCTGCGTTATCTACATGTTTTTACTTTTGAATTTTTTCACAACATTGAGTGGAGAAAATCCACTGAAGTGATTATGAAATTAAGTGAAAAATGCAATACATTAACTCTTAATATCAGTAGTACCAGTATCATATACGTTTTTCCAAGATTCATTTTGTAGACATAAATGTAAATAATCATTAGATACAACATTTACGATCCTTTCTTAGTTTTTAAATTAATATTTTGAAATTGTTCAGTGACATTGGAAACACTTAGGATTTGTTTATCATGTTCAGACAAGCCATTGATTATAGGTTCTGTCGAATAGGAATTCAGTCTAATTCTGTGTACAAAACATTTATCAATGGCTGTGCTACTTCAGCTTAGATTTAATTTGATTAGTTTCGCAACAGTTGGACTTCCTGTTATATCCTGTTATTTAGATATTTAATTTAGGGTTGATTTATTAACTCTTACTATGCAAGATGTCTCTTATTTCAATAATTCTATATCACGTTAAATAGTCATTGTCTACAATAAAGTATTATCGTCATCCCTCATTTCTCATCGTAATGGCGAACCGACGTGACATGAGACAGCGAGTTATAGCTCTAGTTGAGGCTGGATATGGGGCTAGATCTGCTGGCCGTTTGGTCGGTGTTCCTGGAAGTACAGCCGCGAGGTGGGTTATCGTTACCAAAATTTAGGGGAGGTCGAAAATCGCCCTATTCCTGGGCGTCAGCGGATTTCTTCATTGGAAGAGGATGCTCTCTTATTCGAGACAGTTCGACAGGACCCCTTTCTGACTGCTAACGAAATAAGAGCAGTATCTAACTTTCCCGGCTCTTCACAGACTGTGATCAGCAGGTTGAGGAACCGCGGTATTAGGAGCCGGAGGGCTGCGCAAATGGAAATATTGGGGGAAGCACAAGCTGTCGACCATCTTGCCTTCGCTACCAATCGAGTGGATTTCGATTGGAGAAATGTAATTTTCTCCGACAAAACATCCATCTCGAGTGATTACGAAGGTCCTGTCCGTGTCTATCGTGAGGATGGTCTCCGACATGACCAGCGCTATGTGCACCGACGTGAAAGATCGGGGCGCTTTAGCATATCGTGTTGGGGGTGGATGTCTTACGATGGACCTGGCGTTATAGAAGCATCTATGGCCGGTTTAATGCGGGAACTTACGAGCACATTCTGGAAAATATATTCCTTCCCTCCGCCCGAGAACGTTTTCCCGAAGGAACATTGCTCTTCCAGCAGGATAGCCATCCCGTGCACTATGCTGCAAGCATTCAAAGATGGTTTCAAAGGAGACCCGAGATCGAAATCATTAATTGGCCTCCGAAGTCACCTGATTTGAATGTCATCGAAAATTTATGGGTGGAATTGAAAAAGAGAAGGATAGTCCCTATGCCCACCGACGCCCTCAAAATCGAGACGAATTGTGGGATCAAGTTGTTGACACCTGGGAAGATCTCGCCGGGGATCAGAACTTATTTCACAATCTCGTGACATCCCTGCCGGATCGACTTAGATCTGTAATAGAAGCTGATGTCATGTGGACAAGATTTTAAGTTAACAGGTCTCTTTTTGTTTCTTATGGTTTTTGTTTGAGGAAGAATACTTTTAACTTCCAAGTAAGTTTTATTTTTTTTTTTTTGACGAGGTTCAGCCAACTTGTAAAACCCAGAAATTGGGCATAAATTATTCCATATTTTTCGACAAATTAGACAGTCGGGGAACTCTGAACAAATTAATTACACCTCAATAAAAAAAAAGTTTTACCCGGGATCGAACAAGAGACGTTTCGATTATACAGCGGAACCAACACGCTACTGTATGAGCTACCGAGACAAGACAGTGACAGCAGCAGTCCAGAGTGTAGATCCCTTAGCAGGCATTTGCCATTCGGTACAGTGAAGCAATGATATTTTGTGACTCGAGCTATGTTGTGAAATCCTGGCCTTAAATGGCAGTCTTCTTCGTGATCCTTATTCTGGTCCTTGTCCTTGTTGTGGTCCTTGTAACAATTCTTGTACTATTTCTCATGTTATGTATACCTACGTCGATATCGAGTGAACCGCGCTGTAGAACTTTAACTTCCGACGACCAAGAATCGTCTCATTCTTTTTAAGGGTAACTGTACTATACTCAGTAACTCAGTACTGCTTACTATCTGCGGTCTTGGTTCTGTGTGGAGTTGGAACTTCCTTAGTAGAAGGGGTGGGAGTGAATTACATTAAAAAACTCAGGTACAATAAAAATTGAAGTAAAAATAAAATGATGTCCCTGTAGATGTAATGAATTCCACGCCAAATTTTAAATTAGAGATCCTTGGGCAGACCGTTCAAGCGTTGGCAAGAGACCGTAACGGGCCACTAGGCCCAATACATGCAAGAATTATGATGATGATGATGATTATTATTATTATTATTATTATTATTATTATTATTATTATTATTATTAAAATAGAATTTGATAATAGCTACTGCAAACAAGAGTGAAGATAATATTTTAAGATGCATTCAAGTATTTCTTAGATACAGTATATGGACGTGGTTGACTATGTCTGACCGACTACCATGTAAAATGCAAAATCTAAATTCGTTATGAGTGTGTAAAATGTAAGAATAGTATTTATTGTCATTTATCTGATGCATGTAACCAATAAGATAAAACAATGTAATAAATATAAGATCATTTTCTTAATTAATAACAGTGTATATCTCCAATAAATGATTTCTTAGCATCGCCACACATACACGTGATTGTACTTTTCACTATCTCTCTCACTAGAGAGTTATTGAAATTTATATTTCCCCGCCATTCATAAAATATTTCGATATGATACCTCTTGCACAAAAGGGGAGATCTATAACTGAAACTTGATTAATATATTTCAGTATTATTTGTATTTATCCTGGTAATAAAGAACAGTTTGACTCGTAAACATTTTGTTTTTTGCAGCATTAACTTCCCATGATTGTACGAGAAGATTCTAAGAGAACAGCAGTTACGTAGACTTTCGGTTCCCCCTACTACCATTAATGCATAACACAATGTCAATACGGCGGTTGCTGTCGTCTGCGATACAACGAACTTTTCTGTTGATTTTCGAGTTCGTCATTTTTTTCCGGTTATTATATGCTTATTTAAGTTGTGTTAACTCTCGCTAGTGGTTTTATATTTTATTTTATCCGTCTTAGTATTTATTTTATTACTGTTTTATTATTATTATATTATTAATATTTTTGTTTTATTATTATTATTATTATTATTAATGAATTAATCTGTATTACTATCTTTGTATTATCTCCGTCATGGATATTCTATTATTATATGATGATGATGATGATGATGATTATTATTATTATTATTATTATTGTTACTATTATTTCCAACATCAACTTTATTATTGATCTGTTTAAAATTTATGTAGACTACTGGACTGTACCCGAGCACGAGCATATGCTCATTTCGGGTATCTATTCATATGTATTAATTTCAAATGTAAATTGTGAATAAATTTGAATTTTTGAATTTGAACTACTATTGAAGCATAGTAAAGAGTATTATAATTTAATACGAGTAGAAAAAACATGTTTAGTTACTGTTAGTTTATTTCTCTAGTTACAGCTAATTTTATTGATTACGTCAGTTTATTTACAATTACACAAGCAGTGGTACAACTGATAACATAATGCATGACCTTCCACCACCGCTCCGCTATGTACAGCCCTAGTTCACGTCACATCAAGGCTGCATATACCTCAGCGGCTCAGCTGTGATTTTTCTTCGATGCTTATATACGAACTGACTACGATCTCGTTTTCTGTTGCCATGGATGACCATTAGACCCCAAAAATATTTCACACTTCAAGGAAAGTGGCAGACATCTTACCCAGTAATATAACGCGAAAATAATATTTTTCTTACCCCTCCTATAGCATGGCATCGTAACTTACTCCGAGTAGCTGAAAATTAACAAGGAACGAACATGGCTGCAGCGAGATTGTTTAACTCTATGCTATAGGCCTAATCCGTTATTTGAGCTTGCCAGAACTACTTAAATAATTAAATTATTTTTGATGATAAGGTCGTTATGCACCATTTACAAAAAATACACTTACCAGTTCATTACGAATGGAAACAGTCCACAAAACAGGAGCTAAAGAAACGTCTTCACGCACAATTTGATTCAACATGTTCACAAGGCCAAGGACACACGCCATTCTGAACGACAGCGTCCAATCTCCAATCACAATCCAGTTCTCGTTATTCACGTGACACGTCGACTTGAAAAGCGTAGCATCTTCCCCCCAATCTACCCCATATTCTTTTCCGTGGCGTTCAAAGAATTTCAAGTGTAGGAGTAGCATGTGAAATTGCGCTTTTAATTAAATATTTTTTCCGTAATTGTGTAAGGAAACTGCATAGAGAAACTTGATACGAAATAGAGAATAATGGAAATTTCACTGGAATAATAAAATAAGGATGAAAGAAGAGGAAGAATGTGTAGTGGCTTCAAATATTAGCGTCAAACAGACGGAGCGTGTTTCCCGTACTCGTAGGAAGGGACTTGATTAGTTTAATGGAGCTATGCAAGATCTTGTTCGGCGCCGGTCAAGGATCCTTAGCTGAGTACAAGCTCCATGGTACGGAACGAAATTAACCCGACAAGCATTAGAGACGAGCTCTCTTCTCTGCACAAAGCTCGACAAGGAAACGTTCGCAGATACTGAATTGTATACTTAAGTGAACTTTATTATTAACATTGCTTTAATTATATAAAATTCAGGCAAGATGAATGTTGTCTTTATTGAATCCGGAAGCGCTAGCTCTGAAAACTGGATACATAATCCCAAGCGAACGTTTCTTAGTCAATGAGGAGCTCATCGACGCAATAATGACAAATTAGAATCGTATTATGTTGATAGTTGAAAGTAGACAGCTCAAAAATTAATAAGTGACATTTTTTCCTCCTACGTTCATTTGTTATATTTGTGTCGTCTCTCCTTCCATGTTTCAGCAATAAAACGATTACGTCAGACTCACAATCACAACAAATAACAATAATTGCACAATTAATTATTATAGGTCTGATTTAATCGGGTATACTACTATGATGCGGGGCCATTTTTGGCCTACTACCCGGAAATTTTCGCGTGCTGACAATATTTCATATCAGTCTCACCTTGTTGATATCCCATTTTTACTATTACTATTTAAAGCAGATCTAGATAGTATTTCTTTACTAAAACCTTCACTGTGTTAATTTGTAACATAAAATGTCATGCGTAATAAAGTGTAGGCCTAATAGTACATAATACAAGGTTTACCTCCCTTATTAATAAAAAAAAACCTTTCTCTTTCGACTCATCACAAGAGGGAAATAATCTGAGGATTGTATATATTTTTTTCATTTAAAACGATCCGCCACTTACTGCAGATGTGAACGAACTTGCATCTTGCAATAACAGCATATAGACACTACAGCTTTTTACACAGCTGCTCTATCTGCACTGAGGTTGTGTTGACACTTTGAGAGCAAGAGTTTCCCACCCATGTTCATATAAATACAAGTTTCCAACATCAATGTTATCTAAAATGTCGTTTTGGTACGACATCATTGTGTACAGCGATTTGTTCTTAACCTTTAATCGAATTTTGAGTATCTACGAGTAAATCGCTTCGAGAATGATATACAGGCAATATAATTATTTTTAATAAATCTTCATTAGTCTGTTATATTTTATATTAAAAAGTAATAGCGTTAAAATTCGAAAATCATCAGAAAACTTTATTTGCAATTTTTTTATACGATGAGACTTCATCCAAGAGCAGTTTGTCCAATGCGAAGTTGGATCAAGAAGATACTCGTCTAACGTCAAAATCGTCCAGTGGTTTTTTCCGGTCAACAATACTTCGTCAAAAACAATAAGCACTAGCAAAATGTTACTCCAATTTTATTCTGCTCATGAATGTATTCGTCCAAGGGATTTCATTAATCTGGTGCTTGATTAAAATTCTGCTAGCTGGCCGATCGTGTTAGTTGGAAGGCCGGAGGGAATAAGACCTTTGGGGAGGCCGAGACGTAGATGAGAGGATAATATTAAAATGGATTTGTGGGAAGTGGGATATCATGGTAGGGACTGGATTAATCTTGCTCAGGATAGGGATCTGTGGCGGGCTTATGTGAGGGCGGCAATGAACCTCCGGGTTCCTTAAAAGCCATAAGTAAGTAAGTAAATAAGTAAGTAAGCTGGGTGATCAGAATTTCGCTTTCCAGTTGTACTAATCGTGACATCTTTATCGCAAATGAAAGAAAATAATTATATTACCACGTATGCGGTTTGCTTCCAAGGATTTTCATAGGTATGTTATTAACAAAATAATAATAGACACAACAATACCTTTCATGGAAGCTCTAGTAGGCCTATAGCTAAATTTCAAAATATAAGCGAGAAACATATTGCTAAATAATGTTCAATTTTGTTACTAATCAGAATTTAGAATTAGCCACGAAATCCCATGAAGGGCAAGGGCCTCCTCACTATGCAGGGTGGCTTGGCAAACACTTCCCGGTTAGCCACTCCGGGAATGATGGTCACTTTTGTGATGTCATATCTGAAGGGTCCACTGTTCACTAGTCACTGTTTAGGTTGGAAGTCACTTTGTGATTAGTTTCCATTGTTGTCGGTCTTTCGCTGTTCTTGACCATATATGGCCGAATCTTGCTCTAAGTTCGTCCGCCCACCTTGTCTTCTGTCTTCCAGCGTTGCGTTTGCCAATCCTTGGGTCCCATGTCGTAAGTATGTGTGTCCACCGGTTCGCGTTGAGTCGCATCACGTGTCCTGCCCATTCCTTCTTCAGCTTGTCGGCCGTCTTTGCTGCGTCTTTGAGGCGTGTTTGTCTTCTTATGTCTTCGTTATGTAGTCTGTGTCTGAGTGTGATGTTCAGCATCTTCCTCTCCATTTTCCGTTGGCACTTTCTCAGCATGTCCCGCTCTCTTTCCGTTAGAGACCATGTCTGTGCTCCGTATAGGAGAACTGGAAGGATGCAGCTGTTCATGACTCCGCTTCTTAGTTTTAAATTCTTCCATGCGATTCCGATTTTTCTATGAATCTCGTTCTGTCGTCTGTTGTGAAAGGATATTAGTTGGCCGAGGTAGATGTATTCAGTCACGTAGTCTAGTTGTCTGCTTCCTATTGTGATCGGTATTTTGGAGTTGTTAGTCATAACTTTTGTTTTCTGTGGGTTTAGATGTAGTCCTACTTGCGTGCTGAGGTTGGTAATTAATTGTATAATTTAATTATAATGATATTTGACTATAATACAATCTCTATAACAAATAAATTGCATAATCACAAAATAACATTTTGTTTACACACATTATTATTATTATTATTATTAGTAGTAGTAGTAGTAGTAGTAGTAGTAGTAGTAGTAGTAGTAGTAGTAGTAGTAGTAGTAGTAGTAGTAGTAGTAGTAGTAGTAGTAGTAGTAGTAGTAGTAGTAGTAGTAGGGGGAAATTAATATTTTGAATTGAAAGAAAAAAACTTTTAGACGAAGATATCTTGTACCAAATATCCATGAACTTCGTATTTTGGTCAGTTTACCATTTTGTCAAATCATCTTTGGACAAAAACAATGGGACAAAAACAATTGGACGAAGTGCCTTTGGGCAAACTGTTTGCTGACGAAAATCTCTTTGAAGATTTTTGTACCAAAATGTCCTGGAAGAATGATTATTTAAAATGCGTACAATAAAGTAACGAAATGATCTGGATATTATCAGAAACTCTTAATGAGTACATTTTAAAACCTTCCCTCAAAGAGTGAAAATTGTTAGAACTTAACAGTAGGTAAACATGCAAAATTGTGTACCCACATTAATTGCAATATTGCGAAATTAATGGTTGAATAAACGATTATCGGAAAATTGAGTAGTACCGGCCGTGAGTATATAGTGCTCACTCAGCTGAGTAAACGCTTTGAGTACACAGACTCATCTTGAACATCACGTGGGAGTGTAGGCATTCACGTGGGATGGCAATTCAACTGCTGTTTCCAAGTATGACTATACACCTAGTCTAGTATATACAGTCACGAAGCCTGAGTTGTGAGGGTGCTAGGAACAATATACTGTGCCGTTACTATTTCACATTGTCTCTAATGAGGCGATATTAGCGATCCTAGTGGTTAGCAACTATCTATGGATGCATATTTGCTACGTATTGAGCTTCGTGACTGTATACTGGGTGTTCATTTCAAAGCGTGTCATGACGTCACTGTTGATGAGTCAGCGATTTGAAGTGAGTTTCAACTTTTGTGTCAGAGAAGTTGCCTATTAATCAAGGC
Source organism: Periplaneta americana (assembly GCF_040183065.1). Lineage (NCBI taxonomy): Eukaryota > Metazoa > Arthropoda > Insecta > Blattodea > Blattidae > Periplaneta > Periplaneta americana. The sequence continues at coordinate 126,028,279 of NC_091132.1, read as the reverse complement.
GTTCAATCTGAACTTGAGAACGTGTACGGTATAACTAGAACGTCGTAGCAATAGATGGCGGTCTGTACGGTCTGTGTGCTACCATAACCTCTTTCGAACTGTGTTTTGAGCGGGCAAGTCGTACGCAGGGTATTTGTTATCATTGGTTGCGTACGGCAACATTCCACAATACAAATCAAATGCTCCGTGTCCATGTTGACCGTCGAAATTAATGTCAACAAATACGTAAGTAATCGTCTTAACCCTCTTCCCATATCCCGACAGTAAGAAAAAACTCACATCAGTACATGATTCGAAACAGTTCACATTCCTGCCACTACCGGCGTTACCGTACGTATCGGTTAGTACTCTTCAGAATGAACGCCGTACTTGCTAGGCAACTTCTCTAGCAGATAAGTAATACATCTCTGCGGAAGTGTAGGAAGATTGAATTCTCTAGGCTCATCGACTAACCACGTGACGGCATACAGCGAGCCATGACACACTTTGAACTGAACAGCCAGTATACTAGACTGTGGCAATGTGCTCAGAAAGTTTCCACATCCTTACATTTAGTATGGGTATGATATTTTGTATATTTGTCTATCTCCTGTGGAGTTATTTATGCAGAGTTTGATGCGATATTTCGACAGAAATTCATTAAATGTCCCCTTTTAAGTGTGGGCGGAATATGATTTAGCTATTAGGCCTACACATTAATTATTATTACTTACAACATTATTTGCACCTGTCATTGTGAATTGTTTTAAAGACCAAAGGTGACAAGATATGGAAGACCCAAAGAGTCCGTTATTTTTAAGAAATATTTATGCTCCATTGTAAAAGCGTTGTTACATTTTGTGAAAGTGTGTATGCTAAATGAAGGTAGGGAAGTTCATTTGATTTACTCTGAATTTGAAATATACTTAATTTCTTTGATCTAAATTACTTTACTAGGTTTAAGATTTAAACATTGGCGTAATTTATCAATTGTACAATCTAAGTGGATATAGTCAATTCAGTTTTCACGAATTAAAATAAAATAACAATATATCTATCCAAATAATATCTAATTTACTTGTTTATATAGTAATACATTATATATTACAGGATTCCGAACTAAAACAGCCATTTCAATTCTAAATCTTTAGGAAATACTGTTTCACCAAATGCAAGAATGTTTTTAACAAATAAATATAAACTAGTGGCTTGTGCAGCAAATGCTGCAAACTAAATTCATTAGACGTTCAAATAAAAATTTTCAGATTTATTTTCAATGAAGAATACCAGACATTTTGAAAGTTATTTGCTTCCATTTAATGAAACATACTCCCTCTGAATGGTTTTTTATGCCAAATACTTTTTCTTGAACTTATCCACATTCAGTTTTTGAGTTTCAACGCGGAAATGCAAGCAACAATATCTGGACGATCTGTGGATTTTTCATGTGAGAGTAAAGCAATACCGGTAGCTATTTCAGGCCATTGTGGATTGTAGGTGAAAGTTAAAAAAAAGTGAGGTTTGCTATCCTTTCGAACAATAGACATAGCATCTTGGTATAGCTGCTGCATGTAGAGCTTGAAATGTAGAGGATAAAATCATTTTATCCTACTAAGAGATCTTGTTAAAATGATCGGGAGACTACAAAATTTTGTAGGCCTCTTATTTTATCAGTAAGTAATACCTTTTGGTCTTTCCTTAGGAACTGTAATTTTTGCACTCTCTTGTGCCAATACTGAAGAGAATGACGCATATAAATATCTACACCACACCGCCATTAAATATATGAAGAAACCCAACCCCACTTGAGTAATAACTATAAAAATATTTGCACTCAGTAAATTATAGAAATGAAGATCTAATTTAAGATATTCTCTACATCTACTTATATAACTCAAAAACGTTTAACTTTCATATCATCAATATAGCATTAATATGTATAATTAATGAAAAATAGTCACATCATGCCATTAACTATAATAATATTTAATTTCTAATGGTAATAATGTCATCAAACCACCTGAAGTTTTGTAGATTTTAATATCGAATAAACAGCTATATTCAGAACATTACATACCGCAGAATCAGACCTGTAAATTATTTTAGTAAGTCTTGAAGTTTTTAATAACCAATTGAATTTGAACTCTAAATATAGCAGAAATCATGCAGGTCATGGCCTTCGTGTAATAGCCTTTTGTTTCTTGTAGTGTGTTTGTGTTTTGTTTTATCTGAAAAGCCATCATTTCTCAAAACTGACGACAGATGGATTTTGGAAAATAAGAAAATGATGTAGGAACATTAACATTTCACTGAAAACTACTTTCTTTTCTGAAAAACTTTGGGTCTCAAGTTCCAAAATGTGGGGCCATTTATTAAAATCCGTTCAGCCGTTTTCCCGTAATTTCCATTACCAGTTCAAATTATAAATATAAATGATTATTTAAAATGAAGGACTCCATATCTGGCCGCCATTGGACTTGAAACGAATTCAAACGTGTTTTATAAATGAGAGGTTACTTATGGTTCACTGAAGAATTAACTTAGAAATTTACAGCAAGTTTTATGTCTATTTTACAACATGTGCATAATTTTAATAGTACTAAACCTACAAAATGTTTTAATTATTTAAAATTTTATTCCTTTTGGGCGTTTATATGAATATGACATATGTTTCCTATGAATATGTCTTTAATTACAAATAAAATTTTGTCTTACTCTTCTAATTGGAAGCGTTTACTAAAAAGACACTGTACATTAAGGAGCACATGAGACTACAGAAGAGACTACTGTCTAATACTGTAGGTCTATTTGTACAAATAAGAACATTTAAATTGTGTTTACGGTATAATGATCCTGCTAGATTGCAAATAAGTTTGGGCTTATGAAAGCGCCGAACAGGAAATTGAAGTATGAGAGCATAAAAGAGAAAAACCAACCAGTACTCTAAGTAACAAAAGGAAGAAGTTTCTGAAAACAAGTTACAAAAGTAGTACAGGAAAGGATATGAAGTCATAGAGATATTTCCTCTCTGCTTCTTTTCTCTTTCTTTCTTTTTTTGTTGACTTTTTTGGACTAACTTTTTGGAAAGCCACCAAAAACACACTACACAGTCAACCATAAAAAATTATCTGGCTACCTCACCCCACCTTTTGGCAGCAAGACAGGCATTAACTACCCTATTCTTCGTCACGCTCACGTGACCCCTGACTTTATCACTGCTATAGTTGCACTACGTTATAGTACCTTGTCCCGCTATCGGTTAATATCGTAGATCTCATTCCGGGAGCTTTTGTGTGCCAAACAGAGTGATAGTATCCGTGTTTGATTACAATCCCGATGTTTTTGTTTCTAGAGTAAAATTTTACAGAATACATTGGCAACAAATATATTTCCAAGCCCTTGGGTTTTAAAATACATTTTATATTAAATATTGTACTTTCAACGATTTAGGTAATTGAGGGAATAGTAAGGACTTTGCGGGTCACAGTTCGATTCCCTGCAAAACCTAAGCATGTGCTTGACATTTTAACTAAATTATATAATATTTTATTTTCTGAAATTTAAAACTTCCAATATATTGGGCACCAAAAAATGGTTGTCATTAAACTCCACAATAAATAATGGAATATGTCGAAGGACTGATTTCCTGAAAAATTATGATTCAAACATTAAAGACATTTCTATATACAGTCAACTCTGGATATAATGAACCTCTACGAACTTCCATATTTCGTTCACTATATACGAGCTTCGCTAAATTCGAAGTGTCTCTCTCCTAACCTTAAATGACAGGAATGAATGAAATTGTGAACAAGAAAATAAAATATTGTTCAGTAATTGAAATATTTCATTTTTGTGGAACGGATTACATTGTATACTGTATACTGTTACTCACAGTTGATTTACTTAAACTATGCTGTCGACCCACGTCCTCTTGGGAAAGACCACGTTCAATGTCACTTATAATATTCGCCTTATCTTCCAAAGAAAACACTTAACGCTTCGACATTTTTATACAGTACATTCACTGTTCTAACACTAGAAACAGACTGATCAGGTAGAAAAGACAAACGCTGTTATAGTGTGACTGCGTACTCAGCCTTGGAATTTCCCGGGTCACTTAATGGAAACTGGGAGTGGATTTATGGAGTTTGAAAGCCATTGGAATCTTACCTTGATTTATGCTCTGGAAATAATGTCCGTCCCCTTTTAAAGAAAACGAAGGCAATTTCATTTTCCGTTGTTTCAATGCTAACCGTCATAATGGAAAATGTTTCTGAGAACAAAAGACAACTCTTTGGCGGTGGAGAATTATAAATATCAGCAAAGTAGTGTGCCTGAGAACAGAATGGCAACTCTTCGACGGTGGAGTGAGGCAAGGTCGTCACGCGTTGTCTGGATTTACAGTACCTCTCATTATCTAGGAATCACTAATCACTAATCTTTCAATTTTATACAAGAAAGTCTGACTTCAAATAAGAATTCATCAGGATACAACTCTTGTAAGTTCAATTTTTAAGGTTCACTATACCCGAAGCGAGGATTCACTATAAACGGAAATATTAATGTACTTTTTAATGTATGTGGATCGGGACCAACGATTTAGGTTCACTATAGCCGAATGTTCACTATAACCAAGTTCAATATATCCGGAGTTGACTGTATTTAAACATACCTAAGAGGTCTCAAAGTGTTCAACGTAGGGTCAATTTATTATTATTTTTTTGCGGATTGTCATCATATAGAAATAAATATAAATTTAAATTTCCATTCCCGCAGGAGACAAGTAAATCATATTATGTAACTTCCCTGTTGATGGAGCCGTCACATATATCCGAAAAGTTAGGCAATCCTACATCTATCACAATGCGGAAAATAAATAAATAAAATAAATAAAGAACTTCATCATCATATTCTAGGCACGAAATTAGGCCGTTGTTGGCCTGTTTCGGTTCCAGCTATACAGGATCCAATAGACGTTTCTGTGGACGTCCAGGTCGTCGTCGTCCTTGAGGGCGATATTTTAACATTTCTTGGGGTGTCCGGCCAGCTTCCATACGAGAAATGTGTTCAAGCCATCTATTTCTGTATTCTGTAATTTTTTTCTTCTAATGGTTGCATGTTGAGTTCCTGCAGTATATCCTCGTTCCTTTTGTGGTCCAGAAGTGTGTATCCTGCAGTTCGTCGCAGATATTTCATTTCAGCTGCTCTTAATCTGCTGATATCTCTGTTTCAGAACCCAAATTTCGCTTCCATAGAGGAGAGTTGGTAGTGCAAGGGTTTTATATAGTTTTATTCTGTAATGTTTCTGTACTAAACTTGGTTTTAGGGTATGGTTTAGCAGTCCTAATATTTGTAAAAATTTGTTAATTTTTCTGCTTACATCATTCTCTCCTTCGTATGATATATTACATCCTAGGTATGAAAAGGAATTTATCTGTTCTCAAATCACATTTTCAACAACAATTTTGCTTCGGGTTGAGTTTGTACCTTCAAATGCCATTATTTTGTTTTTTTTTTTTTCTGGTAAAATCTTCATGTCATGTTCTTCTACGATTTTATTTAATTTAAATATACCCATCTGTAAATTGTCTTCGGAGTTTGCAACTAATACTTGGTCGTCCGCGAAAAGAACTCTGTTTAGTCTTATGGAACTTGAAACTTGAATTTATAATTTGTACTCCTCACACCAAAGGCGTATTATTTCATCCACGTATATATTGAAGACACTTGGTGACAATGGGCAACCTTGTCGTACTCCTTAATATATGGATCTATAGTTAGAAGTAAAATTATTAAATTTTATATTTATTTTATTGTTAGTGTAAATATTGCAAATGTTTTGAAGCAGGATATTTGTTATATTTCTTTTTTGCAAAATTTCCATTAATTTAGGTCTTTTGATCATATCAAAAGCTTTTATATAATCAATAAATGCTAAATGCGTTTCTAAATTAAACTCTCGTCTTTTTTTCAATTAACAATTTTATCGAGAAGGCAGCATCCATGCAAGATCTGCCCTTTCTGAACCCATTCTGACTTTCTGAAAGGAACAATTCACTTTCTTGTTTTAATCTTCCCTTTTAAAATTTTGGCATATATCTTGTAACATGTATTTAATAAACTAATTCCTCTATAATTATTTGGGTTCCGTTTATCTCCTTTTTTGTATAAAGGCAAGACAGTACTACTTCTCCATTCGTTAGGTATGTATGCTTGTAAATATATATTATTAAAGAAATTTAATAATCTTATGTGAAATTTTTCACGGGAATATTTGTACAATTCGGAATTTATGCCATCTTCTCCAGTTGCTTTGCCATTTTTAGTTTTGTTTAAACTTTCAGTTAATTCCTCCATTGATAATTTTGTTATTTCTTGATTACTGCTCTGTACAGTTTCATTGGACTAATTATCACCATTCCAAAGAATTTCATAATAATCTAAAAGTTGTTCCTTAGTCACACCGCAGTTAAGTTTAGCAAATTCTTTAATGTCTTGGTTCATATATTTTAGTATTTTAAATGCATTAGGTTTTGTTTTGTACAGATCTGATTCTAAATTTGCAATAAATTTAGTCCATGATTCTCTGTGTCTCTTCCTTGTTTCTCTTCTGCATATTGGTCTGTATTTCTTATATTCTATTTCATCTTCAACTTTTTTAGTTTTTAATATTTTTTTTATATTTAACTTTTTTTTTTGGTTTATTAAGTTTTTAATTTCATCATCACATATTTTTAAATTTCTTCTTTTCACTAATTTAGTTAAATAAAGAACTTCGATACACTTTTTTTTACAAAAAAAAATAGTCTCTTTAACTGGCTTGCCTTGAAGTAGCTGGTCTGGTATGAAATCAGGTGGCCCGGGTTCGATTCCCGGTCGGGGCAAGTTATCTGGTTGAGGTTTCTCCGGGGTTTTCCCTCAACCCAATATGAGCAAATGTTGGGTAACTTATGTGAGGGCGGCAATGAACCTGTGGGTTACTTAAACGCTATTTGTAAGTAAGTAAGTTGCTTGTGGCTTTGTTTTCCATCTTGTCAAAATTATATACCGTTGAGGCGTTTACCTTGAAATGTAAGATAGACGGGTTTACCTTTACTTATATGTTTTCTCAGAGTGTCACCAATAACATATCTGAAGTTAATTTTGGTACGCGTTTTTAACAAAATTGAACAGTAATTTTGAATCACTCTGTATTTTTAAGAAGTGTAAAATTATTTTATACTGGACAAAGCCGAAATGTAGTAATTATACACCTGGTAGCAGTCCTTTAATGGACCTCATTAAAGTACTTCTATTTATTAAAGTTCAGGTGTTCCACCAATCAGAAAACACCATTGTAGCAATATGAAAGCGCAAGTATCGATTATTCTCACAATTTACGAGATATTGCACAAGGTCAGTTCCGCTCCCCAGTCAGATAAGAATAACATGAATACTTATGAATAATTGAGGACCATTTTTGCAAAACTTGCTAACTGAAAAAACTATATTTTACAGGAGAGACAAAACAATGTAGTAAGCAAGCTTTGCTGTAACTCTTACTTATAGCAGAAAGCAAGTTTTGAAAAATCGATCAAACTTTGACACACTACAATGAAGAGAAATAATCCAATTTTACTAAGACGCCTTTAACATCATATAGAGGCCTGCCTTATGTTAACGAATCCAAGAAAATCTCAATTTTGCAAATTTTGCAGTTAGCATGTTTTGCAAAAACGGTCCTGAATTTCAAGTTAGAAATATGGTCGAGGATAAAAAGTCGTATGAAACTTGCCTATAATGGTAATTAAAACGCTCGTATGAAAATTATGAAACTCGCTTGCGCTCGTTTCATAAACATACTCGCTTCTTAATTACTACCATTATAGGCTCGTTGCATAATGTACTATTATATTTTTATATTTTGTATAGGTACATTGTCAATAATATATGCATTATTAATATTCCAAGTGTTTAACAGAGATTGTTACCATGGTTTTGATGGGGTAATTGTGTTACCCCCACCTCTTGGTAGTAGTAATTTGCAACAGCTTTGGTAGCAGGAGGGTTAACAGAAGAATTACGAACGTAAATTCAGAGTGTCAATTAAAATGTTGTTCTAGGCGATATTCGAACCTAAACTCGATTCATGTAGCAATAAAATTCCTCACTTACACATATCACCACTAAGTAATTACAATATTTGGTTAAATAATGTTCTTACCAGCTAATCGTAATACGAAAACTGCGAATTACCACAGGAATAAATTGTTAGTTGGACGATTAAGTTTCAGTTAGGGATCTGAAACAATGATGAGTCTCACGTGGACAGCGGAAGGTCGTTTGGAAGTTGGCGGCATTTCAAAGGGTTGGAATTTTACTGCGTTTAATTTGGCCCGCATGTCGAGTACCATATTCCTGTCTCCCTTTGAAAAAAATTAAAAGTTTCGTAACTGCGCTTGAATCCGGGTGAAGGGTATAGTTTGGTTCTGATACCCGTATCAGCAATTCCCGTCCCTTGTATCCGGCTCTATAAATCGCCCATCTCTTCTCGGTGTTCCAGACACCCTCTGCGCGATAGATCCACGCCAAATCGTCTTTAAACCACAATCCTGCGGCACAGGGGATGAAGGAGTGGGGGCAGGGGTAGATGAGAGTTTGAGTGAGCCAAGAAACTTCTTTCTTCACGTCCGTATGTCACTTCCGCCACATATATAGACCAGACTTGTTCCGTATAAAAGCCAGTAGACCTTATTTGAGGTAGGATGAATGATCCGTCGTTCCCCTAGGCATCGTCTGACTTATCGTCGCAAGAATCTTCTCTCGGGACTTGTCCTTAAATTGGTGCTATAAAAAGGACATTGTTTCAGAGGACAGTACTGTCACAGTTATACTTAAAAATTAGACGTAAAAATTGTGCTGGAGACAATCTACGATTCAATTTTTCCGAAATTATTAAAGTAATGAGATAAACCAGACACTAGCCTCTACAATACGAGTGATGATAATTTTCTGGTAATTTACTTGAGCTTAAGGGTATATGTACGTGAACGACCACAAATATTACCTCTAAATTTCTAAAATTTTATAAGAAAATAACCTCACAATTGGACAAAAATTACAAGGTACCACAACAAGACTTATCAGAACTTAAATATCTGATAGAAGTATAAAAAGGTTACTAATAATATTTTTAAGAATTAACGTTTTACTTTAAATTAAATTTTCCAAAATTTGAAAATTTTAACACATATTATTAATACCTCCACAACGATTGGATTGGAGATAGAATTCAGAAATTTCGTACACTGATTTAACATGCATTTATGCAAAAGGTAGATTACAATAATGCCCATTTATTTGAAAATAGAAAAATTAGGTCACGAAACATTATGTAAATTTTAATACATTTAATATAGGACAAATAAAAAATTAATTGTTTTATAATAAACGACTCTACATATCTGAGAGTAATCTACTTTTCAGAAATAAGTGTTTATTAAATGCAGGAAAATTTTTAAATATGTCAGAGAGACCATAACAATGTTATGGTTACCAAATGATGTAAGTGCAGAATTTTTTTTCATACTCTGATAAAACTGGTTTGAAAAATATTATTTGTAAGCTTTTTTATACTTTTATTCAGATATTTAAGTTCTTGTAAGTCTTCTTGTGGTACCTTGTAATCTTTGTCCAATTGTGAGTTCATTTCCTTATAGAATGTTTTAAATTTAGAGCCTGCATTTTCTGATAAAAATTGTGGTCGTTCACGTACATAATATACCCTTAACGAATGTTTGTTGTGATGGTAATCATTTGTAGTTGGGAGATCAAGTAATAATTATCTAATGAAAACAGCCATGAGTTAGAAACCGAAATTAAATTACCTGAGGATAATTTATTGTTATCACGAATTACATTCGGCAAGGTAATCTCAATGCGAACAATTGCAATTATGAACAACTAAACATTCCAGGTTATTATAACAAGATCCAGAAAAACAATAGAATCGAGGGAAAGTTGATGGGAATAAAAGGGTCTTTGGAATAAAAATAAGAGAATATTTCAGACCATAACCCTTTTTTTTAACTCTTTTATCATTGCTTATCTGTCATTTTGAACATATTTAAATTCATTGTAAGCCAGCGGTGACCAAAACTCGAGCTGCACTGATTACATGCGACAGACAGCCTATGAAGCAAGGAGACGGAGGAAAGGTACTTGGCATGAAAACTACAAGCAGTGGTGGTTCCTGTACTAACATCTTGATCAATCCCGCGGATAAAAATTTCAAGCTTTGCTGTATCAGTAACGTCACTGCTGTCATCAAGAGCCAGTGAATAATATACGATTTTTCTTGCTTCTTTTTTCAATGTTCCTCTTGAATATAATCAGGAATTTTCTAAATTCTTCTTCTTCTTCTTCTTCTTCTTCTTCTTCTTCTTCTTCTTCTTCTTCTTCTTCGATACTTGGTCGAGAAAACGTAGTTTTTTTAAATTAAAAACTTCTCATTGACAAGTTATTTAAGCTATTTTAATCATTACTCTTTTGAGAAATTCTGTTCTATTAAAAGACTTTAGAGCACGAGATATTTGAAACCGCTTTAGGTAGTTGACTTCCTTACATTTATTTATCTCATCTTTCTCTTCCTGACTATGATTCAAGACATGTCAATTCCTGGCGTTTAACAGTTCGTTGACACATAATATTGAATCAGTTTTTCTACAGTATTACTATTAAATGAATAACTAACAGTTACCCTCATCTAAAGATTAAGAAGGTTAAAATTGATATAAACCCTAATAATTTTATCCTTCTAGGGAGAAGATCTAAAAATATCAATATTCATGCACGTACAGAAGAATTATAGAAACACATACTTAGTGGTCAGTAATAATAATAATAATAATAATAATAATAATAATAATAATAATAATAATAATAATAATAAATTATTCAGCTTGGCAATTAATATTTCTACATACTCCTAAGTGAACCGTTGAGCAAAGTAAACGTATTACATTTTGTCCGACAGAACAACAAAAAAGTTCTTTTCATTCTTTACGACACCATCTCTTACTGGTTGTAGAGACAGAGTTTGTAGAGCGACATGATACCGCCACTGCTTGCCTTCAGTACGTGTACAGCAATGTACAGGAAACTCCACGTACCCGTTTGAATGTCTGTGATTACACGATGTAATCACGATACCCGTTTTGGTCACCGCTGTTGTAAGCCATTTTTACTTATAACAATTAACTGTACGTGAAGATTAATTTTTTGGTCTTACAGAATTTAACTGTTATGATAATTGATATTAGAGGAGAAAATTCGCTCCGGCGCCGGTGATCGAACCCGGGTCTTGGTTTTACGCAGTTGACTTAATATAACATGTCAACATGTATGTCGAACATGGAGTAAGGCCACAAGCGAAAAACACTGGAGAAGGGAGATTCGATCCAATGCTGTGAATTGAACCTCGGCGTAGCTCAGTGGTTAGAGCACTTGGTACGTAAAATCAAGGACCCGGGTTCGATCTCCGGCGCCGGAGATAATTTTTCTCCTCTAATATCAATTGTTACCATAACAGATAAATTCTGTAGGACCAAAAAATTAATCTTTACGTAGATTCTTCGCCCAACAATGCATATACTGTGGAATCCCAGCCACCAATCAGTTGAGTGCGCTCCTGGTAATGGTAGTTGACTTAATGTAACATGTCAACATATATGTCGAACATGGAGTAAGATCACACGGGAAAAAGACTAGAGGAGGGGGATTCGATTCGGTGCTGTGGATTGAACTTCGGTGTTGCTCAGTGGTTAGAGCGCTTGGAAAATAAAACCAAGGAGCCCAGTTCGATCCCCGGCGCCGGAGCGAATTTTTCTCCTCTAATACCACAATTAATTGTGCAATTAATGAAATTAATTATTGTTTCAGGTTGAAACTGCGAGTCTGACGTAATCGTTTGATTGCTGATACACTGAAGCAGAGATTCTAGAAATGTAATAAATTAACGTATAAGGAAAAAACAATCAGTTATTAATTTTGAGCAACGTGCTTTTAACTATCAATGTAATTCGATTCTCATTGATCAATCTAGCATCAATGAGATCGTTCTTTGCCTGAGAAATTTGCGCGTAAGATTATCATTAGATATATATATATATATATATATATATATATATATATATATATATATATAAAATGATAATCTTACTCGCATATATATGGGTATTTTTTCCCGTTGTATTTGAGAAAAATTACTCCTACATAATTCCTTGAAGTCTTAAAGGTAACAACTTGTTCCTTTTCTCATTTGACTCTGAATGCAAGAAAATCAAAAGCAATCCTAGTGGGACATCAGTGTCTATTATGCAACATTACTCCTGCTCTTCCAGTCAAGTTAAGCGACACAATAATCCCTTTTGCTTCCTGTGTTAAAAACCTTGGAGTTTACTTTGATACGCATTTAAACTGTAATAACCAAGTAACCCATATTACCAAAAAAGTGCTTTCCATACTACATTCCTTAAACAGCATTCGAAAATTCCTCCCGCTATCACTCAAGAAAATACTAGTGGAAACACTAGTAATGCCCCTCTTCGATTATTGTGATTTTGTACTGACTGTCCTCAATGTCAACCAGTCGCAAAAATTACAACGTGTTCATAATTCTTGTGTTCGCTTCGTCTGCGATGTCCGTCGCGCTGACCACATTACCCCATCCTTCCAAACTCTAAACTGGCTACGGCTTAAGGAACGTAGAAATATTCATTCTCTTGTTCTCCTTTTCCAAGTCCTTCACACCTCTACACCTACCTACCTTGCCTCCCGTCTCAGTTACCTGTCATCATATCCTAATCTCTTCACACGCACGCAAAATAGCCGCATACTAGCCATACCAACACATAAGACATCATCGTATTCATCATCATACACAATCTCGCTCTCGCACTTGTGGAATACACTATCCAGTGACATCAGAGACTGTGGGAATTTAGTAGCGTTCAAAAGCAAACTTATTAAGCATTTTCTTACTGCGTAGAGTAGGTTTAATTTTTAGTTAATTAATATAAACAAATGTTTCTCTCTTCGTAACTTTTACAATAAACTGTCTAGCTTTTATTAATCAGTTAATCTTTTAGCACTTTGATTTTTATTGTATTTGTAAATTTAATATTAATTTTAATTATAATGGCAATTATATTCTTAATATTGTAGTTGTAATCCCCTGGTAGAGGGGAAGAGAAGGCCTGATGGCCTTATCTGTATCAGGTTAATTAAATAAATAAATAAATAAATAAATAAATAAATAAATAAAATAAATTTATATACGAATAAAATGTAATAAAATTATAATAATGTGGAATCAGAACGCCGTATATGGTTGTAACAACACAACATAGTTTACTCTAATATCAATTTCCATACTCAAAAGATGCTCTTTGACTTTATATTAGCATTCCTAGAAGTTGCTTGATAACCGCTGTAGAAATTTACTAAGGCTTTCGTTCTTGCTGGAGAGACGTATACGAAAGAATTGTGTCTGGTACGTTGTGTGAACGTAGAAGAAAACATTGCTTTTGTCACCTGTTGTCAGACGTTATTTTACACTTCACAAAACATTTATCACATTAGCAATCAATTCCTTCATAATCGACTATATGTTTTGCATAGTTTCTTGGAACAGGAGTGTTTACAAAAGCAGGAGAAAACAAGTTTCATAATAGTCTCGAACTAAATAAAAAAAAATATCAATGGTTTAATAAGACAAAATGTCGAAGCTTGCGTGTGGCCTAATTCCTCGAATTTGGTCATTAATATACAGTATGCTTACCATAATAACGTATGCTTGCGTTTTCCTGAATTATTGTTCAATCACATCTTTGGATTTAATGCAACATTGTGAAATGCAAAGCAGTCAACGTAGCCAGAATCAACTAATAATAAGCCACAAGCCCTATTATGTTCTAATAGACTGTACCTGCATATATCAGTAAGTATTTTGTGATCTTACACCCGTTGTTAGACGCCTTCTGCAAGAGAGAACTAAAACACATTATCTGTAATGAATAGCCAATTTCATTTCCTATTCCTAGTCAGATTATGGAATTTATTTATAAAAACACTTAATGTATTTCTGCCAAATTCATCAAGAGAAAAATATACAAAAAAAAATTATTTTATTTAATAGGTTATTTTACGACGCTTTATCAAGACCTTAGGTTTTTTAGCGTCTGAATGAGATGAAGGTAATAATGCCAGTGAAATGAGTCTGGGGTCCAGCACCGAAAGTTAGCCAGGATTTCCTCATATTAGATTGAGGAAAAACCGCGGAAAAAACCTTAACCAGATCTTAAGTATCAGCATTATCTAAAACGATTACGCTTCATAATCGTTTTTGGAATCATTATAGTGATAGTCATTATAAAAACCAGAAAAAGAACCATCACTGAAAACAGTATCGCCGTCACCGATAAAGCTACCGTGGGAAGTGTGAAAAATAGGAGGAAAGCTCATTAAATAAACATATTTCAAAATGGCAAGTACATAATAATCAGAAGAAATACCATTAAATAGCAAATGTCATAATTGTTAGTATCAGTACCATCACCATCATAATTCCCAAAAGTAACACATGTAATTACTTACAAGAAGAACGTCATAAGACTGAAAAAATCATGGTGAAAAACAGAATAATGATTTATCGTCACCAGAAAGACATTAGTACAAGCACATCAAAGAGTAGCTAATTTCTAGAACTCAACATATCCATCATAAAGAGTTTTGAGAAAAAAGCAAAAAACTTATACCGTACTTGCTTCTGGAGTAACGAATTTGGAAAAAAATAATTGTACATTTATAGTTATTACCTAGGTTACATAATAAAGCAGGTCATTCATTTCATTTAGTGTTCTGCCCAATTGCAGGTCTTTCACTGCAAACCCAGCTTTCTCCAGTCTTTCCTATGTTCTGCCTTCCTCTTTGTTTCCTCATATGATCCATATATATTAATGTCGTCTATCACCTGATATCTTCTTCTGCCCCGAACTCTTCTTCCGTTCATCATTCCTGCCAGTGCATTGTTAGGAACTGCACAATTTCTCCAGAATCTCTTCTTCGATTTTTGCCTCACACCAGCCTTATCACGTCTCGTAAAATGGTATTTAAAGAAGCAAATCTAAGAATAGGACAGTTACCATAATCGAATAACTTAGGCCTTAATCCTGGCTTTGTTAAGTTCATGAAATTCATGAAAACCTACCGTTACGTATGTGCTGCTGAAAATCGTAATAGACTAATTTTCGTATGACTTGAGGCTTTCCCGGCGTTTGATGTAGAATAACTCTTCTCAGGTTCATCGAAATCCAACTAGATGGCAATAATTTCAACAGAGACGGGGGTCTACAGCTGAGTACAGCATGGAAACCTGCCATCAATACGCTTAGACCACCAGCACACAGCAGACAGTCGGGACCAGCAACTAGCTCCTGATTGGTTACCGCTTCCACCAACCAGAATGCGACTGGCGGTCGGGACTAGGAACTAGCTCCTGATTGGCCCGCAGCGGGAAGCCCTACTATTGCATATATACCGGCTAGACATGGTCCCACATCACTTCATTCCCTGAAGAAGATGACAGAGCTAGCCGTCGAAATCTTGGAAGCAAATATCCAACCCACCTGGCTGAGAACACGAGAAGAGTTATTCTAGACTAATTTTCGTTGGAAATGTACGAATCTTCGGACGCGGTTTATTTTTTAAGGAATTGTAAAAGCTAAGGAAGTTCCTGTCATTATTATGCGTAATTTCAGCTGCAACTCTGAAGGGAAATATTCTGAATTTACGGAATGGGGTCGAGAAAGGAGTTCTAATTTGTGTTTAATCATTTACATTTGGCGTCTCTGAATACTGCATTTCTTAATAATTCAATGTTTTCCACATATTAAGGACAGTATTTCTCCTTCTTGTTCTACGCTGCTCTACTTAACCTATGCATGAACAACCTTTGCACCGCTACCCTACTTTCGATGCTTTCTAGTATAGCAGTAGTGGGCAAAATGAACGCAACCCACAAGACAGGATTTAAATGGCAACTACATACTGTGGGAGGGGTTGCACTCTACAGTGCAATGACTGATTTACATACAGTTGCGCCTCTACATTCCTACCTACCATATGTAATCAGAAGAGTTCATTCACGTGATATTTAATTAATTATTTTTCAAGCAATTTCTTCGAAATTGGGATTTATATCTGTGCATGCTATTTTTAGTTGCGCAAGGAGATGAGCATCGCTTAAGGAGACACTCAACTACATTTTGGAACTTCTTTCCTATTTGACCAATCTTTTTCCAATTTGGAGAAAAAGTTTAATATACACATAGAAAGTAACATGAAAAAAATCTCAGCTCATTAGATCCAATTCTTTTCAAAATAAAACATATTTCAATTTTTAATCAATCATTAATTGAAATGTCACTTTTAATTATCATTTTTTATTTTTTGGCTTTGTGCATTTGACTGTGACTTCTCAAAGAATAGGGGAAGAATTCTGCGTATTGATTTAGTTCTGTCACGTAAATTAGTATAGAAATTTAATTTTTCATTTCTATGACACTTTTTCTCCAATTTTTAAGTTGAGTTTCCCCTTAAGCGGGATCTTTGGCTGGACTTTATAAATTTCATTTTAGAAAACAGCTCTTCGCACTGGTAGGTTGATGAATACATACCGGCATTTCCCATAACTATGGTTCTGGAACACAACTATGGTTCACGATACCACCATTCAAAGATCATTGTTGAAGTAACATAAACCGTTCGTAGATAGCTGCAGTGACTTGAATTCAAACTATAGTACAGCAAAAATATAGATAAACGAGATACTACGTTATGGAGCACAAAATTTGAATAGTTGTATCGTGGACAATAGTTATGTTCCAGGACCATAGTTATGGGAAATGACGGTACTCAATATTTTTGACGCAAACTGTCTAAGCAGTGGATATGTAGTACTGGACATCTTTTTAAAAAATTTAGCCCTCATTAGACCTTCACATTCTGCTTTCAAGAAGCCATAATTCTGCAAATCCAGTACCTCTAACTGCAATTCTGGGATAACATTTTCAATTTAAACTTGAAAAGGAGTGGCAAAAATATTGAAATCTTTCTCCATCCTTTGAAAATCACTGAATCTGTGTTCTTTGAACTCGTATAACAGGTGGTCTATTTTAAGAGTGTACGTATTTAATTTCGCGTCCTGAATGTTTGTTTGTAACTAATCCTAAACATGAGAAATGAAAGAACCGCCTTTCTTGTAAGTGTGATATCCTCTCGATTCATATGATTCTGCGAAAGACATTATATCACTAACGAAGCTCCGAAGTACAGCAATCCAGTATAATCCGCAACGTACACGCGCAGTATTTTCATGGAGTGGGAGAAGGGAAAGGTAGGGGGTACGTTTGATGCTTCGCTGAGGTCTGACATCACTGCGGCAATGCCGCAGGAATGCCCGCCATTGTAGTAGAGGAAGTGAAGTAACCCGTGCGCAGAGCAATCTGCCCGCAGCGCGCTTCAGCCCGTACGGGCTTCAATAAGCACCGTTGGTATACGTAAGTAAACCAACACAACACAGACACATATTGCGTCTCTCCCTGACAATGTAGCTGGTAATGATTGTAATTGACTAATTAAAATATTTTCGTACTTCTCTGGATAAAGCTCGCATCAGAGAGTGTTATACTGTATTTGCTGAGTGTTTTACTGGCACTATTATAATTACGTAATCATTAAAATTATTATCGCATCCACGCTCACTTATCACATGTAAAATGTGAATTAAACAACTGCACCGATATCATAATCAATATAGTTAGCAGATATAGGATATGTGGCAGTAAAATTGCATCATTACATCGTTACGATCATTGTTAGCGATTGGAACGGCATCAACGACAGCAGCATCAGCATTACAAGCACTGGAACTTTTAATATAACTCAATTATTAACATAATCAATGTTATCGTAATGCAGCAGCACCAAAATAATATAATATGTATAATTGATTACTCATAAAGAGCATGATTGTAACTGTCGATCACTATGATAAATTTAATCATACTATCACTTCATAAACAACTCTCCACCGTGCCCCGCCCAAACTTATAATCAATTCAGGATAGGATGTCAGGGAATAACAGAGTGACGATTATTAACGAAAGGAACCCTAAGCGTTGGATTTTAAATTGGTGGCAGAAGAATTTGAAGTAGTACTTCAGTTCGAATGGAGCAAATATCAAGTATGCATTCTGAAATTAAAACAGACAAACGATGTTTCATACAGAAACAATGTAGAACCAAACACAAAACAAAAATGTAGTGTTTCTCAAGAAGATTGAAAATAAATCTTATTCTTCAAATTTAGTTGCTAGTCTGTACTACTCGAGCACTGTTCTTTTGAAGCATTTGGGTAGCATATGTCCTTAGCTAATATTTCATATGAGAAAGTCGAAAATAGTCATTTTAAGAGCCTGATAGGAAAGTACACTATCAGATGTCTTTGGAGCAGATATAAACAACAGAACGAAATGGAAGAGAGCGCGGTTCACACGATACTAAATGTCTGTGTATGAATCAGGGGCGGCTTTTGCGGTACTGCAGTGTGCCATGGCACTACCAATGAAAGAAACAGAAAATAATATTCTAGAAAGCAGTTGTAATAGTTTATTTATACACATTTTATTCGTATTTCATCTGAACGAGCGCGCGCACAGATCGGGACGCACTCTTGCAGCGTTTCTCCGAACGTCGGAGCCAGTTCGGTGTGGCACTGTCTATGTCTATATAACACTGTACAAAAGGCTTCTGATTCTAGTTTATATACGTATCTTAAGGCGGACTTTGAGCCGAATTCAATATGACTCAGTAGTTAACATTCCGCCCGCTAGAACGTAGTAATGCAAAAATTTCGCTAGATGGCAGGGTTGTTGGAGACGTTAGGCTGGGAATCATCAAGCGCAGACTTGCACGAACACATAAGTTAAAGTTCCGCGTCAAAACTTAATGCAATGTTTCCAATTGAAAACTAATGCACACAACTTGGATTGGAATGTGTAAATTATTATCCATTTAACTACATTATATTAAATGCAGAGATAGTCATGATTCTTTTTAGAAAGTTAAATATAAATTTTTTTCATATTATGTAACACTATTTGTTAAAGTTGTGTAGTATTTGTTTTATTTCGCGGCAACTAAATATCGCTATACTGTTGCTAGTATTGATGCTTTTATTAACGATACACGAGATCTGTGCAGGGCATGAACATGTGTTATTCAGGCTGCTGCCTTGGATTCATCGGCCTGTTAAATAAAGTGCAAACGTGTTCATTTATTGTCTATACCATTGTTTATCTCGTGTGTTTTTGCCAGTAATTTTACTAGTTATAATACTGTGAAAGTTTTGCATTATCTGTATCTGTAAATTTCGTTATTAGTTTCGGAAATGTTATTGTAACTGTTTCTAAATGCATTATTAACTGCACACCTGGTAAAATAGCTCGTTTAATTAATGTGTTTTATTTAACATAATGTAAACGTGAGCTGTGATTATTACTGTCACTAGAGTAATTTGTGTACAACCTATTTTCATTTTTGGCACCACCACCAGAATGCCTCACTGGCCGCCACTGGAATAAATTAATTGACCGACTACGTTCATATAACGAAAAGTGAAAATTAAAGTAATGTGTCTTTGAACATACCTTCTTGCACCAGTCACTAGTTGTACTGCTGCCGTCTGCTCATACACCGCACAGATGCTAGACGCAATAGAACTGTAGTAGTGGATGAGTCTCTGAATACCGTCCCGTAACCAGGATATGCACGCGCTAGTGTCTACAACGCCCTCAGCTAAGTAATGACTCGCCAACCAATGGGAGCGCAGCAATAACATGGAATGCATCGAGAACCTTATTATCTTCTGCTCCAAAGACATCTGGTGTAGAGTGTAAAAGAAAACTTCCTTGTGCAATATCATTGCGTAAACTTCAAAGTCGATAAGAAAATATAGGTTTCGCCAAATGAAACAAAAGATATGACTTGGACATTCAGAGGCTATGTTACAACGGGTACAACACCATCTAATGGTATGAAGACTATGTAATGTAATATGTAACGTGTAATTTCGTTTTATTTAATTTACAATTCTAAAGATTTTTATATTTATATTAAATTTATTTTTAAATCTTGGATTTTTATATAATTTTCTTGAGATTTTTTCTTCCAATAAACACTGTTAAATAGGCTATTAATATGTAGAATTATTTGATTTGTCAAACATTTACTGAAAGCACTGTTTACAATTGTAAATAATTTATTGTGTCAACCGACTGTATTACTCGACCAAGGCCAGTGGAGTCCTGCAGCCCGGAGCGCCACTTGTGCTTCCCCTGCGTTCTTATAGCGTCATCGTGAGAGTTCATATTACGTCCGTATCTCCATTCGCCTCGGTTGAGTTATACCTGTATATACAGTGTGATTCAAGAGGAAAGGTAAAAAAATTTAGGATACGATATCTTAGGCCATTTTGAGTGAAAAAGTTCCTATGAACGTAGGTCCGTTTTCGAACGATGGCGGAGTTAGATGCATTTTTTTGGTAAAATGTCTCGCACCAATGAGAATCAGGCGTTACCATATTCTGCTGACGTGAGACAAGGTCAAGATCACAATGACTGGTGTAACATTGGAATCTGCATTGTGGGCGATGTAGATGGGAGAAACAAACCGGGTGGTGGGACATTACAAATGTCCAATCGCCTACCCTTGTCTGATGTAATGACACAGAACCCGCAGATAACACAAATAACCCACACTATCATCAATTCACAGCAGTTCAGTCAGCTACATACAGTACAGTAGTTATACAGGTACAGTTATCGGAAGTGTTAAGTTGTGTTTTTCAAGAAGCCTTATAAATTTTCGACTACAGAATAAGCCGATATTGAGTATGATTATGGTTTGTGAGATGGAAGTTCCTTGCGTGCCGTCGCTGAATATTAACGACGCTTTCCGAACAGAAAGGTGCAATATCGAAGAGTACTTACTGTCTATGGGGTTGGGTGAAAGACTTCGTATAGCAAAGGAAGGAGGAAACGAGAGAGGTGCTAATCGACCTATTTCGGATGCGGCATAGCTGCGTGTAACTCTCCCGAGAGATGAGCGCGATTCACGCCCGAGTGCAACAGTGCATTGAAGCAGAAGGAGGTATCTTTGAAAATGTGCGAAAACATCGACCCCGAGTTCTAGAATATTAGGTATGTATGCATACGTGAATATAAACTTCAAATTTGTCCGTTATCTGTCTCTAAATGCGAGTTAGTACAATGGATCTAAATGCGAGTTAGTACAATGGAATCTCAGAAGTTTTTGTGAAATCAAAGAGCCATATCTCCATAACCGTTCGAAAACGGACCTATGTTCATATGAACTTTTTTGACTCACAGTGACTTCAGAATTCACATCCTAAATTTTTTCCCTTTCCTCGTGAATCACCCTGTATAAAGTGAAAGTAATTAAATCGACAAACTCCAGAAGTTGGTATGTGACATCAAAACAAACGGTTTCCTCTAATGTCAAATTTTCCCCAAAGGAGAAGGCGTATGTGTTCTTGAGTTCATGACGACTCTAAAAATTCACATTTTTTTAGTAGGTTATTTTACGACGCTTTATCAACATATTTAGTTATTTAGCGTCTGAATGAGATTAAGGTGATAATGCCGGTGAAATGAGTCCGGGGTCCAGCACCGAAAGTTACCCAGTATTTGCTCATATTGGATTGAGGGAAAATCCCGGAAAAAACCTCAACCAGGTAAATTAATCCGACCGGGAATCGAACCCGGGCCACCTGGTTTCGCGGCCAGACGCGCTGACCGTTACTTCACATTTTGTTTTACGTCTTGACCTAGTGCAGTGCTTCAATAAACCGACAGAGGGCGTATGCGTTCTTCAGTTCATGACCGCTGTACATATTCACATTTTGTTGCTCTATACTGAACTGGAGGCACCACTCATTGCTTTAAAAGCGTGACGCAAATGCTGAGTGCCTGAGCGTATTGCTATCTCTTTCTAACATAGTGTTGTCCTTGTTTCTCTTGCAGTGAATGCTATCGTACACAATAACGGCATTTTTATTGTTTACTGCGCATGTGCAACTTGAGCCTCACGAAAGACTCATTGAAACATATTAGTTAGAAAGAGAGAGCAATACCCTCTCCAACATAGCGTCTACAATCACGCTTTCAGACAGGAAAGAGCATTGCGGTGGTGTCTCCAGTTTAGTATAGAGCTCACTGCCCAGTGCAGCGATACGCTTTGAATGAGCTTACTTATATAGGCCTGGACATTGGAGCAAGTTTACGGTGAAAGGAAGCCAATTCACTACAGGATATACATAGAGTACGCAAGTGTATGTGTATACGGAGAGACATAACGCCCGCGGTACAGTTCATTCAAGTATAATACAAACTGTCGTTAAGTGTGGTACGCTCCGCAGTATGGCTCAGAAGGAAAGAAACACGTCTTGGAAACTAGAATATTTAGTTCCACAGTATGGTGTAGAAGTGTTTTGAATTCTAAATAACGCATAGACTAGTTACAAATGTGAAAAAGTATTTATAAAAACTTCAGTTCGTGTTACTACATTGAGGAATGAGTGTCCTGGATTGCCTCTTCCGCCTGTTCCTGTTTTAACACGGTGGGAATCCCGACTGCAAGCATGCAGATACTTGCATAAACGTTTTTCTAGTGTAAAGAAGGTGATAGAGATGTTCGATAAGAATGATGCAGCTTCTATAGGTGTGGTTCAATTACCTTTGTGACCAAAGTATTGAACAACAGTGTCATATTATATCAAATTTTGGATTTATTCCTTATCCAATTGAATGTTTAGAAAAGAGCGGAGTTAAATTGGTACAAAAAAGTTCAACAATGATTAATATTGTGTCTAAACTAAATAAAGTCCACACCTGTGACGTAACGGTTAGCGCGTTTGGTCGTGAAACCAGGTGGCCCGGGTTCGATTTCCGGTCGGGGCAAGTTACCTGGTTGAGATTTCATCCGGGGTTTTCCCTCAACCCAATATGAGCAAATTCTGGGTAACTTTCGGTGCTGGACCCCGGACTCATTTCACCGGCATTATCACCTTCATCTCATTCAGACCCTAAATAACCTAAGGCGCCGTAAAATAACCTACTAAAATAAAAAAAATAAAATAAAACTAAATAGTATACAAGACGACGTAGGCAACAAAGTCTGAAACAAAAATGAAATATATATTACTAAAAAAATAATGGATTGAGTTCACTCTGTCAGGTAGCTAATATTCTGTCGGGTGACAAATACGCTGTAGATAATTTAGATGTCGAATTGAATGATGCCAAATATTTCACATATACACCTGTCGTTTTGCAGCTTTTCTGCATTCAAATCCATATTAGACAGTAGTGGACACTCATTCGCTTTCGAAACTTTGAGAATGCATCTTATTGTCCACTGTAATTACAATATAAACACGCAATAGACAATACTTGTAAGCCTGCATGTGTTCAAAAGAATTTTGTAATAGTTGAAATGAAGTTAAATAAAGATAGACAGTAATTCAGAGGGATGTGTGTTTTATTCTCTTGTGGAGACTGTACTGTACAAGACGGAGCGGTGCTGCGTACTCTGTGTATATCCTGGAGTGAGTTGACTTTCTTTCACTATACACATGCTCCAATGTCACAGGCCTAGAGTTGTATGGTTTATTCGTACTACATAGCAAACTACAAGGGGCGAGCAGCGCAACGTGTTCATCAACAATAATATCCCAATCGCCATATCCCGTATATTCGACGTTTGCTGCTGTGTATGAACGTCTGCGTGAGACAGGGCCATTTAACACGTTACCTGGACAGGGACGAAGTCGCACGGTGAGAACGCTACACTTCGACGAAACTGTTCTGCATCACATGGAGCGAAACCTCTCCAGCACTCGTGCAATTGCGCATATCATGGGAACGAACCAGACGAATGTTAGAAACGTTCTACATGAGCAGCAGTTGCATCCATTCCACAGACAGCGCGAGGACAATCTGAAACCGCACGATTATGCACACAGGAACAATTTTCGCAGTGGTACCTGGAGCAGTCACAGTCTACTATATACAGTCACGAAGCTTGGGATAATTTTTTGCAATTCTCGCGATAGTTGCTAGCCGCTTGGAGCGCTGTGAGTACTAGGTACAATAGACTGTGCAGACCATGTAACTCGCTTAACCCGATCACGAAGGGCGGCGTTTCAACAATATAAATTAGTTGGAATGCATAAAGAGTAACATGTATTGCTCTAAAATGTAGTGTAATTCCATTAATAAAATTTAAAACAATGATTATGAGACACTTAAGACATAATTCACTTGCGAGTTAAGGTGTAATATTATTTATGGTGTGTTCGTATGTGTAATACCTGCCTTTATTTCGATTAAATATTGCGAAATTCTTGTACGTTCATGTTATGCACGATTCAATAATTTTCAATTCTACCGCACGGATATTTAGATACGTTGAAATTATTGGTTATGTTTACTGTACCAGTTGCCTCTTTCTGTCTAAATTTAGTGATCTCCAATGCCTTGCCATTCATATGAAAATTATAGGTTATGTTTACTATATTTAACTTATATTCCTAAATTCGCAATCATATATTATAATCAAGCATAATGTCATGTATATGATACCCCGGACATTAAATTTGTCTATATTTTAATACTACAATTGAGTAATGAATTATTGTATTTATCTACTACCTAAGAGACGAAGTAACACAATCGTACGTACACTAATTTCATAGGAGTGATATGGTAAAAGTTTTGTCTAAAATTAAGGAAGGTAGATGTGCTAAATTGAAATCGCAATATAAATTCTTTTTATTAAACCTCAAAATAGCTTCCATTCTAAACTTAAAATGTTGACGCCAACAGATTATGTTAACATGTACAATTCTCTTCACATTAAAATAACACAGTTTTGTAATTATTTCTGCAACATATTATGCAACAAGAAGTAAACGGAACTTATGGACACATTACACTAAATAAAACTTAGCAATGATACGCAATAAAGTTATAATATAATATTTCACTGAGCTACATACACTGAAATAAAAAACCCGAACATACATTATGGCCTGGTCTAGATCGAAAAGGCATTGACTGTGCCGTATTTCGCTTTGTTGCGAAAAGTTGTGTAAACTGTGAAATGTTCGTTATCGGTTGTAACAACTGTAAATGACTAAAATACAATAATTTGAATAATAATATGGGACAAGGAGACGTTTGTGGTACTATAATTATTGTAAGAAAAAGAGGTCACAGTTATCCTTCTTCCGAAAGATCCAGAAAAGTGAGTTTATAAAATATAATATATACTTTACGAAAATAATAGGTCTATATAAACCTTATGTATTTCATATTTCAATAGTGGAAGGAAAGTGTTAATTTTTTCAAAAGAATACGATATCGAAAGTACAATACATTTTATCGTCTGCTGGGGAAAGAGTCTGTGATGAGGCGATAGTAGCGATCCTGATGGTTAGCAACTATCTATGGATGCATATTTAAACTGTCTATGTTTGCATATTTAGTAAGTATTGAGCTTCGTGACTGTATATACTAGACTGTGGTGGTACCTGGAACAGTGTCAATTCATCCTACATTTCCGTCCTCTGTGCTGTTTACAGATGAGGCGTGATGGAGTCTTCAACATCCACAATTCCCATGTCTGGAGTGAGTTTAATCCCCATGCTACATTTACTCATGCCCATCAAGTACGGTTCTACTTGAATGTGCGGGCAGGTATAGTTGACGACTGTCTAATTGGACCATATCTGCTACGCAGACTATTAAATAGTAACCAATACTACAATTTTCTCCCGGACAGCATTTCCAGACCTGTTGGACGACGTGCCACTGGCTACAAGACGACGCATGTGGTTTCAGCACGATGAAGCACCGGTAAATTTTACTCATCGTGAGCGTGACTACTTGAACCAACAATTTCCAGGCAATTGGATTGGAAGAAGCGGTCCTGTACCTTGGCCTCTCCGATCTCCTGATTTGACCCTTTTGGACTTTTTTGTGTGGGAACATATGCGTAATCCCAAATAATGATCTGGTGACCCAGGGTTGCTGCAGAATGGGAAATAAACGATAATCCTGAAGTCTTCCACCGCGTTAGACAATCCACGTCCCGCCGATGTAACCTTAGTGCACAGGTATTTTTAACATCTTTTGCAGTGATTTTGGTGTGTAAATATTTTGTGAGAGACTCAAGCAATAAAGCATTGCAATGGTTTGTGATACATTAAGATCTGGTGTCCTCGCGAAATAGTTCCTCACAGCACAATATGACATTAGAGAAAACCGTTTGCTTTGGTGTCCCATACAACCTCCCGAATTTAGTTGATTTAATTACTTTTCACCCTGTATGATACATAAGAGAAGCGGAAGAATGTAGTCAGTCTTGCGATGGTGGGTAGTAATTTCGAGCTAGAGCTCTTTTATGCCCGCTGCGCGCGCAGAGTTCTTTTGCCTGTAAACATTGCTAAAGGATGTACAGATCTTAGAACACAGAGCATCATGACGGAACTGAAGCGCTTAAAGCTTTCAAGGAAGAGTGGAAGATACAATATTTATGCTTCGAACATGGTGATGAAGTCCAGTGTTTGTTGTGTAAAAATATATCTTTTGCAAAAAAAAGCAACATAAAACGGCATTATGAGACGCAACATGAAAAAAATATATAGGCATTATTCAGGAGAAGAGAGAAATAAATTGATTTCGGAATTGACATCGAAGGTAAATTAATTTACATTTGGGTCAGCAGATTGTATCTAGATTCCTTTTATTTTTATATTTTAAACTAGCCGTACCCGTGCACTCCGCTGCACCCGTTAGAAATAAATATAAAGTAATTACATAATTAAAAAAAGGACGTTTCATCCAGGAACATTCGTGTTTGATAGAAGGATAAATCGTTTAATTTGTTACTTAATTGAAATTGCATGTAAATAATTAAAATGCGATCATTTTGGTCCAGAGACACTCATTTGGTGCAATGACAATTCCTTTAACCTGTTTCTTAATTTTTATTTCATGCAACCATAGTTTAATGAAGATTGACATCATTTAGATTTAATGTGTATATTTCATTTTACTTGTTATAGGTTTCCATTGAATTATTGTAATAACTTAAGTTTAACCCTTATTTTCTACGTATTCAGTAAATGGCGCTTGGCTCACTATGGTTGTGAACCCTTCAAATAACTTAAATTATATTATATTACATATTATATTATATTATATTATATTATATTACATATTATATTATATTATATTATATTATATTATATTATATTATGTCAGAAGTTACTGTAATAACATTATAACATTATGTCCATCTAGAGAAACTACACTTTCCAATGGTGAAATAATAATTAATTATACAAATCGGTTAATTTAGCTTCCCATATTACTTCATACAAACACAGAAACATTCTCTGTAGGCTATCTTTCATAGCTTTCGATTGTTGCTGTCCAAGGCCCCTTATAGACAAAGTCATTTGATTTTTAATTCATTACACGGCCATAGATGGCAGTTATTTTAATTTTAAAACTCATTTATCTCATTAAATACCAGTCCTATCAAAATTTTTCAAGGAATAAAACTTATCGCAAATTATTTTTAAAAAGAAACTTTTGTTATGTAACATTTTTCACAGACATCAATAATAAGCGAGATATTTCGATTCATTTAATTCAGGCCCCCTTATAACCCCCCTTTTAAATAATGTGTTTGAATGCCATATAGCTTAAAATCTAAGTTACAACGAACTTAATTTATATTCCAATTTTCATCGAAATCCGTTCAGCCATTATCGCGTGAAAAGGTAACAAACATACATACAGACAGACATACAAACAAAAATTAAAAAAAAGCGATTTTCTGTTTCAGAGTGGTTAATTATATATGTTAGGACCAATTATTTTTGGAAAATCGAAAATTACCAGAAAAATTTCGGCTACAAATTTATTATCAGTATAGATGTACTGTTGATGTTTTATTTGTTGCTTGTTTCTGGATATTTACTTTTATTAGATTACGTGTTTCTTTAATTTAGAAATAATATTTTATTTTTGATTGCACTTTAACTTATACTATTACTAAGCTCAAAAACCTAATTCACTTTCATTCCAATAACTATTTTCAAGATTTTGAGCAAATATGAACTAAACAATTTGAAAACTTTGATGCAAGGAGCTTTTTCAGTAACTTGAATATAAAATATGCTTAAAAATATAATTTCAAAACTATTAGACCTAATTGCATCAAATTTTGTACAGATGATATTATTATAGATCTGTTTATATAGTTTAAATTTCACAAATTTTGACCAAAAATTGTGGAAGTTTTAAAAATCATACATATCCCCTTAAATGATTGACCACAAAAATTACGATGGCTCTCAATATCATAATTTAATCAATTTGTTTTTTCGTGTTACGTGCATCTCACAAATCACTCTAAGAAAACTCATTACATAATCACGACTGGAGAGTAAGGACTACATTTTCACAATCACACAATCAATATACTCTATTTCAATCAATATTGCTACCATTATTTTTTCAACAAATACTCAAAAGTACTTAGAGATCATACACGTCGAGCAGGTAGACCCTATTAGTTTCTCCTAACCAATGAAGTGAAATATTTAAATAATAGATAATTGCTTTTAAGAATAAAATGGTTTACATAGAATTAACTTTTCCTATTTCTCTTTTTGTTCCTAAAAAACCCTTCCCTTTGCAATTTTTTTATATATGTACATGTATATTAAATAACTGAATAATTAGCCCTATTACATAGCCAGAAATTTAGTAACGCAAGTTATTGTAATAATTGCTGCCTTTATTCGCTGCATTTGCATGTACAGATGTCAAAAGAAAAAGTGGCCGCTCTCCTGGAACAAAGTTCCCTTCGGGTATCTTCGCTATAATTCGGAGACAGGCGATGTTACATGTTTTTGGACCACGTTGCCTGATATCTACAGTTATAATTGAAGTATTCTCTCTGTAATTCGATAGCGTAATGGTAGCGTTCAGGCCTCTTATTCATGAGGTCCTGCGTTCGACTACAACCTCGTGCTTTTTATGTTCTTTTTTGTTATGTTTTTGAGAGAGACAAACTATACATAATGGCGCCTTTCTCTTTTACGATTATTTTAGTAATTAACATCAGGTTCATTAATATATTATGCCATGACTTTATCATTATGATACTGTGGCTGCAAATGGAAAGAAAAAAGATTTTATTCTCAATAAAAATATCTTTCGTGGCATAAACAAAACAAATTTACTGGCGTCGGCCTTAAAACATTCAAACAATTAAACGTTCAAAAAACAAAACAAAAAGCCACAGTTCAATATTTAGTCTATCTTCCTCTTATCTCGATCATCTTGCAGTCGAGTGGGCATGGAATCGACTAGTCTTTGCAAATAGCGACTGTTCTTAGACACGATATTCCAGGCATTCTGAACATACCCACATACATAAGTGTTCTGTCCATTAGCAGGTCTTTCATTGCAAACCCAGCGATCTCCAATCTTTCCTATTTTCTGCCTTCCTCTTAGTCTCCGCATATGATCCACATATCCTAATGTCTTCTATTATTCTTTTCAACCAGAGACCCAACCAATTCCTTTTTCTCTTTCTAATCAGTTTCAGCATCATTCTTTCTTCACTCACTTTTTCAAACACAATTTTATTTCTTATTCTGTCTGTCCACTTCACACGCACCGTTTTTCACCACATCCACATTTCAAATGCTTCAATTCGTTTCTCTTCATTTCGTCGTAATGTCCATGTTCCTTCCCCATACAATGCCACACTCCACACAAAGCACTTCACTAGTCTCTTCCTTAGTTCTTTCTCCAGAGGTCCGCAGAATATCCTTCTCCTTCTATTAAAAGCTTCCTTTGTTCATGTTTGCACTTTTTCTTGGGAAGGATAGGCCTAAATGCGGTAACTTCCCGTTGCTTTCCGCATACCACTATCTCTTTCGCATCTTATTAAATTCCAAGGGACCCAAGCGTGGAGATGAGGAGAGTGGATTTGACTAATTGGGCCCTCCGGACTTCACCGAAAGTCACGGCAAGGGTTAAATATTAATTCTATCAGGATGTTTGACCCGATCAGAGACCGGGAAATCTCAATTAGCCTTTGCCCTCCGCATCCTGGACTAGCTTCTACGAATCATCAGAAAATCTTAGAGTGTGATTGGGCCAATTTTTCCGAAAATGTTTCCACACTTTTGCCCTCTTAGCTCAGCGGACGAACGTCGAAATTTAGATGTCAACGTCTCAGGTTCAATTCCTCGTTACTCCTTTTCATTTTATTGTGGTTCAAGATAGTATAATGTAATAATACAAAAAGAAAAACTAATACCAGTATTATGCAACTGGATTTTTCCAAACCTAATATTAAATTTATGTTATTTATATCGCTAAAGAACGATTACAATATAAATAACTAGAAGATTATTTATACAGTATCACTAAAGAACGATAACAGAATATAAATGATAAATATAGGTTTGTTTAATTAATATAACATATTATATAATACTTATTTAATTATCTAAATAAAATAACCTATTTTACAAAGAAGAATGGTTATTTGTGTTATAATAATCACTTACATAAAATACAGATTATTTATATTCCGATAGAACAATAACAATATAAATAACTTGAATATTATTTTATAATGCTAATGAAGGAAAACAGAATATAAATGAAAACTTGAATATTATCTATATCGCTAAAGAACGATAACAATATAAAAAACGTGAATATTATTCATATCGGAATTTCACAGATTTATTACAGATATATTTAAGAAATTGTAGAAGAATAGCAATTAGTAACAGTGTCCTATTTATTCTTTTTGGAGCCAAATTTGTAACTTTTAAAAGTGTGGTTACTATGTTGAAGTGTATGTGTTGTAACGGATGCTTGATTTGTTATGTATGTGAGTCAGTTATGTGATGCTTGATGTCGTCGCAATGTCGTAATTATGGTTTGATTGTGTTTGTATGACTATTGTGTATTAATTTATGATGTATGGTACGGAAGGCTGCGTATTTGTGTTATAGAAGTGTTACGTATGTGTGTTGTTAATGTTTTTGTATGTTTCAAATTGATACCTGATATTTATTTTGCAATCGCAATGCCTAATTTACGGTTTGTTTATGTTTTGTTTACATCGCGTAAGCTAATTTAATTTTCTTTCTATTTCTCTTTATGCTCATCTTTTTTCTGTATGAAACTATAGCCCTAACATACATATGTAAAATAGGGCTAACCACCATTGGAGATACAATAATAAAAATTGTTATTCATATCGTTATAAAACGATAACAGAATACAAATGATGACTTGAATTTTATTCATATCTCTAAAGAACGATAACAAAACATAAATAACGTGATATCCATAAAGAACGATAACTGAATATAAATGATAATTTGAATAGCATTTACATCGCTAAAGAACGATTAAAAAATAAAATGAAAACTTGAAGAAGGCCCGAACCCACAACCTTTGAATCACTAAACAAGCACTCTACCGCTTGCCTACGAGACGCAAACATGGAACACTTTCATAGTTCGGGAACTGCTTGTACAAGCACATGCATCGTGTAACATCGCCGCGACCCGAAGTGGACTTTGAAAATATTCGCTGTTCACGAGTGCGGCCACTTTTTTTTTTTTTGACAGCTGTACATCCCTGATGTCTACGTTACGACGCTACGTAGTAGATGCGCTATGCGCTCGTGGTCAACTTCGAGCTCTTCTACCATGATTGGGAGCTAATACCGTCTCATCCCTGGATTGTAGACTCATCGTCCACTCCTTTCATAGCCTTGAGTACATAGTTACTGCTTAGCTAACGTATGTTAAATGTGACCTAACACCGTGCTTTATTCTAAATTATCGTTTATAAATCTAGAATATGTTCGCCTACATTGTCTCCAAATGTATTACTTCCATCAAAATACTGGACGTATGAGTTCATATTTTCACAGTGATCAACTTTGTGCCAATTCTCGTTTTCCTATTCAGTTCTGACTGTTTTGTAATGTAAGACAGCCATTATTCTTCCTTTGAATTCAATGTATTGTAGCAACTTATATTTTGTGTTAATACTCTCTTTCCTGGAACGAGTGCAAGCTGTAAACCATATAATAGTTACGTCATTTTTGTAGTTCTCCATTATTATATTATGCCCCGGAGCTTTCCTGAGAAATTTAATTTGTCTGGAGGCCAATCTATTTGCGTCATGTCTGTGAACAATTCACATTTCAATTGCGAATATCCACCAGCAATGGAATTAATACTGTATTGAGCTTCTGGCTTGTCGTGTGTAGGCCTCAACGCTAGTGCGTTCGTCTTCCTTTCAGACGACCCAGGTAGGAAGATGGAATTTGTGGTGGACAAAGCTGACGTTGCAGAGCATTTTTGTCTTTGTACTCCCGTTCCTCTTTATCATCTACGAACACTTTCAACCTTCCTCTCATTTCATATATCATGTGCAATAGAATAATAGGTTAGAGATAATATGGGTTTCCGACATACATATATGTATATATATTTTTTCAAAATATATTTAACAACCAACATAATATAAAAATGATGTACACGTGTTGACAAAATCAAGGACCAACTTGAAAATTGTAAAGGTTGTTTTGACAAGACACTATATTTTCAGGAAATACATTCTTATGATAGAAATTTTATGGTGGAAATTCAAACTAAAGTCAGTTCCGGATATAGTGAACCTCTACGGACTTGCACATTTCGTTCACTATATCCGAGGTTCACTAAATCTAAAGTGTCTCTCTCCTAACCTTAAATGATAGGAATGAAATTGTAAACAAGAAAATAAAATAGTATACAGTAATTAAAATATTTCATTTTTATCGAATGGATTACACTGTATACCAATTTACTTAAACTATCCTGTCGACCTACGTCCGCTTGCGAAAGACCACGTTCAATATCACTTATAATTAGGCTTCGTATTTCAGCTACCTATAAACTGGAATGAAGTTGCCTCATTCGAAGTATGTGTGACGTCAAAGCGCAGGTATAAGTACGTTAGTATACGAAATAGTTACGCATCCTCTGCCCTCTTCCTCCAGAAAGTGAAAATCGGGACGCAGTCATAGTGAGTAGTCTTATCGATCACTGCTCTTACTAGTCGTATTATTTAAATAACTACATCTTTGTGGCTGATTGAAGATTCATTGCAGAGGTAAAATGCCTTACGTACGACGCTCAAGCGTGTAATATTGCAGGACATAGTTGAGGATATTTGAACTAATATTTTCACAATCAATATATACAACATTACACATAAATTGTGTAAAATAAACGTAAAAGCGACAAAAACAGTGCACTGAAAGACACTGCAATACCAAAAGGCACAGAAAGTGTGTTGAACTTAATCCAAAAGAACCAGTACCATCACAATCCGAAAATTATGAAGATATTAACTGGACGTTTAGCATGGATTTGTGTAGTCTACCATGTTGTTCAGTGCCAGCATTCCAATAATTAATAAATTAAATAATCTACATTTTAGGGAATTTCTAGAAAAGTACATAGAAAATTTTATGTTTGTTGATTCCGGATCCCGTGGTCAACCTCACTTGAGGACAGATGATTTGAAATAAATCTTGGTAGTATAGATGTAAGAGGTAAACGAACTCGGTTCTGTCTACCTTAGCGAACTACCTCCATTTCCCTTCCTGGCTATTATGTAGCAATCTGATCGCATCTGTCATTGGCTTCAAATTAGTTGTTTTCAAATTACATGTACACGAAAACCGTCCACGCTATTGAAATACGCCAGAAAGATAAATTATTCTCTATTATATTCTCTACCGATGTGGAAAAACACCACGATCCTACTCATAATAGTTACCGACTAAGTGGGTGTTAAACATTTGGAGGAAAAAAAAAAACTTTTTTTTTTCTGAGAAAACTAGACTTTCCGCTCATATGATATTACAGAACGGAGCAGCAAGGTAGTGTTCTTATTCTCCTCCGATACCAGATGTCTTCCCGATTATTGTTAACATCATGGTGGCATCGGGAACGAGATAAAGTTATGTCTGGATAATAATGATTCTGTTAAACTTTTCCATTAACAAATAAAGAGACATTCTATAACATTCTATATGCAGTAAATCTATTACATCAGACCTGTGGGATTTATGCGTCAGCTTGAGCGATCTTCAGGTAGCGGTCTCCTTCTACTCCCGCAATTGTGTTCATCGTGGACATAAGAATCGATCAGTGGCGTGCAATGTGTAAATTACATTTACATTTTTGTTGTAAACAGAAAAGTAAATATAGTATTTATGTACAAAATGAAAGTGGCTGGCGTCTGAGAGACTAAGTTCGAATCGAGTATTTCCGTGAGCGCTCGGGACAGCCAGGCTTTGTTCAAAAGATTGCGTATATTCTTCTAGTAGTTATAATGGGGAACAACTATTAATCGCTCAAATCTTCCGATAAAATAATTTGTATACGAGATTTAAAACGGGTAGATCGTTCAGTGTGTTTGAACAGTGAATATTGTAACAGAAACACTATATACGGTATAACAGGTTCTCAAGTGGAGTATGACCATTGCTCGTTACAATGCCATTCTGACTGCAGTAAAACTCTTACCGTAGTTTGTACAGCGATAACTAAGAGTTCGTGAGTTTGCAAATTCAATCTTCGTGGAGTTACTAAACTTTTCTTGTTGCCTTTTAAATGCATCTGTGAAAATATAACAGATTTTCGTCATTTTTTTTATCCTTAGAATACTTTTCGCTTTATTATTTTTTTTCTTGTTAATAGAAACTTTTGACGCTAGATGGAAGTAACACTAAAGATCACAATTAGGGCTTTCATATTAAAATGCTGTGTTAATTCATTTATTAATCCATGCTGCTTTGCATTCTATTGCCTAAGTAGCATTCAGTAAATATGTTGACGGTTAAAGAATTGGCAATAATTAATTTGCAAGTTGTGCTACAGGGAATATGATTATTATACGAGTACTAATCTAAAGCAGTTATAATCAGAGCCTAAATGTAGTAATTGTAAACAAGAAAAACAACTATAATTCTGATGACAAAATATATTCTGATTTCTTGGAATTATAACCACAAACTTTCACCAATTTTTTAATTATCTGTAAGTAACATGAATTAACATAAGCAAAATTATTTGATTATTTTACACTAAAAGGAGTTGTAAAAATAAAGGAAAGGAAAAAACAAAAAATTATCTACGGAGATTCGAAGCATGCTGTGGAGGTAGCCCAAATCAGCGCCTTGTATTATGGAGTTAACTAAAGCGGCGCACGGAGGTTTACGGTAGTGAACTGGGATTTAGAAAATTTTCGCTGCTCAAGAGACCGGCCATTTTCATTTGGACCAAGTGTACATATATAGGCCGAGCACGTGTTGCATTCATTGTAAATGACACGTCACTGAAATTCTGCATTGTTTATCATTCCTATCCCCCTGTCCGCACCTGGTTTCTCTATGAGCGTGAGTGCGCTCAGAGATAGGCTTATACCCAGCCATGTATTACATGCAGTCAATATAATAATATATTTTCCTCTTCTCTCGATGGATAATGCACATCAGTTATTTTCCCCTAGAGACCCATCGTCCCCCGCCGAAATACACCCAACTGTCTTAGATCCACAAATAAGCACAATAACGACATGTTCCTCATAGTATGCAGTGCTGCACTGGAGTTAAATCGCTCGCTTGAACTCGGTCGAGTGAGATACGATCGGTTGTGATACGCTCGTAATAAATAGAAGCACAGTACAAGGTCATCTCACCGACATGTCTTATCTTGCATGGAAGGCGACAGATAAGATAAACATATGTTTTGCTCACACGGTAAAAATAAGGCTTTATTTTCTGCGTTTATGACAAACGTTTAATGGAACAGTCAATGGAACGTACTAAAACAGGAACATGAAGTTATAAATAAAATAGTATGAAAAACTTCGATATACAGTTATTACTGCTAATAAATAATTATTCAATATTTGATTTACCGCATATATAATATGATAGGTCCATACATAGTGTTCCGCCTATATACTGCGACAATGTAGAAACGTTTTACAAAATATTATCGATACAGCAGTAGATTAATAACAATATTATACAGAGATAACGTCACAGAAAATATAATAAAACTAATAATCATGCTGCACAACTGTTACAGACGCAAAGATTGATACACTAATTATTATTATTATTATTATTATTATTATTATTATTATTATTATTATTATCATTATTATTATCATTATTATTGTTATTACGATTACTAGAAAACTTGATACAGTTCTTGCATTAGCGTGATTATGTTCTCCGTTTATAATAATTACATTTATATCCAATAACATCTATCAGATGTGGCAAAAACAAAATCACTCCTGTGTGTGTGGGAGGGGGGGGGGAAACATTTACCTATAACATTTATATTACATTTTAAAGCAAGTTTTGTAGTTGTACTATGGAGAGGTTAGTTAAACACTGAAAAGTTTTCAAATGATAAACATCTATGATGTTACTACACAGTTCATCACTGTAACAAGAACGAATGTCTAACGCTCGAGTTATACCGTTCGAGGATTTATCGCTCGTGACAATTTTACCCATCATGCATGTGCGCTACCTATCGGATTATGCTATGAACTACTTGGCGCTCTAGCGAAAACGTCCGATGCAGACCTCTGGTATGCACAGTAGTAGCAAAAAACCGGACCGACCCTTGTAGCTGATTTCAGAGGTTTGTTCACTCTAGATCACGATAGACTGGTAACTAAAACTTCGTGGTTCGAATCCTGCCTGGGAAGGAAACTTTTTTTGTTCCTTATTCAAATTTATTCCCAATACTTTTCGATTGCTGATAAAATTCATGTTCGGGGAATAATAAGTTAATTAAGTAGTAAAATATCGCTGCAATCGAAAAGTAATTGGAATAAATTTGAATAAGGAACGAAAAATGTTTCCTTCCCAGGCAGGATTCGAACCACGAAAGTCTTAGTTATCAGTCTATCGTGCTCTGGAGTGAACAAAGCTCTGAAATCAGCTACAAGGGTCGATCCGTTTTTTTTTTTTGCCATTTCTGTACGTACTTAGCCTACTATTAAGGTCACAATATCAAGAAATTTGCTCATTGTATCATTAATTAATTCTTTCTTTCATGCTTCATATGCCTACGCAAATTTATAAATAAATTTACTTAGACTAATTACAAGAGCCTTAGAAAGCATGTTGTAAATATTCAAATTGTCAATGTTAATACAGATAAGACAATATAATATTTGTTTTATTCAGTCTTATGACAAATCAATTATTAAAACAATGACTTATATTTCATAATATGTAGTCATTGAGTTTTATACAAAATAAGTTACGAACATTTTCGCCTATTCAGGCACAGTATCTAAAACAGCAAGGTCGCCTCGTGTCTTCATAAACACTACTTTAGATTTTAATGATATATCACAACAGCCTGTGCAGTTGCCACGTTTTAATAACGTGAGTACATTTGATTATTCAATCCAATCACACTCTTAAGATTGAAGGTTTGCTCTTTCTACTTCATAATTATATATTTCAGATACAATTCATCATTTTAATGGAATCTACAAAACAAGAGCTACATTGAGTATTATGGAGTTTAAAATGTAAAACACCATGTGTTCTCAATTTTTACAATTTTATGACCTTGTAACATGATTTCATTTTAATTATGCATATGTTTGTACATTTTATATATATTATGATCAATTTTAAACTGTTCATCTCATCGATTACCATTGTAATTATCATACAGTTTAATAATGAGATATTGTACACTGAACCTGAATACACCTGAATGGGCGAAAATATTCGTAACTTATTTTGTATAAAACTCAATGACTACATGTTATGAAATATAAGTCATTGTTTTAATAATTGATTTGTCATAAGACTGAATAAAACAAATATTATATTGTATTATCTGTAATTACAAGAGATTCGAAAATGTAACATTTGTCTGAAATGTTTATGAGCGTGGCCGTAGCTTGTAAAATTATTGTCTTTTTTTTTATAAATATTGAAGAATCTACTATCAAATTATATTTTGATGTAACCGTAACAGGTTTTAATGAGAAGCATCTTGCTTTATTTCGTTTCTTTCTTACACTCTTACATTACTTTCTTCGCCAGTAAATGAGGGCTTCCTTTTCATGTTACAGGAAAGATTTCTCTGTTTATTATTACTGAAATTAAGTTTTTCATGTCAGTTTGCAATCCGTTGTTTGACGCCTATTTGTATTTAAACTCGTAAATAAGTTTTATTGAAATAAATTTGATAGACTTAAGGAACTAAAGACGGTTAAATATTAATCAAAGAATATCTAGTATTTGAGATAGACTTTAGTTCAAAGATAAAATGAATAATTTTAATTATCCTCCAAATGAAAACTTCTATATAGCCTAATTTGAAAATTCTAAGAAAAGATACCAGAATTCAAATAAATATATTTTATACCTGGTAGGTCTATGTACTTTTGCATTGAAATTATCATTTTCTCATCTAATTTGCGGAAAAACTAGCACTGAATGTAACACGAAATATACAACAGTGTATCAAATAACGAATGATTAAATGTAAACCGATAGTTTCGTTAGGTAGTTAAATAAACTGTTGTAGACACACGTAAATTATATGATTATAATGAAGGTCTGAGTTATTGAATTTAAAGTATTTTATTGCACAAATACGAGTATATTACCGATTACGTAGATGAAATAATTATTTATTGCATATATTAGAAAATCGTCACCTCCTTTTCTCCATATTTAACTATTTCAAGATTTTGGCAATTCAGTCAATTTCGTTCTTATTGGGAATTTTAAGGAACACTATATTACGTACAAGCAACTAAACCCCTTAATCGTGCAAAAGAGCTCTGCATTTCATTATGAAACTACCGACCGAGAGTCATGGTAATACGCGCGGTCGGTTGCTCGCTCTGTACTATACGCAGAAGGCTGGCTGCCGCGTGTTCCGACTCCGCAGAAAGCAAAACACCCAATGAAGCGTCATGGACGACCGGTCGTCCCGATCGTATGAAGGGTATTATAGACTGAAAACGGTCTTCGATTGACGTGTTTATAGAATGCACTATGGATATTATTAAACTGCCGATTAGTGAACCTGAAAGGTATACAGGCTATCAGATTGACAATAAGATATTTAAATAATAAAAAACTAATGAATCAATAAAATAAAATGAAATAAAACAACATTTTAACAAACTATGTTGTCTAGAAGAATATAAATATAAAGTATATTTTTCAGCACTAAAAAAAAAAAAGATTTAAAAGTCTGTTAGTTTTCATCTCCTAGTTGAACGGAAGAGTTAAGTTATAATATATTGTAATAGTATTAGGTCCATAATGACATAGAACAAAAGTAAATACACTAAAGAAACAAAAGAGGAAATTCTAGATAAGACTGGACAACAATTATTAAGTTTAGAACAAAATGGCGATTTTTCCATTGATTCTTTTAATTTTGAAATAGCTTCAGAACGAAGTTTGTATGCTTCATCCGTGACATTTCGTCATAAGGCCGTTGAAGGTGGAATAATAGAATCTGCATATATCTTACCTTAAGTAGCTCTAATATCAATCATTGTCTGCGATTAAGCATCTCTTAATATTGTGGCGCCATGTTGGAAGACCTGGCCGCGTCGGGAGTCGAGCGCGCGTCCGGCATAAGGAGCAGAGTGGTTCTCAACGTTGGATCTCAAGTCAGGGTACTGGCAAGTGGCGCTACATCCTGAGAACAAGGAGAATACGGCATTCTCTGCAGGCCAGGGACTATGACAGTTTTGTTTTGTAAATAGTGCTTTGTGAACATTAGTTGAAATTAGGAGTACATTGTTGTTCTTCTCAATAATAAACGTGAATAGTCATTGCAAAAAAATGCCGGTTATACACATATGTATAACTTTTTGAGTGGAAGGAAGAACGACATACTACGGCGCTTTTTTAATTTGCACCTCTAACATCTCGTGACACGGAAAGAAGCTTTTCGATGTTGAAAAACTGTTTGAGTGAGAGACGTCGAACTTTCTCTTTCGATAATTTACGGATGTATATTGTGGTTCAGTGTAATGCATCCTTTAATCAACCAGGCGGTGGCAGTCAACATTTGAGGTATGTTTTTAAATCATAATAACTAGATTTCGTTGAATTGCCACACGCAGCATGCAATCAGTTGCCGATGTACGGTAGTATAGAGGAGGTGAGCGACCGCCCGGTCTCGAAGTATAAGCAGTTCATGTTAAGAGTTGTGACCGGTCCAAATAGATAGAGCAGCTACAGCTAATGTATACCTATGTAAGCACTTGTTTTTGAATTACTGTGGTTGAAATAGTCAAAGCTTAACATTTGTTCAGTGCAGACAAGAATTCAATCAAACATACTACAATGAGAGAGTTGCTGTTACAAATAATTGCCTCTGGAATACCCTTACCCTCGCAGCCAGTCTTGACCCGTTGGGGAACGTGGTTGGATGCTGTTAATTATTATGCAGAACATTACGGCAAAATAATGGAGGTAATTGATGCATTGGATAGCACAGACAGTTCCGCTGTTGCAGCTGTAAAATCATTGCCTTCTGAACAGATATTGGAAGATATTCTGTTCAGTGATTCTAATTTTAAAATCGTGTTCAAAAGCATCATCCTGTTAGAATCGTCTAAACTACAACTCTCAGAAGCCCTTAATATAGTGGATAAAGTATTACAAACCGTTATCCAAAATAACAATTCAACAATTTCAGAAAAAGTGAAATGTAACTTGAGAAACATTATTGCTAAAAATTCTGCCTATTCACAACTTTGTATTATAAATAATGTACCATCAGGTCAAGACGAGACATCTGAAGTTGGTGCACTAAAATGTAGTGACTTTCCGTTCTTCAAATATGTATGTATTACATCGTGTGATGTTGAACGTACATTTTCCCAAAATAGAAACTGTTTAAGTGACCATCGGAGGAGATTACTTTGCAGTCGATCAAAATGTATGTAACTTTTCACTGCAATGCACATATTCAAGGATGATGTGAGTATCTTACATTACATTTTAAGAGTTAATATATCTCACTATAAAATAATTGTGTATTCA
Source organism: Periplaneta americana (assembly GCF_040183065.1). Taxonomy (NCBI): domain Eukaryota; kingdom Metazoa; phylum Arthropoda; class Insecta; order Blattodea; family Blattidae; genus Periplaneta; species Periplaneta americana. Next base: position 125,986,930 of record NC_091132.1, on the reverse strand, counting down.
TATGTTTAGACATTTACTACTTCAATGATCATTCATTATATTTCTTGAATGCAGGATACAGGTTTTATTGTAACCGCAGTATACTGCTCAGTGTTTACATTAGAGGCATACTCCATCGTTTGCACGCCCCCTTCTCATACAGTCTATACCGCGTGCGCAGTAAACCTTGCGTTTCTCGTGGCAATTCCACGAAGTCTAATAATAACTATAGACTATTACAACTTCATTCCAGTATTTGTAGATCGATTGAATGGAGTGATGAGGTTCTCATTACCAAACTGTACTCTCTTACCGCTGTTTAAGTGAGTGAATGACAACATTATAGTCCGTTGACACTGAACTTAATGTATAACGCACATTTTTCCGCCCTTTAGTGATAACTGATAATAATGATGATGATAGTGATATGTATAATAATAATAATAATAATAATAATAATAATAATAATAATTACATTACATATTTTATTGGGTTATTTTACGACGCTGTATTAACATCTAGGTTATTTAGCGTCTGAATGGAATGAAGGTGATAATGCCGGTGTAATGAGTCCGGGGTCCAACACCTAAGTTACCCAGCATTTGCTCGTATTGGGTTGAGGGAAAACCCCGGAAAAAAACTCAACCAGGTAATTTGCCCCGACCGGGATTCGAACCCGGGCCACCTGGTTTCGCGGCCAGACGCGCTGACCGTTACTCCACAGGTGTGGACTACATTACATATTAATTGTCAATTTTACAAAAGCATAGTTACAATATTTATTATATGTCACGGATTAACCACTTCCCCGATTAACCCGAGTTAACTCGGGTTGATAACTTCCGTCAAAATTTGTTAACCCGAGTTAACTCGTGTGAGTCCGATTTTCGCTGCTAAGGATTATTATCCCGAATATATACGTTTCCATCATTTCATTAGCCTTTTCCTGACTAGAGGACTACAGAAGTTAGTGATATTGCTACATCTGGTGGTGGGATTCCTACGTTTGGTATACGATATCTGAAGGCAGGAAGACACCCTTTGACAATAATTCGTAAGATTTTCGAAAAATACTCCCCGAATGTCCTATCATTCAAGGCAGGATGGCCAGGAAAATCGCCCAACCCACTTCGGCTTACAGGTAGACATTTTCCAGAAGTTATTCCACGAATTCTGAAGAAGAACAACCAACCAGACAGGATTTCATGTGTAGTATTGCGAGAGACTCAAAATACAAAGAAATTCGACACAAGAGCAGATACTACTGTCCGGAATGCAATGTGCCACTGTGCGTAATGCCCTGCTTTCGAGTCTATCACACGACAAGCAACATTTAACGCCTTGATAACAGCACTGTTATTGTACCTCATAAATTAATCCATTAAAAAAAACATAAGTTGGTAAATAGCTCAGGAGAAAATCAAAGTGGGACAACTACCAGAGCTGGAATCAAGGTGCACGAGATAACTCGGGATAATAATTCAGGTATGAATGTATGTCTATTTAATAGTGATTTTTTAGGTATATAAGAAAATTAGCAATGTACAGTGATTCTGTAACATTAAATGACCTCTATAGAAAAATAAAAAAATATGATTATTTTTTTCACAAAATTGGTCAATAATAATAATAATAATAATAATAATAATAATAATAATAATAATAATAATAATAATAATAATTTATTATTATTATTATTTATTTATTTATTTAATCTGGCAGAGTAAGGGAAGAGGTTAAGCCGAAGTTGCGCAACCTGACAGGTGTTCAACAAGCAATTCCATGAACTAAAATGTGATTCTTAAATTTAAATTTGATTTTTGATATTGTTCGGCATTCTCTGACATGGTCAGGGATAGAATTCCAGTGCCGTGGAATCGATATGCTGAAAGATGAATAGCCTAAATGCATAAACGGATGAATGAATAAATAAGTAAATTAAAGAACAAACAAACGCAGAATCGAATAGAATGAATGAATGAATGGATGAATGAATGAATGAATGGATGAATGAATGAATGAATGAATGAATGACTGAATGAATGAATGAATGAATGAATGAATGAATGAATGAATGAATGAATGAATGAATGAATGAATGAATGAATGAATGAATGAACGAACTAAGTGTAACATATAAATGATTTTAAATTCTGGTAAAATGAATCTTGTTGAACGAGTAGGTGGATGACAATCCGTCAAATTAATTACGAATGAGTCACAGAAAATTTTCAGCTGTCGAGGAAAATAATGCATGGTTTATCCAATAACTTATACGCTACTGGCTTGAGAGGAAAGAAAACGAACTTTCGAAACAAACAATTCAGAGGAACGTTTGCTGTAGCGATTTTGTATCTGACTGGAATTAATGGCCCTGCAGAGAAAAGAATCTTCAAATTACTATTTGTATTATAGATAACGAGCAGAAGAAACCAAAGGGATTACTGATGATTGATTACGCAGGAACTCGTAGAAGTCACCAGATACAAGATTTAACCCGACAGGGTGTTTTTAAAACAGCTTGAAGTTGCTGATAAAGACTGGAGATTGACAACAGCGATAAAAGTCGGTAAATGTAAGAAGAACTATGGGGATGTGAAAGTTTTTCCTCCCTTTTTAGATACCGTTTTAAATGTATGGTAAAATTTACAGAGTTTCAGATGACTAATCATCCAAATTATCGTTGAGTAGGCCTATTCTTCTCTATTCTCACGTCACATTGTTTCCGAGTATGAAGTTACGAGCCCGGGTTCGATTCATGACAGAGAAGTAAAGAATAGGTCTATATATCTTAAACAGATTAAGTGCGTCTTGTGGTGTCTTAAGGGGACAATCCACTAAAAATGAAAACTTGTTTCCTAATTCTATTTTGAACCAAATTTTGAGAGCGTATTTGCTATGTGAAAGACTAACAAAATACAAATTTTGAACTCTCAAATGTTTTTAGTTTTTTTTATTTTTTTTTTCTATTTTTGTTAGAAACATTTTCAAACCCAAGTTTTTAGTAGAAGATCCAAATGTTTAAGCTTCCTTTCTTTTCATTACATCCACAAGATATTTATTCACTTTCAAAAATATTTTTCAAAATGTGAAAATATTATTTTTTTCTATAATTCATGAAAAAATATTAATAAAATCAACTAGCAGTATAAATACGTAGAAACATGCATCTACCTCATAAATACTTGTAGTAAAAATTTCATCCCGATTGATTAATATTTGGCATAAAAGACTTGGTGTTGAATCGACAAAGTCAACTAACGGAAAAATGGATTTGAAAGTAAAATGAATATTTATGTAACGCACGCCTATTAAAATTCTCCTCCGCTACATTCATTTACTAACTACAGGGAGCCAACTTCAGAACAATAGTTACCAGATTTATAATCAGAAACTTGTAAATCTTCGATTCGTTGGCGGTATGAAGATATACTTTCTAAAGAAGTGAAATAGCAAGTGAATCCTCTCTTTAAAGAAAGCCTTGAGCTGTGCATTCTGCTTGACAATTTAATCATCTGTGATATCTAATGCTTCTATCCCTCTCTGTTCTATTTATGAAATACTTCTCTACTTGCGACCAGTCAATAGTGCTCGGTGCAAAATGTATATTAAAAATTGTTGTCCCTATTATATGTCAAAATTAATAATAATAATAATAATAATAATAATAATAATAATAATAATAATAGTTAAGGATACAGTTTTTCCGGAAAAAATAATATACCGGTACCGGTTGAATTGAAGAGAAGAACTTATGACATTAACTCTGTCCGTGAAAATGAATAAATGAATAAATAAATAAATAAATAAATAAATAAATAAATAAATAAATAAATAAATAAATAAATATATAAATAAATAAATAAATAAATAAATAAATAAATAAAAATAAATAAATAAATAAATCAATCAATCAATAAATAATAAAATGACAGTGCATGATATTTACTTAGGAAAATGAAGAATGGAAAAGAAACGGGAATTGATGGAACCCGCATTGAATTATTGAAATGCTTGGGTGAAGACAAGAAGGAAATTCTATCATTATGCAACAAAATATATAAGAAAGACGAATGGCCTGCAGATTTCACTCAGATAGTGTTGCTACCAATACCGAAGAAAAATAACGAGTTCAGGACTATCAGCGTGACATCGCACAATGCGAAGATTCTCCAGCGAATAGTCAATTGAAGTTAATATTGTAAAATGGAAGAACATCTGGAAGAAGAGCAGTTTGGCCTCAGGAAGGGAAAAGGACTGCTGCGAACAAAAGGCGAAAAATATCTAGAGAAAAATAAAGAAGTGTACGGTATGTACTATTTGTGGACCTGGAGAAAAGCATTTGACAGAGTAGACTGAAATAAACTTATAAGAATATAGAAAAAAATGGTTATTCAGTAATCTTTATACGAAAAAGAGTTACAATATGGGAAAAAATGTCAGAGGGAAGTGAAATAAGGACAGGAGTATGACAAGAAAGTCCTTCATCACATACCCTGATCAATATTGACTTGGAGGATTTAGTGAAGAACTGTTTTCAGAATATAGGGGAGGTGATAGTAGGGGAAAGGAAAATAATGTGCTTAAGACTATTTACTTATAATAATGGTGTTGTTAGCAGAAGACAAGACGATACTAAAAGGTATGCTACTGGAGCTAAATGACAGCTATGATCAGTATGGGATGAAGATAAATGCAAACAAGATGAAGGCCATGGTTATCGGAAGAATAATGAAGAAGATAAACATGCAAAATCGAAATGAGGCAGTAGAACAAGTGGGCATGTTTGAAATAGTTAGGAAGTCAAAAAGATGATAGAAATTACAATGGAAGATATTAAGGGGTTAGGTACAGATAACAGCAGTAAAATTTTGGAAATACTCGATATTTTTTCCTCCATTAACTATATCTTGTACAATAATGAAAATTATTATGTGTAAAACACTGTCCTTCTGCTATATGAAAAAAAAATTACGATTAAAAAATTATTTACATTTTTTTTTTTTTCAAAATCCAGTTCACTGTGCATTGATGAAGCGTTTCCCACATAACTAAAAAACTATCAAACATTCTATGATGAAACGTTTTGTGGGTATTTATCCATTTGATATCTACAATATGATACAGATTGTCTGATAAAAAATAAATTCATTTAAAAAATGGTCAAATATCAGTATTTTCTTCTAACACAAAATGAAAAAAAAAAAATATTAAGGAATGTACTTGAAGGAGCACGATATTGTAGACATGAGTTTTAGCAATACAATAAAAGAGAGAGAACATCAAAAAAGTTGACAAGGTTATGAGATATGAAACGCTTCATCACTGCACAGTAAACTGCCAACATTTTGAATTTTGAAAAAAAATATAGAAATATTTTTTTTTAAATCGTGAAAATATATTTTCATATAGCAGAAGGACAGCGTTTTACACATACCAATTTTCATTATTGTACAAGATACAGTAGTGGAGGAAAAAATGTTGAATATTTCCAAACATTTTACTGCTGTAAGCTGTACCTAACTCCTTAATTGAAAAAAGCGTATTTTTTGCGGACGTAAGGAAAAATAACTAATGTAGAGACTAGTGAAGTGCTTTGTGTGAGGCAGAAACATGAACATTACGATGAAGTGAAGAAAAGTGACTAGAAACATTTGATATGTGAACATGACGAAGAATGGAGCGTGTGATATGGACAGATAATAAGACAAGAAGCTGTGCTACAAGGAATGAGTGGAGAAAGGATGATTCTGAAATTAATCAGGAAGAGAAAAAGGAATTGACTGGGTCACTGGTTGAAAAGAACTGTCATTGATGGATGCGCTAGAAGGAATGGTAAGCCGAAGAAAAGTTCGGGGGAGAAAAAAGATATCAGATGATACACAACATTGAGATATATGTCTCATATGAGGCGATTAAAGGGAAGGCAGAAAGTAGGAACTATAGGAGAATGCTGAGTTTTGCAGTGGAAGATCTCCCCTTGGGCAGAAAACTATGAATGAATCCAAGATATCTCATGTAAACTCCAATGCAAGAGAATGGCGTAATTGAATCAAAGCATGGAGTCTTTACACTGTAATTCAGTTGAAGTGTAAAAAGTATTTTAGGTCCATTGCTTTTCTAGTTTATACTAATGATTTAGACTTGACCATAAACAATGTATTCCATGTAGGCTAATTTCATTTGCAGATGATACAAGTGTGATTATTTCAAGCAAACAATATGATCATTTTATAAACACTTCCAATTATAATTTGAAGTAATTTGCAAGATATGTATTATCAATTTCTGTATATCTCAACTGATTGAATTGTTTATCCCTTAAATTGAATGAACTTGTTTTGTATTATATGCTATAGCTCAACTGATGAATAATCGTTTGCGTTTGTGAATTTAATAATCTGATTGGCTATGTATTGTATATTTTTAGTAGAGCCATCGAGTAGCTCAGTCGGCAGACTCGCTGGTCTGCTGATCCGGAGCTGCGCTCGGGCTTCGGTTGGATCCCCCGTTTGGTATCATTGAATGGTTTCTTCCGAGGTTTTCCCCAGCCGTGGGACTGAAGCCGAATGGTCTATAGCTAGTCCTCGGCCTCACTTCATTTCACTCCCTTTCGTCCGATTACCTGGTTGGGTTTTTCTGAGGTTTCCCCAACCATAAGGCAAATGCCAGGTAATCTTTTGGCGAATCCTCGGGCCTCATCTCATCTCACTACATCTCGCCAAAATGTTGTAAAAAATTGTAGAAAATTGTAAAGAATTGTAGAAAATTACAAAATTGTAAAACTGTAAAAATTGTAATTGTAATATTGTAAAATTTTGACTTATTCCACATCTTAAAGCTTCATTGCTAATTTAAGATCTATGGAACATATTAAATTAAATGAAATGAAAAGAAAACTACATGTCCGAAACTAGCTGCCAATGTTTGCTCATTTAACTATAATTCAATTTTTAAAACTATGTACCTGCACACAGCTCTAATCTCATCATCATCAACATCTTCATTCTTTCTAGATTTATACCTTAAGTCTGTTCCTGGATCACTTTTTTTTTTTTCAACCTTTTCCTCGGTCTTCCAACATTGCGGTATCCTCGGAGTTGATAATCTAACATTAATTTAGGATATCGTCCTTAATGTATTTTGTCAGTATGGTTTACCCAGTTGTCTCTGTAACGTCTTAGTTCGTCTCTTATGTTATCGTTTGTTATCTTGTCTATTAACCTACATCCTTCCACAGCTCTTACAAAGAAACTTCATCTCGGTTGCCCCAATTCTTTACAGGTTTTTCTTTACACGTTACACATTAGGAATTATGGACCAAGACTATACAATTCAGTATTGAAAAATAATCCAGACCTAAGCAATTTACACATTCTTAAGTTTAAAAATAAAGTGAAAATGTTTGTATGATATTTGATAAATTTTATTGTTATTTGAAGTGTTACTGGCATAATATGTAACTAATATTTATTGTGTTTATCTGATGCATGTAACCTATAAGATAAAACATTGTAATAAATATAAATAGATCATTTTCTTAATTAATAACAGTGTATGTTTAAACATAAATGATTTCTTAGCATCGCCTCAGATACACTTGATTGTACTTGTCACTATCTCTGTCACTAGAGAGTTCTTGAAATTTACATTTTCCCCGCCATTCATAAAATATTTTGATATGATACCTGTTGCACAAAAGGGGAGATCTATAACTGAAACTTGATTAATATATTTCAGTATTATTTGTATTTATCCTGGTAATAATGAACAGTTTGACTCGTAGACATTTTGTTTTTCAGCATTAACTTCCCATGATTATATGAGAAGCTTTGAAGAGAACTGCAGTTACGTAGATCTTCGGCTCCCCCCTACTACCATTAATGCATAACAGAATATCAATACGGCGGTTGCTGTGGTCTGCTATACAACGAACTTTTTTGTTGATTTTCGAGTTCGTTATTTTTTTCCTGGTTATTATATGCTTATTTAAGTTGTTTAACTCTCGCTAAGTGGTCTTATATTTTATTTTATCCGTCTTAGTTTTTATTTTATTATTGTTAATATTTTTGTTTTATTATTATTATTATTATTATTATTATTATTATTATTTATTAATTAATTAATTTTTATTACTATATTTGCATCATATCCGTCACGGTTATTCTATTATTATTATTATTATTATTTTTATTTTTATTATTATTATTATTACTACTATTATTATTACTACTATCATCAACATTATTATTGATATCTATCAACTTTATGTAGACTACTGGACTGTACCCGAGCACGAGCATATGCTCATTTCGGTTATATATTCGTATGTACCATTTCAAATGTAAATTGTGAATAAATTTGAATTTGAATTTGAATTTGATTTGATTAACTATCCGTGATTCACTTCCGTATAGTAAAGTTGGTAAAGCCATAACATTATAAAATTTCATTCTCAATTCCATTCCGAGAGTAATACTAAAGTATAAAAAGTTACAGTGTATATTTACAATCTATTTATTGCATAACTACATCTTTAAATTATGGTGTTATTATTTAATTCATTTTATATTATATTTAATTCTAATTTATGGAATTGAAACTTTACCTCTTAGAAGAACCGAAGAAAGATTAGATGCAGTCGAGATTAAATTATTGAAATCTGCTGCAGGTACACCTTACTCGACAACAAAACAAATAGAGAAATAATAGAAAAACGCCAAATAAAGAGGCTGTACGAACAAATAAAAGGAAAGAAGTTAGACTGCCACTATACGTATAAAGAATGTCATCAGAAAGGATCCCACAATAACTATAGCTATTAGATTACAAGCCGCAAGGAAGATGTCACCCTGCAAGATCGATAATTCCAGCATTAGTAACAAAGAAATTAAATTACCTCTACAGAACTGTACATACAAAAAGAAAAAAAATAACAAATGGATGTAAATTACTCAATCGTCGAACAAAAATAAATTACCGGTACTGCAAATTGTTCAAAGTCTAACTTATGATACGATACATACTTTGTACTCCCATCTTCGCCCTCCTGATCATGAAAAAACATATCAAGAATCGACCTGTACTACAGGATCTTTAGTTGAAGCAAATGGAGTTAAATAAACTTCAGTCTTCATGTGACATCTCACAAAAAAGTCTAACGTATTTAGATCGGGTGATCTAGCAGGCCAGGATAATGGACCAATACGCCTCAATCCATCTATCACAAAAACATCGTCAAGATATTCCAAGCCTTAGCGCTGTTCGGGTAGGCGATTTGTAAACAGAGTGCGGACTGAGTTGAGGTATAATAAGAGAGCATATGTCCTAAAATAAGTAATTTTTTTTACCGAATTCTTCCCTGGACACTTTCGCCCCATGTTACTGAGAAAGAAAGGGTTTCCGGCATGTGGCGTACTATCCTTCAAATGATGTTTCCTATCAGTCAACACAGTATGTTGGTTTAAATTTACATTTTCCCGTATAAATGAAATGTATTGAACAATGTGCAATGATCTTGTCTCACTTCGTCTTAACTCATAACTTACTTTTGCATTAAGACGAAAATACGACGAGAGTCTAAAAGTAATCTTAATAATTGTTTTATTAATAGAATTTGTACAATAAGACTACAAAAACTTTATCACTCTTCAACATAGTCCCAACTACATACAATGCAAGTGTTCCTGTTATACTATGTTAAAAGTGGTGAAGTGTTTGTAGTCTTATTGTACACTAGCCGTACCCGTGCGCTCCGCTGCACCTGTTAGAAATACATATACAGTAATTACATAATTAAAATAGGACGTTTGATCCAGGGAACATTCGTGTTTGATAGAAGGATAAATCGTTTAATATGTTACTTAATTTAAATTGTATTGAAATAATTAAAATGCGGTCATTTTGGTCCAGAGAGCAATCATTTGGTGCAATGACAATTCCTTTAACATGTTTCTTAATTGTTATTACATGCAACCATAGTTTAATGAAGATTGACATATCATTAAGTTTTAATGTGTATACTTTATATTACTTGCTATATGTTTCAGAAGTTACTGTAATTATGTCCATCTAGAGAAACTACACTTTCCGATGATGAAATAATAATTAAACAATTAATTAACTTCCGATATTACTTCATACAAATACAGAAACATTCTCTTAGGCTATGTTTAATTAATTTCGATTGTTGTTGTCCAAGGCCCATTATACACGAAGTAATTTGTTTTTATTTCAGTACAGCGCCTTAGATGGCGTTGTTATTGTAATTTTAAAACTCATTTATCTCATTAAATATCAGTCCTATCAAAATTTTGTATATAATAAAACAAATCGGAAATTAGTTTTAAAGAAACTTTTGTTATGTAATATTTTTCACGAAAATCAATAATAAGCGAGATATTTCGATTTATTTAATTGAGCCCACCTTATAACCCCCCTTTAAAATAAAGTATTTTGAATGCCATATAGCCTAAAATCTAAGTCACAACGAACTTAATTTATATTCCAATTTTCATATAAATCGGTTCAGCCATTATCGCGTGAAAAGGTAACAAACATCCAGACAGACAGACAGACAAAAATTAAAAAAAAGCGATATTCGGTTTCAGGATGGTTAATTATACATGTTAACACCAATTATTTTTGGAAAATCGAAAATTACCAGAAAAATTTTGGCTACAGATTTATTATTAGTATAGATATTAAATTAATAAAACAATTATTATTGAGGTTACTTTTGGTGTGTTTTAAAATGTTACAGGTAAAACTCTTACAATTACATTAGTGCTTTTCAATAAACATTGCAACTTTAAAAATTAACTATTAATTACTTTGAAATTTATTTTACTGATTGTTTTCTTCTTTGGAGACCGGAAGGAAAAGGGCTTTTGGGGAGCCAAGACATAAATGGGAGGATAATACAAAATAGATTTGAGGAAAGTGGGATATGATGGTACAGACTGGATTAATCTTGCAAAGGACAGAGACCGATGGCGGACTTATGTGAAGGCGGCAATGAACCTCCGGGAGCCTTAAAAGCCATTTGTAAGTAAGTAAGTAAATAAGTAAGTAAAATTGTTTTCTGTCTATATAATATTGCCTTTTATTTCTTTAATTGTGTACTAGATAATTTAAAACTATAAATAATCAATCTTTTCGTGCAGAAGTGACAAATTCGTGATCACAAATTAATTAAAGTTAAAAAGTAAGCTTCAATACTCTCTTTAAAATAATAACATATTGAATCACAATCACAACTACTTTTCTTCTTTTTAACAATATTTATATTACATAGACCTACTAATGGATAAGTAGATTTTTTATTTATTATCATACATGAATGAAAATTTTTGGAATGGTATTAGTGAATTGAATCTATGAAGACAATATAAATAGTTGTTTGTGTGCCGAGCGCAGTGATCTCCACAGCAAACTCTGAACAAGGCATGGCTTCCCTTTAAATTATTAGACGATTTCCTGAATGAAAGGCAAACATCCATATCGTAAGAACGTGCCCCGCCTCCTAAGGAGCGGCTTGGGAAGGAATTAACCCTGGAAGCAGGTGTAAGGAAGTGATTCTATGGTTTCTAAATTATGTCAAGGGAGAGTAAACTTGACATCCTTGCGTGAAATCACCTGCAACCTAATGATTAGTGAATTCTTTTCAAATCAGATCTCAAATTCAGAAAATTTAACGTCTTTAAAGGAAAAAATGAACATTCATAAACTGAAATCCACTGTAGATTGTACGTAATTCAAATACTGCACAAAATTTAATTGTTTCACTCAAATAACAAATAAATCAACACTCAGTCAAGCAAGCGAGTCAGTGGCATAACAGTAAGTGGGCTTACACCATCTTCCACCCGTAATCCAAACCATATCATCATGCAATTCAGTCAATCTAAATACCGAATCATATAAATCAGGGTTGGGCAGAATTATGCACTGTGTGCTTGCACGGTGTACTACGAGAGAAGTGTGCTTATAGAGTGCACGAAAACCGGTTTATTCAAGTTGCAGTACGTACTGTATGTTTCAAAAGAAAATGTTATTCTACCAAACTAAATAAGAACACAAAATAATGAAACACTTCCTTAAACACAAAACAAATCATGTCTGTTGCATATTAATTCATATTACTCAATTTCTCAAGATTTGGAGAAAATCTATTAGCACAAGCTATTCGAAGAATGTCGTTAAAAGCCCATCATTTCTTGTTTGAGATTTGTTTATTTTCGTAATGGAAAATAACTGTTCACATCTATAAGTAGAATCAAATAAACACAAATCTTTCTCACACAGCTTATGCAGATTGGGAAAGCGTCCTCTTGGGAATCTGTCATAAAACTGCATAAGACTCGACCTTGAATCATATTTCGCTCGGATCTCTCGATCACATCGCAGGTCAATCAATTCACACTATAATGAAGGGGGGACGTTATCAATAATCAGTTGGAATCAGAACATGTAGCAAAAATACGCAAATCCATTTCCAGGCAATCTAAATCGTGGAACCTTGATGTAAATTCCTCTAATAGACCGGATAGAATACATGCGTACATTTCGAAATTTTCATTGTTCAAAATTCTATGCGCTTAGATGAGGATGGGAAATGATATATTTCGCCCTTTTGCATTTGACGTATCCGTAACAGCCATTTCTCCTTAAAAGCTGCAATTCTATCAGTAAATTGTGTATTAAGAATTTCTTTCCCCTGAAGTCCTAAATGTAGCTCATTTCAAAGCTGTAAGATCTGTTGTAGCTGCTGGCACACTACAGGGCGCTGCAGCGCTCGCACTTGGAATCCCCCTGCGCACGGAGGGCAAATGCACTCAAACGCCCATCGCTGATAAACAATCACAACAATTCGTTCCTTTCATTCAAAATTTAATGATTGAAACAAAACTTGCATTCAATTCATGTCCTTTATTTGAACCCAAATGCAAATCTGAAGCAGGGTTAAGGCATGCCTCAAATTTCGGCCCGAGATTGTATAATAACTTCATTAAAAACATTCCAAATTAGCAACTTCCAATAATAAATTATTTAAAAAGCACGCACTTCAACTGATTTTAAATACTGATTAGCAGGGAAAGGATTTATATGTAAATACATATTTACTTATAAAGCTAATATAATTTATATTTTGCATTATCTTTATGTTTCACAATGTGTAGGGTTGAAAAATCCTACTTTTATTTTCCATATTTTTCCATATTTTAGAGTTTAGTACATATTTTCGTTAATTTCCATATATTTTCCATATTTCATATAAAACAGTCCATATTATATTAGGTTTAACAATAAAACAAAACAAAATTCCATTAACTTTTAAAAATACATTTCAACAATAGAGATTTAAACACATGTTCAGTAATCCCTTTAACATCAGAGTTATTTGAAAATTAGCAGTCCTATCAACAATGGGAAAGTAAGTTACAAAACTGTATTAATTTAATTTAAAATTTTTAACAGACTTCAGTTGTGCAGCTCAACAGTTAAATGCCAGTCAGAGTACACATAGGTTCAGTTTTGTAAATCATACTATAAAGACGGTAAATATGCCAAAAGTACGTCATTCAGTCAATTTAAAATCAAAACTAACAAGTTACATTTCAGAATTTAAAGAAGATGGTTTATCAACTGACAATAAAATATTATTTTGTAATTTGTGTCAGTGTGCAGTATCATCTACACAAAAGTTCCTGGTGCAACAACACATTACAACTAGTAAACATCAGGCCAACAAACAACTAAATTCCAAGCAGAGACAATTGTTTTTAACACAACCAACAACATCGAATGTAAGATCTGAGTTTAACATCGACCTGTGCCGTTCTCTCATCTCTGCTGATATTCCTCTCTACAAACTAAAGAATAAGGTCTTCAGGGAATTCCTTGAAAAATATACTCAACATACAATCCCGGATGAGTCAACACTTAGGAAGACGTATGCTCCATCCATCTACGATGAGACAATACAGAAGATAAGAGATGAAATTAAAGATAGTTCAATTTGGGTTTCCATTGATGAGACTCCCGACAAAGAAGGTAGACTTGTTGGTAATGTAGTTATCGGTTTGTTAAGTGAACAATATTCTGAACGAATTCTTTTACATTGTGATGTTCTAGAAAAGTGCAATAACAAAACTATAGTTAAACTGTTCAACGAAGCTATGGGTATCCTGTGGCCAAAGGGTATTATGTACGATAATGTGTTATTCTTTATTAGCGATGCTGCCCCTTATATGGTCAAAGCTGGACAAGCATTATCTGTTGTATATCCTAAATTGACTCATTTTACTTGTGTGGCGCATGCATTTCATCGTGTGGCAGAAGTGGTCAGAGACAATTTCCCTAAAGTAGATTTGTTGATTTCATCAGTGAAAAAAGTATTTCTCAAAGCTCCCAGTAGAGTTAACGTGTTGAAAGAAATGTACCCTGAAATTCCATTGCCACCAAAGCCAATTTTAACTAGATGGGGTACATGGCTAGAAGCAGTTGAATATTATGCCGAACATATAGACTCTATTAACAATGTTCTCCTTGCATTGGACTCTGAAGATGCAGTCTCAATTGATACTGCGAAAACAGTTACCTGTGACATAAGTGTGAAGAATGACTTAGCTCACATTCAGCATACATTTTCATGCATCATAAAAACGCTCAAAAGTCTCCAAAATAGGCACCTTTCACTATCTGAAAGTTTTGAAATTATAAATAGTACTGTGGAACAACTGAATCGTGGTAGAGGTAAAGTTGCAGATGCAGTAAGAGCTAAGGTGGACACTGTACTTTCAAAAAACCCTGGATATGAAGAACTACAAAAGGTTGTTGCTGTGATGAGTGGTGAATCAACAGTGAAGATTAACTTGGACTTATCCCCAGCAGACATTGTGAAATTGAATTATGTACCAGTTACTTCTTGTGACGTCGAACGCTCTTTTAGTCAGTATAAATCTATCCTCAGAGACAATAGAAGAAGATTCACTTTTCAGCACTTGAAAGAAATGTTTGTAACCTATTGTTATGGTAACAGACAATAAAAATTGTGTTTTGTTGAAACTACATTGGAAGATAAGGTACGTCCATTATATTTTTTGTTTAGTTTGATTAAAATGTACCAATATTTAACGTACATAGTCATTTTTTTATAATTTTAAGTCCATATTTAATTCCATATTTTGGTAAAAATCCATATTTAATTCCATATTTTGGTAAAAATAACTACATATATATTTACATATTTCATATATTTTTAGTCCATATAAATCCGTTCCCTGCTGATTAGTATCCTAGTAATTATTTATACAGACGGTACATACACGCACATATATAGGCTAAGCCGTGGCGCTACAGCCCGTAAAGGGCCTAGACCGACCAGCCGGCTGCTGGCCTCACGCCCACACGCGGAAGCAGAGGTGGACGATCATCCAGCCAGAATGGAGGTATCGTGTGGTCATCACGATGACCCCCCCCCCAGCCGTTATAGCTGGTATTCGCAACCGGATTTCGCTACCTATCGTAGCTCCCCAAGTGCATCACGATGCTGGGTGGGCACCGGTCTCATACACTGGCCGAAATTTCATGAGAAAATTTCTTCTCCCATGAGGACTCGAACCAGAGCGCATGTAGTATCGCGAGTCCCAGTAAGACGCCTTAAACCACGATGCCACGGCGCGTGACACACATACAGATATATATATATATATATACATATATACGTATTCATTTTTTATATATTTTTCATTTTCATTTTTTTATATTTCTCTCTTACATGAAATTTAAAAAAAAAAAAAACACATATATATTTTTTATATTATGATTCTTTCAAAATTCAATAAATCAGATATAACTAAAATATTATCTGTGTTATATAATATATTATTGCATAATATTTTGTATTTATTTTACAATTGTATTACTTTTAATTTAATGTTATTATTGTTTAAAGGGGCCATAGCCCTTGTACTTTCTAGTTAACCAAATCTTCTGTGTTTTACCTGATATAATTTCATTGTCTTTCTTATATTATTATTTCTTGTATTATTATTTTGATATTCATCACTTTACTTTTGCTTACATATATTTCATTACTTAAATTAAACAATTAAATAATTATTTTAGTGTAGGCTTAAACTTGTATCATTACTTTTTAATTATTTAATGTAAACTCCACTCCCGGCCACAACCTTTTGCTTCATCGGGAGTGCAAACCAAAAGTGTACCATTATTATCGTTCAAATATTATTATTATTATTATTATTATTAACTAATTTAAAATCATCAATCAATCCAATGTATTTTACTTTCAAACAATTCAATTTTACAAGAGTGCGGAAGGAATTGTATGTATGTATTTATTTACACTGCAAGTGGGCAAGCACACGGTGGCAGTGGTATACACAATATAGCCTAAACACTACATAATAAAATTACAATACACAATACAATTATAAACACAATACAATAATAATACAAAATACAATTTAACACAATAATTACAATTAATAGTAATACATAAAATAACCTAATTAATAATTAAAGCTAATTTTACAATACAACCTACATATGTATAGGCCCTACATAAGTTTCACATTGGTACTGATAATAGTCTTCCACTTTACTCTTATCTCACTCACTGTAGTGGCACTATGACGCATTTCACTGACACTTTACGACACATTTCACGGATCCTCTATAACACATTTCACTGACACTATGGAACACATTTCATTTACACTATAAATTATCACTTATCGGAACTATTCACTGCACTGTAAAACAGTAACTTCACTGACTCACCACGCTTCACTGATACAACAGCTCAAATAAGACAAATACTTACACCCTTATGCATACTTATAAACAGAACTACATTTAAGCTAAACATTTCTAGTCTAAGACCCACTTACACGCTATTTTTAAATAATTTACAATTCAAACTCAAGGGAGTAACTCGTCAGGCTAAATAAATACATGTCACCTTAAAAAATTGAATGTTAAATGTCACCTCAATTTTAATTTACACTTTATATACAACTTTTAAAGTTATTCTTGAATCTCCTTAAGGAAGGACAGCTCTCAAGGACCGCTGCAGGTAGATCATTCCAATCATTTATAGTTCTATTTAAAAATGAGAATTTACCTACATCCGAGATGCAGAAATTCAAATAATTATACAGTTAATAAATTGGATTGAAAGAATTGAAACGTACTACTCATTCAATCCATGTAACGAATACAAGCAATTAAATTCATTAAATCACCCTAACAGTCAAGTAACTCAATCAGTCCAAATACATACGAATCACAGAATTACAGAAGACAAAAAATAAAAGCAATCATTTTCCATGGAGTGCAATTTGCTTCAGTGCAATCATAACCATTAGCGTCAATCTCATTAACAGTGTCGAAATTTGTCCTCCTATCTCTTTAATATACCATCTTGCTATTATGATGATCTTCAATTTCTCTGTTTTGCAACTTCATGTAAAGCACTATTTTTTTTTCTCCAGTTCTTCGTCATATCCTTTGTCTTGGTTTCCTTCTCTTTCTTCTTTATGACCCCACAGACAGTTGACCTTGTTTCTTCCTCGTATATTCCCAAACAATTCCAGCTGTTCTGTTCAATATCGTGGATTGTATCGTTTCTGTTTATTACTTACCATTTCACTTCTCGTTTTCTCTTTCCATGATGTCTCCCGTCCACCAACAATGTGTTTTATTGGTAGACTACCCTTTTTAGAGACCATTTTGATTCAGACGCCATTCATATGATATTATAAAGGGACATCATTTTACTTTTACTAACATTTCTAATATTAACCCGGCAATACCTTTGGATTAACGGTTGAGAACTGGAAACACCGTTTGCTACTCCCTTCTCACGACTGGAGTTCGATGATACTGCGTAAAATGCAAACAAATCACTTTACTAGGTATAGGAGGGAAGAAAATTAGTTCATCCATTTACGTAAACAAGGAAATATCCCGATTTTGTGTTTGATAATTTTCATTGGGTTTTTGTTTAATCAAAATATAGTACTGTATTAACTATGGGTGATTTACTCACGAACTAAGCTATCCATGCGGACGTATTCATTATGCATTGTATATTATACTTCCTACAGCACATTAACGTACAATATAGATAATGAAGTTAAATTGAAAAGTAATTATAATATGGATATTTAAACACATTTTTGAAAATGGAGACCGTTCACTTCGATATAGGCTTCAGTTCTTTTGTGCATATTATCGCACTATAGACTATTGTACCTAATTCCAATTACCAGTTTCGTCTTTCGTACTAGTAACTCATGTTCAAATAATTCTCCACCTACTCTATAAAGGAGTACCTTACGTACTGTAAATTCAATCTTCACTTCTGCCCGATCCGAAAAGATAAAATTTCTCAGACATGCTATCTATTGTCCATCCAAGTGGGTTTGTCGCAGGACAGTAGAAAGGGGGGAAATCACATGACAGTTAATTATTTAACGAGACATTTTTTATTTAAGTTATTTTAAACGGTTGTATAATATTACGTAGACGTCCAGTTCCTAACAGAAATTAATCTTTTCAGGGAAGAGATAAGACAGCCCGGTCACTAGCCTTTACAGAGGGATGAGCAGAAGCGGGTGGGGGGAACCTTGATATGACGTAGGCAAACGGAGAACAGTAACTGTGCAAAAATATTATTTCATATTGAAACCTCTTTCATCACTGGAATACGCGAACATATTCTGGAACGTACTATACACTAACTCAGTACTGTTTACTGTGACCGTAAGGCAACTTTGATTGCGTACGCGACCTTGGTTCTGTACGTAGGAAGGTTGGAAGTTTACTAGTAGAGGGGGTGGGAGTGAAGTAGCCTACATTCAAAAACTCAAGTACAATAAAAATTGAAGTAAAAATAAAATGATGTCCCTGTTTATTTTGGAAGTGTTATATTTTATTATCACATTCACATTTCAATAATTTAGCACTGCGTCACTTCAATTTCCGTTCTTATAAGTACCGTCAAGAAACCATTTTTTGGTGAAGGAAAATTGCCTCTTCAAGAAACATAATAATTACTAGTTAAAAATTGTAACCAGTTGGTCGTGACGATCTTTTATGAAATACGTTTGTTGATAATCACTGCTAATGATGAAAATTGTTTAGAATGATGATGCTTATTAATGATAATGAAATAGGTCGCTGGGTGTAATCAACTCTTCTGTTTAAAATGACAATGACTTTATAGAAGATTACTGGTTACAAAGAAGACTACTGATAATGCTCAGAATGATTTTCATTGGTGATTAAGGTTTCTGGTGGGGACCAACATTTACGGTTATGATGATGACTATAATAATATAGTAGGCCTACATAAATAAGTGTTCTGCCCATAGGCAGGTCTTTCACTGCAAACTCAACATTCCCCAATCTTTCCTATTCTCTGCCTTCCTCTTAGTCTCCGTATATGATCAATATATCTTAATGTCGTATATCATCTGATATCTTCTGCACCGAACTCTTCTCCCGTTCACCATTCCTTCCAGTGCATCCTTCAGTAGGCAGTTTCTTCTCAGCCAGTGACCCAACCAATTCCTTTTTCCTCTTTCTGATCAGTTTCAGCATCATTTCTTCTTCACCCACTCTTTTCAACACAACTTCATTTCTTACTCTGTCCCTCCACTTCACACGCTCCATTCTTTTCCATATCCATATTTCAAATGCTTCCAGTCATTTCTCTTCACTTCGTCGTGATGTCCATGTTTCTGCCCCATACAATGTCACACTCCACACAAAGCACTTCACTAGTCTCTTCCTTAGTTATTTTTCCAGATGTCTGCAGAAGATGCTCCTTTTTCTATTAAAAGCTTCCTTTGCCATTGTTATCTTCCTTTTGACTTCCTGGCTGCAGCACACGTTACTGCTTATAGAACATCCCAAGTATTTCAAGCTGTTCACTTGTTCTACTGCATGGTTTAGAATTCACAAGTTTACTCTCTTTATTTTTCTTCGTATGACCATGGCCTTTGTCTTATATGCATTTATCTTCATTCCATACTGCTCTCAGCTGTCATTTAGCTCTAGTAGCATATCCCCTGTATCATCTCCTCTTCTGCTAACAACGCCATATCATCAGAAAATCTTATGCACTTTATTATTTTTAGTAGGTTATTGTACGACGCTTTATCAACATCTTAGGTTATTTAGCGTCTGAATGAGATGAAGGTGATAATGCCGGTGAAATGAGTCCGGGGTACAGCGACGAAAGTTACCCAGCATTTACTTATAGGCCTATTGGGTTGAGAGAAAATCCAGAAAAAACCTCAACCAAGTAACTTTCCCCGATCGGGAATCGAACCCGGGCCACCTGGTTTCGCGGCCAGACGCGCTAACCGTTACTCCAAAGGTGTGTCCCACTTTATTCTTCTTCCTCCTACTTTTATCCCTTCCATGTTCAGAAAACAAATTCTCCAAGTAGACGTTGAACAGTGTATATGATAAAGGGTTTGTCGTACTCCTCTCCCTATTTCACTTCCTTCAGACGTTTCTTCTCCTATCCTGACTTTGACTCGTTGTTTCATATATAGGTTACTGAACAACCTCCTGTCTTTCCAATCCACACTTATTTTCTTCAGGATGTTCAATCCACACTGTCAAACGTCTTTTCTAGGTCTCCACAAATACTATATATATATATAGGGGAGAGTTGGATAGTATCGGACAGTGAGTTTCTTTCATCTACCACCAGATGTTAGTACCTGTATAACATGATTAAGTTTCTGTGATATCGCATACAGAAACGTAACCATGTCATTGAGGTATTACGATCTGGTGGTAGATGAAGGAAACGTACTTTCCGATATTACCCGATGTTCGATACTACCCAACTCTCCCCTACTTATTTATTATTCTCTAGGTATCTTTCGCCTGTTGTTCGTGATAGTCCAATTGCATCCCTTGTACCTTTTCCTTTTCTGAAGCCAAACTGCTCTTTTTCTAACTGTCCTTCCACCTTAGAATATAAACGTCGATTCAGTATTCGCAGGAGAATCTTCGTCGAGTGCGTCATCAGGCTGATAATGATTTTATTAAACACATTGTGTACAGAGTTTAAATAATACATTGTTCAAAGGTTTCATCATTCGCATAGAACTTTAGGGTGTTCGTTCTTGTTTGGTAGATGAGTATGTGGTACTGTCGACAGCCCTGTCCACATAGAGTGCAGGGACACTGTGTTGAAGCCTGGTGAAACCCTCTGAGCTCGGAAATTCTGTGGCGGAACCCGTGGATCGCAGTCCTTGTGAATACGTGCTGCAGTTCGAAATGTGGCTTCTTTCATTCTTCCGTTTCCATAGTAGGCATTAGGTAGACTGTAATAGTGATAACGATTAATGGTGGTGGTAAAAATTACTTACTTATAGCTTTTAAGGAACCCGGAGGTTCATTGCCGCCCTCACATAAGCCTGCCATTGGTCCCTATCCTGAGCAAGATTAATCCATTCTCTATCATCATGTCTCACCTCTCTCAAATCCATTTTAATATTATCTTCCCATCTACGTCTCGGCCTCCCTAAAGGTCTGTTCCCTCCGGCCTCCCAACTAACACACTATATGCATTTCTTGATTCGCCCATATGTGCTACATGCCCTGCCCATCTCAAACGTCTGGATTTAATGGTCCTAATTATGTCAGGTGAAGAATATAATGCGTGCAGTTCTCCATTCTCCTGTAACTTCACCCCTCTTAGCCCCAAATATTTTCCTAAGCACCGTATTCTCAAACACCCTTAACCTATGTTCCTGTCTCAAAGTGAGAGTCCACGTTTCACAACAGAACCAGTAATATAACTGTTTTATAAATTCTAACTTTCAGATTTTTTGACAGCAGACTGGATGATAAAAGTTTCTCAACCGAAAAAATTAATTATGAAAATTATTATTGATGAACGAAATTGATTATGAAGATTATTAGTTACGGTCAAAATGTATTATTAAAATTAATAGGAGTGTTCAAAAAAGATTATCACTAGCCAATATATAAAAGTATTTTTCATATCTACGCGGCAAAAATAGGTTATTCTTGAAGAAAAAACTTTACCACGGATGTAATAATTTCGAATTACTTGACGAAATTTTTCCTCGTATTTTCCAGGCTATTTCTGTGCGTGCAATACAATATCTTACTCTGTTTTCCATAGTAGTGTAGAATGTAAATACTGAATCCCTGAAGGAAAACGACTGCGTAGTAATCCTCTCTAACGAGATTCCTCTTGTCTTCGCAGTGTAAACTGTCCTCATCAAACGCTGCAAGTCGTCGGCCTATACAGAGAGGCATTGGTTTGTTGGCGGTGAAACCACAGTCGCTTACGAATCCCACTAAGATGCAAAATGAACTACGAGACTGGAAACTAGGGTAGCATGTACAGAATCGTCGTTAGTGGCAAATTATTTTAGGCTACTGTGTGAAAACTAGGCTGAATACTTTTAAATCGTGCAATCGACTTTTTCTTATGAAATGAGTTGTTTTAGAAAGTTTCGTAGGAAAAGAATGGTCAAAATTTTTAGGATGTGAGGTGAAATTTATCTTGGACTGTTTTCATCATACAGCTTCACGCATTATTACGAGTTCTTCTTCAAGCAATTCGGTCATTGCACAAACTCCGAATAAGTTCAAAGATTAAGAACTAAGTTTCCGGTTAATACTTATAAGTAGTATTCAAGATAATTATTATTATTGATCAATTTATTCCTCTTCTTATGTCAAGTATCCCCTGATCCCTGGTAATATGTGCGAAAGTCATGATGGTTACTAAATTCATTACGTGAACGCGAACGGATTAAGAGACAACGGACTAGCTTTATCCGTGTTTTGTATTATCATGATATTGCAGCTGTCATACTTGCCGACTATATATTTTATATTCAACCTCCTAATTATATTATTGTGATGTACCGAAGTACCTATGATATTTCCGTGCTCCAACCATCCTTCATTATCTCCAAATTATAGTTTATATTTCTTTTACTAATCACAACTGGAACGTTAGGCATATTAATATTACTGCTATTAAAAAAAGGTGGGAGATTTTTAAGAGTTATGTCTTTATTTAATATCTCAATCATTCACTAAAGAACTGTTGAATCGAGCAATATTTTGGCAATAAAATAATACTTCCACTATACAGAAACTTTTCGAAAACTGATTATCTGTCAAAAATACTCTTATCAATAGGCCTGAGAAATATATGCCGTTATACTACCAGTGTGCTTCGTGCCACTCCTTTTACTTCGAAACACAACTTTCTGCTAAAAAAATGTAAAGACATCATTTTCTTTGTTAAAGAAAGATTGCGCTATTTTAAAGACTTTTATTTCACTATGTTAATATGATGGTTGATTACGTTTCTGTTTTACCTAATTTTTCATTTCATATAGGCCTATTTTTGCAGTGAATAACAAAGTACATTTAAAAATTTTTAAAAGCGAATGATTGCCTGTTGCTAAAACACACAGCCTTACATCTAGAAAAAGTTCGTTCCACTTCTGCAGAAACAATGAGGACATATTGGAAATATATTATAAAAGTATTATCTGCCTCAAAATCCGTATCATTATTATAAATTTCCTCATTTGAAATTGTCACAAATTTTTACATAGATCTAGATATCCATAATGTTTATTCAGTATTTTTTCCATCTTGTTTGCTACTTTTTTTCCTATTTCGTGTTCCAACTATTCGGTTCGTCACAATATCATTGCCTACATGCTACGAGTATTTTATGTCTGTAGAAAATACACATAATATGGCATTGACAAGTATCAGCCTTATTATTTCACTATGTTAATATGATAATGTATGACGTTTTTGTTTTACATAATTTTTCATTTCATATATTGTTGGAGTGAATAACAAACCACATTTTCAAATTTTCAAAGGAGAACGATTGCCTGTTGCTAGAAAACACAGCCTTATATCTAGAGAAACTTCGTTCCCCTTTTGCAGAAACAATGGGTAAATATTTGAAATATTTTACACACGTATTATCTCAAAATCTATATCATAATTACAAATTTCCCCATTTGAAATTAAGTCACAAATTTCGTCCTCGGCATCTTGCTATAATTCTTCTTTACAAGACGTTGAATGTTGCCTGTTACGAATAGCAGTATTCGGTCGTAATGTAACCGATCAACTAAAGTTCACTGCTGAACGAAACACACTGAAATCCCCCACCCCAACGCAATTACGTACCGGTACTTGAAGTCAGAGCTTGTATGATGCCCAATGTAACGGCATACAATTCTTAGCCCTACTTATCAACATTTGGGGGTGAGACTTACTTAATATAAACTACAAATATCTACTAGTGAAGTAGTTTAGTGAGTGTAATTTATTAAATTTACGTGCCCTATAAAATGAAGTTCCTGTTGGTCCGTCCCGGTGAAAGGCAATGTCTGTTTTCAGAACACTACCTGCTCGCAGTCTCATTTCCAACCATTCATTCAAGCATTGTAACGGTCATGCAACAGTCATGCAACGGTCGGCAAGCGCAGAGATTGGTTCTGGTATCTACAGAGTGAACCATAATTCGCGCATATGCAAGCCAAGGCACAATTTACTATTGCAAGCTATGGGCAAATTATTCTTTTCAAAAATTGCGCCCGAGTCCTAATTTCCGAGAAAAATTGAGTTCAAATTACTACTAGTACTATTTGAAAAATTGATGACGTCACGTGTATCTTGTACCATAATGTAGTTACATGCACCAAATCTCTACACTCATGTTAGCCCCTCGTTCTAACATAACTCTCAAAAACAAAAATTCCAATACCTATCCAAACAAAAAAGTTATAATAGGTGCACAAGATAAATGGGACACTCTGTATATGTATACATATAAAATAACATAAATAAATGCAAGACATATAAACAAATTAGAGTAAATAAATGAACTTGCAAACAAATAGCAAATGCCGTACAATTGAATTAATAAATAAATACGAACTGTAAATAAATAAAAGGATATATGAGGAAATGAATGAAGAATGAAAGCTATATAAGAAAGAATTACCTGCCAACTTACCACATAACTTAATAAATTGTGTCCGAGTAAATAATTTAGTACGTCTGTAAATTACATTGGAATAGAAATTTTATTCCGGTAATTCAAAATAAAAGTTCCTGATAAGACTCTTCAGACAATTGCATCAATCATTTTAAAATCTTCACTGAACATCATCAATCACCATCTCTATTCATCTTTATATTATTCAATGTATATTATTTATTTTCAATCAATTTTTATCGGTTTGATTGCCACCACATCTTGTCGCAGAATATTCTTTTTTAAAATTTCATTATGTATTTTTAAAATTAATTTACATTTTCCTTTTTGCTCATTTGAATTGATTAGGATGCCGATATTTTAAATCCAAGATTTGGATGGCTATCATTTCGATGATATTCGTCTTTCAAGAATAGACGGATTCAACTAACTCAGTTATATATGCTATGAAGATTACGAGTGTACATCGGCTTGTGTAAGAAGTTCATTAGGTGTAAGAACACAGTTTACACTAAAGTAACACAGGACAAACACAATTTTAAGCGCTTATATTGAAACGCAATGGAAGTGATGCAAAGAAACAAATAAACAAGACAACAAACAAGAAAGGAAACAAGCAAATAAATAGATAAATTAATAATTACAGACATAAATAAATAAATAAATAAATAAATAAATAAATATATATATATATATATATATGTACATAGGTCTGCATTATCAAGTGAACACAAATGTACTAATAAAATAATTACATAACTAACTAAGAGGAAATATTACACAAAGAAGTAATTAATGTGTACCAAATAAATTAAAGTTAACTAAGGAATTAAACATTGTGTCCATTGTGTCAGTGAAGTGTGAAGTGTGTTGTGTCAGTGAAGTGTATTGTGTAAGTGAAGTGTTCCTATCAGTGAAGTTTCATACTTTATAGTGGCAGTGCAAAGTATTTTAACAGTGAAATGTTTTTGAAGTGTTAGTGAAATCAGGATAGAACCAGTGAAATGTGTCGTAGTTCCAGTGCAGTGAGTGAGTTGTCAGCGAAATGATTGTAGTGCTGAAAATTACTTGTGCAGGTATGAACATGTCATACTCGTGGGTTTTATTTCGAAGTTAGGGTTAAGATAGAAGTTAGATTTACTTTAAATGTTATTTTAAGTGATCGTGCTTCATTTAATTTTGGATGCTCCCTGTTATTATTATTATTTGTATTATTATTATTATTATTATTATTATTATTAATTTATTAACTTATTTTTTATTTATTGTGTTTATTATTAATTGTCATTATTGAGTGTAATTAGGTACCACTGCCACCGGGTATATACCCATTTGCAGAGTGAATACATGCATGCATACATACATACATACATACATACATACATACATACATACATACAATTAGATTTAGATTTATTTAATAATAACATATACATAAAAACGGTACATTAAAATACCCCGAAAGAGCAAAGCTCGTGTTCGGGGACAGTTCCGTTACATAGATATACAGTACATAGTTTGTAGACAAAATACTTAAGAAAAAAGGTCACATAAAGATGATAATAAAATTAGTAAATAATAATACTAGTAATAACTGAGTGATAAAAAGACGATGTTGAGATTGGTGGATTAATATTAAATTATTATTAGTAGTATAATTAGTACAGGTCATGTTGATATAGTAACCAAGATAAGAAAGAAAAAATATACTTAGGATAGAAATAAACTTGTTTTACAATACATGGTACATAATATAAATACTGGGAAGTCTGTCATATACAGTACTTAACAAAAGTTTAAGACCATGAGCAAATTTCATATAATTATTTTCTGGTCCTATATTTTTATTTCTATTTCCCTCATGAATATTTTGTCAATTATTTGGACTGTGAGATATCTATCGACGCAAAGAAAGTAAAATTATGACATTTAGTTTTCGAGTTATGATTTTAATGAAATATTTTGTTACTGTAAAAAATGTTACATTTATAATTACGGAATAATTTATTCATGCTAAACCAACATGTTTATTGTAGTGATGATTTTTTTCAAGCAATTTGAGAAGTGTGAGAACACATTGGTACCAGAAAGAAAAATTTTAAAAATTTTATTTTCGTTTTATAATTTTTTGCATATTTTTCCAAAATGAGGAAAATAATAGTAGAAATAACGTTAAGTAAAGGCATTCATAGCTTCACTGTGGAATAAGCTAACGTAACCGGACCTACGCCAATCGAAAGTACGAAATCACGTACTTTCGATTGGCGTAGGTCCGGTTACGTTAGCTTATTCCACAGTGAAGCTATGAATGCCTTTACTTAACATTATTTCTACTATTATTTTCCTTATTTTGGACAAATATGCAAAAAATTATAAAACGAAAACAAAATTTTTTTAATTTTTCTTTCTGGTGCCAATGTGTTCTCACACTTCTCAAATTGATTGAAAAAAATTATCACTACAATAAACATGTTGGTTTAGCATGAATAAATTATTCCGTAATTATAAATGTAGCATTTTTTACAGTAACAAAATATTTCATTAAAATCATAACTCGAAAACTAAATGTCATAATTTTACTTTCTTTGCGTCGATAGATGTCTCACAGTCCAAATAATTGACAAAATATTCATGAGGGAAATAGAAACAAAAATATAGGACCAGGAAATAATTATATGAAATTTGCTCATGGTCTTAAACTTTTGTTAAGTACTGTATATTTTTTAATTCTGGATCTGAAAATTTCATTGCTTAAAGTAGTCAATTCTGGATGAAATTTTATTATCGAATTATATAGACGTAGACCATACATACACACTCGTACATACATACATACATTCATAAATACATACATAGCTACATACATTCATACATAGCTACATACATACATACATACATACATACATACATACATACATACATACATACATTACGTTGATACGCACATACATACATAGCTACATACGCACATACATACATACGCACATACATACATACGCACATACATACATACATACATACATACATACATACATACATACATACATACATACATACATACATACATACATACATACATACATACATACGGCAATTTGGACCTACACGTAGTAACGTGCATACTAAGTGTCTGTCCCTTAGATCAAAAGTATAGTTAGGAGTGTCATAAGGAAAACATATTGTTATTGCAATCATTCAGATATTCTAAGTGCGCGAAGATGGCAAGTGAACAGCTCCTCAATAAATTGAAAGTAATGTGCGTGGAAGCGGAGCAGGTGGCGAGAGCGACAGCAGAGTGATTGTTACATGACTGCGGAATATTACGAGACGAGAGCATTAGGGAGATGGGGTCGATAATCCAAGAACGGCACAACCGAAGAACCTGTGGATTATTCAAAGATATTTTCGCGTTTATAATCTCTTAACTGCTCTACAAATTGGGCACACCACGAAGCAGACACTCTGCTTAAGCATAATGACATGTTACATTGCGCTCATCATCTACTGTATGCCTGGTTTCAGAATTGAAACGTTCTTCCTCTCGCTGTTTCAGACCTTTCAATCTCTACATTCTCTTTCCTTCATTCGTTTCTTCCTTTATTATTTCAATTCTCTATCGCAACAAAACAGCCATCTTTATTTTCTATTTTCTTTCCTTTTGACATTTTGTAACATCTATGTAGCCTATTCGACCTACACTAAAGAAATGAAAGGTTTTCGTGAAGCGGAAATTTGATTTGGTTGCCATAGAAATATTTACGTCACATCAAATAAATTCAACAATGATAGTGAGTATAATGAGTCCATTCCTATGTACAGGGGAAGTCCGCATATAATTAGAAGTACAGTGGAACTCCACAAATAGACACAGCAATGGTCCGTGTGCGAGACGAGGTACGAACGCTGTCTTTGTACGGGGTACTGCGGACATTGGTAAATATAAGGGCTGTACAATGTTTTTTTTATGGCGTGCGGACCGAAACATAAATAATTGACGTATATAATTTTAAATAATATATTGTAGTATATGCAAAATATATAACAAAACAAATCCGTGATTAAGTATAATATATACCTGATACATCTGAAACATAAAACAAACTTCTGGAAAAAACACTCTCTCAATATATCTACATACGGGGCTTTCATGTCAAAACTTCCCACTCTAAATAACTAGTTAATTAAATTGAATTCAATTTAAACCAAAAAAACACGTAAATTTAGTTATCAAGGGGGAAGTCTTAAATAAGGGTTAATTGCATTTTATATTTCACCTCCCACCTCCAGCCACTCCCACTTTCAAATTTCAAATGGCACCCCCTATATTTTTACACTTAAATATGAAAGAGCATTCAATTGTTTATATACCACATTCATTTGTTTTCGCATCTTTTCTTTTCTATCGTCGCCTAGCAACCTGCATTTTTGTTATTGTTGATTAGAGCCGAAGAGAATAAAGCTACAAAAACGTATTGAGCATTTCTTGTAATAGTTGTGTTTGTGTATTCAATTATTTTAAAACGGTGTATACCCTTCAAGAGAGAACATAAATCATCCCTATTGATTAAATTTAGGAAATACACAAAATAAGCTGTGTTTTCATCCTACGATCAACTGGTAATAACAAAGCTTCTTATAATCACTACAGAATGCCTCGTAATTAGATGAATTTTGTTTTATCCCATGCACTGTTCTGATCGAAATGTCAAATTCTTGAGGGATGGCTCTGATTGATTCACCTTTTTTAAACCGTTCCAATTAGTGCTGCTTATGATTAGGTTTTCTCCTGAGCGGTTGTTTGCACGCTTTCAATCGGAGACCTCCGGTTACCTCCGATTGATGCCGCGCAGGTTGTATATGTGCTGTGGCGCAGACATACACTTTCCGCTGAGCATTCCTTTAATGGGTTCAGGTAGTGATTCGAGTCCGCTGACGTCCGCGTATCTTTTAAAATAAGTTATAATTTGTTATTGTTTAATCTCTCTTTTATGTTAATCTCTCTCTCTTTCTTCGGCTCTTTTTTGTGTTGCTTAAAGTGCTACGTTAGCCGACAGATTTTTTTTCTAGTTTTGAAATTCATAGTATATGTGGAAAGCCGTATTAGTTTTGTGTCATTGATCAAATTAATAACATTCAATCTAACTGCAAAACTAACGCAGAAGTAAAGCTTTTCAGTAGCTAATGTAAACATTTATACTTTAATTCTCCTAGAAACTCTCGTTTAATCGCAAACAGGATTTGTCAATTATTATTCTAATCGGTTTAGTTAACGTAAAATATATTAAAGGGAGCTTCAGAATGGAACAAAAGAAACGTGGGCTATGAATGGGTTAAAGTTTACTTGTCCAACGCAATTTATTCAGATTCTTCACCAGACAGGATTATTATGATTATTGTGTTAAAGAATGTCAGTATTTCAACTGCCTCTTCTAAAACGCGCCACTCTTGCTCTGTAATAAAAATATAAGTGGATATCAACTTAAGGATAATTGTAATTATATTATTACCACATGTTTCTTTAGTTTCATTCAGAAGTATTTTAATCCAAACAGTAAAATATAACTCAAGTTATCTAAACAGTAAAATATAACTCAAGTCGTCTTGAAAATATTTCATATGTTTTTTATTGCCTCGAAAGTTACGTTTTAGAGAAATTTCAAGACTTTTTCATAGACTGTGAGCCTTCGGGAACAATAGCACTGAAACAATTTAAAAAGAAATCGTATCAAATATTTTGCGTAATTGTTTTCATCAAGTTCGCGATTGTGCGATCGCTTCAGTTGGTATAACAAATTCGAAGTTCCACCACCCTTAGAGTAAATTCGCCCACAAAGTTTACAGTGTGCGACTTTATTATTACCTTCAACTAAATTAAAGAATTTCCATGCGACGGATATCAGATTTGGTGCAATTTTATTCCCCTCACAACTACCGTCAGTCCGTACGCGCCAGTCGTCCTTGAACTAACTGTCGCTTCGCTCCGAACCCCCGCATCCCACCGTATGTCCCCTGTTCCACCTACGGTAGTACCGGAGATCGCCGATGGAGAGCTTTATTCGTAATCTCCGATTCTTCCGCGGTAGTAGTCACTCCGATGAGCAGCACTGGTTCCAATATTTGTAACTTCTGCTTCAACATAAGTACATATTTTTTTATCCCTGCCTTGCTACAACGTGTACGAGTATCTGCACACTACTGCACTGGTTCAACTGGTTAGCCCTGTGCAGCGCGGGACAGGATGCGTTGACTTACCTTGTATCGCAGCGTTGTCAGACACAGCCTAAACGGAGCGGAGCGCTCCACTATAACTCGTTGCGAGCTCCGGTGCTTCCACAGACATAAGCAAGTTCACGCTCCGACTGCACGTCTCTAGCACCACAACCGGTTTCGGAGCTTACAACTCTGACACTACTGTATCGGAAAATATACGAGAGTGAGCGTCTATTTGTGGAGTGTCTATTTATTGAGTTTCACTGTAGTTTTTATATGTAATCCGTGAGAGAGATTGTAACATATTAAAAAAAAAGACCTGATTCAATTATGCTTCAGCATTACTCACATATAGATGGCTAAATAACAATAACAAAAGTATGGAATATTCCCATGTGCTTATAGTTTGTACTATAACAGTTAATTGGTAGGCTAATTGTTTGTGGTTCAAAAACAATCGTTTACTTTTCTCTTTATAGAACATTCTGTTTCAACAAATTGTTATTATTAGCATATCATCATCATTATCATCATCATCATCATCATCATCATCATCATCATCATCGGAAGTTTGATTATAATTCACGCGTATTTCATTCCGTTCATTAGACACAAAATCTTACAGCAGATTGTATATACAAGGTGTTAAAAAAGTATCCAATATTTTAGGAGATGCTAGTATGCATCAAAATAAGAAAAAAATGTCTAATAAACATGAGTCCTACAACACATACTTTCTGAGATCTGAACACCTGTTCGCAGGAGGTGCTCAATGTGAAGTCCATTTATGGCAGTTCCTCTGCCCTTCGACGCACTCCTTGAAATTGACCTGGTTGTTCTTGACAACCAAACGTCTAGGGGATTTAGGTTTGGGGAACGAGCAGGCCAAGGTGTGGGGCTCCCCAATCAATCCAGCGCAGCGGTCCTGAAGTGTCAGCGTTGGTGTTTACGCTCATTGCGGAGAAAATGTGCTGGTTGTGGGTGGAATGTCGTTATTGGAGCCCCACGTTGGACGCCATTTGAGGGTGAGTGGTTATCGTGACCACACGTTGGGCGCCATTTGAGGGTGGGTGCGTCTCGATGTTGCGTGAGATTCACTCAGGGTAGCCGAGGTACTGTTGTGGTATAGGGTGATGTCGGGAATAATACCAAGCCGGCTACTTAAATAAAAGGCAGCGTAAACTTCAAAACTATAAGTTTATTGTAGTATCCACTTGGTAAACCCTAGAATATGTATTTCCGGCTGACATATAATTCAATCGTTGGTCGCCTTTTGTATCGACTCTATGGCGGCTCTGAATAAGCTCTATCCGATACTACAAATTCAATACTCTGTCCAGTACACTATGACACGAAGCGAAATAGTAGTCCTGTCGACACCAAACGAAGTAGTTATTCTGCCCTGTATGTAGGGCTGCCGACACGATGTAAAGTAGTTTTTGATGATCTCCGCTCCGAAGCGGAATAGTAGTCCCGTCGACACCAAACGAAGTAGTTATTCTGCCCTGTATGTAGGGCTGCCGACACGATGTGAAGTTGTTTTTCTGGTCTCCGCTCCGAAGCGGAAGAATAGTCGTCATCTCCGCTCCCCGTCGCCCTTATTTATAAAAACCTATCCTACGCTAAAACTAACTATCCTATTGGTTAAAAACTACGTCACTAACTGGCCTAAAATCTATTCCCTATTGGTCCAAAGTGACCTCATAAGCTGGACCAAGATCTCTTCTTATTGGGCGCGAAATATGTCATCTCTAAATTTAAACTTTGGATTTCCCATAACCTCAAATTAGTTTGTATATCTCACAAGAATACCCGTTCTTTGGAAAACCCAAGCTTGGCAGTATCTTTCCCACGGGTCCAGTCTAACTTTAGGGCTTTATGCTTCATCGAGTCTCTATACGACCCCGCTCAAGGTGGCCCTAAATCTGTCCGATGCTGACAAGTGACGAAACACCTGTGTGGGAAGCTAATTCTAACGAAGTCGCCAGAACATCCCAGCGAATACATGTAATAAAAATATGGAGGTATCACTTCGCTAATAAATCGGTCTCTCCCTCTCCTAATTACTGCTTCAAATGCCCATCTACATAACCATTGGAAATTCCCGAAAGAGTTTCCAATGTTATGAGATGTCCCCGCTTTCTGCCTATAACTAGCCTCATAGTTCCCCCACGCGATATCAGCCGGTAACACATTATTTACAATACAGTGAGATCACAATGTCACTACAAACAATTACAATAAATATTACATATATCTTCACAAGCCTTTCTATGTACACAACTCTCTCACAATAAGCACAACAATGTACAATTTATATCCACATTTACATATGTACAATACCATTCATTCACATATTTACATTTATTTATTAATTGATCAGTTACACACTCTGCGTGCTTGGTTGTACCAGCCGCCCTGTACAGGTTCACCTAGCTGTACGCGTGAGACTAACCATCCTACTCTTTCTCATTCCTGCCTCCTAGCCTCTCCTGTTTGAAAGGCCGCAAGAGTTGCTTGTGGTACCTTCCAACAGGTTTACTTTTTCCCCTTTCTACCAATTCGAAAGTATGGTCTCCATATCTACTTTTAATTTCGTAGGGCCCTTTGTACAGTAGCTCCATGCGTGAGTAACGTCCTCTGAGGGCGGAAGATAACTTCACGTCCCTTAGCAATACCAGATCGCCGGGTGTGGGCTCCCATTTGTGGCGATATCTTTTAACTTTACCGAGTCTATACTCAGCCTTTTTCCTGATTCGGTCGAAAGCTAGTTTACACAGTAGTTCATCACTAGGAGGCTCACCCTCCTGTATTGCCTGCGGCAAACTCTTTATCATGGGATCGGGATCGATCCCTAACATAAGTTTGATCGGAGCTATTCCGGTCGTTGGATTGATAGAGTGGTTCATGACTCTCTCTATCACCTCACATTGCCTAAACCAGTCCTTATGGTTTCGGTGACACAGAATACGGAGGTACAATGATATATCCCTAAGCGCTCTTTCGCAGGGATTACCGCTGGGAAAGTATGCGGAGCAGTTGTATAGTTTCACGCCCGCATCTTCCAGCCTTTTGCAAAACACTTTCGATTTATGTACCGACACATTGTCACTGAGCACCGCTGTTACCGGGCCGTAAGTCGGTATGTAGTCTTTAACCAGCTTATCAGCACACAACTTGCTAGAGATATTTCTTAAAGGGTAAATCTTTACAAATTTTGTGAAGACATCGTACGTAACAAATATGTACCTGTGTCCGAAGGACGATGTGGGCATTGGACCGTGTTCGTCCACTGCTACAAGTTCATTCTTTTTACCCCTGATAATGACCTGTGGTACATTGTCATACCTTACATTTAGAGGTTTCGCCCTCTGGCAGACCTCGCAACGAGATATTACCCTTCTAACCTTCTTTGACAGTTGCTTAATATAAAATGATTCTGACATAGTTAAAATGATCCTATCACTCCCAGAGTGACACATAGATAGGTGAAAGTTGTTTATAAGTTCATTCTCCATACTCGCAGGTATGTATATCTTCCACTTCTGGATATCCCTACCATGCAATTTATACAAGATACCAGAGCGCAATCCATACACTTCGTCTTTCACCTGTGAGATTTCTCTAGCTTTGTCCATTAAGGCCCTTATCGTGGAATCCTCCTGCTGCAAATCTGCAATTTTCCGAAATTTTCCCGTCAGAGCTCCATTCCTCGTGGAATCAATTTTCATCACGGCAATTTCATACGCGGGGGCGGTGATAGTTTCCGGTAGCCCCGATTTGGAATTCAAACGAGAGAGACAATCACCAAAGATATTGTCTGCCCCCGGAATATGTCTAATCGTCACATCATGAGCCAAAATTTCGTGCACATATCTAGATATTCTAGAGTTCGTCAATTTGCATCTACTCAGAAACGCTAGGCTTACATGGTCAGTAAATATGATTATCTGCCTATTAAAGATATACTGACGGAACTTCTGTAGTGCGAAGTACACAGCAGAAATCTCTAGTTCCGTGATTGATGCGTTGCTTTCGGTACGCGACAGTCCCCTAGAAGCTGTGGCAATCACATGTCGCTTATTATCTTCATCTGTCTGACATAGAATTGCTCCATATCCATATGAAGACGCATCCGTATAAATCTGAAAAGGTAGGCTGTCGTTAGGCCTTTCCAACAGAATTGAGTCGGCAAAAAGCAGTTTCGTTCGATCGAATGCTTCCTGCTCTGCCGACCCCCACCTGAAGGGTGTATCCTTCTTCAATAATGCTCTGAGTGGGGCTACATGCTTAGCATAATTGACGAGAAACCGATTCTGGTATTGTAGGATACCTAGATATCTACGAACCTGTTTCCGGTTCCGCGGCGGCGGGATCCTCGAAATGCTCTGAATTCTCTCTTGGTCCGGTCTAATTCCGTCAGACGAAATTACGTAACCCAGGAAAACTGTCTCAGCTTTAAAAAATGCTGTTTTCCCCAGCTTGACTGTCATACCAGCCTCTCTCAATTTAGTAAGTACAAAATCAATATCTCTAATATGCCTATCAACATTATTGCCATATATAAGAAAATCGTCAATGTACTGTGCCAGAAAACCTTTCGTCGAATCACCAAAAATTATGTCAAGTGCCCTTAGTAGCGCAGATCCAGAACTCGCGATGCCGAATGGGCATCGGGTATACTGATAAACTTTCCCGTTATGTAGGAACGCTGTGAATCTTCTCGAGTCCTCGTCCAGCGGAATCTGCCAATACGAGCTGGTCAAGTCTAAACTAGTGAATATAGAACAGTCACTGATACGGCCTAACAAAGTGTCCACTGACTCCGTCCTGAAATTATCTTTAACTGAAAACGAGTTAACGTGTCGGGCATCGATCGTTACTCTTAAGCTTCCATTGGGCTTCCTAACCCAGCACAATGCATTTACGTAAGGCGAGTCCGATACTTCTATAACTCCGTCTTTTAACATATCATTTATGACTTCGTCTGCCTGATCCCTTAAAGATAGGGGGATGGGTCTACATTTATGCCGAAATTCCTCCATTCCTACCACCTTAATTTTGTGTGTATACACTCTACACAGACCCGGCGCGTCTGAAAAGACATTTAAATGGCTACCTACAACATCCATTAAGCGTTTTCTTTCACTCTCACTCAGGCCGTGTGCCTGGTTAACTTTATCTCTCACTATTTCGAAAGTATCTGTCTTCCTATTGTTAGACGCGACTACCTGCCTAAGATCGCCCGGCGAAATCTCATTACAATAGCTGGCCCTACCGCTAATGAGATTAAGTCCTATTTGTCTCGCCTGGACTAATTCGCCGATACACAACTCGCATTCTCCGCAGCCTACTTGACACACTCCCCTAGTTACCTCATTACCTTCCCACGGATTAACCTCTATAATTACATTCTTACAAATTTTGAGGTGCTCTACGAAAAATAACTCTTCCTGTAATCCTATCTCTTCCGCGGTTCTCTCATCTACCTCAGCTCGAGCGTTATTGCTACTGAATGGGACATGGCCTACACTGCCGTTACCTGCCGTAACCCCTAGTCTGTTTTCCCTGAAATCTAATAGCGCGTGCCATTCATAAAAGCTTTCTACTCCAATAATGATGTCGGTAGTCAACCTTTGTATCACAAGAAAAATAGCATTTAATTTCACGTCTCCGCACTCTAACTCGAACCATACTTGATATTTTACCTTTTCCTTCTTCTTGCTTAGGGCGCCCGCACAGTACAATGAACATATGGGTAACGTTTGCAGTTTTATTCCTGAATCCCTAACCTTTTGAAAAAGTTCCAAGCTGCATACATTATTTGTGGAGCCCGAGTCCAACAACACACAACACTTAATCCCAAATATTTTGGCATCTATATAAGGCAATACATAAGTCCCATTATTTTCTAACTCTGGGTTAGTAATCTCGCTCTGTCTCTTCACGCTTACCGCGTTGGTGGATTCTTTTGACAGTGGCTTACTGCACTTAGCTACAGAAATCTCCGAACCCTTGAGACTTCTGTCTAGCAGTTTCCCGAGTGCGATGCAGTCGGTTCCACTGCTACCTCGTCTCTATTTCTACAATTTATAGGCTCCCGGCCCATACTCATTCTGACCGGACTTTGCTGACGTCCGTTCATGTCTCTATTCCTACTTTGTCCCACATTACACTGTGTAGGGGGCCTATTGCACCCTTGTGAGGCCATTTCTTGTAGGACGTCTCGCCTATCTCTCTCCTCCTCCTGTCTCCTCCAATCACCTCGATTTTGCGGTCCCCTGCTAAAATTAGGCTGCCAGAATCCCTGTCTGTAATTTCTGTTCCTAAGCCAGTGTGGTTGGGTTCTAAGCCTATTATTTCCATTTTCTTGTCTTCCCGTGTACCATCGTATGTGGTTAACCCTACGCACGGGACCAACACCTCCTCGATCGTTCCTCATCCTGTTATGACTACTCTGGTTATTCCTACTATTATTGTAAGGACCCCCAAAGGGCGGGTCAATCCTTCTCTCCCTGTTGGGACTTTTCCCTCCGTTATGGCCATTATGGTATCGACTATATGCATTGTTGGGGCTCCTGTCACCACCCCAGTTACTCTGATTTTGGGCTCCTGTCCTTGGGGATGAAAAGGCCGTACTTGCCCCCTTCCCCGCTTTCTGGTCGGTGGGGCTTGAACCCTTTCCTTTTCCATGTTCATAATCTGCCTGTCCACTACATTCATAGTGCGTGGCGTCCGAACCATCCAGTGCAGTCAATAAATCTATTGTTTCCCCGAAGTCTCGGGGCCCTGCTACAATCAGATTATATCTTATGTTCTCGGGATACTGCGAAATCACAGTTTGGATCAGCTCTGAATCCGGTATTGGCGGATTGAGGCTTTTCCCTTTCTTAACAATTTCAAGAAAATAGTCTATCATAGAGACGCCTCTTCCCGCGTCAAACCTGCTCTGATTAATTTCCTTCCTAATTCTTTGTTGTTGTCTTTGTCCCCAGTATCTCTCCGAAAATTTTTCTCTGAATTCCTCATAAGTGACATTATCCCCTAGGGCCACTAGCGCCCAGTTGAGTGGTCGGCTCTTTAGGCTCTTTCGTACGACAGTCATTTTTAAGTCATCCGGCACCCCTCTTACTCTAAAGTACGTTTCTAGCTCACTTATGTAGTTATGTGGGTTTGAAAATTCAACCTCATCAAAAATAGGGTAACCAATCTCATTCAAAATGTGAGTGGGGTACTGGGGACGGCCTAAATATGCCTTGTCGTTTACATTTATCAACTCACTACGCACATCATCCCGTGAGGTCTGACATTCCTCACCAACACTATTGTTAACATGTCTTACATTTATGTTGCTACCTGATGCCGGGCTCTCACTTGTGCCCTCTTGTCTAGAAACTGCACGGTCCGAGCTGCTATGTCCGCTTAAATTTGCGGGACTACCCCCATTTAGTACGTCGTTTATTGAGTTTAGTTTACTTCTTAATTCTTCCAAACATTCGTTATCCGCCCTTTCTTTATTCTTTATGGCTCGCTTGAGACCGTCCACTTCCTGATCCATCTCACCTATTTTCTCTTCCACCGAATTCTGAATTTCTCGAACCTTCTCCACTATCGCTTCCTCAACAGCTGATTTTAGATCGCTATTCTCTCTAGTAGCGCTATCTCTAACTCTAACTTCTAAATCCTTCATACTTTCTGACATCCTGTCCATAGCTATCTTCAATTGGTTCTCCATTCCGATCCCATTCTCGGCTAATTTCCCCTCGAGCTTCTCTATTTTGTCCTCCATCTTGTTTCCTCTCTCCGCTAATTTTGCAATCTGATCTCTAATCTCTCTCGAACTTTCCCCCAATCTATTTTCCATTTGTTTTATTTGTTCTCTACTTTCCCTCAGAATCTGCTCTCTACTTTCCCTTGAGTTATTCTCTAATTTAGTTTCCATTTGTTTTATTTGTTCTTTACTTTCCCTCAGAATCTGCTCTCTACTTTCCCTTGAGTTATTCTCTAATTTAGTTTCCATTTGTTTTATTTGTTCTTTACTTTCCCTCAGAATCTGCTCTCTACTTTCCCTTGAGTTATTCTCTAATTTAGTTTCCATTTGTTTTATTTGTTCTTTACTTTCCCTCAGAATCTGCTCTCTACTTTCCCTTGAGTTATTCTCTAATTTGGTTTCCATTTGTTTTATTTGTTCTTTACTTTCCCTCAGAATATGCTCTCTACTTTCCCTTGAATTATTTTCCATGAAATGTCTCATCTGCTCCCACAACTGCTCTAGCGTCATTTCCCCTTTGCCACTTTCTCTACTCTGTTGCTTTTCCACTGTTCGCTCTCCCTCTATTTCCTGTCCTGCGTTATTCTCGACCTCCTCCCTGATTTCCATGATTTCCTCGTCCTTCCTTTGCTCCATGGTTCCCTTGTTTCTATTTCCTCGTCTTTCTCGTATTTTCCTAACTACCTTACTCCTATGGCTACGTAGTATCATCTATATGCTACTCTGTCATCTATCCGACGCTCGCTTTCCCAATAATAATCTAACTAAGCCTGTATTTGCACTCTGCTCACTTCCAACTAATTACGCAATACACTTATTTCACTTTCCCCCAAAATATCACACACAATAAAAAATACATATATATATATATACACCCGAAATATCACACCAGAAATTGAAACATATACACTTTATAATTATTCCCCCAAAATATCATATACATATATACACATTCGTACGTCTTCTATTCATGCTTACCACCGCCTCTCCGAGTCGCCTTCTCTGGTGGTCCCCGTGTTGTCTTCTCTAGTGTTGTCGTGATGTCGCGATGGCTTGGTTCTGTTCCCGCCTTCCAGCGTCGTTCCTCGGCTATGCAGGGCTGAAATGCTCCGTCCGGTCCTCCGCGTTGTTTGGTGCTGTGTTCGCACCCGGGGCCGGTCACTGGAACAGCTGTCTTCCTTCGAGCCCCACGTTGGAAAGCGCCATTTGTGGGTGGAATGTCGTTATTGGAGCCCCACGTTGGACGCCATTTGAGGGTGAGTGGTTATCGTGACCACACGTTGGGCGCCATTTGAGGGTGGGTGCGTCTCGATGTTGCGTGAGATTCACTCAGGGTAGCCGAGGTACTGTTGTGGTATAGGGTGATGTCGGGAATAATACCAAGCCGGCTACTTAAATAAAAGGCAGCGTAAACTTCAAAACTATAAGTTTATTGTAGTATCCACTTGGTAAACCCTAGAATATGTATTTCCGGCTGACATATAATTCAATCGTTGGTCGCCTTTTGTATCGACTCTATGGCGGCTCTGAATAAGCTCTATCCGATACTACAAATTCAATACTCTGTCCAGTACACTATGACACGAAGCGAAATAGTAGTCCTGTCGACACCAAACGAAGTAGTTATTCTGCCCTGTATGTAGGGCTGCCGACACGATGTAAAGTAGTTTTTGATGATCTCCGCTCCGAAGCGGAATAGTAGTCCTGTCGACACCAAACGAAGTAGTTATTCTGCCCTGTATGTAGGGCTGCCGACACGATGTAAAGTAGTTTTTGATGATCTCCGCTCCGAAGCGGAATAGTAGTCCCGTCGACACCAAACGAAGTAGTTATTCTGCCCTGTATGTAGGGCTGCCGACACGATGTGAAGTTGTTTTTCTGGTCTCCGCTCCGAAGCGGAAGAATAGTCGTCATCTCCGCTCCCCGTCGCCCTTATTTATAAAAACCTATCCTACGCTAAAACTAACTATCCTATTGGTTAAAAACTACGTCACTAACTGGCCTAAAATCTATTCCCTATTGGTCCAAAGTGACCTCATAAGCTGGACCAAGATCTCTTCTTATTGGGCGCGAAATATGTCATCTCTAAATTTAAACTTTGGATTTCCCATAACCTCAAATTAGTTTGTATATCTCACAAGAATACCCGTTCTTTGGAAAACCCAAGCTTGGCAGTATCTTTCCCACGGGTCCAGTCTAACTTTAGGGCTTTATGCTTCATCGAGTCTCTATACGACCCCGCTCAAGGTGGCCCTAAATCTGTCCGATGCTGACAAGTGACGAAACACCTGTGTGGGAAGCTAATTCTAACGAAGTCGCCAGAACATCCCCGCGAATACATGTAATAAAAATATGGAGGTATCACTTCGCTAATAAATCGGTCTCTCCCTCTCCTAATTACTGCTTCATGGTGTGCCATCATGCATGAACCACATCTGTAGACTTTGCTGACATGGCACATACTCCAACAAGGTAGGCAATACGTTAATAAGAAAGTCCTGATAACGAGCCCCAGTTAATCTCTGTGGTAGCATGTATGACCCTTAATCAATCACCAAGAACTCCTGCCCCATACGTTGATTGAGAATCGGTGCTGATGCCTTATTTCTTCAACTGCATGGGAATTTTCATCACCCCAAACATGGTGATTACGAAAATTCACAACACCAACTCTGCTGAACCCCGATCATATCCCCAACCAAACTTTTGCTTTCAGTATTCCTTGCGACGTATCATTATTCCATGCAAGGGGTGTCAACTACGGTAAGATTATCTGGTAGTCTGCTGCATTGTAGGGCAGAAAAATGCATTGCCATAAATGGACATCGCATTGCGCACCTCCTATGAACAAGTGTTCAGATCTCAGAAAGTATGTGTTGTAGGCCCCATGCTTATTAGACATTTTTTCCTGTTTTGATGTATACTATCACCTCCCAAAATATTGAATACTTTTTTAACACCCTGTAGACCTACTTAGCCTAATTCTGTTACACTAGCGGTCATCAGAACACTGCACCCTCGGGCTAGCGTCCCTTACCCGCGGACAAGACACAGCCCTAGCACGCATTGGAGGCTGCTAGCGGGTATGCTGTCTCCCTATCCCTTGTGCACGACAGAGCATATTTCCTTACCTTCCATGCACTCTACCATTTCAGCGAATGCTGTCGACCACTGCGTTACACAATTTCCGCCTACACGTTAATCTCAATCACAGTGATTTCCTGATATCCCTAGCGAATTTTATGTTTTATTTTCTCTCCTATCCTTTCCTTTCTTTTTCCCATTAGTTTCCTTCAAATCCCATTTATTTAGGCTATATATTCCTTAACTCTATTTTTCCTTTCTATTTATTTTGTAATCTTATCCATTTTATTCTCTTCCCCATACTTTTCTTTTCTTTCTTCTCTTCGTTTCCTTTCGACATATACATTCATTTCTCTTCGCACAATTATCTTCACTTTCCTGTCTGTGTTACTCGTCCTCAAATTTGATCCTTTTTCGTTTTATATCCCCACCCAAATTCTACCATCTTCTCCGTAGACCTATTCATTTCGTTTCTTTTAATTTTGTAATCTTATCCATTTCATTCTTTTCCCCATACTTTTCTTTTCTTTCTTCTCTTCGTTTCCTTTCGACATATACATTTATTTATCTTCGCACAATTAACTTCACTTTCCTGTCTGTGTTACTCGCCCTCAAATTTGATCCCTTTTCATTTCATATCCCCATCCAAATTTTACCATCTTCTCCATAGACTTATTCATTTCATTCCTTTTAATTTCATTCCAAATCTCTTTTCCTTCCTCTACCTTCCCTGCATTTCACTCTATTTCTTTCCTTAATTTTAGTTTAATATACATTCTTCATTTAATAATAATAATAATAATAATAATAATAATAATAATAATAATAATAATAATAATAATAATAATAGTTCTTTATTTATACTGGCAGAGTTAAGGCCATAGGGCCTTCTCTTACACTCTATCAGGTCACAAAGTAAACGAGCAGTTAAAATTTAACAAAAAGTTAAAGAACAGAATACTAACATAATACAAAAGAAAAAATATATATAATAATAGCATAATAAAATCGACACTAAACAACATGAAAATAATACCATAATAGAAAAAAAAAAGAAAGTAAAATACAATTGGAATATTGTGAAAGCAACTCATTTAGTACAAATGGTTAATATAGAAAAACGTAAGGATGAATATATCAAAATGGAATGCAATAAAATAATAATAAAAAAGAAAAGAAATACGAATATTAAATAAAATTCACAATAAAATGGCTATGCTAATAAATTCATCAGCTGATAAAGAGGACAAAAAGGGGGAAGGAAGGAAAAAGAAATATATAGCCTATATTTTTACAAAACTATTGCAGAGAAAAGGGCTTATAACTGAAAGGAATCTAATTGAAAAAGTGCAATTTTAATTTATTTTTG
The DNA here is from genome assembly GCF_040183065.1 of Periplaneta americana. Taxonomy (NCBI): domain Eukaryota; kingdom Metazoa; phylum Arthropoda; class Insecta; order Blattodea; family Blattidae; genus Periplaneta; species Periplaneta americana. The sequence continues at coordinate 125,943,442 of NC_091132.1, read as the reverse complement.
AAACTAGACAATGTCCGACAGTCTCTGACATGTTGTGGTAGAGAGTTCCATAGATGAGCTGCAGAAACGGTGAAATATGAAGAGTAGAAGGATGTTCTGTGATTAGGAATGGAGAATGTGATATGGTGTTGTGAGGTGTTTACCATTTATTCCGCCGATATTCTCCTCATTTCTTTCTATTCCTATCACATAAACCCTTTCTATCGTTCCTCCTTCCTCCCTTATCATTCATACGATTTACTCCCTCTTTCCTTCCCATCTGTTCCCTTTCCGACCTCTTTTCAACCTAATTTTTCGTTTTTATTTCCCTTCTTCACTACACCTCTTTTCTATTTTTCCATATCCTTTTTTGATTTGCCTTCCACCTGTATTACTTCCACTTCTATAGCCGTATTTTTCTGTTCACTTTTCCATTCATTTCCGCCTCTCGAATTTCGCCTTCCTACTTATCTAAGATTTCTCACCCATTGTATTTTTTTCTGCATTGTCTATTCTGTTTCATTTATTTCATTTCATTATTTCTTGGTATTCATTACTATTTAATTCGTTTCAACTTTTCCCTTATCTTCTTTATTTTGTACCAGTCTGCCTTCACATGATGTTTTCTGTATTCCTTTTGAGTTTTCTTTCTTCGACATTTTATTTAATTATCTCTTCCATTGTTCCTTCGATTTTTTTCATGTTACTTCGTTCCTTTGTATATTTCTCTCTCTATTCAGTTCCATATCTCTGTTCCTCCTTTACCTTCTTTATTTCTATCTTTTCTCTTATCATTTCTTAATTTTTATTTCTTTGCTACTTTATTCATTTTCTCAATTTTCTTCCATTACTGATCTCTCTCTATCTCTCTCTCTCTCTCTCTCGTGTTTGTTATTTCGTTATTTTCACTTTTTCCATTCCTTTCCTTATCTTGACTATTTACATCCTTACCTGATTTCTCTCATTTCACTTCATACATATTGAGATTTTCGTCTCTTCGTTTCTTTATGCATTAGAACAGGCCTGCACAAGGTTTGCGCTCTCCGAGCCGGCTTACAGCTCATGAGCGGAATGCAGATATTAGCTGCGCTCTGTATAAGGGTGGACTGGAAGAAGGAGTGATCTCATACAAAATATACACAAAAGGAAGTACTATTACGAGTGTTTGTGAAATGAATTCCCGTTCAGTGTTTGCAGAATTATCTTTGACTATTATTAATTAATAAAGAAATATTTATTTTACAGAAATAATAGAAATTCTATAGCTACTTAAAAGTACAATATCATTTTGTTATATTTTTTTTTATCAGTAAATCAAAACGAGGTTTTATGCTGTTGGCAGCTGAAAGGAACAGTAGCCTACTGATCATAATGAAACATCAGTTACAGATGTTCGATATCTGCCTTTATTAAAGTTGATTATAGAAAACAGTTGCTCACAAATATAAATGTTGAGCCAAACATAGCAATCATTTTCATAGCCACCATGTGTAGTCGTGGATATTATTGCTAATGTTTAGTCTTGTAAAACTCAACCAGGCTAGTAGTAATATTCAAACGATCCTTAGCCCTTAGGTCACAATGAATATCGAGAAGTTCGAGCTGTAAATCGTTAAATGTTAAATGTTATGTTCCGTCTTTTAGATTCCACCATGCTGTACTGTAGTAGTAGGTAAGCAACTTGAAACAGTTACTGAGAATAGGCCTACACACTGCACTCCACTAGATAGCTGAGTGGTCGTTTCCCTCTCCTCTACTTATAGCAAGTATATGTCATTCTAACCTATCTTCCTCTCCGTTTCGGCGAGCGGTAAACACGGCTTTCCCGCTCCGAAGGAGCGCGCGCGCTCATTGAGCTCTGTTTCTGCAGGTATGCATTAGAATATTTCTTCTTCCATTCCGAAGTTTTCTCTCGTTTAATTCCTTTCATTTATTTTAAGCCTATATTTACATTTCCTCACTTTATTTCTGCACAAACTTCTTGTTTTTTATATTTTTTCTCGATTCCATTCTCTTTCACCGTTATCTTTCTATATTTTCATCCTTTTCTACCTTCATTCTTTGTTTCTTTATTTCCATTTCTTCATTTCCTCTATACCCTCCCTCCATATCTTACTTTTCTCTTTTCCTTCGGTTTTGAAGCATTTTGTCCTGTATTCGTTTCTTGCTTACTGGCTTTTAAGGAACCTGGAAGTTCATTGCCGCCAACACGTAAGCCCGCCATTGGTCCCTATCCCGAGCAAGACTAATCCAATTTCTAACATCATATCCCACCTCCCTCAAATCCACTTTAATATTATCTTCCCATCTACGTCTCGGCCTCCCCAAAGGTCTTTTTCCCTCCGGTCTCCCAACTAACACTCTATATGCATTTCTGTATTCGCGCATACGTGATACATGCCCTGCTCATTTCAAACGTCTGGATTTAATGTTCCCAATTATATCAGGTGAAGAATACAATGCATGCAGTTCTGTGTTGTGTAACTTTCTCTATTCTCCTGTAACTTCATCCCTCTTAGCCCCAAATATTTCCTAAGAACCCTATTCTCAAACACCCTTAACCTATGTTCCTCTCTCAAAGTGAAAGTCCAAGTTTCACAACCATACAGAACAACCGGTAATATAACTGTTTTATAAATTCTAACTTTCAGTTTTTTTTTTGACAGCAGACTGGATGATAAAAGTTTCTCAACCGAATAATAACAGGCATTTCCCATATTTATTCTGTGTTTAATTTCCTCCCGAGTATCGTTTATATTTTATACTGTTGCTACTAGGTATTTGAATTTTTCCACCTCTTCAAGGGATAAATTTCCAATTTTTATATTTCCATTTCGTACAATAATCTGGTCACGAGACATAATCAAATAATTTCGGAATATGTATGGTAAGACTTTCCTGTGTTAAATTTTAACGTACCTCGTTTAAATGTTTCGACATATTTATGGGTCATCTTCACAAATGGTCTTTGTTGGTCTTGGCGCCACTTGTTCTGTTTCCTGTGAACACACAAAAATTGCAACCTTTTTCAAGAAATTAAATTACAGCATCGCATACAGAACAAATAACACTCTACAAAAACATCTCAACACACAAACAACACAAACAAACAAACAAATACAACCACACAGGGGTATACAAACTCAAATGTAACACCTGCAACAACTTCTACATAGGACAGATAGGCAGATCGTTTCATGCACGTTACAAAGAATACATCACAGCCATAACAAAATTACAAAACACCTCCACATATGCAGAACACTTCACAAATGCTAACCAAACCCACAGAGACATCAACACAGACATGGAAATACTGCACATCCAACCAAAAATCCAGAAACTAAACACACTAGAACAATATGAAATATACAGACACACAAAAACACACCCCAACGAAATTCTCAATACACATCTCAACTTCAAAACACACACACTCTTTGACTCTACACTATACCACAGAAACACACCCTCACAGGAAACAGAACAAGTGGCACAAGACCAACAACGACCAGTTCTGAAGATGACCCATAAATAGGTCGAAACATGTAAACGAGGTGCGTTAAAATTTAACACAGTAAAGTCTTACCATACATATTCCGAAGTGATACAACGTTAAAAGTTGTGTAATTAAGATGTATAATCATATACTTTGTCTTTTCGGGATTTACGTCCAAACCTATCTCTTTATTTGCTTCAAGTAAAATTCCCGTATTTTCCCTCATCGTTTGTGGATTTTCTCGTTTCTAGCATAGGGTAAACTAGAGTCTGTTGGACAGTCAGGCATGTTGGACACTCCGTATTTTAACGTGTTACCATGCCACTTGTGGGCACCACATTCTGCTAGAAGTCAATAACAGAAGTAGCCCCACTCGTGCCTACTTTCGTCATTGACTTCTAGCTGAATGTGGTGCCCACAAGTGGCGTGGTAACACGTTAAAGTACGGAGTGTCCAACATGACCGACTGTCCAACAGACCCTAGTTTACTCTACTTAATTCCTGGACTTTTGCTTCCTGTCTTCACTTGTATTTGTTTTCTATTTTACAGTATTTTTTTGCTCCCTTCTTCTTTCTATTCTCCTGCGTGTCTCTCAGTCTAATTTTTTCTCTGCATAATGAGAGATTTTATCAGAAGTGTATAGGCCCAATGTAGTAATAACATGAATATACTCTAAACAGGGATATTACGCTTTCAAGTCGGAGTTCTTTACTTCAATTCCCTTGCAAATTAAATGAACTGTTGAGAAGAGTAAAATGAGTTTTGTCGATAAAGTAGCAATCACAGAACTAAAATGAGATTGAAATTAAGGTATTCAAATTAAACTTAACCTATATCCGCATTTTTCAACACATGTTTCAAAGAGTCGATCAGAATACAGACTGATCGAAGGCTGAGACCATCTAGCAGATACTCATTGACGTAATAATAATAATAATAATAATAATAATAATAATAATAATAATAATAATAATAATAATGGCTTTATTTAACCTGGCAGAGTTAAGGCAGTAAGGCCTTCTCTTACACTCAACCAGGATTAAAACTTGCTTACATAGTTGAACATACAACTGGATCGGAATTAAATAATTACATACTGATACAATTTAGGTACATAATGAGATCAAAAGAGGTAGTTACATAAAATTTATCTCATAAAATAAAAATAAACAGAATGGAATACATATTAGTGTTGTTAGAATGAAATATTAATCACATAAAAACAGAAGCCGATAAGTCAATAAAAAATGTATACAGTAAAAATAAAAATAAACACATTAGTATACATATTAGTATTAGATTACAATTAAGTAGGATTCACATAATTAAACCAGAAACCGACGATTGAATAAATGTACACAAAAAAAAAGATTAATAATAATAAAAAAACATCACAGTGGGATACATATTGGCGTTAAGTGATAAATAAACACGATTTATATGATTACACAATAAAAATAAGAAACAAAAAAATAAATAAAAATAAATACAGTGGAACACATTCCATTAAATATTTGCAACGCGTTAGGTCTGGCAACTCATCATAAGATATTTTTCTAATTTACATTTAAAGGAAATTAAAGTTCGGCAGCCCTTGACTTCAGGCGGCAAAGAATTCCACTGACGAGAAGTAGCAACAGTGAAAGATGAAGAATAAAGAGATGATGTGTGGAGTGGTATTTCTAGCTTTTTATCATATTGTGACCGAGTATTTAAGTTATGATAGCGAGAAAGACTGTGGAATCGGACAGATAAGTAAGAGGGAGTAGAGGTGTGTAAAATTCGGTATAAGAGAGAAAGGGAATGTAACTTTCTCCTCTCATTTAACCTGAGCCACAATAATTTATCGAAGGAAGGCGAAATGTAATCGTAGTAGCGGACATTACAAATGAAACGAACACACGCATTATGAACATGTTGCAGTTTCTGGGATAGATCCACCCTGAGATCACTCTATAATCGAAATGAGGCATAATAAGAGTATGTACAAGCGTCTGCTTCAATTTAGCTCGATAGTGGTACGATCTTTTCAATGAGTGAAGATTGGAAAATACTTTCTTGCATGTGTGTTTGATATGCGTGTCCCAGGTAAGGTTAGATTCAAAATGAACGTATTCATTCGCTATCCAGTAAAACTAATTACAAATTAATTGAAGAAAGCGGCATTCAGATTAAAGATTACATTGGCAAAACAATATTTTTCTATTCTCTTTTTCTCTTTCTTTCTGGAAAGCTGTTCTCCGTCAAACGCTTAGTAAAGAAGCTTGTGTCTGAATCGTGTGGCAACTGCTGGTGGCAATAGAGCTTGCAGCCATTTCGATAAGCTTCGCCCCACACTCCACCGGCATCATTTCCACTAAGATCAGTTCCTGTTGCTTCCATTTCCAATTTCAAAAGAGATGTGCAAAGTCGCAGCACAATATCCTCAGACGTAATGTATGATTTGTAATACAACCTATTGGAAAATCGGTTACCAATACGTGTATCGGAGTAGGAAACTCTCATCGGCTCATGATGACTCCAGGGAATATGGTTCTCAACAACTGGATGTCTCTAAGGGTGTAAATTACATTTTCTCAGCATTGATAGAAACAAAGCATGCTGTAACATTGCAAATCTACTTCAGTTTCGAACCAACGAAGTGAGACACAGCAATAATTTTAAAATACAAACTATTCGTAAACAGTGCTATTTGTCACTGTAATAATGGAAGAACTTTCAATAGTGAAAATGCTCTTAATTAGTTTACCTATAAATTTATATGTTCATAAATAATAATAGTAATAATAATAATAATAATAATAATAATAATAATAATAATAATAATAATATTTACTGACTTTTAAGGAACCCGGAGGTTCATTGCCGCCGTCACATAAGCCCGCCATTGGTCCCTATCCAGAGCAAGATTAATCCATTCTCTATCATCATATCCCACCTTCCTCAAATCCATTTTAATATTATCCTCTCAACTACGTCTCGGCCTCCCCAAAGGTCTTTTTCCCTCCGGCCTCCCAACTAACACTCTATATGCATTTCTGGATTCATCCATACGTGCTACATGCCCTGCCCATCGCAAACGTCTGGATTTAATGTTCCTAATTACGTCAGATGAATACAATGCGTGCAGCTCTGCGTTGTGTAAATTTCTCCATTCTCCTGTAACCTCATCCCTTTTAGCCCCAAATATTTCCCTAAGAACCTTATTCTCAAACACCATTAATTTCTGTCTCAAAGTGAGAGTTCAAGTTTCACAACCATACAGAACAACCGGTATTATAATTGTTTTATAAATTGTAACTATCAGATTTTTTGACAGCAGATTAGATGACAAAAGCCTCTCAACCGAATGATAACAGGTATTTCCCATATTTATTCTGCGTTTAATTTCCTCCAGAGTGTCATTTATATTTGTTACTGTTGCTCCAAGATATTTGAATTTTTCCACCTCTTCGAAGGATAAATCTCCAATTTTTATAGTTCCATTTTGTACAATATTCTGGTCACGAGATATAATCATATGCTTAGTCATTTCGGGATTTACTTCCAACCCTATCGCTTTACTTGCTTCTAGTAGAATTTCCGCGTTTTCCCTAATCGTTTGTCGATTTTCTCCTAACATATTCAAGCAATCCGCATAGAAAAGAAGCTAATGTAACCCGTTCAATTCCAAATCCTCTGTGTTATCCTGAACTTTCCTAATGGCATATTCTAGAGCGAAGTTAAAAAGTAAAGGTGATAGTGCATCTCCTTGCTTTAGCCCACAGTGAATTGGAAACGCATCTGACAGAAACTGACCTATACGGACTCTGCTGTACGTTTCACTGAGACACATTTTAATTAATCGAACTACTTTCTTGGGAATACCAAATTAAATAAGAACATCATATAAATCTTCTCTCTTGACCGAGTCATATGCCTTTTTGAAATCTATGACTAACTGATACACTTTACCCTTATTCTCCCATTTTTCTCCATTATATGTCGAATACAAAAAATCTGATCAATAGTTGATATATTACGCCTAAAACCGCACTGATGATCCCCAATAATTTCATCTACGTATGTAGTTAATCTTCTCAAAAGGATATTCGACAAAATTTTGTACGACTTCAACAAAAGTGATATTCCTCGAAAGTTACTACAGTTAGTCTTGTCCCCCTTCTTAAAAATAGGTACGATTATGGACTCCTTCCATTGTTCTGGTATAATTTCCTTTTCCCAAATTGCAAGTAAAAGTTTATAATTTTCGCTAGATAATACGCTTCCACCCTCTTGTATTAATTCTGGTGGAATTTGATCAATACCTGGAGACTTGTACTTTTTCAGATTTTCTATCGAAATTTCGACTTCTGAAAGTGTGGATTCCGGTATAAATGGCTCAGCAGTTTGTATTTCAATTTCGTCCCGATCATTTCTATTTGGCCTATGTATATTTAGTAGTTTCCCAAAGTATTTTTTCCATCTGTTAAGGATTGAATGAGAGTCTGCAAGAAAGTCACCATTCTCATCCTTGATTACGTTTACCCTTGCCTGATATCCATTTTTAAATTCCTTTATACCCTTATATAAATCTCGAATGTTTTTATTCTTAATATTTGTTTCTACCTCATTCAGTTTTTCCTTGAAGTAATCTCTCTTTTTATTCCTAAGTGTACGACTTGCTTCCCGTCTTTCATCGAAATAATTATCTCTATTCTCCTCAATTGGATCCTGTAAGAATTTCAATTTTGCTTGTTTCCTTCTATCTACTGCAATGGAACAATCTTCATCAAACCATGGTTTCTTTTTCTTAGTTTCATGATAGCCTATGCTCTGCTCAGCTGCAATTTTGATATTATCTCGGATATTGTCCCACACGCTATTAACATCTAAGTCTTTCTCAGCTTCGTCGGAAGTTGCTAAAGCACCAAACATATTTGAAATTTCAACCTGAAAACGTTGCTTAGTTTCCTCGTCCTTTAATTTCAGAATATTGAATCTACTAATATTAGTTTGTTGCTCTACTCGCTAATAATAATAATAATAATAATAATAATAATAATAATAATAATAATAATAATAATAATAATAATAATAATAATAATAATAATAATAATAATTCATTCAGTGTTCTGTCCAAGGGTAGGTCTTTCACTGAAAACTCAGTTTTCTCCAATATTTCCTATTTTCTGCCTTCCTCTTAGTCTCATCATAATATGATACATATATCTTAATGTCGTCTATCATCTGATATCTTCTTCTGCCCCGAACTCTTGTTCCGTTCACCATTCCTAGCAGTACATCCTTCAGTGCGCAGTTTCTTCTCAGCCAGTGACCCAACCAATTCCTTTTCCCCTTCTTGATCAGTTTCAGCGTCATTCTTTCTTCTCCCACTCTTTCCAACACAGCTTCATATCTTATTCTGTCTCTCCACTTCACATATTCCATTCTTCTCCATATCCACATTTCAGTTTCTCGTCGTAATGTCCATGTTTCTGCCCCGTACAATGCCACACTCCATACAAAGCATTTCACTAGTCTCTTCCTTAGTTATTTTTTCATATGTCCGCAGGAGATGCTCCTTTTTCTATTAAAAGCTTCCTTTGCCATTGCTATCTAGGCTGCAGCTCAGGTTACTGCTTATAGAGCATTTCAAGTATTTGAAGCTGTCCACTTGCTCTACTGCCTCGTTTAGAATTCGCAAATTTACCTTATTTATTTTTCTTCCTTTGACCATGGGCTTCGTCTTATTTGTATTTATCTTCACCTTATACTGCAGCTGTAATTTAGTTCCAGTAGCTTATCCCTTAGTATCATCTCCTGTTCTGCTTACAACTCATATCATCAGCAAATCTTATGCACTTTATTTTTCTTCCACCTACTATCACTCCTGCCATGTTTTGAAAGCAGTTCCTTCTAGTAGATGTTGAACAGTGTAGGTGATAATGGACAACCTTGACGTACTCCTCTCCCAATTTCACTTCCTTCTAACATTTCTTTTCCTATCCTGGCTTTAATAATAACAATAATAATAATAATAATAATAATAATAATAATAATAACAATAATTCATTCATTCATTCAGTTTTCTGTCCAAGGGTAGGGCTTTCACTGAAAACCCAGCTTTCTCCAATCTTTCCTATTTTCTGCCTTCCTCTTAGTCTCTTCATAATATGATACATATATCTTAATGTCGTATATCATCTGATATATTGTTCTGCCCTCAACTCTTGTTCCGTCAACATTCCTTGCAGTGCATCCCTCAGTACGCAGTTTCTTCTCAGCCAGTGACCCAACCAAATCCGTTTCCTCTTCCTGATCAGTTTCAGCATCATTCTTTCCTATCCCACTTTTTCCAACACAGCTTCATATCTTATTCTGTCTCTCCACTTCACATATTCCATTCTTCTCCATATCCACATTTCAATTTCTCGTCGTAATGTCCATGTTTCTGCACCGTACAATGCCACACTCCATACAAGGCATTTCACTAGTCTCTTCCTTAGTTCTTTTTCCAGATGTCCGCGGAGATGCTCCTTTTTCTATTAAAATTTCCTTTGCCATTACTATCTTGGCTGCAGCTCATGTTACTGCTTATAGAGCATTTCAAGTATTTGAAGCTGTTCACTTGCTCTTTTAATATTGTGATAGAAAATTATATCTATTTGAGAAATGTAATAAGTCAAGCATATTTTTTAATTATTTCTAAAATTATGTTACCAAGAAAACTCAAGTCAACCATAGTATAACGTTTGCCTACTATGATGGGATGTAAGTACATTATTTTTCTATTTTCAAAGTTTTTTCCATCTCCTGTAAAATTTTGTTCGTTTGACTAATGACGTTCCTCAATTCATGGTGCGGGTTTTTTCGACATCAAATATCTAAAATCTAGCCTCCATTCCATTTTATAATATATATCAGACTCTTATGGGGAGTGGGTAATGATGTCTGTACGATTGAAATATTTTATTTCAGCATAAAAGTTTAATTCAATATTTTTAGACTTTTAGTGTTCAGAGTGGAATAAACAATTGCATGGTAATATAATAAATCATTCTGAATTCGGTGATATAGAAGACAACTAATACGATTCTTAACCAATTACAAAAGAAAACTGTTTTCCAATTTTGCTAAATGCACAGTTCCCGAAAAAAGGAATTAGACGACAGAATATTCTTAAGTCTCAGATGTAAGACAATGCGCATGATTGGAGACCAGAGCTCTGATACACAAGACAACGGAAGTTTGAGTTACTTAAGGGGAGAGGATGGTATTTTTTTTAAACTTTTTTCCTATCTGGTGTAAAATATTAATTTTTTGTATGTAGAGAGCTCATAGCTGTAGCAACTCAACCAAAAATAAATATTTTGAAAAAAAAAAAAATTATTTGGGAGCCCAGATTTGAAAAAAACATATATACCCAATGCAGGATTTTGCTAAAACCGATATATCTAAACCATTTTTAAAGGTAGATTCATCCAGTTGTTTGCAGTGTAGTTGCAAAAGCATGTTCTACAAACTGTCTGTAAAAGAATTTTGATATTAGTCCCTACGTTTGTAAAATAAACAATTAAAATTTAATAACACTTTTCTGAATTCCTTTCTTGCAAACAAACGGACGTAGTTTTAAAATGAAATCAATTAACAAAATTCTGTTACAGAGAAAAGTTTCCTAATAGTCTAAGGAATGTGTGTTCTAAATTTCATGCATGTATCTTTAATATTTCAGAAATTATATCCATTTCTGTCTGGCAATGTAGCAAAAAATTAAGTTACCGTAAACCGATAAAAAGGGGTGAGTGATTTAAAAATCCATAGCGTAGAAAGTTTAAAAATGGCGTCTCAGCATCCGATAAGGGCGCAAATACCCAGAATATGTTATGCAATGCATTCCACACATATCAAAGTGTATTTTAAAGAATTTTTTTTTTTTTTTGGAAAATTAAATTTACCGGAAACAACAATAAAAAGGGGCGAGTGATTTAAAAATCCATAGCGCAGGAAGTTTAAAAATGGCGTCTCAACATCTGATAAGGGTACAAATACACACAAAATATTATGCTATGCATTCCACACATACCACAGAGTATTTTAAAGTTTTTTTTATTAATTTACTCATTTTTCACCAAAAAAAAAAATACCATCCTCTCCCCTTAAATTCAGGCTATTTGGTTTGTTGCTAGCATTGTTCCGAAATTCACTTCAAAAACTACAAAAAATTGGTAATATGACGTAAATAAAAGAAAAATATATACATAAATCGTGTAGTTAAATAAACATTTGAAACTTATGACTAGATCGACACTCCGTGATGAAATGAAAACATTCAGCGTTTTGGGAATGCTATGGCATGATGATGGAATTAAGAAATGTTGGTGGAATAAAGTAGATGGCTAACGTGGAGAAACGGAAGAATCCCGACAAAAACTTCTACTGTGACCTTGTTCACTACAAGTATCACCAAGGACCAACCTTAAAAAAAATCATACTTTAAATGTTTTTAAGAAAAAATCCCCCTTATTTAGGAACCATTGGTTTAGATTATATGAGTGTGAAACGGAATTTTAAATTAAACTTAGTGTGCCACATGTTGAAAAAGGTTGAGTGAGATGAAGGTAATAATGCCGGCGAAATGAATCCAGGATCCGGCGCCGAAAATTACCCAGCATTTGCTTTTAATTGATTGAGGGAAAACGACGGAAAAACCTCAACCAGCTAACTTGTCACAACCAGAATTTGAACCCGGGTCAACTCGTTTCACGGTGAGACATATTAACCGTTACTCCTCAACGTTGAATCACGAAAAATATGTTTGCGACCACAAAAAATATATTTAGTTGTGAAAGGAAATGTGTTTCTGACATGTCGGCTGTTTAATAGCATTTATTCTGACAATATATACATAGTTCTCAATGTCATTATCGTTACTGCATATGGTTTTCCCTGCCTAGGTTTATCTGTCATGCTGGTGTCCGATACAATGAAACCCTTAAAGAAAATTGATGCGGTACTTCTGCTCCCTACTACGCCTCTTGAATTTTTGTCAATGTTTTCGCCAGCTGTTCGGTATACTAAGTCTCTGTTCTAATAACATAACTAAAACACCCAAATCGCTATTTTTCCTTCAGTCACAATTTTATTACAAACTTATTTCCGTTTTAATTTTAATTTAGAAATCTTCTCATAATTCGTGAGTTGTCACAAGGGACAAAGAGTACTTAACCATGTAAATGTTTACAAGTTCATTAAACCATTAATTTTGTTTTGACAGTGAAACTCCTACAAGTACATAGCTCCAAATACATTTTGTGATTGGTGGAAATATACGTAGTTTTAGAGAGGTAAGTGTTACAAAAAAGTAAAGAATGCTAATGAACTTGGTTTCATTTCGAATATAGGTGATGCTTCAGGAGAGCATTTGATCCTTTCAATGCAGCTAAATTTGCAATCGGAATAATAGATGTAGGTATTCCAAGCCTCTTAAACACATCTCTCATGAAGAGAGTAGCTTTACCTCTTGCTCCAACCAGAAGTTCGATTACTTCAAGCTCTTCTAGCTGGTACTTTTGGAGGTAATATGGAATGGTAGGATTGTAGATATTCTTTTTTTCCTTATCCACTTCTGCTGGCTCTTCCTCATCCGTTTCGAAACGCACAGTGGGATCAATTATGCATCCAGATCTTGTAGATTCCTTGAAAGCTATTATATCTATGCGTCGTGTACAGCCAGTAACGGAGAGACCATGTACTGTCCAAATTTCACGAGAGGATCCCTGCGAGGGGAGTATGGTCCTTGCGGGGTAAGAGGAGAGAGTAAGCCAGTAACTCCGCGTTCTTGAAGGAGCAGGTGGATGGGAGAGGTGTAATTGGCCGGCTGGTACGAAGAAGACTCAGTCAATGGCCGGTCGGTTCAGTGACGGGCATAGGTTATAAGAGTGGGGGGGGGGGGAAACTCGCATTCCTTCCTCGGATCTTCTCGTGAAATGCGGACTGTACTTCTTCAAAGGTGTTGCAATGGGCATCTTTAAGGGCAGTGGCTATAATTGATCGTACTTGGTGGTGTCTAGCGTTTCGCAGAGCTTCGCCGTGCGGACAGGATCCCAGGACGTGTAACACACCGTATATAACTATTATGACAATAGATCACATTCATAAAACACTTTTAAAGAATTTTATAGTTCTTCCAAAATTAAAGTCAAAATTATTATATTTTCACGTGTAACTACTTTTAATTTATGCTACAGCTTAAAATTATTTCGTATTTATTACTTCCCTTAAAATATGTAGTCTTTTCGCGTATATTATATAGGTTATAGAAAGTCCTGGAATATAAAAGTTTAAACCTATTGCAACTCTAATATATTTTTCCTTTAAATGCATTTCTTCACCATTGGGACATATATCTCTTTTTATGTCATTTTGGGGCTTTACAAAATTGAACGAAGACATAGGTAACATTTGAAAGTTTTATAACACACTAGAGTTCATAAAATTGTCATCGTCCTTATGCAGAACGTTGTCACAAGCTCCACAGATGCACTCTAAATCATTTCAGAGTTATTAATATAACTCCAGTGCCTCAGGAACAGAGAACGCGAGTTATATCTCATTCCATAAACAGTTTGTACCGTCGTCTCAACATAATGGTACGAATATTTCACTCGTCCGCCCACCCCAACCTGAAATAGTCTCTAAGAGAAAAAAGTTCACATTATATATGGAAAGGGTGTTTTGATATATGTCACTTGTCAGATAAAAGAGCACCTTAGTTCTTAGCGATAAAGATTATGACCATTCATAACCCCCAATATATCCTTGTGTTTCTTTATCCAGAAAGAAAGTATCCACGAAATATATTAGAAAGTAAAGTATTGCAGAATAATCGACCTGTTTCAAAATTTATCATGATATATAGAATAGTTTCATTGTACGATTCCTTCTTTGACCCGTTAATATTGGTTTCTCTCCAAAAGAAATTTATTCTATTTCAAATGTTTAATAGATGCATCTACAAAAATAATGTGAATGAATGAATTAAGTCACTTATTTATACGTTACATGTACACTTGATCCTTCGCACGAGCCTGTAGGACCATTCCTGCTATAACTATGCATACTTTGTATCTTCAGAAAAAAATGAAATATTGAGAAATAACAAAACAATAACAATAATAATATTATCATTACTACAATTAGAATTAAATCCAATCTCATACCAGATTTTTATAAATAACTCAAATAATAAATATAAATATAAGATATTAAAAAATAACGTTTTAAATATACTGTTATTTGCCGATGATTTAGTTGTTATTCAGAATAGTGAGTCTGCCCTACAAAAATCTACTTTTAAACTTAATGAATCTGAAGAAGAATATAATATGAACATTTCTCTAATAAAGACAAAAGTAATGGCATTCATAGGGAGGGAACCGATCAGAACAAAAATAGCTATAAATAACTGCTGCATAGAACAGGTAAGCCATTTTAATTATTTGGGAAGTGATGTTGGCTTTGATAAAGAATATGACGTGGACAATAAAATATGTAATTTTCAGAGTATTTGCAACAATTAATAGAACATTTAGAAACAAAATACGTAAAGAAACAAAATTAAAGTTTAATAAAATCATGGCTGTACCTACGCTGGCATACGGAAGTGAGACTTGGATATTAACCAAGAAGCAACAAAGCAAAATACAGACGACAGAAATGAAATTTCTAAGAAATGTGAAGGGATGTACGAAGAGAGAATTAATAACAAATGAAAACATAAGAGAAGAGTTAGAAATTTTTAATATAAATGAAAGATTAAAAGATTAAAAAAAAAATTGGAAAGAACATGTCGATAGAATGCCAGATACCAGACTTAATAAACAAATAATGAAATATCGTCCTAAAGGAAGAAAGTCGGTAGGCAGACCTAGGAAACGATGGCTGGAGGACTTTGAAGACGGAACAGGCATTTGATTGCCTATACCATGAAGTGAAGAAGAAGAAGAAGAAGAAGATATGAAAACAACAGTGAAAAAAGAATATAATATAGCTATGCACAATTTAAAGTGTTCACATATAACATTGAATTCAATTCGACATCAAAATTTCAATAAACATCCCAAATTATAATTATAAATATAAGACAAATCCATAAAAAAATACAAACAGAAAAACACAGTGAAATACACAAGAATATTAATCCTAACATACCTTCCCTATTTGTATTCAGTGACAGTACTACCCATTGCAACATTAATAAGAAATAACTCTGGCCTTGAGAACCGGAAACACCGTTTGCTACCCCCTTCCACGACTGGAGTTCGATGATACTGGCGTAATATAGAAACAAACACTTTACTAGGTATAGGAGGGAAGAAAAGTAGTTAATCCATTTACGTAAACTAGGAAATATCACGCTTTTGAGTTTGATAATTTTCATTAGGTTTTTGTTTATCAAAATTCAGTACAGGATTAAGAATAATTGTTTTTACTCACGAACTGAGCTATCCATGCAAATGTATTCATTATGCAGTGTATATTATACTGTCTACAGCACATTAGCGCGTACAATATAGAGAATTAAGTTAAATTGAAAAATAATCATAATATGGATATTTAAACACATTTTTTTAAATGGTGGCCTTTCATTTCGATACAGGCTTCAGTTCTAATGTGCATATTATCGTACTATAGACTACTGTACGTAATTTCAATTACCAGTTACGTCCTTCGTACTAGTAAGTCATGTTGAAATAATTCTGTACCTACTCTATAAAAGAGTACCTTACGTACTGTAAATTCAATCTTCACTTCTTCTGCCCGACCCGTACAGATAAAATTACCCAGACATGCTACTTACTGTCCGTCCAAGTGGTTATGTCGCAGGGTCGTAGAAAGAGGGGAAATCATGTGACAGTTAATTACTTAAGGAGGCCCTTTTATTTAAGTTATTTAAACAGTTGTATAATATTACCTAGACGTCCAATTACGAACAGAAATTAATGTTCTCAGAAAAGAGCTAAGACAGCCCAGCCACTAGTCTTTACAGAGGGGCGAGCAGAAGTAGGTGGGGGAAACCGGATGCGACGTAGGCAAACGAACGACAGTACCTTTGCGAAAATAATTCAATATTGAAAGCTCATTCGTTACTGGAAATTTCGAACATATTGTTTTGAACGTACTGTTTACTATGACCGTAAGGCTACTATGACATGCGGTCTTGGTTCTGTGTAGAGGACGGTTGAACTTCTTTAATAGAGGTGGTGGGAGTGAAGTACATTCAAAAACTGAGGTACAATAAAAATTGAAGTAAAAATAAAATGATGTCCCTGTATAATAGGTATCTGTAATGTATTTTCAGTCTCGGCATTGAATGAACCAAATTTCTCGTCGTTTCAGGGGAAATTTCAGATCACAAATGGACGGCGCTTGGTCCTTTCCCTTCCAAGATATTCCCAAAAATACTCAATAGAATTCAAATCTGGGATCTGTGGTGGAGTAAGAAGTCTTCTGGAGGCATTATACAGTAGCCATCTTCTTGTTTCTATAGCTATGTGTTTGGGATCGTTATCGTAGCGATCCTAGAAGTTAGCAACCATCTATGGTTGCATATTCCCTACGTATTGAGCTTCGTGACTATATATACTAGACTGTGGTAATATCTTATGTCACTAGTACGATAATGTGGCATATTAGGCACGACTTTTACTAACGATGCTTATGTAAAACAATTTTATGTTCAAACTCTTCGACTTAATTTTAATTACTTATTCGTAAATAAAGCCAGTTAGAAAAGCTTATTTTACATTATACAAATGTAATTAGTAAAATGGAATTCCACCAACTGATAAATATTCTTAAAGTGTGATTTGCGTCTTAAATAAATCGCGGCACTTTAATATCAGTATTAACAAATTATGAGGAACAATTTACTTCAATTTTAGTATAAATTTGTTACTAACATCTAAGGACTTGAAAAAAATATAAAATTACAAATGTGACACCTAGGTTTGTGTTTTCTTTTTAAATCTACCATTAGGCCTACTCTTGATATCAACATTACAGTCATGATATCAATATATACTTATGTAACCACTTATCCATCTACTTAATGCCGGTACTCCTGTAAGGAATCGTGAATGTAAAATTAATAGCAACATTTGTATATGCCCATCTATCTATTAACTCCAGTCCTCTCCTTTACCATGAGAAAATTCTCATACCTAACAATACTCGTATGTCTCCTCACCAAATTACAAACGCATAGGCTATAGCTGTTACTTATCCAATCATGCATTCACCCACTTATTGTACTTGTATGTATGTATTTATTTATTAACACTACAATTGAGTATACACCCGGTGGCAGTGATATATAATATACAATAATACCATCACAATAATACAATAATTACAGCAATGAAATAAACATAAATTTATTTCTAACTATAAATAAATAGATGCAATAAACCTAGGACTATAAATACAAACTATGATATAATAACGCCTACAATAAGAAAAATTAAACCTAACTTATAAGTACTTCTATTTCACCCAACTATTACCAATTTAAGTAATTACATATCACCTTAATTAATTACATATCATCTTAATTAATTACATATCATCTTAATTTATTTACATATCAACTTAATTACATATCATCTTAATTAATTACATGACACAGCTTAGATAATTACACTACATCTACAATTACATTTTCAGTCTAATCTTCTCAACCTTCCCTTAAATATATTGATTTTGAGAGAACCACCCCGAAAGATTGCCGCAGGTAAGCTGTTCCAGTCTACTATTGTGCGGTTAACAAAGGAAAATTTTTCCACGTCCGTTCTTTGTTTTCTACATTTAAGCTTCCTAATATGATCAGCCCTGCCTAAGTAATCTAGCTAGTAATCTGCTAATCTAGCATTGATGTCGGTCCATGCTTTGTGTTACATTTGTGCCTTCAAAAATGCGGTGAGTCTGGTTTTTCGTCGCCTTCATTTGAGAGATTCCCACCCTAAGTCTTTTACTATGTCTTCACCATGTCCCTTTCCCATTTTGACATATTTTGCTGGCTTGCGTTGGACCTTATCTATTGAATCGATTTGGTTTTGTCTGTACGGATCCCAACCTACTGCTCTTATTATCTATCCACCAAATTAGGATTGTTCCTAATCATTAATCACCAACCTACATACTCATAGCCTATATTTCTACTCAGCCATGTTATTGTATCAGAATAATAGTGAAATTTCAGGGAATTTCGTGTCATCTACAGCAAAGAAGGTGTGAACATGAAGCATGCTCGCATTTGGATGTTCTTCATGGGCGTCAGAGTAAGGCACTGCGCATTTGTGGCATTGCAACCATACGAAAAACATACACAAGCTGAGCTTGGATTGAAAGTCCTGACAGCAGACCAAGCGAACTACAAAATATCTGGCATGATTGTCATTCATTTGACCTTGTAATACGTTGGTTGACACTCGACTGAGAGGGATGAAATTAAAGGGAAGATCAAGTGTTTGACATTACTTCCTCCAGGAGATAAATAAAGCTGTGAATCCTGTGTCGTGGATTTGTGGCACGTAAAAGACATTTGTACACAGAAATTTGCAAAGGAATATGAAGACAAAAATTTATGTTGAGGAAATGGTTAGAAGATTACGATAAACGGGGTCTGAAAGTAAATATGGAAGGATATTTTATATGACATGTTGAAAAGATACTGAGGGTTTAAGACTGGAAGATCATTTAAATTACACTGAGGAATGTGAAGAATTAGAGTAATTAGGGTGTTCGAATTGACAAAGGAGACAGAGGAGAATAAGATATTAAGAACTAATTATTTATTATTCAGTAAGTTTACAATGACCATTAACATCTTCTGACAGCCAAATCTGTAACTTTCTCGTACTGCAAGAAACCACTCTCCTCTATCAAACCATTGTACAGTACTTCTCTTAACTGTCTCCCCTCCATCTCTTCAAAATGTCCTTTTTCCATGTTGCCATTGGTTTTTCTCTTTTCCATCTTCTTGATGGAATCGAATCATACATCATTCTATGTAATATTTCTTCATTCATTCGCATCACGTGCCCGTACCATATTAGTTGCCTTTTTTTTATATATTCTATACAATTTTGTTCTTGCATTTTCTCTCTTATTACATAATTCCTTATTCTATCTTTCTTGAAATTCTTGCTGATCTTCTCCAGTAGTCCGTTTCCAATGTCAAATATCTCAGAAAGTGTAACTACCCACACTGTAATAGCAAATTAGTAACGCTCTCCTCCTTAATTTAGCACACATCAACCGACACATTTTCCCAGTAATATTTTTACGTACAATTTGTTTTTAATTTTTCCCAAACCGTAGCGTAATGATCTAAGGCAGTAGTGTCAGAGTTGTAAGCTCCGAAACCGGTTGTGGTGCTAGAGACGTCCAGTCGGAGCGTGAACTTGCTTATGTCTGTGGAAGCATCGGAGCACGCAACGAGTTATAGTGGAGCGCTCCGCTCCGTTTAGGCTGTGTCTGACAACGCTGATCTAAGGAATCATGCCCAACTCGTATTACGAAATGAGAGTTGGTTCTAATCATCACGAACGAATTTTCTCATGAAATTTCTGTCAGTGTATGAGACTCGTGGACACCCAGCAATGTGAATATTTTGGAGAGCTAAAATAGATAACCAAATCCTGTTACGAAAACCTGTTATAAAGGCTTAGGGGATCATCATGTTGACCACACATTACACCCATACAAGTTGAATGATCGTTGACCTCAGTTGAGACATTTGGACGTGAAATAAACTGGTCGGCTATTGATAGAATTAGAACCAAATTTTGTAAGAAATTTCTAGGAATCCCGTGGAACGCCTCTAACCTAGCTGCTAGATTCGAAATGGAGGTAGATAGTATTATGGGAACTATACTAGCAAGGAAAATATAATTCTTAGATCAAATTATGGAGAAGGAGAGAAGTGCCATTGAAAAGAAATGTTTGCAGTTTGTTCGGGA
This sequence comes from Periplaneta americana, assembly GCF_040183065.1. Classification (NCBI taxonomy): domain Eukaryota; kingdom Metazoa; phylum Arthropoda; class Insecta; order Blattodea; family Blattidae; genus Periplaneta; species Periplaneta americana. The sequence goes on along the minus strand of NC_091132.1, from coordinate 125,922,960 downwards.
CACGAATTTGAAATCCAATTGGCTAGAAGATTTAAAGAATAAGGTGAGTAGATTAGGTCTATGATGGTTATGGGAGGAAATTGGAGTAATGAATTTAAATGTAATTTGTAAAATCGTAAAAGAGAGGTGTAATGAAAATACGAGACAGGAATTATATCAAAATCTCAACGAATTAAGAACATTAAGTAACTATAAGGACATTAAAACTTTATGGGAACAAGAAGAACACTAACACTAAATATGCTGTCCTGGGCCCGTCTCAAAGGGCGAAGAACTATTCACTCTCTTACTTTACTCTTCAATATTCTTCAAACCTCTAACCCTAGCTACCTAGCTTCTCGTTTTCAACATTTGTCCTCATATCACGAAATAGATACTCGCTCACAACACCATATCACACTCTCCATTCCTAAACACAGAACATCCTTCTACTCTTCATCTTTCACAATCTCTGCAGCTCATCTCTGGAAGTCTCTACCACAACATGTCAGAGACTGTCGGACATTGTCTAGTTTCAAAAATAAATTAAAATTGCACTTTTTCAATTCAGATTCCTCTCAGTTATAAGCCCTTTTCTCTGCGATAGTTTTGTAAAAATATAGGCTATATATTTCTTTCCTTCCTGTCCCCTTTTTGTTCTCTTTATCATCCGATGAATTTATTATATAGCCTTTTATTGTGAATTTTATTTAATATTCGTATTCCTTCTTTTTTATTATAATTTTATTACATTCCATTTTGTTATATTCCACCTTACGTTTTCCATATTACCCATTTGTACTAAATGAGTTGCTTTTACTATATCCCAATGTATTTTACTTTCTTTTTTCTATTATTGTATTATTGTCATGTTGTTTAGTGTCGATTTTATTATGCTATTATTATTATTATTATTATTATTATTATTATTATTATTAGTATTATTATTATTATTATTATTATTATTATTGTAATATGTTAGTATTCTGTTCTTTAACTTTTTGTTAAATTTTAACTGCTGGTATACTTTGTGCCTGGTAGAGTGTAAGAGAAGGCTCTATGGCCTTAACTCTGCCAGTATAAATAAAGAATTATCATTATTATTATTATTATTATTATTATTATTATTATTATTATTATTATTATTATTATTATATAAGAATATACAGAATAAATAATAGGGAAGTGGAGATGGGCATAGCTTGGTAGAGGCTAGGAATATGAAAATTGAAAAAGAGGAGGGGTACCATCTGCCCCCTTTGCGGCATGGGAGAAGACGCGTTCCACATATTATTAAAATGTCAAGAAACAGACAATATAAGGAAAAAGTGGATAAATAATACATTTTTGATTATGAATAGATATGTAGTATGTAAGAAAATATGTAATACAACTAATATAAGAGAGTTAAATAAATTGGGAAAATGTCTAATGATAATGAAAATGAAATGGGAAGAGAAAGTAAAAAGTAATGGTGTATTAAATTAATCTTGTAGTGTGTGTGTGTGTGTGTGTGTGTGTGTGTGTGTGTGTGTGTGTGTGTGTGTGGTTTTTTGTTTTGTTTTTGGTTTATTTTTTATTATTTTTTTTTTTAGTTGTGAGACTTGGCATAGGTGATTAAAATTGTAAATTAAGGCAGATCTGGGGTAATATAGAATTGAACAGGTTTGTCTTATAGATGTTAATTGGGTTATTTTACAACGCTGTATAAACATCTAGGTTATTTAGCGTCTGAATGAAGTGAAGGTGATAATGCCGGTGAAATGAGTCCGGGGTCCAGCACCGAAAGTTACCCAGCATTTGCTCGTTGTCTTATAGATATATGGCAGATGAATAAATATATTATATCATAACTGGTAGGCTTGGGACTGCATGGACTTTCTCGCCACGGACGGGCGGACATACGTATCTAACTATTGCACTATCACTTATGTAGGAAATTAATTCTCTCATTTAATGTGGTTCTTAAGAACGTCAATTATTCAGTTTCATCGATAATAAAATTGGCACTTCATGTCGATAAAAGTGAGAAAAACAGGTAGTTTCAATATATAAATACATGATTAGATAATAAACATTTTGGTATGAGCCTACAAAATTGAATTTTATACAGACATGTTAAAATCTAAATCTTTCTTTTCTACTTTATAATCTTGAGCAGTTCTCTAAAAGATTACACAAACGGAGTGAGACTTTTGAATGAAGTAGTGGAATTATACTGTCTGAGAAGAGATAAAATGTAGAGGATGCGGGCGTGGTCAATTCCTATATATCACCGGGTTTTATTCAAGGAAGAACTCTAGAGTACATTAATCCTGGAATAACCAATTTCTTGGTGTGAAATTTATCTTGCTGAAAGGGCAGTAAATATATTATTTTATGCATTTGAAACAAAAGCATATATTACTGAACAAACTGAATGTTATGCTAATCCTAAATATATCAATCTGTACAGGAAGTTAATGCGCCTTTATCAAACTATAGAATACATGAAATTTAGAAATATAATTTATATTCTTAGAAATCCACAAGATGAACATAATTTACCAAACAAAAACGTCAAATTCAAAGAGAGAGCTTACACGTTTAATGCGTATAGAAAAAAAAAGCCAAAGTTTCCATAACGATTTTGAAGCCTATAGAAATAGGCTACCGCATTCTTTTCAAAATGCATGCGTAGAAGAAGTACACTGATTTACATTCATCCCCCTTCTTGTTAAATTGTGAAAGAAGAAAGCCAAATTTTGATAACAATGAGAGTCTAAAGGCCGTATTCACCAACGCCAGTAACTTTTGCTGTTATCTTAGATGTCTGAAACTCTGGTAATACCAACGAGCACAGAAGACATAGAGTAGACAAAAACAACTTGAAAGTGAAGCCGAGCTTGCGGACAGTCGCCATCACGATGCTACCAAAACATTAGCTCCCGCTTAGCATATGGATAGTTGATTGTGGTGTTAAATCGTCGTTTTTATTCATAAATCAACTAATTTCAAGATGCCTACATGTGCTGCGTATGACTGTACAAACAGATTTTCAAAGAAAATTACTGCAATAACTTTTCATAGCTAAATATGCTTGTGTGGAATGTAATTATTTACAATGATTTAGCCTAAGTTGGATTCGTATCGTTCGTGTATTAGTCTGATTTAGAGAAAAGATTAGTGTATTGATATTATTGTAATCAGTTTTTATAATCACGATACCACAAAATCGAACTTAAGCTTTGCAGACTTAAGCATTTACGAGCGAAGCTAACCTAATTTAACCCAAGTTGGAAGTAAGCCAGCATTAGGTGTACCGAGGTTTTTCTTCAACCGAATGCAAAAAATTTTAACGTAAGATATGACATTTTAGGTGACAGTGACCTGGCATTATTGTCAATTTCTCCTGCAGCAAAAAAAATAAATAAATAAATGGGAAACTTTGGAAAACAGACGTAGGAAAACTAGAATAACATCATTGTATAGAGCACATCTAGGTCAGAAAGCATAGGTAGACATAACGGCTCGGTTAGAAAAGCCAACGTACTATGGTAGGAATGATCATGATTTTAAAATCAAATGTAGGAAACAGAAAACGGATGTAGGTAAATTCTCATTTTTAAATATAACTATAAACGATTGGAATGACCTATCTGCAGCGGTCTTTGAGGGCTGTCCTTCCTTAAGGAGATTCAAAAATAACTTAAAAAGTAGTGTATAAAGTGCAAATTAAAATTAAGGTGACATTTAACATTTATTTTTTTTAAGGTGACATGTATTTATTTAGCCTGACGAGTTACTCCCTTGCTTTGAATTGTAAATTATTTAAAAAATAGCGTGTAAGAGGGCCTTAGACTAGAAATGTTTAGCTTAAATGTAGTTCTGTTTATAAGTATGCATAAGGGTGTAATTATCTGTCGTATTTGAACTGTTATATCAGTGAAGCGAGGTGAGTCAGTGAAGTTATGGTTTTATAGTGCAGTGAATAGTTCCGATCAGTGATAATTTATAGGGTCAATGAAATTTGTTCTATAGTGTCAGTTGAAATGTGTTATAGAGTAGAGTCAGTGAAATGCGTCATAGTGCCACTACAGTGAGTGAGATGAGGTTTGACTATTGAAACTCATGTAGAGCCTATACATATGTAGGTTGTATCGTAAAATTAGGTTATTTTATGTTTTATTATTAATTGTAATTATTGTGTTAAATTGTATTATGTATTCTTACTGTATTTTGTATATAATTGTATTGTGTATTGTAATTTTATTGTGTATTGTTTATATTGTGTATACCACTGCCACCGGGTGCTTGCCCTCTTGCAGTGTAAATAAATACATACATACAAATATAAAGAATAAAGGTGAAACTACGGTATCTCCCCACATTACACAATTCCTGAGCCTGATATCACTTAAATAATCCCCTCAGCTAACACACTAACCTTGCCACATACTAGGCTTAATGTCACTTAGCTATCCGCTCATTTAACCCATATAACAAATAAAGAAACTTAAATCAGACTTCAGTCCCGTGTGTGGTGTGCCAGAATAAGTAATGCTATTACAAAAACTTGAGATGATATTGTTTTACAGAAATAAATCATTCGAAAGCTATTAGCAATATCCTTCTCATATTCACTTTATGAGTATTACATTACATATACACTACAGTACTGTGGAGCTATTATTATTAGACTGGAAACGATTATATTGTTAAACAATAAATAAGTCAAAACGAAGTAACTGAAGATGACGACATACTTCCGTCAAAACGATCCTCCTACCAATACAGGTAGGTGTGTTACATTCGATTTTAGTTATTTCTATATAATATATTTTATTTTACATAGGTACTAATAGAAATAATTGCAACCAGCAGTATAAATTAATTTAAATATTTGTGAAAGCTTTTATTTCATACGTATTTTCATTCTCAAACATCGATAATAACGCAATAACTATGGTAACATTTTGTATTTTGTACATAGTGAAGTTGATAATAAAAAAAATGTTATAGCAAAACAATTTTAACGAAGATTCTATCAATTTTTATATGGTTAAGGAGATTCTATTTTCTATACACAAAACCGGGACCTCTATATGAAATACTGGCAAAAGAAAAAGAATGACGAGGTAAATTAAGAAGACAGTAAGTATGACAGCAACGGTATTGTTTACGGAGACCAAGATTACGATGCAAACTTTAAAGACAAAAACTATGACGAAGACAAGATAATATATACCTAGCCTATACACTAAAAAGCGTATTGTCTCAATCACCTACGATTACAGTTGTAATTGGTAAATTTATACAAAACATTTAGTAATTTGTTTAATTTAAAGACCTCAAAGTGAACTATTAGGAAAGCTTCATTTAGGAAATTTCTAACAATTATATTGACTTGTAGGCCTATTGGATAAAGAAATATAAGATAAGAAGATAATCATATATCCCAGTTTATGTTGAATGCTACATGAAATAAATAGAGCTGCCTGAATATACGGTAGTATCATGTCTTTGTACATTAATGAAAACAATCATATTATGTGAGCTTAGATAATACAACTTTGTAAACTAGGCAATTACTTTAATGCATATTACAAACATCAAAGCCTCTTCACATGTAGTTTATCGATTGTATACTGGGTGTGACTAAATCACAAAGCTATGAAATAAAGCTCAAATATGAGTCGATATATTACTGACACAACAGACTGTTATTAGTATGGGATTATTGATAAAACGAGCAAATGTTTGATTCCAGTGCGACACTAGATTATGGCAGCTAATTTATCTCCATACTGGATAAATATATACCGATGTTAAATGAGAGGGACTCATAAGTACATTCAGGTCTGTAGTAATGAGTACTGGACTCATCTAAAAAGCTGTAAAAAGACAACAGCAGAAGAAACAATAAATTACAGAGAACATATAAGAATTAAGAAACCTTGGGTGACTGGGTAATTGTTGAAGAAGATGGAGGAAAGCAGAAAATGGAAAAACATCAACACAGAAGAAGGTAGAAGAAATTGCAAGAAATTTAACAACGAACTAACAAGAGAAACTGATAAGGCGAAGGAAGACTGGATGAAAGAGAAAAGTACACAAATAAGGATCTAAACAAAAAAGGAATGATATGATTTAATAGACCGCGAAGTAAGATGTTTGGACTTTACAAATAAGAACAGGAAATCCATGTCGTTGATAGACGACGAAATCGGAAATAAAATAACAGACAAACAAGAAATACTAAACAGATGGACAAAATATGTACAAGAGTTATTATGAGACAGGGAATCGTCCAGAAGAGTTAGCAATAGTTAGCCTTTTCAGAGGACGAAAAAATATTTTCAATTTTAAGGGAAGTAATAGAACTGGCGCTAGAATACAAATACTGAGTCGACGTTTGTAATCAAAGCTGGAAAAACTTTTGGAAGAAGAGCAGTTTAGCTTCAGGAAGAGAGAAATACAAGAGATGCAATTGGACTACTACAAACAATCGGCGAAAGAAGGATAAAGAAGTGTATATATGAAGTATTTGTGGACTTAGAAAAGGCTTTTGATAAAGAGAATTGGAATAAACTGATGGGGATCCTAAAGAAAATTTTTGTGGATTGGAAAGAGATGAGGCTGTTCAGTAATCTTTATATGAAACAATTAGTCATAGTCAGGATAGGAGAAGATATGTCTGAAGTAAATGAGAAAGAGTGAGGAGTATGTCATAGATACCCTTTATCACCTACCCTGTTCAACATGGAAGGAGTGATAGTATGAGGAAGAAGAATAAAGTGCATAAGACTTGCTGATGATATGATGTTGTTAGCAGAAGAGGAGATGATAGTAGTGGATGTGCTACTGGAGCTAAAAGACAGCTGTGAGTAGTATAGGACGAAGATGAATGCAGACGAAGATCATGGTCATAGGAAGAAAAATGAAGAAGGTAAAATTGCGAATTCTAAATGAGAGAGTAGAGCAAATGAACAGCTTCAAATACTTTAGGTGTACTACAAGCAGTAACACAAGCTGCTGCCAGTAAGTAAAAAGGTGGATGATAATGATCAAGGAAGTTTTTAATAGAAAAAGGAGCATCTTTTGTAGACCTCTGAAAAAATAACTAAGGAAATGATTAGTGAAGTTCTTTGTGCGGAGTGTGGCATTGTATGGGACAGAAACATGAACATTACAACGAAGTGAAGAGAAGCGAATAGGAGCCTTTCAAATACGGATATGGATAAGAAATGAACATGTGAAATGGACAGACAGAACAAGAAACGAAGCTGTGTTGGAAAGAATGATACTGAAACTGATCAGGGAGAGGAAGAGGAAGAGGAATTAGTTGGGTCACTGGTTGAGAAGAAACTGCCTACTGAAGGATACACTGGAAGGAATGGTGAAACGGGAAGAAGTTCGGGGCAGAAGAAGATATCAGATGATAGACGACGTTAAGATATATGGATTAAGTATATGAGAAAACAAAAAGGAAGACAAAAAATATCAAAGATTGGAGAATACTGGGTTTGCAGTGAAAGACCTGCTCTCTTACAGAACACTATGAATGAATGAATAAATGGATGAATGAATGAATATAAATCTCTATACATTCTACCGAGGCTGAGGTGCCATTCGAATTTGTCGTAAAGAATTACAAGTAGAACACTTTATTTAAAAATATATTTATTTATAGGCATATACTGTAATTAAATAAAAATGTAGGTACTTTTCCGAAATTTACTGAACGATACAAGTTATGAATACATTATACCACTACACGTTACAAGTAATGAAATGGGTGTAGCTACTTTACTTTTTACTTTGGAAAACGTATTATATGACTTTCGCGTGTTAAATTTTATGTTACCTGGTTAACATGTTTCGGCCTGCTATTGGCCATCTTCAGAAATGGTTGTTGCTGGTCTTGGCGCCTTTTGTTTTGTTTCCTGTGGAGGTGTGTTTGTGTAGTGTAATGTGGAGTCAAAGGGTGTATGTGTTCTGAAATTGAGATGTGTGTTGAGAATTTCATTTGGATGTGTGTTTGTGTTCTTCTTTGTGTTATTATATAGATAAGTACTGGTAATATGAAGTAAAATAAAAATAAAAATTCATATTACAGAAATGCGTTTTCTGAGGAAATCTAAAGGTTGTACTTATGGAAAAGGTGAGAAATGAAGAAATAATAGTAGAGTTTGTGATATTTTCCATTAAAATTTTTTGTTAATTTTTTTAACACATAGATATTATGAAGTGTATGAAAAGAAGAAGAACTTAAAACTTCAATGACATATCCATACTTAATGACAATAACGGTTTTTATAGATTTTTAGTAGGTTATGTTAAGACGCTTTATCAACAGCTTAGGTTATTTAGCGTCTGAATGAGATGAAGGTGATAATGCCGGTGAAATGAGTCCTGGATCCAACACCGAAAGTTACCCAGCATTGGTTTTTATAGAATATGAAACTGTACTGTAATCGGGTTTGTAATTGAAGGTAAGTCAGACATACCATTAATCCAAAAACTATAGAATCGGTTTTCAAGCCAAGAGCCGTGATCAAATCTGTGATAAAATTGTAAATTTGGTTTCCAAAACTGTATTAAGAAAGTTGTCTACATTATAAAGCAGCATTTTAATACACGTATCTTCAACTTATGTTTTTTCCTCATGTAGAACACAAACCTATTCAGGAGAACGAAGTTGAAACTAATCAAAACACGAACGCACCTATGTTGTAACATCAAAAGTTAAAATTCGTTCTCAATTTCTCTCTAATACACTTCCATCAACTTCGCCATAATATTTTAGTATCAATCATTTTGTTTCATTCTTTTTTTGTTTCTAGACAGTCATGCTGTCCATTTCAGACCTAAGGTAGTGACAAAAACAATGACTTTAAAGTATAGAGGGTTGAACAAGTAGTAGAAAGTGGAGTGTTAAATTGGTGCTGTCGGAAACACGGGACGGCCCAACTTCTTCGTCATGGCGATTGGAGTGGGCGGAGTCATGGAATCTGAGACCAACTTGGACCGGACACACATCATTCTTCATCCGTCACCACCACCAGCAACACCTCTACTTCAGATTTCTTGCCGCAGAATGAGTGTGCAAGTTTATTTTGAACTAGACTTACAGGTATACAAGTATAGGCCTATAAGTTTTTCTTAAGTTTATTGTAACTTCAATTACGTTTACCAACTTCACTTTTGCGAAATATATTGAAACAGTCAACATCAACAGTACAAATTAATTTAATTTAACATATTTTAAAGTATTAAGTCATATACTTTGAATATTTAACTGCAAAACCAGTTACAAATGTCTATATGCTGCATTTAGTTAACAAATGTTTAAAGCGAGGAATATAGCTAAGCTTGTTACCATTTTTCTTTCAATAATTACATCAAAATTATATATGAACTAGTGGCTTGTGCAGCAAATGCTGCAAATTAAGTTAATTAGACGTTCAAATAAACATTTTTCAGATTTATTTTCAGTGAAGAATACCAGACATTCTGAAAGTTATTTGCTTCCATAATAATGAAAGATACTCTTTCTCGAGCCAATACTGAAGAGAACCACGCATATAAATATCTAACCACACCGCCATTAAATATTTGAAAAAGACGCAACTCCACGTGATTAATAACTATAAAAATATTTGATTTTTAATAATATTATTATCTTACGTAAGTTTTGTAGTTATATACTATATAGCCGCCACTCAGTAAAATATAGAAATCAAAATCTAATTTAAGTTATTCTCTACATCTACTTATATAACCCCAAAACGTTTCACTTTCATATCATCAATATAGCATTAATATGTATAATTAATGAAAATAGTCTTACCATTGCATTAACTACAATAATATTTAATTTCTAATGGTAATAATGTCATCAAAACACCTCAAGTTTTGTAGTTTTTAATATATAATACACAGCTGTACCCAGAAAATTTCACAGCGCAGAATCGAACCTGTAAATTATTTTTAGTAAGTTAAGTTTTTAATAACCAATTGAATTTGAACTCTAAATAATATATGTCAGCATTCTTGCAGACCATGGCCTTCGTGTAATATTGTTTACTGTAGTGTGTGTTTTGTTTAATTCTGAAATGCAAATAGCTAGTTCTCAAAACTGACGACAGATGAATTTTGGAAATTAGGAAAATTATGTTGAAAAATTGACATTCCACTGAAAACTACTATTTTTTCTGAAAAACTTTGAGTTCCAAGCTTCAAAATGAGGAGCCATTTATTAAAATCCGTTCAGCCGTTTTCTCGTAATTTCCATTACCAGTTCAAATTTTATATATAGATAGATGTACTTAACTGAACTTCCTGTTAAGTAATGGAGGATTCCTGTCAGAGTCCTTCATTACATCTAGCAGGGGGCACTTGGCAACATACGATATATTAAATAAAGCTAAATTCTGTGACAGTGTGGGAAAATTTATGGCAAAAGTTCGACCGAGGGGGAAGGAGCCGAGGAAATAAGGAAAAGAATTACTTATTAGTATTGTAATGAGTAGTATTAACACTGAGCGAATGAGGTAATTAGGGGATGTTCTTTTTTTATTTATTGTGTCTTTTTTTGCTATTTGTTGTTTTTATTGCGTGTGTATGTTTTTTATGTATTGCATTTATATTTATTATTTGGATTATTTGTTGCTGTTTCAATAAGGAATTGAATTGAATTGTTCATATATATATATATATATATATATATATATATATATGTTTCATTGTGTTTCCCCTCCCTTTTCATATCTTACATTTATTTTATTTTTATTATTTTTGTGAAATTTGGTATGAAGTTAGATTAGTTGTAATTGTGATAATTAATGTTAACGGTAGTAATAATAATAACTGTTGTTTTACTGTTTTATTATTAGTAGTATTATTTTTGTTTTCCTTTGAAGTTTCAAACTGTGCATAGTTATAGCACGAATGGCCGTACTGGCTCGTGCGAAAGATCTTGTGTACATGAGTTTCTATAATTTATTGTGTATCAATAAATGCACTTCATTCATTCATTCAAATATGAACATATTCTTCTAGAGCTATACCGATCAACTTACTCCATCTAGGGTATGGCTATGATTTTTGCAACATTTTCAAATACACTAATATTAAGAGTGTGCCAAGAAGGTTTGTTATGTGGACAAGTGTGGTGTGAGTGTGTTAGGTAACTTATGTCTTGAAACGAGAGTAAATATAATTGAATAGAGCTAAAAATGTTCCAAGGGCAAAATAGTGAGTGAATCTTATTGTGGTCTTGACAGTAGTTTGATGGAATACGTTTATAAGCATATAATTTTGTAATATAGCCTAATTAACGTTCTCGGAACTAATATATTTCAATAATGGCTTCAAGAGTTAGAACCAACGCTTATCTACCTGTGTTAGTTTTGATATAAGGAAATTTAACATCTTTATCGAAATTTACAACAGGAATAATAGTTCTTATCAGGACTAGCTGTTTGTTTACTTAGTTACCACATATTCAATTATATAAATCAAGATTTGCGTACTTATCAAGATTCTGAAAGTGAAATTTTGTAGTGTGACATGCTTTATTAATAACTTAGTTCATTAGTGATATCTTCAATTTATTTGTGAGCAATTTATGTTTGTTTATTACCAGCCATGTAACTTATACTAATGATTAATAGTCAAAATACCCAACGGTGTGAATATTGTGGTAAACTCTTCAAAAGTGTAACCATTCATATAAGTAAAGCGCACCCTCATGTTTATCGCAAGGTCATTATATATATAAATATGATGTGAACAAAGCACCTAACCAGTTGAAGGGACATTCCTATGCATCTAGTTCTGGGAGAGAGTAAAATGGAAATGATCTTCGGGATACTGAGATACAGTCTTCAAAGAAGCCTCATTCTTGACCCCACTGTCCGTTTTGAGAAGGATGATCAACAAGCCAATAACGTTAACGATGAAAAGAAGTCTATTTACAACCCATGTATTTCTCACTTCAGTGAGAGATATAAAATGAATATTAATACATGGGAAGTGAAAGGACTTCTTTTTGGCGCTGGGAAACTTCATTTAAGTTAACCAAAACCATTCTCCTTTCTCTTAAATTTTCTAATGAGGACATTAACAAAATTTGTCTAATGGTATTGAGAGATTTATTATCCATTTTACACAATCACTTGTATAATACTATGTAATTTTTTTCACTTCATTTCATTACTCTTCAACGTCTTTTCATCTCATGTTTCTCCGAAATCAAATTGTACTTTATTTTTAAATTTATCATTGTTCCGTATTCTCTCCGCAATCATATTGTATTTTTAAGTTAACCTCTGCTTTATATTCTGGATCCTAGTGGTCAGCCGTAGATTTCGGGCAGATGTCCCAAATTGTGGAATTTGTTGTTTATGGATAGAGGAGGATAGAAATAGTCAGATGCAAGAGGAATTTGAAGGGTGGTCGTTAGCATACATAGGGTTGGAAATGTGTGAAGTTAGAGGTAGGGATATAATACATTTTTAAGAATCGGATAGTTTAGTATGAGTGTAGTACGATGTTTTCAATCGTGAGTAAATATTTGAATAGAACTGAAAATGGACCAAGAACAATAGTAGTAAGTGAATCTTGTTGTGGTGATTGTTATTATGTGTATAGAAGAGGATAGTAAGCTACATTTGGGTATAGGAGAATGGACAGATATCAGAGGAATTTGGAGGGTTTTCGTTAGAATAAATAGGGTGGAAATGTGGTAAGTTAGGAGCAGACATGTAATTTTGAGAAGCGGATAATTTAGTATAGAAATCTGTAAATAGTCATGGTGAGTCCCTAAATACAGAAATGTGAAGGTCCATCAACCACTTGGGATGTTTTGCTTTATGATAATAAATCATATCAATATCAATATCAATTTCATGGAAAGATCCATTGAAAACGATAAAACAATATTGTAAAGCTATTTTTAAACATATTCCCCACCGGAATTGAAAAAATTGTCACACCGTGGGATGAACAGAAAGGAGCAGACAGCTGCCACACACTGGCTCCAATCCCAGGCGGCAGACTTCTACGACACGGGATACAAAAGTTGATTCCATGTTATGATAAATGTCTCAATTCAGGTGGCGAATATGTTTAAAAATAGCTCAACAATTTCTGTAGCTTTTCCAATAAATCTTTCCATGGAATTATGTTTTCTTTCTGTAAACAGCGAAAGGGAAAACTTACTTCCAGGAAAGCCCTCGTACTATTATTTTGTACTGTAAACTTAGTTTTATTTTACGCTTCACTTAATTTACTACGTTGTGGAATAAAAACCACTACTGTGGATTATACTTTACTATAAATATTTCAATTTTATTGCGTACAAAATTGCCGGACTATTCGGATGAAGATAACAAAGAAAATCAGACATTAAAGAGGCAAAAATTGGATCATTCGTCACAAATTGCATCACTCAATTCTCTCATCACTTCAAAATCTGAAGGCATATACAGTAGTGGCAAAAAAACCGGACCGACCCTTGTAGCTGATTTCAGAGCCTTGTTCACTCCAGAGCACGATAGACTGGTAACTAAGACTTTCGTGGTTCGAATTCTGCCTGGGAAGGAAACCTTTTTTGTTCCTTATTCCAATTTATTCCCAATTCTTTTCGATTTGTGGTAAAATTCATATTCTGGGAATAATAAGTTAATTAAGTAGTAAAATATCGCTGCAATCGAAAAGTATTGGAAATAAATTTGAATAAGGAACAAAAAAAAGTTTCCTTCCCAGACACGATTCGAACCACGGAAGTGTTAGTTACCAGTCTATCGTACTCTTGAGTACTACTGTACATAGATATAAGTAAATGTGATTGAAATTTAAATTTCTACCGAAAGCCAGTAGGGCTAGGATTTTGATGAAATTGCATCTTTTTTCTAGTAAGCCAGAAACATAGCTGCTTTAGTATTTACATGTTATGTGATAAAGTGAGTGTTTTAAGACATATTTGTTAGGGCATTTTTTTGCATTTTTGCCGGATAAGAGTGGCCTTGTGGTAGACTACATGGAAACTAGATCAGGTAAAATAATTAAAGTGTATACTACTCAGAAAAAATTGTGTAAAATTAATAAACTTAAATGTTAGTATTAGAATTTAATTTAATTACTAGTCTAAATATTAAGTAGTACAAAACCTCTTTTCCTACTAAGCCAATTATGTAACATCAATTTTTAGGGCATTTTTAAGGGTATTTTTTTTTAAGATTTTTAGGTCATAAATGCATTGTTTTTAGGACATTTTTTCATGATTTATAGGTCATCAAAATCCTATCCCTAGTCATAAGTATTGTTATAAATGTGAATGCTCTCCTAATAGGAAGTAATAAATTCAATCCTGGCCCTTACAGACATATCAAATCAACAACAATACAGTAAAATTCAATTGTGTAAGAAATGAGATTGGCAATTAAATATCCAGAAAAAAACAAGCCTGAGGTCCATATATTCCAGATGGAAACAAATCCTGATTTCAGAGTAAATTGTAGTACGTGCATTTTACTAAACGAATAATGAACGAAATAAATTTCTGAAATGAAATATCAACCAATGCAACTTATACCTATTTTCCATGCACCTATTTTTCCTAGAAATGAAACCACATCCTAACTATAAACAAATTTATCAAGCAAATTGTCTTCATGGTGCTGTTGTCAAAATTGTTCCACTAAAACCAAACAGCACTGCGATACAGTGAATCAGATATCAAGGGTATGCTTAGAGCACAAATTACAGCCACAAAGCTCCCCGCTGTGTCAAGAGTAATTACTCAAATTCAACAGGTAATGAGGATGTGAACGCACCCAAAGTATGCGTTAATTGCAAAGGTCAGCGCACAGTTAACTATAGAGACTGTCCAGTTCACGTAAAAGTTTCAGGAATCAGCCCAATCTAATGTAAGACATCGAAATACCAAAAAACTTTAGACAGGGGACATTTTAGACACTAACCCCTAAACCCAGCGGACTCAAGGTCATGTAACGCAGCAGCAATGACGTCGTGAAGGGGAAGGAGAATGGTACACCCGTGCATAACTAGATGTTTGAAAAGTGACGTACTGTTGCGACGGCAGAATGTTGCTGATACAAATTAATAAATATGCCCGAAATACAGACGTCTGTAAATTACAAATTACAATTATTTTTGCAGGAATTTTGTGGAGGACATTTTTCTAGTGATGGGAAAATAATTCAATGAAATTCATGTGCTGGTAATCTAAAAGTCAGTGGTATTCGGAGACTGTTCACACAATAGCATTTCACCTTTAAAGGATACAACTAACTTAAAATTGTGCAAATGAACTTCAACTTCATAATTTTCAAGTAATGAAACTGAATTCTTTAAGATGATTGTCATGCGTTTGTTGGTGCTGATATCCCATCTCGAAAAGTTGGAAATTGTTATGTAAAGAATTCCTAGAAAAATACGCAAACAGGAAACTGCTAATTGGTTCGACGTTACGGAAATGTTTTTTTGAAGTTTGTTATAAAAAGCGATGGATTACTTAAGGGAAATAAGGAGATCATTTATGCCTGAGTAGATGACATCTAAGATGCTGTAATTAGATCAGTGGCGAACTCCATTGAGCTCATTATTATTTATGTATTTATTTATGTAATTAATTATTTATTTATGCATTTTTATTTATTTATTTATTCATTCATTTATTCTAGTGTAGTTAAGGCCATCAGGCCTTCTCTTGCACACCACCAGAAATACAAATACAATAATAGAAATAAAAAGGGAAAAAACACACTATAAACAAAGTAAAGCCACACAAAAATATACACAGGTTGCAGTCACACAAACTTTAAATGAGTGACACAAACGATAAGAGAATATAAATGATAACTTCAATATTATTTATATCGCTAAAGAACGATAGCAGAATACAAATTATAACTTGAACAAGGCTCGAACTCACAACCTTCAAATCATTAAGCGAGCACTTACCTCTGTTGTACGAGACGTAGATGTCGAATGACTCCATAGTTCTAAAACTGCTTCTACAAGCGCATGCATTGTGTAACATCACCGTGATCTGAAGTGGACTTAGAAAATATTCGCTGTTCACGAGTGCGACCAGATTTTTTGACAGCTGTAAATTGTATACCAATCAAAATTAAAAAACTGCTGAAATAAAACTCGCTCAGTCTTGTTTAATTTATTATTAATTTTATATCACAGAAGCTTTACGAAATAGCGACACTGACAACGAAACAGACATGGCAACAATGCAGAATTTTCTGGCACTAATTTAAAATGTCTCCATAAAGTGGACAGTTCGTTCAATGGTTTTATTTAATCTTCACGAACGTATAATGAATAAACAGGTCAATTTCTAGCAGAATAGCGTGATTTATTCGAAAGAAAATTATTTTTCTGGCAATATTCATATAATGTAAATTTAATATTTTGTCCTCTCTATAATATTAAACTTCATCCATTCACATAATTTATAAAATCAAAGCAGAAGAAAGAAAAAATTGCAGTGTGTACTGTTACCCCACAAGTTCGTAAGATCACAAGCATACAATGAACACAAAGAACCTAAAGGTCAGTTTGTGTAGAATCTAAATATAATTTGAATCAAATACAGATATACCGTGAATATGTAATATTATTATGAAGTTCTATGCATTGAGCACTCTACAGGCATTCGTGCACAATACTGTACGGTTATCGGATATTTCGTCTTCATTCGACATAAATCTGAATTGAAGATTCAAGTCTGCTATCGATAAAAATTTCTATGGAGATTTTGGAAAGGATGTCGATGTCAACGACGCACTGGCGGTGTGGAAGCAGTTTCTATGGCAATGTGATCGAAGATAAGAGCGCAGCTTTGAAGTGAGTGAGCACCTGAACACAGATACACGAGAGGAAGGAAGTTAGGTCAGAGATAAAGGACGACATTCGTCCAGTTTAGAATGTATAACGTTATCAATTGATGAACTTCCACAATCTAGAACTCGTTAATTTTAATTTTCCATCCAGTTTCCCATTTCCAAGTATTCCATACAACCCACATAATACAGGGACATCATTTTTATTTTTACTAACATTTCTGATATTAATCTGGCTATACCTTTTTGTTAAGGTTAAGAAAGGAAACACCGTTTGCTCCCCCCTTCCACGACTGGAGTTCGATGATACAAACAAATCACTTTACTAGGTATAGGAAGGAAGAAAAGTAGTTCATCCATTTACCTAAACCAGGAAATATCGCGATTAATCAAAACACAATACAGTATTAACAATAAGGCCCGTATTCACCAACGTCAGTAATATTTGCTATTATCTCAGATTTCTAAAACTCTGGTAATACCATTATCTCGGATAACGCTCAGTTCTATATTCACCACATAATATATTAACCTGGTTTTCAAAAACGGAGTTTTCGTTTCAGACTGCATTTGATAGTTAAATTTTTCATAACGACGCACGGAAAGCATAGAGGGAAACAATTGATTAACGCCATGCGCACTATAAATTTAATTGTAAGAATAAACAAGTTTACGAGTGTATATAGGTTAGGTGTGCGAAAATAGTTTATCTACCGTAAGTTATGGCTAGTGTTGATCAGAAACGTAGAAAGAAACCTAATATGACTCGTTGTACACAATTATTGAAAATGGTACTGTCGTGACTACTGCCTGGCCATCTAGCCACTATGTCGCTAAATTCCATATTAGCATTACATATTGCTTGCACATTTAGCGAAAAGTAAGTCTTTCTGTTTCGGAAGAGTTCCGCATTATTACCTCCAGGGGATCGTATCCTAATATGGGTACAGTCCATTGCTCCTATTACTTTTGGAAATCTGGCTATGTTGTAAAAACGCATCTGCGTTTGAAGTACAGATTGAGGTGTTTGCGGAAGATTAATATATTGGCATCGTAAAGCAGCTATGGCACTGCTGACTCTATGTACAATTCGGGAAGCTGTAGACTGACTCACACCAGCGTAATCTGCAACGCTGAGCTGGTCACCACCAGTAGCGTAAAATCTTAGTGCTAGTAGCAGCTGATTTATGGGCGATACAGCTTGATTCCTAAAATGGGAGAAAAGTAACTTCAATGTAATTTTAATTTTCTTAATTTTATGAAAAAATGTAAAGATACATAGCCAACTACGATGCCTGTCAATACGATCGTTAGTATGCATGTATATGCGCGTGTGTGTGTATTTATAGCACTAGCTTATAGGTATATAAATTGGGTAACTACAGAGAAAGGAAGCGAAAAGTTACCGCACTATGCAGAAGACGTCGGGGAACAGATTGTCCGCAACCCATTGCTCGACTCACCGGTCAGCTGTAACAGCGCGGGCGGGCCAGGCGTTCAGTTTTATTACGGTAGGCCTAAAATTCCAAGTGGTGAGGATTGAGTGTGTGGACAGCGGGAAGCGTATGGAGTGTTTAGTTGACGAGTAGGTGTTTAGTGAGTGCACGTTATTACGTAGTGTTGCATTAATACACTTGTTATTGAACATTATTTGTGTTCGTTGTCAGTATGGTGACGTATAGTATTGTACAACGAATATTTCTAGTTGAGACATTTCTCCTAAAAAACAAATCTTATGACTGTTGTACTGTTCGCAAATTTCTACATCAGTTTCGTGACGCTGCAATGCCTTCGAGACAATACATAACCAAGTTATTCAGAAAATGGCGAGAAACTAATAATTTAGGCCTACCGTAATGAAACTGAATGCTCGGCCCGCACGCGCTGCTACAGCTGATCGACGTCCCCTGTAAAGTGCGGTAATTTTTGCTGCCTCTCTCTGCTATAAACAATAGGTATTGTAGAGAATTCAGCTTACCTATTTGTTGTAAATTCCAGATTATGTTCTATCATTGATAAGACTGATAAAGCTGAAGTTTTAGATAATCTAAAATGTGTTACAAAGTCTGAGTCATCGTAGTCCTCAAAGTATGTGGCGCGTTCTTTTAGCCACCTGGACGTCGTCTTTTGTACTCTTGGCCATATTCCTCATCACTGTCATTTTCCCTTTCATCAATTAAATATTCCAGTCGTCTACGAGCCATCTTGTTATTTCGATTATCTCAGTTTTTCCTACTTTATCGGCCAACATTTCTCCGGTAAAATTTTAAACCGAGATAATCCCAATTAACCGAGATAATTTTGTTGGTGAATACAAATGTAGCCATTATCTAAGTTTTTGTAGCTAAAAACCGAGATAAAATTTTTACCGACGTTGGTGAATACGGCCCTAAGTGTTTTTACTCACGAACTGAGTTATCCATGCGAACGTATTCATTAGGCCTATGTAGTGTATGTTATACTGTCTACAGCACATTAGCGTACAGTATAGAGAATGAAGTTAAATTGAAAAATAATCATAGCATGGATATTTAAACACATTTTTGAAAATAGCAACTGTTCATTTCGATACAGACTTGTTCTTTTGTGCATATTATCGCATTATAGACTATTGTACCTAATTCCAATTAGGCCTACCAGTTTCGTTCTTCGTACCAGTAACTCATATTGAAATAATTCTGTACCTACTCTACAAAAAAGTACTTTACGTACTGTAAATTCAGTCTTCACTTCTGCCCGATCCGAAAAGATAAAATTACTCAGACATGGTATCTACTGTCCGTCCAAGTGGTTTTGTAGAAGGGGGGAAATCACGTGACAGTTAATTACTTAACGAGGTTCTTTTATTTAAGTTATTTTAAACAGTTGTATAATATTACGTAGACATTCAATTCCTAACAGAAATTAATGTTTTCAGGAAAGAACAAAGACAGCCCAGTTACTAGCCTTTACAGAGTGGCGAGCAGAAATGGGTCAGGGAAACCGGGATGCAACGTAGGCAAACGAACGATAGTACCTGTGCGAAAATATGATTCAATATTGAAAGTTCTTTCGTCACTGGAAAACGCGAACATATTTCTGGAACGTACTATACTCACTAACTCAGTACTGCTTACTTTGAATGCATACGCGGCTTTGTTTCTGTGTGGAGTACGGTTGGAAGTTTACTAGTAGAGGGGGTGGGAGTGAAGTACATTCAAAAACTTAGGTAAAATTAAAAATGAAGTAAAAATAAAATGATGTCCCTGTAGCTAATTAATATAGTACATAAAGCTGTTCCTTAAACTAAAATACCCAGTGTATTACATACAAATAATCAGATTCTGCTATCAAAATATAAAAAGTTATCAGGGCATTTCAGAAAACCCCAATGATTACATAAAACGTCAATACGTTTACAAGGGTAAACCAGTGGCCACAGAGTCCGTCCTCTGTGACGTCATTCCTAAGAGCAATTTCACTTGCTTATAAGAGAATCACAAACCGGGGCTTTAAGTTGGCGGGTAGGACTGATATGCACAAGATGAATGTTACAGTGGCGGCCGGTATTTAATACGTTAGCATTAATTATAATAGAATAGTGAATTAATCTATATTGCAAGTACTTACTTACTTATTTACTTAGGCCTACTTACTTACTTACTTACTGGCTTTTAAGGAACCCGAAGGTTCATTGCCGCCCCACATAAGCTCACCATTGTTCCCTACCCTGAGCAAGATTAATCCAGTCTCTATCATCATATCCCACCTCCCTCAAATCCATTTTAATATTAACTTCCCATCTACGTCTCGGCCTACCTAAAGGTCTTTTTCCCTCCGGCCTCCCACATAACACTCTATATGCATTTCTGGATTTCCCAAACCTTCTACATGCCTTGCCCATCTCAAACGTCTGGATTTAATGTTCCTAATTATGTCAGGTGAAGAATACAATGCGTGTAGTTCTGTGTTATGTAACTTTCTCCATTCTCATGTAACTTCATCCCTCTTAGCCCCAAATATTTTCCTAAGAGCCTTATTCTCAAACACCCTTAACCTATGTATCTATCTCAAAGTGAGAGTCCAAGTTTCACAGCCATACGGAGCAACCGGTTATACAGGGACATCATTTTATTTTTACTTCAATTTTTATTGTACCTGAGTTTTGGAATGTACTTCACTCCCGCCCCTTCTACTAGTAAACTTCCAACCGTTCAAGACACAGAGCCGAGGGCGCATAAGCAGTACTGAGTTAGTGAGTATAGTACGTTCCAGAAATATGTTCGCGTTTTCCAGTGACGAAAGAGCTTTCAATATTGAATCATATTTTCGTACAGGTACTGTCTTCCGTTTGCCTACGTCGCATCCCGGTTTCCCCTAGCTGCTTCTGTTCGCCCCTCTGTTAAGTTTAGTAGCTGGGCTATCTTAGCTCTTTTCTGAAAACATTAATTTCTGTTAGGAATTGGACGTCTACGTAATATTATATAAGTGTTTAAAATAACTTAAATAAAAGGGCCTCGTTAAGTAATTAACTGTCACGAGATCCCCCCCTTTCTACGACCCTGCAACAAAACCACTTGAACGGACAGTAGATAGCATTTATGAGTAATTTTTTCTTTTCAGAAAAGTGAAGATTGAATTTACAGTACGTAAAGTACTCTTTTATATAGTAGGTACAGAATTATTTCAACATGAGTTACTCGTACGAAGGACGAAACTGGTAATTGGAATTAGGTACAATAGTCTATAGTGCGATAATATGCACAAAAGAACTGAAGCCTGTATCGAAATGAACGGCCACCATTTTCAAAAATGTGTTTAAATATTCATATTATGATTATTTTTCAATTTAACTTCATTCTCTGTACTGTACGCTAATGTGCTGTAACAGTACAATATACATTGCATAATTAATACGTCCGAATGGATAGCTCAATTCGTGTGTAAAAACACTAAGTATTGTATTTTGATTAAACAAAAACCTAATGAAAATTATCAAACTCAAAATGCGATATTTCCTAGTTTACATAAATGGATGAACTACTTTTCTTCCCTCCTATACCTAGTAAAGTGATTTGTTTGTACATTACGCCAGTATCATCGAACTCCAGTCGTGGAAGGGGTAGCAAACGGTGTATCCTGTTTCAATCGTTAATAGAAAGGTATAGCCAGGTTAATATTAAAAATGTTAGTAAAAATAAAATAATGTCCCTGTATAATTGTTTCATAAATTCTATCTTTCAGATTTTTTGACAGCTGACTAGATGACAAAAGCTGCTCAGCCGAATAATAACACGCATTTCCCATATTTATTCTGTGTTTAATTTTCTCCCGAGTGTCATTTATATTTGTTACTGTTGCTCCAAGATATTTGAATTTTTCCATCTCTTCGAAGGATAAATCTCCAATTTTTATAGTTCCATTTCGTACAATATTCTGGTCACGAGACATAATCATATACTTAGTCTTTTCGGGATTTAGGGATTTACTTCCAGCCCTATCTCTTTACTTGCTTCAAGTAGAATTTCCGCGTTTTCCCTAATCGTTTGTGGGTTTTCTCCTAACATATTCACGTCATGCGCATAGACAGGAAGTTGATGTAACCCGTTCAATTCCAAGCCCTCTCTGTTATCCTGAACTCTTTTTATTTTATTGGGTTTAATTTACGACGCTGTATCAACATCTAGGTTATTTAGCGTCTGAATGATATGAAGGTGATAATGCCGGTGAAATGAGTCCGGGGTCCAGCACCGAAAGTTACCCAGCATTGGCTCGTATTGAGTTGAGGGAAAACCCCGGAAAAAACCTCAAAAAGGTAACTTGCCCCAACCGGGATTCGAACCCGGGCCACCTGGTTTTGCAGCCAGACGCGCTGACCGTTACTCCACAGGTGTGGACTCCTGAACTTTCCTAATGGCATATTCTAGAGCGAAGTTAAAAAAAAGTAAAGGTGATAGTTCATCTCCCTGCTTTAGCCCGCAGTGAATTACAAAAGCATCAGATAGGAACTGGCCTATACGGACTCTGCTGTAATTTTCACTAAGACACATTTTAATTAATCGAACTAGTTTCTTGGGAATACCAAATTCAATAAGAATATTATATAAAACTTCTCTCTTAACCGAGTCATACGCCTTTTTGAAGCCTATGAATAACTGATGTACTGTACCCTTATACTATATCGCATGTAGAATTATTTATTAATCACAGATTATATTCTGACATAACATGAGGCTTATAATGTGTTAGGAGTTTATAATTTTCATTTGTGTGAAAAAATGCTTCATTGGTTCTGTTAAAATGTTACGACATTTTAGTAAAACATATAATGTAAATGAATGTGCGGCTTAGGGAAATTTTAGTTAAAATAGGAAATCTAGAACATCTATTTCATGCAATACAAAGAATGTATGAAAGTACAAAATCAAGATCAAAATTAATAACGTACAAGTAATCAAAGTAGAATAATAAACCAAGGGGTGGAATAGGGTTGTCCACTGTCCCCTACTCTGTTTAATATCTACATAAATTATATTATTATGACTTGGGAAACTGAATTAACAACACATTTCATAATCAATGACTACCCACTTAATACTGCATCTGACATTCGGTTTCGTCCGATATGACTGGTTAAACGCATTCTTACGAGGCTGAAGCATACTGCAACGGACCTTCAGTATCGGACAGGACGGTTTCATCTCGGACAGTTCGATATGAGCGTATTCCGAATCTCAGCGGCATCACGGCAATCTGATGGCATCACGGTGTTCCGAATTTCACTGATGGCGTCACTGATGCTCCACCAGTGTCACACCGGTGCCATCAGCTTGCAGAGGTGGTGGCAGTCTCCATCAGCCGCCATCAGTGAATCTGATTGGTTCTTGTATAGAGCAGGAATTAGCAGACGAATGACATCGTGCACTGTTGTGTCATGGCGGTGTGTTCTGCCGTATTGTTTGTAATGTGTACAATGTAAAAACAATATGTTACTGGCTTATGAGCGAACATGTCAACTGACCAGTTATTACTACCGGTGTCCACACCTGTGGAGTAACGGCCAGCGCGTCTGGCCGCGAAACCAGGTGGCCCGGGTTTGAATCCCGGTGGGAGCAAGTTACCTGGTTGAGGATTTTTCCTGAGTTTTCCCTCAATCCAATATGAGCAAATGCTGGGTAACTTTCGGTGCTGGACCCCGGACTCATTTCACCGGCATTATCACCTTCATTTCATTCACACGCTAAATAAACTAGATGTTGATACAGCGTCGTAAAATAACCCAATAAAAAATTACTACCGGTTCAAGAAATAAATTGTTTATGCTCTCTTTTCTTTGAAAGAGATGGCAGTACGGAAATTTCGCAAAATTTTGCTAGCGTAGCACGGGAAACAACTTATACAGTCGCCATGACAGCCATCGATCCTTCCAGCAGTTTGTTCCTATTTCGCTGCAGCGTGACGTCATTGTTGTCCACCGGTCCGGTGAGATTCTGAATACGCT
This sequence comes from Periplaneta americana, assembly GCF_040183065.1. Classification (NCBI taxonomy): domain Eukaryota; kingdom Metazoa; phylum Arthropoda; class Insecta; order Blattodea; family Blattidae; genus Periplaneta; species Periplaneta americana. The sequence continues at coordinate 125,898,636 of NC_091132.1, read as the reverse complement.
GTATGACGGTGACTAAACGCATTCTTACGAGGCTGAAGCATGCTGCAACGGACATTCAGTATCGGACAGGATGGTTTCATCTCGGACCGTTCGATGTGACGGTGATTAAACGCATTCTTACGAGGCTGAAGCATACTGAACTGAATTTTGTTCATACAGAATTATATGGAAAGGGATTAGCTTTAACTTTGATGTACGTTTGAACATATTGATATAAACTTAAAGTGTACTTTTTTATTTGGTGTTTTGCTGGTTCCTGAATGGGAGAATTTTTGATATCCGTTTCGTAAATTGTGAAAATTTGAAAGGTTTTAATGAGATATTCTCACATAATCTCCTTAAACCCAATACATAATAGCAATTATATTGCAGACTAATTTGTGTTTTCCTCAATATATCGCAATTCATTTTACAGGCACCAGCAAATATTAATATTTCCCCCTTAACAAAGCAGAAGAATTGTATATTATGTAACAAAGGAATTACAAATTTCCTACCACGTTACGACACGGACAATGGCACTTCATTCTGGTACAAATCAATTTCACTGGTGATTGTGCGAGTTTCCCATTCTACCTAAACATTTTTCCGAGCGACAGCTCTCTCAACTCTTGTTTAATTTAATCCTTGCATGTCCCAATCCAGATACCAACGCGTACACAGTATATTGATTCTTTTGTATTGCAGAAATGACTTATTGCTTTTTTAAACTCGCTTCTAGCTTCATTGAAAACCAAAGAATACCCATGTCCGAGCTTCTGTTTTTGACATTTCTGTCTCCTGTAATTGAAAGTTTTGAGTTATTGACTTCAAGATCTTACAATATTAAACTTAGAATAGTGTCCATAAAAAGTAATATTGCAGATGTGGTTTAAAAAGTAAACTCCATTTTCTCTACCCCTTTTATAATATTTCTGACATCTGTTTTTAAGTTATGACTAACTGAAAACCAATAGGATGTTAAATGTTATCTAGCAATAATCATTGTAAGTAATTTTAAAAACAATAGGATATTAAATATAATTTCAATTTTATTAAACATATTATTTTTCAGAAATTAACAAGAAAAATTTAATGTGTAAAAACTAAAAGTTTCAGAAAATATATACAGAATGGAAGGAAACTTATTACATGAATTCACTGTGGCAATAGATGAAGTCAATGCGAACAAGTTTTGTCAAATAAGTTTTTTGAGACATCGAATAGTTTTGCGATTGCGAAATGTAACGCGTTATAATGTTGCAAAGAGTACTTGAGATATTGTTCCGCAGTGGGGGCGAGTATAACTGCAATCATCCGCTTCGCAAGACTTCAGAGAGGAGAATGTAAACAAAAACGTCTCATCACATTCGTTTCGATAAAATTACTATAAATGAAAACATAATGTATTGAATCAATTAAGTGCGCAAATTGTTCGGTTTTTAATATTCTTTGTTACGCTGCAACATTTTTAACTCTAATTTCATACATTAAAGTTATTTTACATTCACAGTATCTGTTGATTTCTTTGCTTTTACATGATTACAAAATAATAAAGAAAGTATATTCTTATAAATCAAAACGATGTCTATTAAAAATTTCTTTACATTAGATGTAAATTCAAAATAACATTATGACGAATATGCATTCTGTAACTCATTCTCCATTTAATTTATTATCTTTGAAGAAATTAAAAATAAACTAATTTAGAAAAGAAATTAAGTTTACAGTAATGTTAAGAATTTGTGTTAAGTGTTACTAAAATACAGTAATTTCATCTAATTGTATCTTATTAGTCGTTTTTGTTTACATTCTCCTCTCGCAAGTTATGAGTAGGGCCGTGTCATTGGTATATTTGTATTAATCTGAGGTGAACATACGACGTCCCGGACAGAATGCAGTCGACGTGTTTTAAGTACAGACAGCGGAAGCGAATTTGACATACCTAAGCAAGCACATTCCGTGTTTTGTATTGCGTAATATGAAATCAAGGCAATACAATTATTGTATAGTAAGGGCTAATATCGGAAAGGTCTAAAATGCTGGCGAGGTTGAGAAATCATACTTAAATTGTCACAAATGTGGTAAAACATGTCTGAAAAGATGAAATGGTGAGTGTCACTGTTATTTTGTGTCTGTATTTGTTGTATATGTTTTTAATGTTTGTTTTCTTTTTTGCATCCTTTAATATGTTAGACTGATTTTTATGATTTTCAATTTCTACTTGCATGTTCAGTTCCCTTTTTTATGTCATATTCATTCTTTCACCCGTTATTAAATTAGATTAATTGCATTGTAGTATAATTCTTTTTGTAGAGAAACTCAGAAAATTTGGCAATATGGGAAATTTGGCAATATTCTTGTATTTCTTCTATAGCCAAATTTCCTGCAGAGTTTTAAGAAGTTCAATGACACCTTCATACAGTGCAACATCTGACTGTAATTTTAGTTTTCGTTTCATCCGAATCCGCGCATTATAGTGGCAGATATTGTTACTAATAGAAAGAAGTGTTGAATACTTCCTTTTGACGTGGTTGTTGTGTGGACATCTGTATACAAAGACAGAAAGAAAGTGTTGTTCATTACCTACGTTTGTTTGTGCATTACATATCAAAAGCTGAGATTCCATATTATAAGGTAAGCCATTTATATAATTAATATTTTCTGTTAATAACTCATCACGCCTTAGCTCGTTTTATGTTCTTCTTAGCAAAAAAATGTCTTCTCCAGGGTTGTATGAATTAGCCATTTTCCTTTATAGTGATATATTGCTGCTCTCTTTGAACACGAATGTGTACTCGATGGTAAAATTTAAGAGAAGGGACGTATGAGGGATTTTCGCATTCTTCAATGCAGCACTGTGTGTGGTGTGTTGCAGATATACCAATGGAACGAGGACATTATTCTGAAAAATATTCAAAAGATAATTTGCGGGCTGCGGTTGGGAGTGTTTTGAAAGTTAGATGGTCGATTTAGAGGGGTTCTAAGAAGTACAATGTGCCCTTTAACAACTTAAAGAGGTTTCTGTATGCATCCTCAGGATCCGATGTCGTTGTCATTCCCAAGAAAGGAAGACCCCTAGCTCTACCCGTTGATGAAAAGCAAAAACTGGTGACATATATAATCAAAATGCAAGAACTTGAGTTGCGGCTATCGACAACAGAAATTAGAAGACAACCCTTCAATATAATTAATAATGATAGTGGTCTGAAAAATCCATTCAATTTTTTTTTTCTTGCTTTTGTTTTCTGTTTATGGTATTTAGTGATTTCTTGTCCCAGTAAATTAAGTCTTATAAACCTTGTATCACTGTTTTATTTTGAAAAATTTATTTTTTAATCGTATTGCCAAATTACCCCAGTACTAGTGCAAAATTATCCTGATGAAGTACCAAATCTGGAAACAAGTAACTTGTTATTTATTAGTGTTTTATGTGTAAAGTAATTTAGATTTGTAGAATTTCCTTTCAGAGGTTTATTGGGATTTAATGTTTAAACACATTCCATAATAGAGGAATATTTAATTTCAGAATCTGTAAGTACAAACTGTGTCAAAATACAAAGTATTGCCAAATTAGACGAGTCTTCCCAACTTGTTTTGCATTGTTGGTGGTGAGGAAGAGAAGGCCTGACTCCACCAGAATAAATAAACACATATAAATAAATAAATAAATAAATAAATAAATAAATAAATAAATAAATAAATAAATAAATAAATAAATAAATAAATAAATAAATAAATAAATAAATAAGTAAATAAATAAATAAATAAATATTTATACAAGAAATGTTGAAGTGTACAGTAGAATAATGCTGATTCACTATTTGTGAATGTGTAGGCCGCTTCAGCGCTCCTTTAGGGATTTTACCTTCCACTAACATTTTTACTTTTCAACCTGCCATTAGACGGAGACGTGACGAGACTTGCGTGACATGGGCTTCAGAACTACGCACGATCTCCACTTACGACAACACGGGATATATTGACCGTTAAAGCTGCGTGCTTTGGAGGTCGAATAGACCACAACTGGCTTCATATACTAAATAAAACTTAATGTTTAATTGAAGAATATTACTCGGAATTTGTAGCGGCTCTGTCTTCTGTAGGCTAATTGAATATTTAATGATACCAATCAATGCCTTTGTTCTGTTCAGGCCCGCGTCCGTCCGCCATTAAAGAATGATCGGATAATGTGTAAAGGATAACATTTTTCCCAGTATGCTAAGACAAACAGTGAGCAATTAAATTATTTTCTTTTATATCACTACGACTAATACATAATGTTACAAAATCGGTTGTAGGAAGCAATTTGAATGTGCTTTTTAAATTAATATCGTACATTTGTTATGCACCTCATCATAAAAGATAAAACTGACGGGAAAATTTTAAATTATGATCTATTTAACGATGCTCGCCACAGCGCATCCGTTGTGTCGGAATTTTGTTCAGCAGGGATATTTTTACATGCCAGTAAATCTGCTGACATGAGCCTGCCGCATTTAAAGACACTTAAATGCCATCGACCTCTGCCGGGAAAAGAGGAGTGGTATCACAGTCTAGTATATACAGTCACGAAGCTTGGGATAATTTTTTGCATTTCTCGCGATAGTTGCTAGCCTCATGGAGCGCTGTGTGTATTAGGAACAATAGACTGTGTCACTGCCATCGTGATCTAATACAGCCCGTAAGGCTGACCATGTGACTCGCTTAACCCGATCACGAAGGGAGGCGTTTCAGCCATATAAATTAATTGGAATGCATAAAGAGTAACATATATTTCTCTAAAATGTAGTGTAATTGCATTAAAAAAATTTAAAACAATGATTAAAGAGACACTTCAGACATAATTCCTTGCGAGTTAAGGTGTAATATTATTTTTGGGGCGAAAATTACGTTATTTGTATGTGTAATATCTGCCTTTATTTCGATTAAATATTGCGAAATTCTTGTACATTCATTTATGCACGATTCAATAATTTTCAGTTGCACCGCACGAATATTTAGATATGTTGAAATTATAGGTTATGTTTACTGTACCAGTTGCCCCTTTCTGTCTAATTTTAGTGGTCTCCAATGCCCTGCCACTACATATGTAGACCATGTTATGTCATATGGAAATTATAGGTTATGTTTATTATATTTAACTTATATTCCTATATTTGCAATTATACATTATAATTAAACATAATGTCATGTATGACACCCGTCACATTCTGTTTGTCTGTATTTTAATACTACAATTGAGTACTGAATTATTGTATTTATCTACTACCTAAGAGACGAAGTAACACAATCGTACGTACACTAATTTCATAGGAGTGGTATAGTAAATTTTCTGTCTACAATTAAGGAAGGTAGATGTGCTAAATGAAAATCACAATATAAATTCGTTTTTATTGAACCTCTAAATAGCTTCCATTCTAAACTTAAAATGTAGATGCGAACAGATTATGTTAACACGTAAAATTCTCCTCACATTAAAATAAGACAGTTTTGTAATTATTTCTGCAACATATTATATAACAAGAAGTAAACGGAACTTATGGACACATTACACTAAATAAAAATTAACAATGATACGCAATAAAGTTCTAATATAATATTTCACTGAGCTACAAGCATTGAAATGGAAAACCCGATTACGGCCTGGTCTAGATCGAAATGGCATTGACTGTACCGTATTTCGCTTTGTTGTGAAAAGTTGTGTAAACTGTGAAATGTTCGTTATCGGTTGTAATAATTGTAAATGGCTAAAATACAATAATTTGAATAATAATATGGGACAAGGAGACGTTTGTAAGAAAAAGAGGTCAGAGTTATCCTTCTTCCGAAAGATCCAGTAAGGTGAGTTTATAAAATATAATATACACTTTATGAAAATAATATATAAACCTTATGTATTTCATATTTTAATAGTGGAAGGAATGTGTTAATTTTTTAAAAAAGAACACGATATCGAAAGTACAATACATTTTATCGTCTGCTGGGGAAAGGGTCTGTGACGAGGTGATAGTAGCGGTCCTGGTGGTTAGTAACTATCTATGGATGCATATTTCAATTGTCTATGTTTGCATATTTAGTAAGTATTGTGCTTCGTGACTGTATATAGTAGACTGTGGTGGTATGGTGACATTTTCGATGAGCAATGTATGGCAATGGATAAGTTCACATGGACAGGAGCAATTTAGTATGACAGGTGAAGATGTTTTAGCCAACGTGATCGCAAAAATGTTAATGGATATGACATCAGAAGGAGAATGTTCACGATCGTATACCAGTGAATGCCTAGGGTGTGACCTGATTCCACAGAGGGAGTAGGTCTTCCAATCTGGTGACTGATAGCAACTGTTTGCTCTACGTGTATCCGTGGCATCTCAGGAGCTCAAAATCCGCGCGTATACCCACTTCTTCCTCCAAAGAGAGTCGGTAAATAAAGTACATAGACTGTAATATTATAGTGTAGAAAAGATTAAACATAAATGCTTTAGGCGTATGTTATACTACAGTGATATTTATGGCTTTAAATTGTGTATCTTTACATTAGGCTAGGTATATGACAATAATTACATGCTTTATGTACTGTGTATTATATGACAATGAAGCTTTTCCACACAACGACGTAAAATATATCGATCTATGAATCATGCATCGCCTATCTCGCATGTCTGTAATATGCGTAATGTAAATGAAGTCTGCATCGTCAAGCCTATTTATAAACGCTCTAATGGAAAAAAAAAATGATGGTCACGTGCTATGAATTAAATATTTAACATTTAATTGCATTCCGCACCACATTAATATTAGCAATCACGTCACGTTCTGTTTTCAAAACTAAAGGATCTGACACCTGTCACTTCATATGCTAATACTTCTGGAATTATCGGTAATCGAACATACAGGCATGAAACTCGCGTATTAACAACACATACTGGACATTGTGCGTACGCACGCAACAATTAACATTATCTTGTGTTTAGCTATTGTTTGCTCCATTATTCCAATTGACAGCACTTGGTCTACATCCTATGCCAGTGTCTTGAAATTCGAATTCGCCATCCTGTCGCAAAGATCCTTAGTAGAAAGTTTGTTTAGTCTTTGTCTAACGGAATATTACGGTGAAAACATTATATATCTTAAGTTAATATGATAACTAGAGTTATAAAAAAGTATTACTTAGGTTCGTATTCATAGACGAGTCTCTGGACCAAAGTTGTCTTTGGAAAGTACAAGTCACCATTTTCCTATTCACAGTCGACACTTTGACGAAAGTAAACTTCAATCGTGACTTTACTTCGAAGTCGCTGAAAATCTAGACCTTTGACTTTGACTTTCGTTCGTGGACATAAAGAAAATGACTGACATTAGGAACGTGAACAATCCTTCTGCGGACCTCTGGAAAAAGAACTAAGGAAGAGACTAGTGAAGTGCTGTGTGGAGTGTGGTATTGTATGGGGCAGAACCATGGGCATTACGACGAAATGAAGAGAAACGAATAGAAGCATTTGAAATGTGGACATGGAGAAGAATGGAACATGTGAAGTGGACAGACAGAATAGGAAATGAAACTGTGTTGGAAAGTATGGGTGAAGAAAGAATGATGCTGAAACTGATCAGGAAGAGGAAAAGGAATCGGTTGGGTCACTGGCTGAGAAGAAACTGCCTACTGAAAGAATGGTGAATGGGAGAAGAGTTCGTGGTAGAAAAAGATATCAGATGATAGACGACATTAAGATATATGGATCATGTGAGAAAACAAAGAGGAAGGCAGAAAATAGGAAAGATTGGAGAAAGCTGAGTCTTCAGTGAAAGACCTGCCCTTAGGCAGAACACTAAATGAATTATATTTTTTCATTACTCTTTCTTTCTTCCATTCCTGTATTAAAACAACAAAAGATCATTTGTTTCTGTGGCCATCTCACAACTCACTATCATTTGTTTATCACACGGTGCAAAGGATATTAGTCTGTGTTTGATATATTCCTATTTATATGCGAAAATAGTGTTATCAAATCTATCCAGTACCCTTAAGGCATCATATTATAGTATTTCTGAATTAAAAAGAAATAGTGTCCCGGAATACCTATTCCAAGAACTACAACCATTACCCAATTGGGAACATGGTTAAACGTATTCAATTATCATTGTCATAATATAGAATCAGTACCGTAAGTAAAATGATTCAGTCATTTGATTCAAGTGATGCCATATCAATTAAAATATCCCAGCTTTTCAGTACAGTATAAATTATATTTGGTCGAATTCTGAGTCTTTAAAGCTGCTGTTGAAGTCTTAGAAACATCTATGCAGAACTCGTTAGTCTAACTCTAAAAACACGGAGGAGAAACATTTTTTATAATCTGAATCGTATTGAAAGTAAGTTAGTCACATATGATGAGTATAACACTCTTAGCAAAATGTTTGATGTTTTGTCGAATAAATGTTGCCCAAGTACTGTGAATATTGGTTGTGTTATTAATTAAATTTTTTCCTGTTGCATCAGCAGATGTGAAGCATACGAATAAAAGATTGTTGCCAGAGAATAGAAAGAGTTTTTCTTTCACAAATTTGAGATGGGTTATGCTTGTTTACTGTATCTCGTCGTTACAATGCTAATAATTAATGGGTAAATTGACAATATTTATTAATTCGTCACTTGTTTAGAGATATATCTCAATTTATGTTGCTAATCAACACAAAATAAAAAGTACTTAATAATATGAGTCAATTCTCTTGAACCAACTATACTGCTGCCAGCATCAGATTGTCTGCGTCGACCAGCCACGTAAATATAGCATGTTGCATAATGAGCTGATAGTACCTACCTAGTACTTTATCTGAACTCTAATAGAATAACAAAGACGCCCTGAAAATCTTGGCTTAAGCATTTATATTACCTGTCCCAATGAAGTGAGTACGATCAATAATTGTTGTGATCTAACGAAATGAACTTAATTTTGTTTTTTTTTTATAATGCATAGAATATTGGTTGCAGATACTTTAATGGATGATGTAGATAGTAGATGTTCTGAGACAGTCATAGACTGTTGTAGATTTAAAATTATACTTTGTATTTTAAATAATTGATTAAATGGCGATCTTACTCGTGTTAATTATGTAAGCATGTGTGGCTTACAGCTGTTTCGGTGCTACTTGACACCATCCTCAGAGCCTACTAGATCTCGGCGCTATCTCAACTTCGCTGCCTGTTGTGTGGGTGTGTTCATGTGATGAAGAGTTGTGTCAAATAGTGTTTGTGTTCTGAAATTGAGCTGTGTGTTGAGAATATGATCAGGGTGTGTTTTATTGTGTCTGTATATTTCATATTGTTCTACTGTGTTGAGTTTTTTTGTTTTTGGGTTGTATGTGTAGGATTTCCATATCTGTATTTATGTTATTGTATGTGTGGTTAGTATTAGTTATGTGTTCGGCATATGTAGATGTATTGTGTCCTCTGATTATTGCTTTAATGTGTTCTTTGTATCGAGTTTGGAATGATCTGCCTGTCTGTCCAATGTAGAAACTGTCGCAACTGTTGCATGTGAGTTTGTATACGACTGTGTGGTTGTATTTATTTGTTTGTGTTGTATATGTGTTGAGATGTCTTTGTAATGTGTTTTCTGTTCTCTTTGCTATGTTGTATTTCTGTTTTCTGAATGAGGATGCGATCTTGTGTGTGTTTTTGTTTTCTTATGTTGGGGTGATGTATCTCTTGTATTCTTGTGTTTGTGTTGTGTTTTGTGTGTAGACATAATAAACATAAGGAAGGCAAAACAAAAACTCAACAAACACAAAAACACACAAAACACAACACAAACTCAAGAACACAAGAAATACATCACACTAACATAAGAAAACAAAAACACACACAAGATCGCATCCTCATTCAGAAAACAGAAATACAGCATAGCAAAGAGAACAGAAAACACACTACAAAGACATCTCAACACATATACAACACAAACAAATAAATACAACCACAACAGGCGTATACAAACTCACATGCAATAGTTGCGACAATTTCTACATTGAACAGAGAGGCAGATCATTCCAAATTCGATACAAAGAACACATTAAAGCAATAACCAGAGGACACAATACATCTACATATGCCGAACACATAACTAATACTAACCACACATACAATAACATAAATACAGATATGGAAATCCTACACATACAACCCAAAAACTCAACACACTAGAATAATATGAAATATACAGACACACTAAAACACACCCTGATCAAATTCTTAACACACAGATCAATTTCAGAACACACACACTACTTTACAACACATTTCAACACTGTTCAACAATCGAACGCACCCACACAACAGGCAGCGAAGTTCGAGATGACGCCGCGGTCTAGTAGGCTCTGAGGATGGTGTGAAGGAACACCGAAACAGCTGTAAGCCGCACATGCTTACATAATTAACACGAGTAAGAGCACCATTTAATCAATTATTTATATTCAAGTGTTAAAGTAGTGTACGAAAGATTCAACATGAAATATATTATGAATTCAACATGAAATATATTATGTTGCATAATGAGTTGATAGTACCTACCTAGTACTTTATCTGAACTCTATTAGAGTAACGGAGACGCCTTGAAAATCTTGGCTTATGCATCTTATATTACCTGTCTTAATGAAGTGAGTAAGATCAATGATTGGTGTTATCTAACGAAATGAACTTAATTTTTTTTTATTTTTTTATGCATAGAATATGGATTGGAAATACTTTAATGTATAATGTAGATGTTCTGAGACAGTCATAGACTGATGTATATTTACAGTTATATTTTGTATTTTATTATCCTACAAAACAGTTTTATCCATTTAGCTTAGATACTTTTATGGTTGTGAAACTTGGACTCTCACTTTGAGAAAGGAACATAGGTTAAGGGTGTTTGAGAATAGGGTGCTCAAGAAAATATTTGGGGCTAAGAAGGATGAAGTTACAGGAGAATGGAGAAAGTTACACAATACAGAACTGTAGGCATTGTATTCTTCACCTGACATAATTAGGAACATTAAATACAGATGCATTTACTTTTTAACTTTGCTCTAGAATATGCCATTAGGAAAGTTCAGGATAACAGAAAGGGTTTGGAATTGAACGGGTTACATCAGCTGCTTGTCTATGCGGATGACGTGAATATGTTAGGAGATAATCCACAAACGATTAAGGAAAACACGGGAATTTTACTGGAAGGAAGTAAAGAGATAGGTTTGGAAGTAAATCCCGAAAAGACAAAGTATATGATTATGTCTCATGACGAGAATATTGTACGAAATGGAAATATAAAAATTGGAAATTTATCTTTTGAAGAGGTGAAGAAGTTCAAATATCTTGGAGCAACAGTAACAAATATAAATGACACTCGGGAGGAAATTAAACACAGAATAAATATGGGAAATGCCTGTTATTATTCGGTTGAGAAACTTTTATCATCCAGTCTGCTGTCAAAAATCTGAAAGTTAGAATTTATAAAACAGTTATATTACCGGTTGTTCTGTATGGTTGTGAAACTTGGACTCTCACTTTGAGAGAGGAACATAGGTTAATGATGTTTGAGAATAAGGTGTTTAGGAAAATATTTGGGGCTAAGAGGGATGAAGTTACAGGAGAATTGAGAAAGTTACACAACACAGAACTGCACGCATTGTATTCTTCACCTGACATAATTAGGAACATTAAATCCAGACGTTTGAGATGGGCAGGGCATGTAGCACGTATGGGCGATTCCAGAAATGCATATAGAGTGTTAGTTGAGAGGCTGGACGAAAAAAGACCTTTGGGGAGGCCGAGACGTAGATGGGAAGATAATATTAAAATGGATTTGAGGGAGGTGGGATATCATGATAGAGACTGGATTAATCTTGCTCAGGATAGGGACCAATGGCGGCCTTATTTGAAGGCGGCAATGAACCTCCGGGTTCCTTAAAAACCACTAAGTAAGTAGGCTTGGATACTTTTAGAAGAAACTGTTGAAAATATTTCGTTAATTTATTGCTGACACAATATTTTAATAAGAGACTTGCAATTTATTCTCTTTTTTAATTGATCCCTAATGATCTATTCAATGTTTACCCTTGATATTATTTGTCTGATTTATTTTGAAGTGAAAAATGTTTCGTTACGTAAAATATAATTGTACTATGAAATGTTCACTTAATATGTAAATAATTCGCTCTTACCTCATATTATACCTATAAATGTCAAAGGCTTTCCTTGAAAGAATCAATACCAAATAACGAATATCTTTGTATCATATTCGCTATTTGGCTATTCGGAAAATATTAGCAAAATCCCAGTTTTCATCACACCACTATATTGCACTGCAGTTCCTAGTGTTGAATCTGGATGACATCTCATCAATTATTCACATGTCCACCATTTTGAAACCGATGTTGCTCTTGTTAATAGTGATATGCTGCATGAATAAGTGATGCATGGTTTACCAGTAGCAGTAGTTGTTGTAACATACAGCAGATTGATTAAAATTGTTAATTAATAATGATTATATATACTATTTCTCAATAATAAGAAGCATTCAGAGAAGAGTGCCACACTACGATAGTGAATAAATATTACATAATAAGGCTCACAAACTGCTTGGTTATCGTCACTCTTGCACGAACCCTCAATGCGATGACTTGAAGTGAAATGAGATGCTATTCCAATTAATATACTTACTTACTTACTGGCTTTTAAGGAACCCGGAGTTTCATTGCCGCTCTCACATAAGCCCGTCATTGGTCCCTATCCTGAGCAAGATTAAACCAGTCTCTACCATCATATCCCACCTCCCTCAAATCCATTTTAATATTATCTTCCCATCTACGTCTCGGCCTCCCCAAAGGTCCTTTCCCTCCGGCCTCCCAACTAACACTCTATATCCATTTCTGGATTCGCCCATACGAGCTACAGGGCCTGCCGATCTCAAACGTCTGGATTTAATGTTCCTAATTATGTCAGGTGAAGAATACAAAGCGTGCAGATCTGCGTTGTGTAACTTTCTCCATTCCCCTGTAACTTCATCCCTCTTAGCCCCAAATATTTTCCTAAGCACCTTATTCTCAAACACCCTTAACCTATGTTCCTCTCTCAAAGTGAGAGTCCAAGTTTCACAACCATACAGAACAACCGGTAATATAACTGTTTTATAAATTCTAACTTTCAGATTTTTGACAGCAGACTGGATGATAAAAGTTTCTCAACCGAATAATAACAGGCATTTCCCATATTTATTCTGTGTTTAATTTCCTCCCGAGTGTCATTTATATTTGTTACTGTTGCTCCAAGATATTTGAACTTCTTCACCTCTTCAAAAGATAAATTTCCAATTTTTATATTTCCATTTCGTACAATATTCTCGTCATGAGATATAATCATATACTTTGTCTTTTCGGGATTTACTTCCAAACCTATCTCTTTACTTCCTTCCAGTAAAATTCCCGTGTTTTCCTTAATCGTTTGTGGATTATCTCCTAACATATTCATGTCATCCACATAGACAAGCAGCTGATGTAACCCGTTCAATTCCAAACCCTTTCTGTTATCCTGAACTTTCCTAATGGCGTATTCTAGAGCGAAGTTAAAAAGTAAAGGTGATATAGTATCTCCCTGCTTTATCCCGCAGTGAATTGTAAAAGCATCAGATATAAACTGGCCTATACAGACTCTGCAGTAGGTTTCACTGAGACACATTCCAATTAATATAGATTTACAAATTCTAAATATCCTGTTAATGGAATCCGAAAAAATTCTTGATATTGTAGTTCATTTCTTTGCATTTTCATTAATATTTCTAGCTAATGAGCTTACGTCTTCTTTCTCCCAGCTGAAGACTGATTATCATTTTCTTCATTAATTATTAAGATTTCTAAGAAACTCTATAACGTGAAAAGTGCGCATCGCTTGTCGAGAGTTTTTCGTTACAAAACCAAGGAATTGCTATCACCGACGAATTTAAATTTTGGCACATGGATGAGTAATGAAATAATAAACTTTATGCTCGACCTTGCCGAAATGTAGTAATTATACACCTGGTAGCATCCCTTTAATAGACCTCATTAAAGTATACCTATTCATTAAAGTTCCGGTGTTCCACCAATCAGAAAACACCATTGTAGCAATATGAAAGCGCAAGTATCGATTATTCTCGGATATGCAATCGAAAGACAACTAACGAAACGTCACGGAGGCTGGAAATCCAATACTGTCGCAGAAGGTTATGTTCTGTTACTATAATAATTAGCAATAATTGTAAATAATATTCAAATAAATTCAATTTGTGATCTCGTTTTTCAATGTCTAAATCAATTTCAAGGTTATATCAAGATTAATGTTAATTTTACTCTCTAGATTATATCTAGAGTCAATGACATTTGTTTCTCGGAAAAAATCAATAGTTTCGCGTCTGCGCACATCTCATAATTTACGAGATATTGCACAAGGTCAGTTCCGCTCCCCAGTCAGATAAGAATAACATGAATACTTATGAATAATTTCAAGTTACAAATATGGTCGAGCATAAAAAGTCGTATGAAACTTGCCTATAATGGTAATTAAGACGCTCGTATGAAAATTATGAAACTCGCTTGCCCTCGTTTCATAAACATATTCGCGTCTTAATTACTACCATTATAGGCTCGTTGCATAATGTACTATTGTTATATGCAGTAATACAGTATGTAGTTCTTATGTATTTATTGGTAAGTAAATAGATGGCATTGACAACTGGGTTGTCAAGCGCTACAAACTGAGATGAAAGAATGTAAATATAGAACAATCTTCAATTCCTAGAGATAGTTTTTGTTCAACCGTGGGTACTGCTTCTATTTTCATCTGTCATCCAAATCCTTCTCTTATTCTCTTTCCATAATGAGCATAGTGATATTTTGGGACTCCTTTATACTGTTATGGACGACATCGAAATTTAATAAAATTCTGCATAACTAAATCACTGAAGAAATTCAGACATATAACTAGATCTACTCATATATGGTATAGACGAATTTAAAAACTATCTCTAGCTAACGGCATTGTAGTGTAATATCTCTGGAATACAGTATTATTATTTTTGTTTATTAAACGACACCATATCAACTACTAGGTTATTAAGCGTAGTTGGAATTGGTGACAGGGAGATGATATTTGGTGACCTGAGGACAAGGATTCGTAATATATTAACTGACATTAGCCTTACGAAAGGAAATAACGAACAAGGCAATCATTTCAAGATTTAATCGAACCCGCGTCTAAGCCCAGCCCCGGATCAGCAGGAAAATTTCGACTTGTTTAATTATGCATAGGTGAATATGAATTCGTGTCCTTTAATATCTGAAGAATCTTGTGACTAATACAGTAGCTTTTATTGGTTTATCAGCGGCAAGCTATATTTAGAAGGGTATAAACTTTGAGTTCTTCCTAACACTTCTGGCTCGGGTTGTCGTAGTGAGAGAGAGGCTTCCAAAGTGGGTGAAAAAGACCCAATTGTTAGTGATTTATTGTGTTCTGAAACATGGATTTTGTTGATATCGGTACATTCTTACTAATGTAACTTCAATTACAATTTTATAAAGTATTTTCCTTCTTACAGCAGGGTTTAAATATTACAATTGAAAAACTTATGTTTTTTAAGTTCTCCAAATATAATGAGATTTTAGTATATCCGGTCACGTCCGGTTACAACAATTCTTTTACCATTTAATACACCAAATTTCGAGTATTGAATTCTTGCTTTGAAGTTTGCGCGTTCTTGCGCATTTATCAGTAATTAATTCTTTTTTTCAGTGGTGGGGCGTACGGTAACTATTCCATGTTTTGGCTTAACAACAGAAAATAATCATTTACTAAGGAAGATTTTAATCACTGTAAGAGTATTTTAGGCCTACAATATTATTCACATGATATGGAATATCAGTTTAAAATACATTGGACACAATTTTATCTAACTTTAACAAAGGCACAGTGAATCAGAACGCAAATCATTAGCTGGACAAAATTAATAACTTCTCTGCAGTCTAACGCATTGCTATGAAACTTTGTACAAGACTCACAGGTGGCACTTATGGTTTGTGTACAAACTCTGATTATGTTTGCACAAGAAAACTACCCCTTTACAGTGGATGCATTTAGACAGAATTAATAACTTCTCTTCTATTTAAAATATTTTTGTGCGAGATCGTGCGTATTGCTTGGTTTCCGCACAAAACCAATCCGCGGTAAGTCTAAAATTCCCCATTCAGTATTCCCAACCTAACACACATAACAATTTCCCTCTTCTTACCGCTTAAGTGACATATTGATTTTACTGCTTTAGGCTTTTAACATATTATTTTTAGGGACGTTCAATATAGTAATAATTATAAATTGGAAACTTACCACTGCAATTTCACCTAAATTGCACTGTTAATTATTGTTTTTAAATATTTGCAAAAATTAAGTAAACTCTACAACTCCACTAAAGTTACTGCATTCGTGATGCATGTAACATTAAGGAAGGCGTTTGTTTTAAGTTCGCATTTATAGACTGGGGGAAAAAAAAGACAGAAGTATATCACGGCCTGCTGGAGTATAGTAAACACAGAAAACATTTTAAAGCAACAATGTTGAAGATAGATATTTTTGTTTTGCAACTTTTCCGTCATTGAACAGAAACCAAGATGGAGAGTTCATTGCAACTAATTAGAAATTCCTCTTTCAGGTATGTAATAAACGATCTTCGCACAAAATAATGTACGATACACGAGCAGTATGTTTTCTTTCCATCCTCGTAAGTTAAAAAAGCTCAACTACGTTTCGCTTTTTCAAACTTTTCCTCGAACATGAAAACTTCAGCATACTGCTCTTATAACGCATATTACTATTTATGATACATTGTACGGAAGTTACAGGTAGCATATATTTTTGTGCGCAAACTATATTTACTGTTCCATAAGTGGAACTAATCCTTTTAAGGATGCACTTAAACAAAATTAATAATTTCTCTCCTATTGAAGAGGTTTTTATGAAACTTTATACAGAAGTTTCAGATGGAATATATTCTTTTGCCTACAACGTCTGATTATGTTTTATACAGGAATTGCCTCTTTATAGTGGTGCATTTAGATAAAATTAACAATTTCTCTCCTATATAGTATATTTTATGTAACTTTGTACAACTACTAGGCCTACAGGTAGCATACATATGTAATCCGAATTTGTACACAAAAATATATGCTACTTGTAACTCCTGTACAAACTTTCATAAAATCTGTTATATAGGAGAGAAGTTAATCTTGTGTAAATGCACCTCCTGTAAATGGGTACTTCCTCTTTTGGAACTGTAAATATAGTTTATACATAAAAAATATATCCTACCTGTAACTTTCGTACAGTTATTCATAAAAATCTGTTAGCTAAGAGAGAAGTTACTATTTTCGTCTAAAACCACCCCGTATAAAGGGGTAGTTCCTTTTGCACAATCGTAGTCAGAGTTTGCACACAAAGAATATGTGCTATCTATAACGTCTGTACAAAGTTTCGTAACAATCTGTTGGAATGCAGAGTAGTTATGAATTTTGTCAGCTAGATTTGTGTGCACTGGTGGCTTTTCAGTATACTATCTCTTGAATTCTTGGCCTTTGTCACACACTGTTTTGAAGTCCCACGCTGTGTTCATTTTCATAACAAATGACAAGCACCAGAAATTTGTGATCACAGACTAAAAACAGCACAATGGCATAGACAAAACCTTCTGTAGAATATATTTAGGTATAATACTAAAAATTGGATACAGTAGTACGTTCCAAACAAACTTAATAAACCCAGTAAATGTTTGATTAGGGAATATATACACGATAAACCGCTCAAAACATAAAATTGTTAATGAATTTCGATTTCAAGCGTTGAACTCATCATATGTGTAATACAATATTTGTGTGGGCAGATGAAAGTTACAGTACATAAAATTCGTATGACTTTGATCTGTTCAGTGCAAAATTAAAAAAAACTGGAAGTGGGATTGTGTGCTATTTCACTTCATATATAAATATAAATTGATATAACATATGCCTACAATGAACATATTGTCAAATTTCGTAAAATTGAAAACTGAAAATAATTCGCTCAAAGACACAATACATTTTCACCACAAATATATATTATAGAGATATAGACTGTCCATGAAACGCCGTCCATTTCTTCAAGTTCTACTGTAGTATAATCCCACGATTCATTTGTCATATTGGATGCCTTTTGGAATTTGAGGGGTGGTGACAGTTATATTCAATTAAAATTTATTTTCTTTTATGTTTACTCTATATTTTCGTCATAATACAGTGAAGTGTGAAGTGTGTTGGTCAGTGAAGTGTGTTGTGTAAGTAAAGTGTGTTTGTGTGAGTGAAGTTTTATAGTTTATAGTGGAAGTGCAAACTATTTGAACAGTGAAATATTTTTAAAGTGTTAATGAAATCAGAATAGTTCCAGTGCAGTGAGTGAGTTGACAGCGAAATGAGTGTAGTGTACTGTCCGCGCAACTTATCTGGGCAGCTAAAAGAGAGGGATGCGGGGTGTAGCGGGGTTGCTTGTAGCGGCAGCGGCGGCAGGAGAGGGAAGGATGTTCTACGAACAGGGTGAAATACATTTGCTTTCTTAGTGTGATCTGTACTTACAGTAATTTTGCGTTCTGTGAAGACATACGTATTTATGCAATGGCCGGTAGTAATACGAGATGCAAAAAGGTTACACGCGCCTTCTATACTCGAGATTGCCGGTTCGATCCCGGCCGAGGTCGATGGCATTTAAGTGTGTGTAATTGCGACAAGCTCATGTCGTAGATTTACTGGCATGTAAAAGGACTCCTGCGGCACACAGGCGACGCTGATATAACCTCTGCAGTTGCGAACGTCGTTAAATGAACTATAATTTAATTTTAATATAGCGTACACAGTAAGGAGAGGGAGATAATAAGGTCAGTGGTTGTTTGTTGCGAACAAGAGGCAAAAAAGAAATGTCCTAGTTACTTACTCACTTATGACTTTTAAGAAACCCGAAGGTTCATTGCCGCCCTCACATAAGCCCGCCATCGGTCCCTATCCTGAGCAAGATTAATCCAGTATCTACAGTAATCATATCCAACCTCCTTCAAATCCATTTTAATATTGCCCTCCCATCAATGTCTCGGCTTCCCCAAAGGTCTTTTCCCTCCAGCATCCCAACTAACAGTCTATATACATTTCTGGATTCGCCCATACGTGGTACATGTCCCGCCCATCTCAAACGTTTGGATTTAATGTTTATAATTATATCAGGTGAAGAATAAAATGCGTCCAGTTCTGCGTTGTGTAACTTTCTGTACTTTCCTGTAACTTCAACCCTGTTAGCCCCAAATATTTTCCTAAGCGTCTTATTCTCAAACACCCTTAACCTCTGTTTCTATCTCAAAGTGAGAGTCCAAGTTTCACAACCATACAGAACAACCGATACTGTTTTATAAATTCTGACTTTCAGTTTTTTGAGAGCTGACTGGATGACAAAAGCTTCTCAACCTTATAATAGCAGGAATTTCCCCTTTTTATTCTGCTTTTAATTTCCTCCGAGTGTCATTTACATTTGTTGCTGTTGCTGTACTATATTCTAGTCACGAGATGTAATCATATACTTTGCCTTTTCGGGATTTATTTGGAACGTATCTCTTTACTTGCTTTCCCTAATAATTTATGGATTTTATAATACGTCTAGACGACACCAGCAGTGATGACTATGATGATGATGATGATGATAGTAATGAAGAAGAGAAGAGGAGGAGGAAGAAGTAGAAGAAGAAGAAGAAGAATATTGATAATGACTTAATGTGAAAGTGAACTTTTTGGAAACCCAACAACTACAGACCTGTGCTTCTAGTTGATAGACTTCATGCATCGCTTACCACCGTTAGCTCACGGCCATATACGAATATTGTAATAAATTGGAGTTGTGATCATACTGTAAAGCACATAGAATAAGAAAAATGTAATTTATTTATGTTTGTTATTTTGTGAAACCATATACTTTCACCTACCATATGCAATGGAATGCACTGAAATTAAATACCGAATGATGTTTTTGTAACTGTACGTACAACTGCTGCAGCGACGGTCAGGAGCGAACCGATAGCTACGGGGCAGCGAGAGAGCACTAGGGAACCCAGGTGCCTAGATAAGTTGCGCGGACAATAGAAAGGTACTTATGCATATATGAACATATCATACTCGTGGGTTTTAGTTCGAAGTTAGAGTTAAGATACAAATTAGATTTACTTTAAATGTTATTTTAAGTGATCGTGATTAATTTAATTTAGGCTGCTTATTACTATTATTATTATTATTATTATTAATTTATTAATAACTGTATTTTTTATTAATTGTGTTTATTATTAGTTGCCATTATTGAGTGTAATTAGTTACCACTGCCACCGGGTATTTACCCATTTTCAGTGTGAATGAATGAATACATACATACATACATACATACATACATACATACATACATACATACATACATACATACTTACAGATTGGATAAATCTATCTAAATGTGTCGTCAGCCTTCGAAATAAAAGAGAGCAATTTAAAGTTTACGAAGTAACTGAAGTTTATAGGCCTACTCATTATATTAAAAGTCGTTTTAACCAGGAAAAATTCAAATGCCTTGGAGCAACAATAACAAATAGAATTGACACTCGACAGGAAATTAAACGCTGAATAAATATATGGGAAATGCCTGTTATTATTCGGTTGAGAAGCTTTCGTCACCTAAGTCTGCTCTCAAAAAATCTGAGAGTTATAATTTATAAAACAGTTATATTACCGGTTGTTCTGTATGGTTGTGAAGCTTGTACCCTGATTTTGAGAGAGAAACAGAGGTTAAGAGTGTTTGAGAATAAGGTGCTTAGGAAAATATTTGAAGCTAAGAGGGATGAAGTTACAGGAGAATGGAGAAAGTTACAAATCATATAACTGCACGCATAGTATTCTTGAACTGACATAATTAGGAGCATTAAATCCAGACGTTTGAGATGAGCATGACATGTAGCACGTATGGGCGAATCCAGAATGCATATAGAGTGTTAGTTAGGAGAACGGAGGGAAAAATACCTTTGGGGATGCCGAGACGTAGATGGGAGGATAACATAGAAATGGATTTGAGGGAGGAGGGATATGATGATAGAGACTGGATTAATCTTGCATAGGATAAGGACCGTTGCGATGGCGGGCTTATGTGAGGGCGGAAATGAACCTCCGGGTACCTTAAAAGCCATAAGTAAGCAAGTTAAACCAGCCAATTAGGTTATATCAAATAGATCAGTATTTTATTTTTTCAGTTATTCACTTATCATTTATCAATGACAGAAAAGGATTCTGTTACATCGAAAGTACAATTGTTGTGATTTTTAACAATTGTACTTTCGATGTAACAGAATCCTTTTCTGTCATTGATAAATGATAAGTGAATTACTGAAAAAATAAAATACTGAACTATTTGATATAATTTCATAAAACTTATCTGATATTCAACATGACCTTTAAATTCAGCCAATTAGGGATTATATAGAACGGACACTGAGCGAATTTTCCTGTTCTGTTTTTCTGTGTTCATGCGCTCCGTCGGCGTTTAGTTCCACTTTCAAGCGCTAGAGATTAGTGTAATCGAGGACACGCTAGAGTTTCTCGCTAATAAATAATTCAATATAAAAGTTGAGACACAGAATCCAAACATCACCTACCTTTTTGCATAATCCAGTAATGGCTTTGCTTCCAATAAAATCAAGTTGACAACCTCTCCTTATTTCTCACTCAGTAATAAACTTGCTGAAGTAATAATTTTTATGTTTGTATGTAATAAATTATATTATAAAATAATGTAATACATTATAAAATTATGTATCAGATTCGATTAATATTTATATACAATATATAGGTATATGGTTTTACTTCTCATAGGAGTTCTGTTTTCAATTTTCAGTACTATCAAATCATTACGTAGGCTATTTTAATTGTTGTTGGGGTCCACGTCTCAACTTTTATCACAAAGGAACTCTAGAGTCTAAACATTACAGAAAATGACAGATTTATTGTTTCATCGGTCCAATTTATTTTGAGTACATAGATGTATTAATTACATGATGTGTTATATTTCCGCTGTGTTGACTGCTAACTGGTGTGATGTCAGTGCCAACACTAGGAAAAAAGAAGAATCTCACGCTCAAGCTAGTTTGAAGGTCATTGAAATCAGTACTGCTACATCCTACGCGAAGTTTCCATACTTATAAACCCTATACGATGGTTAAACCAGGAGTTTTACCCACCTCTCATGGCGTCATTTGGATAGCCTATTCCAGGCATGTTAATTGATGCCCACAGGAGCTAGCGCTTTGGAGCTCAGGAGAGCCTGAGCGCTTTATAGCGGAAAGGAAAGAGACAGACGAAAGAGATAGTAAATGCCGCTTGGTCGAACTATATTCAGGGATGGCCTGCACTGATTCAATAGATAAAGGGAAGAGAACTTATTAAACCTGTATCAATGTTAATTTTTAGATTTATCTGAAAAGTATAAGTGCATTATAAGAATGTAAGTTTTAATTTTAATAATCATTTTTCACAAATTTGATTTTTCTTATTCAAAGGAAATATTTTCTCAACTTCTTTTTTTATAGAAAAGTGAAATTGTCAGATATAGGCCTATTTATTTAGTAGCCTTACAGAATGTTTTCGTAAATCTAATATATCGTAAATAAGTATTACTGAAGATAGTGTATTGAAAATTTTGAAAATATTCGCATGGAAATTGTTTGTAAGGAAATGAATTAACAAAGCAACTACTGTTACATCATAAGCAAAAATACGTGCCCATGTGTTGTAAAATTGTCAGCTCTATAGCTTGGGCACATTTCGAGAAAATAATTAAATATTTTGATGAGAGGAAGTTGCTCACCAATATCATCTTAAAAGCATAATGCAATAAGAGTTTTGTTATATAATATTAGTTACACTTAAACCATATACAGCACTTAGGTAACTTTGCTTTGTAGGCCTACTGTAATATTGTTTTGATTAGTTTATTGATTACTTTTATAAGGCTAAAGGTACCATCAATATCAATTCTAACTTATGTCATACTCAATCTCTTTTTGGGGGGGGGGGGATATCACTTTCTTTATTAATGATGGGTTTTATCCATTTATTACACTATAGTTGTACTACTATGGAATTTATGTGACATTCCTTCTTAACTCTTTATTAGGTTTTTAAGATTTAAAACACAACTGGAATATTAAGAAATTGGTATTTGATCTTTTGTTTTACAGACAATATAGATAATATTAAACAGAAGAAGCCATAAAAAAATAACGACATAAAATTTCACGTTCCGTTTGAAGTTTGTGCACTACTTTTTTCTTAATCCAACAGGCTGCTTATTCATATACACAACTCTTCCTCTTTCCATACTTAGCGCTTGCTGCCCGCGCACGACTTCAAGGTCAGAAAAATGCTCTTGGTTTGACATCATTGGCTCATGGCGTCATTTGAATAGCCTATTCGAACAATTGGGACGGCGTTTCTGGGAGGACTTGTATAATGAACATATTTTTTATTTCTTTTATGAAAGCCATATTCCAATTTTTGTACACACATTCAAGATAGACTTACTTCTTATGTCTTGCACATTACAATCCTCCGGCATGTGACACGGAGTGCTGAACCTGCTCCGAGCTAAAATGCTAGATGAAACTGTTTATCCTTCCTATGCATGTAATACACTGAACATACTAGCAGGTATAAGTCATGCAGGAACATACCGGGAAGTGGATTCCGCAGACAAGCAAACAAGAGGTATAAACACGGTATGCATAAGCCATTGTGGAGGCATAGAAACACTAATATTGCCGGTTTGTATACATATCAATTATAAGCGTGCAGAGTGTGTAACAAATGTACAAACTTGTTTAAAATTAATTACCGCCGGCGCATACAAGAGCATAATTCTCCTGTTTGATGCTTAGGTCGTGCGGTAAACTGCCCCTCCCTGTCAGGCCAGTGTCCTGAGATATACGGGCCATTGCTCTCATCCTGTTAACACGATCCCGCTTGCTGCACCCAGCAGCAGTCCTGTGCATGCACGTTCCCTGCTTTCCAGCTACTTAAATGTAACATCACTAGGAAATATACAGTACGTAACAGAACCAGATGGTGTGGGTGAAGGCAAAGGTCCATGCTTGAGATTAAAATTAATGAATTTAATAAATGGAGATAAGTATATAATATTAATTTCAATGAAGTTAACATTTAAAAAAAAAATTATGGCATTTTGTGGGAAATATCCAATACGAAGTAAAATTTGTCTCGATAATAAAATATTAGAAAGATGTAACCTGCGGAAAAGTATATTCTATTATCCATGTGCTAAAAAGGATAAATGTTCATCTTCCCTCTTGCTTGAAAAAGTCCCTTGTGCAGACACTTGTATTTCCCTATTTTGACTATGCTGACATTTTACTGACTGACCTCTCCAGCGACAACAAAACGAAAATTCAACGTGCTCATAACTTGTGTGTACGTTTTGTAAGCAATGTTCGTAAATATGATCATATTACCCCATCCCTGGAAACAATAGGTTGCCTTAAACTAGATAAGAAAAGAAATTTACATTCACTTCTCCTTCTCTTCGAAATATTGAACTCTCCTATTCCTTCGTACCTGTCTTCTCGCTTCACTTACCTTTCTTCCCACCACAATCTGAACACAAGCTCTCGCCATGAAACAATACTAACAATACCATCCCATCGCACCTCCTCATACTCATCCTCTTTCACAATAGCCCTGCCAAGACTCTGGAATTCGTTACCTGCTAGCATCAGGGACTGTCGAAATAAAATTGAATTCAAACGCAAACTTACTAGGCACTTGGCCAGTAATTGAGACTCGTTCAGACATGGTTCCTTGTAAATAGTTCTCTTAATCATTTCAATATCCGGTAATTTCATTACTATAGATTTTTGTTATTCTAGGTTTAATTTGTAATTCAGTAAATACAAAAATACTCTTTGTTCTTAACTTCTATGATAAAATGTCTAGCTTTCATTAATCGGGCAATCTTGTCGTACTTTAATTTTTATTGTAATTGTAATTGTAAATTGAAAGTTAATTGTAATTTTATTGTTCATATTATAGTTGTAATCCCCTGGTATAGGGGCAGAGAAGGCCTGACGGCCTTATCTCTACCAGGTTAAATAAATAAATACTAATACTAATGTAATAGTTTTCCATATTTAGGTTACAATCTTTCCATTTTTGAAGAATTGGACGTATCACAGAAAATTAATAAACACACAAAAGCTATGGGCGTTATAAATAGTGTGATGAAACCATCCTTGGTTCAGAAACACACCCGCATACATCTCTACAACACATTGGCACGACCGATGCTCAGTTATGGCAGCGAAGCATGGACACTGAGGAAAGCAGATAAAAGCAGAATAATGGCTTGTAAAATGCGATTTATGCGAAGAACAGCGGGCTATACTAAATGGGATCTGAAAAGAAATTGTGAAATTTTAAAGGAACTGAAAACTCAACCAGTTTGAGACTACATTGTTCAATATCAGTCTAATTGGGAACTTCATTTGGAAAGAATGAGTAATAGTAGACTCCCAAAGGCAGTTTATGATTATGTACCACATGGCCAAAGACCTCTGGGTCGTCCTGCTAAGAGATGGCGTGAAAATTTTATGTAAGACCGTAACAGGCCTTGTGGCCTAACACTTGTCAAGCAGGAGAAGAAGAAGAGGAAGAAGAAGAATAAGTTAACATTTTATCTTCTCTCTTGCAATTTTAAGAAACTAGATTTTGTATATTTAAAATGGAGAACATTGAAAGTGGATATTCAAAAAACAGAAGTGTTAAAATTTGGAAAGATATAAGCCAGTTACGGAGCATATTCCCGAAGACATTTTGAACAAAAATATGTCATATAAACATGGGTCCAATTCTCAATATTTTCATAGTTACTGTATTTTAATTTGCTAATATTTTTCTTTAGTTTTAAGGGCAAAAGAGTATTACAATTAGAGAATGAACTATTCAGATATATAATTTCTCTAATTGGCTAGTATTCTGAAGCTAAGATACCTAGATGGATTTATTGAGTAATATTATACATACAGATTTTATATTATCATAATTTTCTCTAAATTCCAATGCACGGGTCTTCTGACCGTACGTGTTTGTACACAAAACAGGTCCTCCTTTGTAGGTTCCCCCCCCCCTCACCTATGATTATATCCAACTATTCTCTAAAAGAACTTACTTACTTATAAATGGCTTTTAAGGAACCCGAAGGTTCATTGCCGCCCTCACATAAGCCCGCCATCGGTCCCTATCCTGTGCTAGATTAATCCAGTCTCTATCATCATAACCCACCTCCCTCAAATCCATTTTAATATTATTCTCCCATCTACGTCTCGGCCTCCCTAAAGGTCTTTTCCCCTTCGGTCTCCCAACTAACACTTTATATGCATTTCTGGATTCGCCCATACGTGCTACATGCCCTGCCCATCTTAAACGTCTGGATTTTAAGTTCCTAATTATGTCAGGTGAAGAATACAATGCGTGCAGTTCTGTGTTGTGTAACTTTCTCCATTCTCCTGTAACTTCATCCCGCTTAGCCCCAAATATTTTCCTAAGCACCTTATTCTCAAACACCCTTAACCTATGTTCCTCTCTCAGAGTGAGAGTCCAAGTTTCACAACCATACAGAAGAACCGGTAATATAACTGTTTTATAAATTCTAGCTTTCAGATTTTTGGACAGCAGACTGGATAATAAGAGCTTCTCAACCGAATAATAACAAAGATTATGTAATATGTATGATCATATTTACGAACATTGCTTACAAAACGTACACACAAGTTATGAGCACGTTGAAGTTTCGTTTTGTTGTCCTTGGAGAGGTCAGTCAGTAAAATGTCAGCATAGTCAAACTAGAGAAATACAAGCGTCTGCACAAGGGACTTTTTTAAGCAAGAGGGAAGATGAACATTATATATCCTAACCTAAAAGACATAAAAGTGTACAGTTGGGTGGATACCATTGTCCCTTCCTCAGTTCGTGTCACAAACTTCAACAGCTGAGGTTCTAAACTTTCTCGTCTTCAAGAGAAACAATCCAGTCTTTTGTTCCCATTCTCTATTCCCCATGAGGTCAAGACATGGAAGCAAATTCCTATTCTGACGTAGCATCGAGGGTGGTAGATATTTTCTCCGTATGTGTTCCAATTCGACACACTGTAATAAAATATGTTTATAGGAGTCCTTTTCTCTGCAAAGCGGACAAAGACGCTCCCCTTCTTCCTTGACAATTTTATTACCCTTCCATCCCCCCAATCTTAGCCACGCTAAACCTGCTCTGCTGTCTTTATTACAAGAATTTATGTAGTCACCTCCCCCAGTTAAGCATGAGATCTGATTGTAAATGTAGTGAAGACTTTCCGAACATTGGTATTCTGGAGTTAAAAATATGTTGTTAATTCCATAGTTGCTTCGTACAGAAATTCTTTCCCAATGTTAACCTCAAAATTACGTTTTTCTTACTAATTTATCACAACATTTGTTGCAAATCACGTCTTTCTTGTGAACTCTTTAAGACTATACATTAGGATGCAAAATTGAACTGTAAAGAACCAAGTTGCTAGCAATCATGTAATCTGTAACAATTGTTGTGATAAGTGTGTAAAAGTAATGTAATTTTTAGTTAAAAATTGTAAAAAAATCTGTGCAAAGCAACTAAGGAATTAAGAACATATTTTAGCTTCAGAATACTGCCCAATTAAAGAAAGTATACATGTGAATATTTCATTCTCTATTTGTAACATTCTCTTACACTTAAAATAAAAGAAAAAAAAGGTATTTTTTAACAAATCCAAATTAGTGTAACTCTAAAAATATTGAACATTGGACACATGTTAATATGACCATTTTTGCTCAACATTTCTTCAGAAATATGCTCCGTAAGTGGTAGTAACTCCTCGTGAATCAACCTGTATATTAAGAGAATGTATAAAAAAGGGGGTCTTCAGAATTTAGAAGTTTTCAGATATGGATTATAACCTTTAGCATCGAGAAATATTTGAAATGAGAGAATTTTATGGATAAATGGTCTTCCGAAATTAAAGACATTTCATTGCAGGATGTAAAAGTTACAAGGAAAAATAATTTATTGGACAAACATTTCAGGCAAGATAGACATTCACCGATGCAAAGCATTTGAATTTAAAACTTATAGAAATGAAAACTTATGTAAAATGACAATCCCTTAAAATGAAAGAACGTTTAAAAAATGTACAACAAAACATTTCAAAGTGTGAATTCTTCTAAAAGGAGTTGTCAATTTTAATGAGAAATACTGCAAAATAGATGGCAAACAATTCAAAACGGGGATCATTGCAAGTGGGAAAAAGTTCCAAATTGAGAAGCCTTCAAGCACAGAAAATAAGTAAATTATGTGAATTACCCCTATTTGTAATATCGGTCAATAATATAAATTCTCTGAGTTATAAGATAAGAATGTGTTAATTTTTTCAATGGACAGTTTTCTCAAATAAAATAAATTTAAAACGAGGAGTTTTATGTGCAATGTCTCAATATGCAGCATTCTCAAATATAGTATCTTTGCATATTCTTCTAACTTCACAATACTGCTGCATACATTGTTAAAGAGTAAGACTGTAATGAAAGTGAGATTTATATTATTAATTTCATTCAAAGGATGAAGATATAGAAATCAATTATTTATTTATCTAGTCAGCATTGGGATAGAGGACGGATAGTACGTACTAAATTTATACCACAACATAAGGATGTTAGTTTAGTTGTGCTTAGACTGTCGTTACGTCATGAATGACGTGAAACCTGAAGTATGGCCAGGTTAAAACTGAAATGTGTTTTGTATAACAGCAATTAAATGGGGATATGTTTCTCGTGCGTAGGGTTCAGCATTGTGAACCGGCAATTGGTTTGTTTACATTGAGCTGCGATTCGTTGATTGATTAACCATATAAAGCTACAACCTCACTCTGCTTGTACGACGGCAGACTTCTCTAACAGGGACCCATGCACCTCCATTGCTAGCTACGATCACTCTCTCTTTCAACAACAAACACTCTAAGCATACCTAACCTTGTAGTCTCTGTGGGTAAATTCCTATCTTTATACTGTATGATATATTGTATTTCTGAGAAATATCAGGATTTCATTGTACGAAACAATGCATGTGGACCGTGAATGCTTTCACATTATACCAAATTATTAGTGTATTAGAAAAATATTACTACAAACGTATTGAAAATACTCACAACAGTCAAAATACTAATCTTATATTTCTTGTAGAGAACAATAAAATAATACAATTATTCTTGCAGGCACTCCTCACGTCAACGCAACACACATACCTAGCAACAACCTTCGTAACGCGATACACGTAAATATGAAACTGAAATTCTTTCAGCATTTTGAGATGAGCGCAAACTATTTATGATTATAACGATTATAATAATTATAACAATATCTTTCGAGGGTATTGTTACAATCATATTTCCCAAAATGAGGGAATGATATCTTCATAACAGCTTCATGTTCTTTTTTACTCTTGTAACGCTCAGGAATATAAATTGTTAGAGATAAGATTAATTACAGTCATCTATCATCTTGGGACGCGAAGACTACAAATAAAATGCCAGTGCGAGCACCTTGTGTCTGCACAAATATGACTGACAACTTATAACCTGACTCTCCAGGAAACACTTCAGGCAGCTGGATTTCTATTATCGAATAATATTTCATCCAAAATGTTTTAGGTTTGTTTTCATATTTATTACGTAATATTGTTTTGTATACATCAGGTAATACATTATTTTATGTACAAATATATATTCATAATGTATCAGATAATCTTATACAGTGTCTTCTTTTCAGATTAATTATTTTCTATTAATGAAGAAAACGATAATAGTATGGAAGATTTGAAGAAGAATTTAAGAGTTGAGAATTGAAAAATACATAACATATATTCTTAATCTATCACTCTAGATCAGTCATGTCAATTGATGCCCGTAGGAGTAAGCGCGCGCTTTAGAGCTCAGGAGAGCCTGAGCGCTTTACAGCGGAAAGGAAAGACACTGACGAAAGAGATAGTATATGCCGCTTGGTCGAGCTATATTCAGGGATGGCCAGCACTAATTCAATACATAAAGGGAAGGGAACTTATTAAAACTGTATCCTTGGTAATTTTTAGATTTATCTGAGAAGTTTAAGTGCATTATAAGAATGTGAGTTTTAATTTTAATGTTCATTTTTCAAAAATTTGACTTTTTTTTATTCAAAAGAAATATTTTCTCAACTTTTTTAATAGAAACGTGAAATTTTCAGATATAGGCCTATTTATTTAGTAGCCTTACAGAAGGTTTTCGTAAATCTAATATACCGTAAATATATATTACTGAAGATAGTGTACTGAAAATTTTGAAAATATTTGCATGGAAATTGTTTGTAAGAAAATGAATTAACAAAGTAACTACTGTTACATCATAAGCAAAAGATACGTGCCCATGTGTTGTAAAAAATGTCAGATCTATAGCTTCAGCACATTTCGAGAAAATAATTTAATATTCTGATGATAGGAAGTTCCTCACCAATATCACCTTAAAAGCATAATGCATTATAAATCAGAAATATAGAACCAATAAAGAAAAGATTCTCTTAAAAAAAATAAAAATAAAGAGATTTGTTATGGAATATTAATTACACTTAAAAGATATACAGCACCTAGGTAACTTTGCTTTTGTATTGTAATATTGTTTTTATTAGTTTATTGATTATTTTATAAGGCTAAAGGTACCATCAATATCAATTCTAACTTATCATGTCATACTCAATATCTTTTTTTGGGATATCACTTTCTCTATGAATGATGTGTTTCATCCATTTAGTACAGTATAGTTGTACTACTATGGAATTTATGTGAATAATCCTTCTTAACTCTCTATTATGTTATTAACATTTAAAACACAACTGCAATATTAAGAAATTGGTATTAGTACTTTTGTTTTACGGACAATATAGATAATATCAAACAGAAAGAAGCCATACAAAAATAACGACATAAAATTTCACGTTCCGTTTGAAGTTTGTATACCTTATTTTATTTCAAGGAATGCAGTTCGGTGGCTTATTTGAATACCGAACTGCACTCCTTGAAATAAAATAAGGTATACATCACAGTTTTCTTAATCCAACAGACTGCTTATTCACATACACAACCCTTCGTCTATCCATACTTAGCGCTTAATGCCCGCGAATGACGTCAAGGTCAGAAAAATGCGCTTGCTTTGACATCACTGCTCTAAATTAATTAAAATTTCTGAGAATTTGGTATCAGCAGCGTTAACGGAGGCGTTGTTCAGTACATATAACATTTATTAATATTCACATAAAATAATATTTTCTATCTCATGATGATTACTAACTTGGAATTACGACGAAGTGAAGAAAAGCAAATAGAAGCATTTGAAATGTGGATATGGAGATGAATGGAACGCGTGAATAGGACAGATAGAATAAGAAATTAAGCTGTGTTGAAATGAGTGGAAAAATGATACTGAAACTCATCAGGAAGAGGAAAAGGAATTGATTGGGTCACTCCCTGAGAAGAAACCGCCTACTGAAGGATGCATTGGAAGGAATGGTGAACGGGAGAAGAGTTCGGGGCAGAAGATATCAGATGATAGACGACATTAAGATATATGGATGATATGCGGAGACTAAGAGGAGGGCAGAAAATAGGAAAGATTAGAGAAAGGTGTGTTTGCAGTGAAAGACTTGTCCTTGCGAAGAACACATGAATTAATAAATGAATGAATTAAAGAGTACTAACCTATGTTACGGAAGTTGCTCAAAGTTCTTCACAGATATCAGATATTCACTTGACGATGTCATGAGGCCTAATTCTTGCATTAAAGTCACTCTGTGAGAGATTTTAGTCTTAAAAACTTAGTAGCCATATAAACTGAAGATCAAAAAAAAAAATGACTTCCTGTGAAATACGATATAGAAATTTGTTTGAAAAAACTTCCAGTGATGCACCGATTGCATCGAATATTTTTGTTCTAATACTAGAATCCTTTGTTTGCGTTAGGAATTTTAGCATTTAGCGATACAGTATAGGCAGTGATGTCAACTGATGCCCATAGGAGCAAGCGCGCGCTTTAGAGCCCAGGAGAGTCTAACAGCTTTGCAGCAGAAAGGAAAGAGACAGACGAAAGAGGTAGTAGACTATATGCCGCTTGGTCGAGCTATATACAGGGATGGCCAGCACTGATTCAATAGATAAAGGGAAGAGAACTTATTAAAACTGCATCCATGTTAATTTTTAGATTTGTCTGAAAAGTATGTGTATTATAAGAATGTAAGTTTTAATTTTAATGTTCATTTTTCACAAGTTTGCTTTTTTATCAAAAAGGAATATTTTCTCACCTCTTTTACAGAAAAGAGAAATTTTCAGACGTTTGTTTAGTAGCCTTATAGGTACTAAAACAATGTTTTCGTAAATCTAATATATCGCAAATAGGTATTACTGAAGATAGTGTATTAAAATGTTTGAAAATAGTCACATGGAAAATGTTTGTAAGGAAATCAATTAACAAAGAAAATACTTTTACATCACAAACAAAATATATGTGCCTATGTGTTGGCAAAACGTCAGCTCTATAGCTTCAGCAGATTTCGAGATAATTTAATATTCTGATAACAGAAAGTTGTGCACCAATATCACCTAAAAGCATAATGTGATAAGAGTTTTATTATGTAATATTAGTTACAGTTAAAACATATACCTAGACAACTTTGCTTTGTACTATAATATTGTTTTGATTACTTTTGTAAGGCTAAAGATACCATCAATATCAATTTCAACTTATCACGTCATATTCAGTGTCTTTCTTTGGGATAACACTTTCTTTATGAATGATGTGTTTAATTCACTTAGTACAGTATAGTTGTAGTTATTAAGGAATTTGTGTGAATATTTCTTCTTTACTCTTTATTATGTTATTAACGTTTAAAACGCAACTGCAATATTAGGCTAAGAAATAGGTGTTAGTACTTTTGTTTTACAGACAATATAGAAAATAACAAACAGAAAGAAGCCATATAAAAATAACGACATAAAATTTGACGTTCCGTTTGAAGTTTGTGCACCACTGTTTTCTTAATCCAACAGGCTGCTTAATCCTCCTAGCATACCTAGCGCTTAATGCCCGCGACCGACGTCAAGGTCAGAAAAATGAGCTTGCGTTGACATCACTCCTTTAAGGTATGCACCGACCCTGTCCCCCACGCGACTGAATATGTTACAAAAAAGTACGCGAGTACTGAAAGGTTAATTACGTGCCCAAATATCTACTATTTTCAATACGCCTGTTGTATTTTAAATTATTTTGTTTTTAGTTAAATATTTGGAAATCGATCCGTCGGACGGCCTAACACACTGTAGGAAGATTATTTGAGACGAAACAAGCTTTTATCAAAGCCATGAAGTAGACGAAAAAGAAGGAAAAAGTATTCCTACATTTTCCGAGATTTTATACTGAAATATTTAAAAAATACTGCACATAATGCATTATATTCCTGGAACTTTGGAAACAAAGATTTTTGGCCACGCTGCACAGTGTGCAATTTTCCCGATCTAGGTGGACAAAAATCAAATTTCGACTCGTTTAGTTATGCATAGGTGAATATGAATTCGTGTTGTTTAATATTTGAAGAATGTTGCGAGTAATAGCTTTTACTGATTTATCAGGGGCAAACTATATTTAGAAGGGTATAAACTTTGAGTTCTTCCTAACACTTCTAGCTCCGGTTCAGTCGTAGTGAGAGAGGCTTACTATGTGGATGAAAAAGAGCCAATTGTTAGTGATTTATTGTGTTGTGAGACATGAAATTTGTTCATAAAGGTACGTTCTTACTTATGTAACTTCAATTACAAGTTTATAAAGTATTTTCCTTCTTACGGTAGGGTTTAAATATTACAAATGAAAAAGTTATGTTTTTAAAATTCTCCAAATGTAATGTGAGTTTTAGTATAGCCGTTCACGTTAGAGTGTTGAATCCCTGTTTTAAAGTTTGCGCGTTCTTGCGCATTTATCAGTAATTGATTCTTTTCAGTGGCGGGACGTACGGTAACTGTTCCATGTTTGGCTTAACAGCAGAAAAGAATCATTGACTAAGGAAGTTTTTAATCAATGTGACAGTGGTTTAGGTCTACAATATTATTCACACGATATGGAATATCGTTTGAAAATACATTGTACACATTTTTATCTAACCTTAACAAAGGCACAGTGAATCAGAACGCAAATCATTAGCTGAACAAAATTAATAACTTCTCTGCAGTTTAACGCAGTGTTATGAAACTTTGTACATGACTTACAGGTGGCACATATGATTTGTGTACAAACTCTGATTATGTTTGCACAAGGAAAATTACCCCTTTATAGTGGGTGCATTTAGACCGAATTAATAACTTCTTTCCTATCTAAAAGATTTTTATGATACATTATACGGAACTTACAAGTAGCATACACTCTTTGTGCACAAACTATATTTACGATTCCATAAGTAGAACTACTCCTTTTAGTTATGCATTTAAACAAAAGTAATAAATTCTCTCCTATCTAACAGATGTTTATGAAACTTTATACAGAAGTTTCAGGTGGAATAGATGTTTTGTCTACAAAGTCCGATTATGTTTTGTAAGAGGAATTGCCCCTTTATAATGGTGCATTTAGATAAAATTAACAACTTCCCTCCTATATAATATATTTTTATGCAACGTTGTACAACTACTAGGCCTACAGGTAGCGTACAGATGTAATCACAATTTGTACACAAAAATGTATGCTACATGTAACTCCTATACAAAGTTCCATAAAATCTGTTATGTAGGAGAGAAGTTAATCCTGTGTAAATGCACCCCCTGTAAAGGGGTTCTTCCTTTTGGAATTGTAAATATAGTTTATACACAAAAAAATATATACTAGGTGTAACCTCCGTACAATTTTTCATAAAAATCTGTTAGATATGAAAGAAGTTACTATTTTTGTCAAAAACCACTCCTTATAAAGGGGTAGTTCCTCTTACACAATAGTAGTTAGAGTTTGCACACAAAGAATATGTGCTATCTATAAGGTCTGTACAAAGTTTCGTAATAATCCGTTGGAATGCAGAGAAGTTATGAATTTTGTCCAGCTAGATTTGCGTTACTGCACACTGTGCGCTGTGTTCAATGCTTTCCTTATTCAGACAATTCGTTATTGTGTTCACTCCGTATAGAAGACGTGTGAAATGCTGAATTTCAGAACTCAACAAGACTAAATTAATTTGATTCGTACAAATCAGAGTACATAACAGAAAATGTAGTAGTGTATGACAGTTTCCACATTCACAAAGCAAAGCTTTTGACTCCGATTTCTGATAATGCAAGTACACATCATTCACTGTAAATCGGAATCCTTGTTTATTAATGCTTAAACAGATGTGATTTATGTTGACAGTTTCCGGTCTATGTGTTGACATGTCAAAACTTTCTACAGAATGTTTCGCGGTTAATACAATATAATCGCATTATATCTCCCAATACCGAGCCATTATTCATCCGTGGAAGCTGCAATTAATGCACCAACATTAGAGGCTTGTCTAACAGATAACAGTAGCTGGTTGATGTTGCAAACGCGTGATAAACTCTTCGAGGTCTCATCACTTCAGTCTATTAAGAATCATGTTTAATCACTTGTAAAAGGCCTTGTCAAATTTCTGAGGAAAGTCTTACAGTATCAGGAACTTTATGCTTATAGTTTAGAAGGAGCTTTGCCACTATGCAACAGCTATAAACGTAACTTCCATACTCTCATAGGATAATTATAGAGTTCAATTTATTGCAATACTTCGTCTCCCTTACAGTTTCACAAGAAGAAATGAAGGGTTCAGAGCCATAGTGGGCCAAGCACCATTTATTTAAAAACGGAGAAAGCAAGGGTTAAAGTTAAGTGAATACCATAGTTTAATGAAGATTGACATATCATTTAGTTTGAATGTGTATACCTTATATTACTTACTATATGTTTCCATTGAATTATGGTAATAACTTCATTTTAATCCTTGTTTTCTACGGTTTTAGTAAATGGCGCTTGTCCCACTATGGTTCTCAACCCTTTAAATATTGCTTTTCTGTAGTATATCATTCATTCATTCATTCATTCATTCATTCATTCATTCATTCATTCATTCATTCATTCATTCATTCATTCATTCATTCATCCATGGATTTATAGTTTGGGTTTAAGCATATTAAACACTATTTAATCTGTATTCACTCTCAATTTTAAATTTATTTTTGTCTGTATTGGAATCCCCTCTTGAGTACGAGTCTTACTCATTCAGGAGTGGGCTAGTTTATCTTTCATTGAATTTATAAATTTGTATTGATTTCAAAATTACTAGCAATAATAAGTAATAAATAAATAAATAAATAAATAAATAAATAAATAAATAAATAAATAAATAAATAAATAAATAAATAAATAAGTAAATAATTTAATCTGAAAGAGGCCACAGGGCTTCTCTTCTATCCTACCAGAAAACGCATTTAAATAAAAGCAGTAATAGACTTAGATCCCGGAATTCCATGCAAATGGATATTTTCACATACACTTCTTTTGGGTTTAATCGCTATTGTACGGCCAATGACTCCAGTCAAATGCCAATGCATTGCATTAAATAAATACATATAAGCTTCTTACACTTCTCAAACTTTGTAAATATTTGTTTTATGACTTATCGATTCCAAATAACCGTACTTTTTCCGTGCACGTTCTAGCATTTTTTGGGAATGAATTCATGTATAATGCACATTTGAAGATTTAGACTTTTTATATTGCATGTTATGTCCTTTTTGTGGCTCTAGTGCATATTATATTATATCAACTTGGATAATAGCCCTTTTTATGAATATTGCTTTGTAGTATCTGGTAATTCCACGTTATTTGTATCTTTGAGGAAAAAAGAAAATAAAGCTACGGGAAATATGGTTTCGTGGCATCCTACCTAACTACTGGTCTTTGGACCTTCCGCTAAACCAGTCATGTCAACTGATGCCCATAGGCGCAAGCGCACGCTTTATAGCTGAGGAGAGCCTGGGCGCTTTACAGCGGAAAGGAAAGAGACAGACGAAAGAGGTAGTAATTGCCGCTTGGTCGAGCTATATACAGGGATGGCCAGCACTGATTCAATGGATAAAGGGAAGAAAACTTATTAAAACTGTATCCATATTAATTTTCAGATTTATCTGAGAAGTATAAGTGCATTATAAGAATGTAAAGTTTACGTAGCGATTAATTTTGGTCCTACGGAATATATGGGTATCTGTTATCATGTAAGTTTTAATTTTAGTGCTGATTTTTAACAAGTTTGCTTTCTTTATTTAGAAGGAATATTTTCTCAACTTCTTTACAGAAAAGTGAAATTTAAGATATGTTTATTTAATAGCCTTACAGGAATAAATAAATAAATAAATAAATAAATAAATAAATAAATAAATAAATAAATAAATAAATAAATAAATAAATAAATAAATAAATAAATAAATAAATAAATAAATAAAGAAATAAAAAATAAATAAATAAATACATTAATTAATTAATACGGCAAATTCTTTCTTCAATATTTTGCCTATGTTCACTGAATGGTTAATTAAAAATAAATCGAAGAGTTTAAAAATTTTACTTTTCAATGTGTTCGTATGACGTAAAACAAAAATATAGCATTTTCAGTTTTTTCGTGTGAAGCTTCAGTGTTTGGGTTCTCTTTCCTAGCTCTAGAACATTCAATTGAATTGAGAATGTGGAAATATTTCTTAAAATTTTAAATTTAGTTTGAAATAAGCGTACCTTATTGTCTGTGTTCTGTGAAAATTTAATGAAAATTAAGTTGTGGAGTTGATTTTAAATTTTCAAAGTTCTTTTCTTTAACATGAAATGAATATTCTTCAGGCTTCGTTTCCTGACACAGTTTAAACATAAAAAATAAACGGTATGACATCTGCAGCTTTTCTTACATTTTAAAAATAACAATGTAAACGGTAATTACTTCCCATTCCCATATGCCAAGCAAGCCCTGGAGTTGTTCAGAGCAGCATAGGAACGTACTGGCCATTCCCTACTAATTACAGCGTTCCTAACGCACAAAACATGTCTTTTAAATGCATGTTTTTCTGCAAGACTATTCAAAACACAGCAATGTATTATTTAACTCTTTTTGCTGTTCTTTATTAATTCAGTCATCCACCAAAATAAGTGGCATTACTATCAGCGGCCAGGAGGAAAAAGGTCTTCAGTAAAAATGTTATACTTTTCACTGGTACATGGGAACAGTGAGACGTCTCAGTGTACCCTTCAGTGTCATGTCTCACTGTTCCCTTTACGTACAGTTCATTTAAAAATGACGCCATCACATTAAAATTAAAACAAGAAAGACGAAACTTTGCCAAACATAATCTCAAATACCATAGGATTAGGTAACAAAACATTCATATTTATATCTCATTTGTATATCCAATATAACCTTCATTAAACACAAGCCAAAATTTTACTTCTAGAGTGAAAAATTACGAATTATTTTTTCATCACTCACCTTTATAACTAGAATCAAATCGAGTATGAAAATACTGTTACTTTACTCATGCAACATACAACTTCAATGTTACCAACATCTCAACAACAAAATTTACCATCTAATAAAAAATGTCTCACTGTTCTCCCTGTCTTACTGTACCCACTTCTCCCCTACTCAAATTTGTGTTTGAGAATACAATTACTTTCTGCTAAGAGTGGAAGGAACTGTAGAAAGGTGGTGCCCTGTTATTGCCTGCTCACAACTGGAAGTGATCAGAACTGTATTCTCTGGGTTCTCAGGGGAATTTTCACACAGATGTCACGGTCAGCGGGAACATATCGAGCTCGAGTCTTGATGGTCCTGACCCGCGAGCGTTGTAATTTTGTTAACACGCCTCGAGTTCCCTGCAAGTTGAAGCAGTGCCCCTGGGAGCTGTACTGAACTGCACTACACGGCTCGTAATCGCTCTCTCGACATTTTCAAAGTCATTTTCATAACTTCCATTATAACTTTAAGTGACAATTTGTTCTATTATTCTTATTTTGCATTATCGAAATTAATTTGAAAATTAGAGGACTGAAATTTAACAGAGCCCAAATGACATAGAGGCTATTATTTCCATGATGAGTAACAGACTTCAAATCCTGGCGTCACAAAATGTAACAAGAACATGTGATAAAAAAGTACTGAAGAATTAATTTCGTATTCTCGTTATTTCCATCAGCATCATTACCAATTCATCAGCATCATTACAGTCACTAGGTAGCGGTAGTTAATGTATTTTAATGTTACTTTTAATACAGTATTATTAATTCAATAATTGTAAAAAAACACAAATGTATGTATATGTATACATATGTACTCTCTTAGACAAAAAAAATGACCGGGCTCCAGATTCTATGTCCGATTCGGAAGATTTCGGGTGCATTCGTCACAGCATGATACACAAGCAGACGAATTTCTTCTGTCGTAAATGTTTCCAATACTCCACACTATATGATTTTTATATTACATGCTTCTTAAAGAGTCATCGTCTCTCTCGCATAGCCTAGTCGGTAGCATTGTTGTCTTGTATCCGAAAGGTTTCCAGTTCGAATCTCAGTCAATACTTTGTTTTTCCATTCTCATTTTTTACTTCTTCGATACTGATAATAACCAGTATTGTGAAATATTTAACAGAAAGTTAATATTTACAAAGGGCAAGTTAGATACATAATAGCAATTCTTTCCCTTGTATCTTGTATTTAAAGAGACTAAACGAAATTCTCTCGGATAGAAATAAACAAAAATAAACCTGAGATAAAAGAAATCCTTCTCGGACAGGAATAAAGAAACATCATCCTTTTCTTTGTATTAAACAAAATAAAGAAATACATCTCGGAGACCAATAAACAAAAATCAAAATAGACAAAAAATTCAATACCGGGTATGTAATCCCTCCGCATCTATAACCGCCTGCATCCTACGGGGTAGACGACCTTGAATCGCCTACACAAGAAGCTAGACTGTTACCATGGAGCTATTACAAAGCAGATATGTAACGGCACTATTTACGAGTGTAGCCAATGTATGGAACGCATTGGTTTAGTCTTTAACATTATTCATCTTGTTTTTGCAATACTATTAATATTGTGATGATGATGATGATGATGATGATGATTATTATTATTATTATTATTATTATTATTATTATTATTATTGTGTTTGTAATACTATGAATATTATTATTGTTATTATTGTAGTTGTTGCATTATTATTATTATTATTATTATTATTATTATTATTATTATTATTATTATTATTATTATTACAGCTACTACTACTACTACTACTAATACAATTTATAGTAACTGATCAATACTCCTTATGGAGAAGGGAGAAGATCCAAGAACTGAGCATCTATTTTAATTCAAGGGTAATTAGAAAGAAGTCTCCGATATTACTGAATGTTTTTCTTTAATTTTTGAACTAATCCAAACTCATGTGCACGTTAATAAATGTATAATTTGTTTCTAGCTAGAGAAAAAATAAAACGAAACAAATACATATACTTATACGAAGGCGAATACAAACCCGCGTTTTCTGCGTGTGAAGTC
The DNA here is from genome assembly GCF_040183065.1 of Periplaneta americana. Taxonomy (NCBI): domain Eukaryota; kingdom Metazoa; phylum Arthropoda; class Insecta; order Blattodea; family Blattidae; genus Periplaneta; species Periplaneta americana. The sequence continues at coordinate 125,857,817 of NC_091132.1, read as the reverse complement.
AAGAGTTTTACCACGGAGTTATGACACACATACAGTTCAAACCGTTGTTTGCCAATATAAGAGTATGTTCTTGGATCTCGCTGGTTTCGTCCTTACTACTCTGATTTTAGTCTTGTGTATCAGGCCCACAGCCGAACGGAACTTAGACAAATTTACGCTTCAAGAGTCCGGTCATTTTTTTTTTTGTCTAAGAGTGTACATAATATACACACAGATATACAGAGTGTTTCCGAGGTGGTGTTACAAACTTTCAGGGATGATGGCGAAGGGCACATGTATCAATTTGAGGTAAGGAACCATGGTCCGGAAATGACTGATTCGAAAGTTATAAGCAAAATTAGTTGTGTGGAATAATTATAATTTGGCACCGCGTGCCCTCCTTCCCTTAACCTTTGGAACAGTCGTGGAAAAATGGTATGGGCCGATGTCTCCTACGTGGATACTTGGTCCGATACAATCTGTGAGCTTGTCTACTGTTCCCATTGGCTCATCCGTATTCGAAAATCAGATCTGCTTATTCCGTTCACGTGTACTCCTCCATTTCGCTATGACTGATCGACTGGACACTGCAACTTGTACACATACACTGCTGTCTACAGACGTGCATATCAGGACCGACCATGTCCGTTACACATTACGCTATCTGTATTGCTTTAGTGTAGTTTCCTGTCCCCATCCCTCAGACAGCGCACTGAATGGAATGCTATAGGTAGACAACGTAAACAACGTCAGATGAATACAGTATGTGTAAAATGTACGGATAAATACACATAAATAAGATGTACAGAGGAATAAAATTATTTCATTTCCACAGAACTATTTTTGCTTGTATCTTTCGACTCGGTCATTTCCGGACCAGGGTTCCTGATCTCAAATTGATACATGTGCCCTTCGCCATAATCCCTGAATGTTTGTAACACCACCTCGGAAACAACCTGTATATAGTGAAACCTTTCATTTACCGACACCGAAGGGACGTAACAATTTGTCCGCATCTGGGAGGTGGGCTTTATTGGGAGGGAGGCTCCCCAATTTAACAGTAAATTTATACTATGCATTATGTATCCCTTCACGTTTTAAATGAAATGTATTATTGTAGTTTAATTCTAAATACAATATACTGCAGTAAATTCTTTGCTACTTTGAACTACAGTAGATAAGACCGAAAAAGGAAAATACAGTACTATGCCATGCAATTTTATTCTAGGTCCACCGTTATTCAGTACTATAATTTATAGTTTTCAACTTAACCTTTACGTTCAGGTGCCACGTCTCTCGAAACAGAACAACTGAGTGAAGACAGTAATCCTACTAACCCTATCATGTGTCGAATACAATTTCACGATCGCGGAAACCTTGGACCCATCAGACAGGTTACATTTTATGACTTTGTTTATCCACCCGCTTCCAGCTAACAAGGGGTAGCCAGCTGGGCTAGTGGTAGCCTACGAGACCCTTAGGGCCGTATCCATAGACATTTTTAGCGCGGGCTTCAGGTGGATGATCAGCGTTTTCGTATTCATAAACCAGTGTTAGCGATAGGATATGATTTGAATTCTGTACTAGTAACCAGTGGATAGCCGGGGCTAGCTTAGTACGCTTGTAGCGAGTGCTGCGAAATGTCTATGAATACCACCCTTATTGTTTTCTTTCATGTTAAGGAATTTCTGTACTAAATTTTACATTTTTGTAATATTAGGTCTTGAAATTCAAGTTCTGTCCGTACTCATGAGGTAAAGGAAGCTTTAGGACTGTACAGACTGTATCAGTAACCCTCTGCCTTAATAATAACTTCAATGTCAGTTGTCGAATTCCTGTGCAAGTTGTAACAAGTATAAATATATCCTGCAGTCCGTATTTCGTAAATGTACACAGCAATATGACTTTTGGGATAAATTAACAAATACGACAAAATAATAAAATTCATTCTGATAATAAAAAAGATTTGGATTATTGCTTTTTTTTTTCAATGCACAGCTTTCATCGCATATCTGACCGTTCATTTCAGTCGAAAGTGAGACTGAAGATAAAATGAAAATACAAATTTCTTTTCAGTCCTAGACAACTAAATATTAAAAAGCGTTCTGTTTCCACCATTATGTACTCATATACATGCATTTATTATCTACATTACATAAGGGTAAATTCATATTTTGTATTTCATGCATGCATTACAAGCAAACTCTAGAATGATAGTTTAATCACGATGAAAGCTTACACCAATGCCGTTTTCTTTATAATTTTTTTGAATAGTGGTTTATTTAACGACGCTAGCAACTGCAGAGGTTATATCAGCGTCGCCGTTGTGCCGCAATTTTGTCCCGCAGGAGTTCTTTTATATTCCAGTAAATCTACTGACATGACCTGGGGCGGGATCGAACCCGCAACCTCGAGCACAGAAGGCCAGAACTATACCGACTACGCTACCCAGCCGATGTTTTCTTTATAATTATATATAAGAATGTCAGTAGGCCTACGGAAAAATAAGAATAAACTGCTATGTATGTTATTTTTCTTTCACTTATCCAAAGAGAATCTTATAGTTCGATGATTAATTACCATAAAAATCTTTAAATGTTTCATTTGATTTTCAAGATTGGCCACTGAAATTATATACCTAAACAATGTAACGGATAACTAAGCCTACAGAAAAGCCTTTATGTATGTAGTAGGTTTAACAAGTCTCTGACTATACTTTTATAAATTATTAAAGGAATATCACAGAGGCACAGAAATGATAAACATTTCAATTTTTGTAGGCTTGACACTTCGTAATATGAAGGACCAAACTGTCAATATATGGAACTATGGATATTTCTATTATAAAGATTATTAATTGTACTCTGACGTCCTCTAATCAAGCTAAATATGTCATTACTGAGAACGGATGGCGGACTGCTATTTTATTTACAGCATTTTATGACAACATGTAGTGCACTGAAAAGCGTCTGCCGTAAAGTTGACGATCTGTGAACTCCTGCCTGATAGAACTTTATGGGAATAGCCTCTACCATTATTCCAGATTGGAGCTATAATTCATATTCCTCTGACCAAGTCTGCTACAGCCTGACCGCACAATCAGGTTAAGAGGAGAGGAAATGGCTTTGCATGCAGGGACGTAATAAGCTTTCTGCTATACACTATCACAATGACTCTCGGTACTCTGTACTCTAATCTGTTTTCAACTCAAGTAGGTGGTCAGATGGAAGTCCCGTTTTACGTGCTTAGGGTTTACAAGCAAACATTCTGACGAGGGCAGATAATTTTTTTTTCTTTCATCATGTTAATAATGTCAAAAGAAGCGCTTATACAAATTTTGGCCACTCGACCGCAATTATGAGGGCAGCAAAAAATAAATTCGCCAGGGGTCATTAACAGAAAGAAAACACAATTTCACTGGAAAATTTATTGGAACTGACACAGCAATTGTTGAGCTATTTTTCAACATATTCCCCACCGGAATTGAGATATCTGTCATATCATGGGATCGACAGAGAGGTGCAGACGGATGACAAACGCTGGTTCCGATCCCAGGCGGCTGACTTCTACGACACAAGGATACAAAAATTAATAGAAGGACATGTCATTTCAGCATTATTATGTGGGTGTCAGACATGGCGTTCCACAGCAAGACAGACAAAATGGATAGAACATAAGGTTTAGAATTGAGAATGAGGATAACAGAAGAAAAACGGCCATGAAGGACGTAGAGGCGAGCAAGTCAGCTGAAGTGAAAATGGGGAGGGCACATAGTACGGATGAACTAAGATCGATGGGCACATGCATCAACAATGTGGGACAACTGACTGGGGAAGAGAAAAAGAGAAAGTTCGCATCGAAAATGGCCAGATGACTTTGTGAACACAGTGGGGGAATTGTGGACAAGACTACATAGTTAGAGACCGTGTATGGTCTATGAATTAATCATACACGTACATGGTGATTTAAAAGAGAAAACTAAGTGTGAAGTGAGAAATGTTATAGTGAACAGTATATATAAATTTCAGGGGCGGTTGGTTATTCAGGTGAAATAGGTGGTCTCACTTCACTTATTTACGTGTAAAACACAATTTTGTCTGCAAATCTAGTCTTTCAGGTGAAGCTCCCTGTAAAGCAGATTTGAATAATTTCAAGGGAAAAATTGTTTCGGGGCCGGGTATCGATTCCGGGACCTCTGGTTATCCTATGCTGGGTTCCCGGGTAGCTCAGTGGTAGAGCCCTGGTACGTTCAACCAGAGGTCCCGGGATCGATACCCGGCCCCGAAACAATTTTTCCCTTGAAATTATTCACAATTTTGTCTCTTATTAATTATTAATTCTAGTTATTACCGGTACCGTATTTATAAAATTAAAAAAAAAATTAAATCGTTATGAACAGTGTTTAGGTGTATAAATAGCACCTGTAACCATCCGCTGAATAGAATAATGCCAATACTGTTACGAGCGCCGAGCGGAATAGCACGGCCGACTTTATGCTCTCTTCGCTTCTCCTTTACAAAAAAGCGAAGGTAATATCAAGTCGGCCGTGACTGTAGAGTTGAAATTATTTGGGCTCCCATTCTCATACAACACTTGGTTTCCATGGTAACATGACGTCACACACTAAAGAAAGATTGTATGAGTGAAGTGCGTTTCTGATGCTGGGTTGCAAGAAATCTGTTCTATAAATTGCTATTCTCTCGTTAAGTAACGGACCCTTAAACTATCCCAGTCTTTAAAGCATAGATCGTTGCAAACGTGATATTTAAAGATCTGTTAGGTATTCCGTCTATAAACGGAAAAGATGTAAAACGACAGAGCCATCGTAGCCGACGCAAATAATTCTCGTATGAAACGTTCATGTCGCGAAGGTAATATCACAGTCTACTTTATACAGTCGCGAAGCTTGAGGTGATTTTTTGCAAATCTCGTGATAAAGCGCTCCAAGCGGTTAGCAACTAGAAATAATAGACTGTCCACGGTCGACTTTGGACTGTGTCGTATTTCCATCGAGTGCTAGCTAGTTGCATATTTCACATTGTTGCTTGTGAAATGTTCGTTACTGGTTGTAATGAAAATGTTAATGGCTAAAATACAATAATTGGAATAATATTATTTTACTAGAGACGTAGAAAATTTAAGTTTGTTTTAATGAAATTTATTGATCACGTTTTATTTTCAATTCTGGTGGGATTATTATTGCTTAGGCCTACTTTTTTTTTCAAAGGATATGTTTTTAATTATAGCTGTTAATTTTGTTGTTATTTTTATTTGTTACTTTACTAGAGACGTAGAAAAAGTCTGTTACAATAAAATTTATTGATCACATTTTATTTCCAATTCTGGTGTGATTATTATTGCCAGAGCCTTCTCCCACTTTGTTAACTACGTAAGCCTACATTACAAGTACCGGTACACGTAAGTTAATCCATTACTTCATATTTCCATTATTATTGTTGTAAAGGGAAATGGAAATTAATATTTATTGGTTTCATAGTTAATTATCGCTATAATCTTGAATGAGTGAAGCGATTATACTAAATTTCAGTTCGTTTTGCACAAACAAAAATAATATTAACCTATTTCTTATAGGTATCTTCGAGTTTATGGTGGAATTTAATATACTTCATTAAAATAATAAATTAACTTCATGCATTTAATATTTCAATAATAGAAGGAAGGTGTTCATTTTTCCAAAAGAACACGACAATGAAAGTGTAACATATTTTGTCGTCTGCTAGGAGAGAGATCTGCGATGATGAGGCAATAGTAGAGATCCTAGTGGTGGGCAACTATCCATGTTTGCATTTTTACTACATATTGAGCTACGCGACTCTATATAGTAGACTGTGGTAATATTGTGTTTTTGGTAGGAAGTACGATTACCGGTAGTATTTTTTTGCAAGCAATAAGCAATATAAAATGGAAAAAAGAAGAAACAGAGGCAAACATTTTTCAGAAAGAGAAAAAATGTTGTTATTAGACATCATTACCGAATATAAAGACGTCATTGAAAACAAAATGACCGATGCAGTGACGAACACTTTAAAACACGAGTGCTGGGGAAAAATCTGCCACAAATTTAATGCCCAACAAGATTCCGGTATACGGAATTCTGAACAATTGAGGAATTTATATGATTGTCTGAAGAGAAGAGCAAGAAAAGAGAGAAGTACAGAAAAGGTAAGTTGTGATGAAACAAATAAAATAATATAAACGCGAAATCATTGACCATACGTCTAACCTAACCTTACTTATGATATTTTCAGGTTGAAATATATAAAACTGGCGGTGGTAGTGTTGCTTCTACTGCGACGGTTGGAGCAGTAAGTGAGAGGGTCATCGGACTTATTTCCGAACAAATTACACCACTGACAAATGAATTTGACAGTGATACAAATTACCATGGTAAGATAAATATTGCACTGTTGCATGCACACATTTTGTTATAGGAGTTATAGGGCTATGTGATAATACAATACTTCGAAGCTTTAAATTGATTACAAAAAAAATAATGCTGAAAATATCCTATATTTTTGTTTAACAGATCTTATTTACAGTAGCGTGCAAATTAATCCGAACACGACATATTTTTACATTTTCTGTCATTGTTGGCCTCACAGCTGCTCATACCGCTTTAATGGACATCTGTAGTACGTGTAATTCCATTGTTGAAGGTCTGTCATTATTTTTTTTTTATAATATGTGACATTTTACCTGTCGTTTTGTACTTATAAGCATTTCAGTAGTGTTGAAGACTTAATACTGCAATCCTGTGTACATTCTGTCGTCTTCACAAATGGATACAACTCCACGAAAACGGTCTAAAATTATAACATTAGCAGAGCATTCTTCTATGACACAGAGGAAAATTGCTGCAGAATGTCACATCGGTTTGGCTACTGTTAATTCGATCATAAAACGATACAGGGAGACTGGATTCATCACATCCCAGAAAAAAGGAAACTGTGGCCGGAAAAGGAAGACTTCACCTGCAGATGATCGTTTAATTGTCAGGAAAAGTAAATTAAATCCTAGACTAGCTGCTGTCGACTTAACCTGCGAGTTAATGGCTACCACTGTGGCGAATATTCACGTCACAACAGTGCGGCGTAGGCTTTTGGAAGCTGGACGAAGGGCTCGTAAGCCTATTAAGAAGCAACTGCTAACCCCTGTTATGTGCAAAAACGCTTAATGTGGGCAAAATTACATCAACACTGAACAGTAAATGACTGGAAGAATGTACTTTTTTCCGATAAGTCTCATTTCGAGGTCCACGGCCACCGTGTTTCTTACGTACGGAAAGGATCCGAAAAAGTAACAGCAGCTCATCTCCAACAAGCACCCAAACTCCAGTGTAATGTTTTGGGGTTGTTTTATACATGAAGGGCCTGGAGCATTAGTACCTATTAAGGGAATGATGAATTCTGACAAATATATTCACTTATTGGAAACCAGAATCGTACCCCAGCTGCAAAAATCATTTCCGGATGGCAGAGGTGTGTTCCAACAAGACCTGGCACCATGCCATACGTCTCGAAAAACTACAGAATTCTTCAACAAGAAGAATATTCAGGTACTCCCCTGGCCAGGCAACTCACCCGACATCAACCCCATTGAGAACTTGTGGTCAATTTGCAAAAGAAGAATGCAAAAAATGGATTGTTCTACAAAGAAGAAGAAGATTTCTGCCCTCATTGGTGTATGGTTTCGCGATGAAGAAATGAAGAATATTTGTGGGAAATTAGTGGAATCCATGCCAAATCGTCTCAGAGCTGTTATTAGGAACAAGGGAGGCCACATAGATTACTGAGGTATGTCTTAGATCCTTTTTTTTATCCCGTTTGAGTGTTTTTGCATAAGTAATTATGTTGTTCGGATTAATTTGCAAGCTACTGTAATATCAACATCGACACAACTCAAATTTTATGCACCATAGTATTATGTACAGAATCTGAACATACTTATGAGAGCTCAGTCAATTTTCTATGTTATTTTCTGTTCTAGTTCAAGAACTATTACATTACTTAACTGTTGTTTGCATTATTGAAAGCTAACGATAGTCCTGAATATTAGTTTTATATTTTTAATCCAGACTCATGAAATATAAATATAGTATATGATCATAACTTTGTCGATGAAGAGACAACTGAATCACTCCATTCTAATTGTGTGACACAACTAACTCTTTGCTTGTTGTACATATATTGTAGTAACAGTTGATTATAACTGACCCAAGTGCTATATAAATTATACCAGTTGGAAATCATAGATTTTTCTCTGCATTGAAACTGTAAAAAGCAGAGGCGACACCTAGTGACTGATGAAAATCATGAATTAATTACGTTAGAGGTTATGAGATTATGAAATTAATATAATAGACCTTCTGTATTTTCTGTAAGCTATATCAGAGTCGCTATAAAAGCCTGCTTCGTTCTACCTGTTATTATATGTCAGGGTGGAATGATTTAAATCATTTGATCTTTTATTAGGCCTACATAAATCATTAATTTAAATCAAATTATTTTTATGACAAAAATAAATCATTTTTTTAAATTACGTTCATTATTAATTTCTGAAATAATAATTTACAGACACATCCTATATGTTAAAAATAACACACCCAATGGGTAAATAATTAAAATCATTTTTCTTATTCTTGTAGTCCATTTTGTTCAAATTTAAATTGTTTTTTCTTTTCCAGTTTGTTTTATGTCATTTTTGAGTCAACATCTAGTAGATACTTGCTATGCTAGAGAAGAGTCACTTTATTGAGTTTATTAAGTTGTTCTACTTGCAAAAGTGTAGCAAGAAGGTTGCTGTTTAACTTAAAATGAGTAACCCAGGCCTAAAACTTGATCCAGTTTGGAGAGAATTATTTTTTTTTTATAATTTTTCCCACTTCAAGTGGAAAAGTCATGATAGCTAAATGCAAATGATATGGTTTAGAAATGTAGAGATTGTTGCTGCAGTGAAGTTACATATTCAGAAATGTAACAGTATAAAATATAAATAAAGGGAAAAAAATTGGTGAGGTCTACTCCAATATCTGACAATGAAGATCAAAATTTAGAGACAGATCCAGTAGTTGCACCTTCAGTATCAAAATAAAAGAGATCGTTAGTTACGGATCACCCTGAGACCTCTGAAAATTAAGCCAAATCAGCTTAGTCCGTTTGTTTTTGAACAAGTGAAAATCAGAATGAGAATTTTAGATAAATAAATTGTAAAATTCTGTTATGCTATAAACAGTTCCTTCTGTTGCATTCACCTATAAAACAGAAGAACTGGTTCAAAAATATGTTGTAATGTATCATATCCCAATTAAAATTATTGTTAAAACACAGCATGTACTTGTAGATTGCTTCTTCATTATTCATCCTAGATAGCCTACTTCATGAACACTGAAGCAAACAATAATTTCAAATGATTTATATAATAAGAATTTTAATTTGACAAAAATCTATTTCAATCAAATAAATCTGATTGAAATTAAAAAATCATTGTTTTTTATTTTTTAATAAAATCATTATTTTTTACACTCTCTGGTGCAGACATGCAATTAACTAGGGGTCTGTTTGGTATAAAGAGGCTTGTGTATAATAGGTAAAGCATTCAGTTGTGAAGTGTCTGGTTTCATTTGTTTCAAGTAGGCCTACGTTTTTTTAACTTAAAATTGGAAAAAATCTAACTCTTGTTTGGTTATCATTTGTAATTAAAAATACCTTGTTTAGTAAAAAATATCCTATTAAAAATAACTTAGTATTTAAGTAAACAAATTCTGAAAAAAAAAAAATCTCATTGATATTTAAAAATGTGATTTAAATAAAAAATCACTGATTTTGATTTTAATTAAAAAAAATAATGATTTTTTCACCCTAGTATATGTGCCTTACATTTCCCCTTTTTTTTCAGATACAATTTCCTTGCCCTTGGAGGCACTTACATCAGTGTCAGAGACTTCTGTGCCGGTAGAGGAAAGTGAAGCAAGCATAGGCCTACATATATATGAACCACAGGAAATGATAGTAGAAACAACCCCAACACCCACGACTTCTGTAAAACGAAAAAGAAACCTGAATGATATGTATGAAAGTGTGCAAGCTATGGCAACGTCACAAATAGTAAAAAACAAGAAAAAAGTGCTGGAGATGTCCAATGTGTGTGAAATAAAACAGAAAATGCAGGAAACAGAATTACAAATTAAAGAAGAAGAATTAGAAGCAAGAAGTAGAAAGTATGAAGCGGAAGAAGAGGAATCCCAATTGAGAAGAGAAATCCTGAAAGTGGAATTGGAAATTGCGAAGGCAAAATTAGATCAAGCAAAAAGACAATTTTAAAAAGTTCACTGTGCTCAATTTCATGTTCATTTCTCATTTTGTTTGCCTTATACATATAATTACTTCTTTTGAAAACTCTGTGTCGTCTTACAATATTAATAATCATATTATTCTGTGGTGTTATGACATAAGTTGATATGTACATTTTCATTGTTTCACAAGAGAGCAGTTTTAAAGATGATTCTTTGAGGAAAAATCTAGAACACATTAGAAGGAATATTTTTTATTAATTTTTATTTACTAATGGGAGTAGACATACCATGTTTTGCAGCAACGTTAAAAGCAACATTTGTAACATATTTAGACAACAAAATATTTTTGCTGAAATTGTACATATCAGCTTATGGCATAACACCACAGTGTTGTTTATAAACAATAATTAGGTCTAAAATTCACTGAAACTTAATTTACAATATTTCGATTATATGTTTTTTTTTTTTTAATTCTAGGTAGTAGGTAACAGCTATTATGTATGTGTTAATTATTACTTGACTATGTTGAATCAATAATTATATACATGTTATTCAGTATTATTATTTCAGTATTTCTTGCAATGATTTTTACAACTTTTCACGTAAGTAGGTATAGTTAATATTGTAATGTAAGAATGTACATAGACCTATATAAATAAAGGCATGAAAACCATTATTACTGCATGGAGAACACTGTGTTTATTAATGCTGTTCTTGTTGCATTTCCATTGTTACGAACAGGCTCCACAGGCACATCTACCACCTCAACATCAACATCTCCTTCGGGTAAGTTTCATTATTCATTAGCTATATTGTGCAGAACTGCTGTTGCCACAATGGTCGCCAATGTTGTAGATATTTTCGTCCTCATTCCTAGTGCCAGGACAGGAAATCTCCTCTTCCAAACTCCAAATAATCTCTCTACTGCGTTTCTTGTTGCTATATGCGACCTCTGGTAGTTTTCTTCAGCTTCTGTAGCAGGATGAAGAAGTGGAGTCAACATATAAGCCCTACAAGGATATCCATTGTCTCCTAGAAGAAAACAATTGGGATATTCATTGTTTTCAAACTTTGCACGTAGAAGACAGACATCAAATATAGTACTGTCATGTACTGACCCAGGCCAACGTGCAACGACATCAAGAATCCTCAGATTCTTTGTACAGACAGCCTGGACATTGATGGAGAAATAACCCTTCCTGTTTCGGTACATCTCATTCAAGTGTCCACCAGGGCTTTGCATTTTCATATGGCTACAGTCTATAGCACCATTAACGTTTGGAAAATTGCTAATTGAAAAGAAATCCTGCTTTACTGTTTGTAAAGAATTTCCCTGAGGCATACTAATATATTGCTCTCTCATTCTTGCAATGCACACAGTTACACATCTTATTATTCTACAAACTATAGATTTATTAACGTGTATATGGTCCCCTATCACAGTCTGAAATGCTCCTGTTGCATAATAGCGCAAGGCAATCAACAGCTGGTTACCTGCTGATACTGCCTTACTGCGTGCAGTTTGTTTTTCAATGTGATGCCCTATTTCATGTAAGAGAGCCATGAATGTGTCTTTCGACAATCTAAATCTAATTTTAAAATCAATATTATCATACTCTTGTAGAGGATTAGATCTGTCTCTGAGTATTCTTGGTCTTGGTAACTGTTGTAGATGTACCACACCCAACATAACCTCTACATCAGATGATTCAGATGATTCCATAATAAAAATAATGAAATTGTTTTATTCACACACCTTTCCCTATACACACATGAATCTCGAGTTCATTGCGATATATGTAGCCTATATTACATTTTACGTACCTGTTTCTGATGATAACATATCCACGAAATTACTTAATACTTTAGAAAACAAGCAATATACGTACAATAACGATTCATTAACAGTTTACAGCTCCGATTTTGGACCTATAGTTTACAGAGTGCTTTAACGAACCAATAGCTTTAAAGATCGTTCTTGCAACGCTTACTTACGCTAAATGAAGAGTTATAGGACCAATAGCATTTAACGAACCTGTAAATGCTTTCTTGCAACCCAGCATGAGTCTTTCAGTTACGGCAGTCAGCTGTCAGACTTGTAGGTGGAGTAACCAGTTTGCAGATCTGACGGTACTAATAATGGAGAAGGGTTGAAGTTGGTCTCCAAGGCCGTCGGCTATTGTTTAAGGGCTGTGAAATTTTACAGTATGTACTACCTAACTCGAGAATAGTATCCTCATTCCTTGTGTCCAAGCAGCCACTCCTACAGCGGTAAATTAGCTGGCTCATATTATTTTTTAAGGAATACACACCACATACATTAGGAAAGTTTAAAAGTTGTTTTCCGCGGCGTGTATTATTTCTTCTTATGAGCTCATGACCTTGCCAATTTTGTTCCTGCTCTTATTTTGAAAGTTTAACGCTCTCGTAAATGTACACATGTAGTTTAATAGTGTGTACGTATATATTAACTTATTATTTAATTATTTAGAGTAATTAATTGATGAACTAGTGGACTTACTCGTGTTAAATATGAAATATTTGTCCGGCTTACAGCTATTTCAGTGCTTCACGCACCATCATCAGAGCCTACTAGATCGCGGCTTCATCTCGAACTTCTCTGCCTGTTAGGAGGGTGTGTTTTATTGTTGGAAGGTGTTGAAGTGTGGTGTCAAATAGTGTGTGTGTACTGAAATTGATCTGTGTGTTTAGGATTTGATCGGGGTGTGTTTTAGTGTGTTTGTATATTTCATATTGTTCCAGTGTGTTGAATTTTTGGTTCTTGGGTTGTGTGTGTAGGATTTCCATGTCCGTATTTATGTTATTGTATGTATAGTTAGTATTGGTTATATGATCGGCGTATGTAGATGTATTGTGTCCTCTGGTTATAGCTTTAATGTGTTCTTTGTAGCGTGTTTGAATGATCTGCCTGTCTGTCCTATGTAGAACTTGTCGCAACTATTACATTTGAGTTTGTATACACCTGTGTGGTCGTATTTATTTGTTTGTGTTTTTTGTGTGTTGAGATGCCTTTGTAATGTGTTTTCTGTTCTGTATGTTATGTTGTATTTCTGTTTTCTGAATGAAGATGCGATCTTATGTGTGCTTTTGTTTTCATATGTTAGTGTGATGTATTTCTTGTGTTCTTGTGTTTGTGTTGTGTTTTGTGTGTTTGTTAAGTTTTTGTTTTGTCTTCCTTATGATATTGTCTATTATATTTGGATTGTATCCGTTTTCTTGTGCTATGTATTTGATTGGTTCACTTCTTCATTGTAGTGTTGTTGGTTCATGGGTATGTTGAGTAATCTGTGTACCATTGTCCTGAATGCAGCATGTTTGTGTTGTATGGGGTGGTTAGATATGTTGTGTATGTGTGTGGTGGTGATGGTGGTTGGTTTTCTGTATATTATGAAGGTGTGTTTGTTGTCGATTTTTGTTATGGTGATGTCTAGGAAATTTATGGAGTTGTTATTTTCAAGTTCTAGTGTGTATTGAAGTTTTGGGTGTAATTTGTTTATGTATTGGTGTAGTTTGTGTATTTGTCTTTTGTTTCCTTTGTATAGTATGAGTATATCGTCTATATATCTGTGCCAGTATATTATGTTGTCTGCATACTTGTTGTGTTCATTGTTGAGTATGTATGTTTGTTCTATGTTGTGTAAAAATATCTCTGCTAATATGCTGGATATGGGTGATCCCATTGGCAATCCTTCTGTTTGGGTGTAGTATTTGTTGTTGTGTGTGAAATAGTTTTGCTTTGTTATGATGTCTGTGATTTCGATGATTTCTTCGATGTATTCTTGTGGTGTGTTATTATCTGTGAGCATTTGTTTTAGTATCTGTAATGTGTCTTGTATTGGTATATTAGTGTATAAGTTGGTGATATCGAATGATGCTATTGTTGCACTGTGTGGTATGTGTTGTTGTTTTGTTTTGTTGACGAGGTCTATAGTGTTCTTTATTGTTGTTTGTTCTCTGAATTTTATATTGTTTCTGATGATTTTGTTCATGTGTGTGGCTAGTTTGTGTGCTGGTGCCTGTTTGTAGTTGATTAGGGGTCTGATAGGTATGTTTTCTTTGTGTATTTTGGGTAGTGCATTGAGTTTAGGTGCTGCTGGTTTGATTGGTTTGAGTTGGTGTTTTATGTTGTGTGGTATTACGTGTTTGCTTTTGTTGATTGTGTTTTTTTATTGTGTTGTGGTATTGTGTGGTGGGATCTTTTTCGAGTTCTGTGATGTTGTTTTGTTTAAAGTATGTTTCTATTTTGTTGTGTAAGTCTTGTTTGTGTAGTATCACTGTGCAATTGCCTTTGTCTGCTTTAGTGAAAATGAGGTTATTAGTGATAAGTGTATATAGTGTATTAATCCTACATCATAGTGTATATATGTTTAATCATTACAGTGCTATTATACAAATACTTAGATACCAGTACGAATGCGAAATATGCATCCCGAAAATGATACAGTTTGTAATTTATTAGAAATGCCGTTTTGTAGACTTAAATATGAGAATAAAAAAAACGTTTTAAATTCTGGACGACCTATAGTGTTTTTGTTCTTTGTTTTATAAAGTGTTAAGAAAATAGAGAAGTTGCATAAAATAACTTAAAAAAATTCTTCCGATGAAAGAAGCTTTTTTCTTTATAATATTGAAAATTTCACTCGGAATGCTACATCACAGGAGAGACTTTCATAATTAGCCCCATGGCATTGCATAGAGATATACTATCCACCCTCAGTTAAATTCAGAAATTTTATAAAGACATCATCGACAGGTTTGCTGCTTTGAAAGATAGGAGGATTGACTTGTTAAGAAAGAAATTGGGTGAGTCCTGAAATAAATTAATTTTCCTGTTTGCATGTGTTCTAGAAGTAGTAAAATTGTGAGTAGTTTACGAATAGTAGACCTAATCATTATATTGGTAAAACTGTTCATGGATTTGTGTATGTGAACAGCACTTCACCTATTTTTTTACGGCGAGCCGCTACTGGTAAATTTATATTAAAGACCATAATGTGAATAACAGTTGTTGTCATCTAATTGATTAAATTCATAGTCAATGTTAACCCTAGGATGCATGAGCTACTTTTCCTACACATTTACATAACATGGGTCCATTGGACCCGTATGCTATTTAATGAGAAATTAGACATAAAAATGGAATAATTTTAATCTATTATTTAATTTAATTTGAATTTAGGAGTTTTAATTGTGGAAAATAATATAAAATGTTATAACTAAGTAACATGTGAATATACAAACATATATTATATACATTTATTTCTACAAGAATATAATGTAGGTTCCTAAAGTTTTTTCTGTGGGCAAACGAAATAATATAGTTTTATAACAATGTATCGAGTGAAAATAATTTCTTGTTGCAACACAAACACATATATTTATTTATATAAGATAATAATATAATGTATCCACGAAATAGAAGAAGAAGAAACAGTAAGGAATAACCACACAAGTACAGATATATCTTATCAGTCTTTACACTTACTACACACGACTGTACTATAGTAAAGTAAAGTAAATCCATGGCGCTATAGCCCATGAAGTGCCAAGACCGGCCAGCCGGCTGCCGTCCTCACTTTCACATGCCGAATCAGAGGTCGACGATCATGCAACCAGAATGGAGGTATCGTGGGTTAGCACAATGATCCTCACAGCATAACCGGATTTTCGCTACCTGTCGTAGCTCCCCAAGTGCATCACGATGCTGGATGGGCACCGATCCCATACACTGGCCGAAATTTTATGAGAAAATTTGTTCCCCCATGAGGATTCAAACCAGCGTGCATTCCGTAACGCGAGTCCTAGGCAGGATGCCTTAGATCACGACGCCACGGCGACTGTACTATGGTCCTGACAATCATTATTTGTACACATAGCAGATAGATTTGGTATTTCTATCTGTCACTGTAGGACATAGGAAACATCTCCTGTTCTTGTTTTGATGGTTGCCACCACTGGTACTGCTACTTTGCACACTACTACCTAGGTTAGTGATGAACTTTTCCATGTCCACATAAATCGACTTACGCAGACGGGATTGAACGATCTTCTAATTATGTATGGTTGGACCATTTTCATTGATATCTCTTTGATGAATAGTCTTCTCTTGTGTAAAAGTCCTTTTATGGTACATGGGGTGCTGGGTACAATACAGAATGAATGCATTTACGTCCAAAATGTTACACCAAAGCTCCATGGGTCAGCGTTTGGTTTGCATTTTATAAGTGTGCACTTTCTGATCCATTACATCAACACCACTCTTAGTGCGACTGTAGAATTTTACAATCTCAGGTTTCCTTTTTTTGGGTGATGTTCGTGAACAGCATTGTCATGGTACTTAGCAGAATAGCGCATTTGTTTTTCTTTGGGCAAAAACTAACTATTATCATGTCCTTGTGAAATACAAATACACTTTTGTTCACTGGCCGGTTTTGCATTGGATTTCATTTCTTTTGGAATGTCTGTCTTGTTTTGTCTAATTGATCCTACTTATTGTCACTCTCTTCTCCAATATATATTGCGCCAAAGGTACACTTATAAAATAATTGTCCATGGTGATATTTCGGGCTGTACCAAGTTCAGAGCGATTTAGAAACTTCACAATATTGAGAGCCAAATCCTTCTGTGGTGGTTCTCCGGTTTTTTTTTTTTTCCCCTGTATACACAATCCCATGAATGGCATAACCAGATTCTGCTTCACAATCCACATTATTTTGACCTCGTATTTCGCTGGCTTCTTTGGCATATATTGTACAAAACTACAACGGCCTTTAAACGAAACCAGCTGTTCATCTATTGTGACATTTGGTTGTGGGACCATTACTTTTCTGCACTGTTCCGTAAATATTTGCCACACATAAAAATAAGAACAAGCTTATCTGTTTGTAATCTAACCTTCCGTGTTCTCATACCATCGAAACTTAAAAATCTTCTCATACTTCAAAATGATACACAGACATTGTAGCTCTATATCAGTGGTCGTCAGCACTCGCTGAAATGAGTAAAGAGTAAGCGGAGCAACGTTTTGTGCCCCGTCATTCAGCAGGAAGATGTAGAGAGCATACCCGCCAGCAGCTGTGAATACACCATAGTGCAGTGTCTCCTCCACGGGCAAGAGACGCTAGCCCGAGGGTGCAGTGTGCTGATGACCGCTGCTCTATATAATGGATTGAAAAATTTACGAAGAAAAAGTTCTTTTATTGGAATATCCTAAGATTTGTCTGCTCTCATGTGCAACAAAATTCCAAAAAAGCAACCATTACATCTACTGATATTTCTTACCATTTTATTTCCTTCAGTAGGTAAAACCTTTTTGCTTCTAAGTTGGTATATCTCACAGTTTCATCCAAAATATTCTGTGAGATAAATAAATCCCAGGCACCTCTGAGAGTAGCAGTTCCTATACCCCTTGAAGAACCTGATACAAATCTTACACTGTTGTGGACAGGAGGTTTACTCAGAGCAGGAGTTTCTGTCCTCCATGTCATCCTACTAATGTGTTTTGATTGTCGACCTGGTGTGAAATAGGCATCCAGCTTTCATCTTCATTCTCACACCATCACTATCCAGTTCTGCAGAAGAAACTTCATCTTCATCCGGAGTATTGTCATCATTTGCTGGAGATATATGTTCCTCATCATCGTCGAAATTCCAATTTCCAGGTGCTGCAATCTTGCCAATTCATGAAAATATGCTCTTGTAGTTCATAGGATTCTGTTTAGATGGCAAACGACAATAATTCTTACGGTAATAAAATAATTTAATGCAACGGGTCTATTGGACCCATGTTATGTAAAAGTGTAGTATATATGAACACGAATAAAAAACATATATAAAAGAAATGAATAAAATACCAAATGTGCTACAGGTGTATAAAGGAAGTAACAAGAGTAGCATACCTAGAGGGCAGAGTCACAATGTGAATTAGTTATTTAGATAATAATTATTAAATATTCCGCCGGGTCCAATGGACCCATGTTATGCATCCTAGGGTTAAGAAGGAAATCAATAGACAATTGTAATTTTATTCTTCATATTATAGTTGGAATTTCCTGGTAGAGGGGCAGAGAAGGCCTGACGGCCTTATCTCTACCAGGTTAAATAAGTAAATACTAAATACTACATAAATACTAAAATACTATACAAGACCTTTAATGGATTAGCTTACCATGGGAGATAGACGGAGCCACCACACATTGAATACGTGGCCATTCCATGATAGAAATATTCTGGCTATCTTGTATCTTATACAGGGTGGAAGTGAAATAGTCCTGCAGATTGAAAGGGACGATAGGAGACACTTAAATGAATAGAGAATCTGTATTACGTTTTGTGATTAAATGCACGGTTAATTAGAGAATTGAGTTTCAGCAGTCTGGCAACATCGCCGCTAACACACTGCTCTTTCTTCTCGTAATACAGATGTAAGAGGTCAACGAACTCAGGTCTGTCAGCCTTGGCGAACAACCTCCGATCTCTCTCTCTGACTACAAACAATGTTGCAAGCTGGTCGTATCGGTCAGTGGCTTCAAGTTATTTTTAAATTAAATTTACGCGAAAACCGTCCACTCTGTTGAAATACGTCAGAAGGATAAGTTACTACCGTATTTACTCGAATATTTCACGCACTTTTTTCCTGCAATTTCGATCTATAAATTGAGGGTGCGTGAATTAAGCGAGGAATTTCACAAGCTGGTATTTTTAAGGGTAAAAATGACAAAACTACGCAGTTCCCATACATATCCTAGTAACTGGTCTTCAAGATCAGGGAATTTTCCACTTTTTGGCCCACGAAATGCTTTCCTTGATGCATTTGTTTCTTGAAGAGCTTGTTTTTGTTTCCTCCAGTAGCGAATATTAAATTCTGGAACTGTGAATTCACGTCCAGCTGCTCTGTTGCCATGTGTTTCTGCATACGCAATAACTTTTAATTTGAAGGACGCAGTATGACTCGAATATCGGGATTTACCATTCATTGTTAAAACTTTTAACAGACGGCCTTTGACAGGTTTCCCTTTTCGAGTCTCAAACTCAACTGATGCGATCCAAAACAAAGCTTTCAAACCACCCCCATTCAAATGGTAGGGGGAGGTCAATACTCTATACCGGTATTTTTAAAGGACTTTCATAGACGAGAAGGGTGCGCCTGTAACAGGTAGCTGTCCGGTCCCAAATACCGCTATGCACTCTCTCGTTACGGCATTTAAGATACCGTACATTCAGGGCTCCTCGACATAACACACCTCATTACTTCAAGTTTCAGCATGTACTTGTTACAGTATTTCACGAATATTAAATGCGTGAAATATACGAGGAAATTAATTTATTAAATTATATAATAAATAATTTGGGTGCGTGAAATATGCGATGGCGTGAATTACGCGAGTAAATACGGTATTTACTAGATTTTCTATCGATATGGACAAAAATCACAATGCTATTCGCGATAGTTGACGAATAAAAGGGTGTTAAACATTTGAAAAAAAAATTCTGAGAAAATTATGAAATATGGAGTTTCCATCAATATGGTACTACATTTTTTATTGCATACAACATGAGCTATCCGCTCTGAAATCTTCAGATTTTGTTTACTTTCACCCTACATATAAATTTTATTCTATATTAAACAGACAATATACCCAACTATTTTTTGGGTGAATATCACATTTCAGATGGAATGTGTCAGTTAAAGCATATTAAAATAAAATTTTCGCTATGTGAACATTAAAATATTATATTATTGACACACTAATTGAGGAGTCAAAGGATTATTCAATAGGATACTGCAATCAGTCTAGATGAGTTTAAACATACTTACAAAGTCTAAAAGAAGGAATGTTTAATTAAATCAAGCAAAGAGTACAGAATTGGAAGTAGGTAGAAGCTTAGATACGATTAAATTGGACTGAAGGAAAGGTCATCAATATAAATGACTATCTGTGTCAAATTTACAAAATTTTGTACTTCGACAAGAATCAAAGCTAATATTTTAAGCCATAAAAAAACTGCTGATTTCATTTCACCTTCTCACTACCCTGCTTATAGTCATCACCTCTTCAAATAACACACATTTGTTTATAACTTAAGTTATATAAAAATCAATCGAGATTCAACTTGCATCTTTCTTTCCACATTTATGTTAATTTCTTTACCAGTGTTTATTGTAACAATAAAAAAATTCAAACTGTTCCCCTTAAATACTAGGCAATCGATTTTTATTAGGTTATTTTAAGACGCTTTATCAACATTTTAGGTTATTTAGCGTCTGAATGAAATGAAGGTGATAATGCTGGTGAAATGAGTCCGGGGTCCAGCACCGAAAGTTACACAGCATTTGCTCATATTGGGGGAGGGAAAACCCCGGAAAAAACCTCAACCGAATAACTTGCCCCGACCGGGAATCGAACACGGCTCACCTGGTTTCACGACCAGACGCGCTAACCGTTACTCCACAGGTGTGCACTAGGCAATCGATATAATTGTAAATTCTGTAAGTGTAACATTGTATAGCAACCGTTGAATAAATCTAGTAGGAATAAGCTTTTGTAAATGAAGACTAACAAAGAAAAATTATGTCTAGCCATGTCATATCTACGTTTCGAACCGTTGGAGCATGTTTCACAATGTTTAAAAATCTTGTAAGTTATAATATTTGTTTGTAAATTAGAAACTTCTGTTTCAAAATCTGAGTTCGTAAATTTCCACTTTACATAAAATGTTAAATCTCGGTAAATTAAATTTAGAGCACTTTGAAAGTGTTTGCTTTCAAAATGAAGGAGCAATTTCTCAAATGTGTAAACTTTGCTTTTAAAACTAGCACATTATCTACTTTGTTCTTAAATGTGTAAAGGTTGAGAGTGAAACAAAATGTGTGTGCAGAAAATAAACATTTAGTACATTTGTTACATTTTTTTTTCGTAACTGAACATCATTAAAAGTTACACTAAAGCAACTGTAATAGCACATTATCTACTATTGTTCTTAAATGTGTAAAGGTTAATAGTGAGTTTTCATGTAGATAATAAACATATTATAGTACATTTGTTACATTTTTTCGTAATTGAACACCATTAAGAGGTTCGGTACAGCTTATAGCATTAAGATTTTGGAAATATTCAACATTTTTTACCTCCATTACTGTGTCATGTACAATAATAAAAATGAGTATGTCTAAAACATGTCCTTTTGCTATATGAAAAAAATATTTTTACGATTTAAAAAAATTATTTACATTTTTCTTTTTCAAAATTCAGTTCACTGTGCAGTGATGAAGCTTTTCCCACATAACTAAAAAACTATCCAACATTATTTGATGAAATTGTTTGTGTCTATTTATGCATGCCATATCTACAATATGATGCAAGATCACTTCTCTATCTTTGTTGGATTGCCTGATAAAAAATAAATTCATTTAAAAAAAGATCATATAACAGTATTTTCTTCTAACACAAAATAAAAAATATATATATTTATTAAGGAATGTAGTTGCACAGTAAACTGCCAGTATTTTGAATTAAAAAATATATATATATATATATATATAAATATTTTTTAAAATCGTAAAAATATTCTTTCATATAGAAAAAGGACAGTGTTTTACACATACCAATTTTTATTATTGTACAAGATACAGTAATGGAGGAAAAAAATGTTGAATATTTCCAAAACATTTTACTGCTGTAAGCTGTACCTAACCCCTTAAAGTTATCTAAAACAAATAATGTAATGCTATTTAGCTGAAGTTCTGTCGACTCAAATGAAGATATTCAATTTAATCAAACACATACAATTTTCCGCGCAAGCACTAACAACACACTCATATCATAATAAGTTAACATGAATAAGATTCAAGAATTTGAATGAGTTCGATACAATGGCAGCACTATTTCAAAACTAGAACAGTATATCATATATCCGAGTGGTAGAAATTGATTAAAAAAGCAGACAATACTTGTGGTCTGTGGAGAAACTTCCGGGCTTATACCGCGTTGTCTTGGTACTAATGGCTGACGTTTCGACCGCTGTGTTGTGGTCATCCTCAGAGTAGTGGTTAAGGATATAGTGTGTGAGCACCAAGACAACGCGGTATAAGCCCGGAAGTCTCTCCACAGACTATGTACAGTTGTCAAAAAAAAAAAAAAAAAAAAGTGGCCGCACTCGTGAACAGCGAAAATTTTCTAAGTCCACTTCGGGTCACGGCGACGTTACACGATGCATGTCCTTGTAGAAGCAGTTGCGGAACTATGGAATTATTTCATATCTGCGTTTCGTAGACCAGCGGTAGAATGCTCGCTTAATGATTGAAAGGTTGAGAGTTCGGGCCTTGTTCAAGTTTTCATTTTATTTTTTAATCTTTCTTTAGCGATATAAATAATATTCAAATTATAATTTGTATTCTACTACCGTTCTTTCGCGTTAGAAATAATATTCAAGTTACCATTAATATTCTGTTATCGTTCTTTCGCAATATAAATACTCTGAATTTATATAAGAAATTATTGTAATATAAATAACCATTTTTCTTTGTAAAATAGGTAATTTTATTTAAATAATTAATTATATACAATATCTTATATTAATTAAACAAACCGATCTTTATCATTTATATTATGTTATCGTTCTTTAGTAATCCTGTATAAATAATATTGAAGTTATTTATATTCTGTTATCGTTGTTAGCGGTATAAATAATATTCAATTTATCATTTATATTCTGTTATCGTTCTTTAGCGACATAAATAACATAAATTTAATATTAGGTTTGGAACAATACAGTTGCATAATACTGGTGTTAGATTTTTCTTTTTAAATTATTACATTATAGCGTATATTATCTTCAAACACGATAAAATGAAAAGGAATGACGAGGAATTGAACCTCAGAAGTTTACATCAAAATTCCGACGTTCTTCCGACTGAACTACGAGGGCACAAGTAAAGAAACATTTGCGGAAAAATTGGCCCAACCCCCCTCCAAGATATTCTGATGATTTGTAGAAGTTCGTTCAGGATGCGAGGGACAAAGGCTAATTGAGATTTTCCGCTATCTGATCGGGTCAAAAATCCTGATAGAACTAATATTTTTAACCCTTGCGGCGAATTTCGGTGAAGTCAGGAGGGCCCAATTAGTCAAATCCACTCTCTCACCGCCACGCTTGGGCCCTCTAAAATCTATTAAGATTCGAAAGGGACAGTGGTGTGCGGAAAGCAACGGGAAGTTAACACATTTATCCTTCCCAAGAAAAACTGCAAACATTAGCAAAGGAAGCTTTTAACAGAAAAAGAAGCATCTTCTGCGACCTCTGGAAAAAGAACTAAGGAACAGACTAGTGAAGTGTTTTGTGTGGCACTGTATGGAGAAAAAACATGGACATTACGATGAAATGAAGAGAACCATATAGAAGCATTTGAAATGTGGATGTGGAGAAAAATGGAAGATGTGAAGTGAACAGACAGAATAAGAAATGAAGTTGTGTTGGAAAAAGTGGATGAAGAAAGTATGATGGTGAAACTGATTAGAAAGAGAAAAAGGAATTGGTTGGGTCATTGGTTGAGAAGAAACTGCCTACTGAGGGTTGCACTGGAAGGAATGGTGAACGGGAGAAGAGTTCGAGGCAGAAGAAGATATCAAATAATAGACGACATTAAGATATGTGGATCATGTGCGGAGACTAAGAGGAAGGCAGAAAATAGGAAAGATAGGAGAATGCTGGGTTTGCAGTGAAAGACTTGCCCATGGGCAGAACGCTTATGTATGTCCAGGATGCTTGGATTGTGGCTGAGAATAGTAGTTATTTGAAAAGACTCTAGTCGATTCCATGCCCACTCGACTGCAACTTTCAGTGCTGGACCCCGGACTCATTTCACCGGCATTATTACCTTCATCTCATTCAGACGGTAAATAACCAAGATGTTGATAAAGCGTCGTAAAAAAATAATCGAATGCAAGATGTGATCGAGATGTGGGGAAGATAGATTAAATATATTGAATCGTAGTTTTTTGTTTTGTTTTTTGAACGATTAATTGTTTGAATGTTCCAAGGCAGACGCCAGTAAGTTGCTTTTGTTTATGCCACGAAAGATATTTTTGTTGAGAATAAAATATTTTTTTCTTTTCATTTGCAGCCATAATGTCATAATAAGTAATTGTTGTGACGTAGGGTCTCTCTGAGTCATAACTTTCAGTCCTGTCACTGTTGCATCATGTCCAATTTCCCTTGGTCTGTGGGTCGTGCTTCTACCGAAGCACCTTCGAGTTGTGTCATTGTTACAAGGGGAGCGAATAGATAACAAATAATAATTAAGGCATTAACAATTAACAAATGATTTATTAACCTAAATGAGAAACTAAAAATTAACAATGATAAAAGTGTGATACACGTTACTATACTAAAATGAGAGATACACCTAACTATACTAGAATGAGTGAGAGGATGATTAATGAGTCCTGGGGAAAATCGCGCGAACACTACAATTAGAAAAGAGGTCCATTCTTGATGATGACTGCGCCACGCGAGACGAACACATAGTTCCAATATTCCAATAAGCGCAAACTTGTCTCGCTGACGCGCATGTCTTTTCCCACAAAAGGGAGCAACCGTACTTTGACCTCTACCATCAAACTGAGTACATACCTCGGTATCACTCGCACCGTAACCAACCCGAATTGTACGACTGCTGCTTGAGTAGAAGTCCACTACCTGACAGCATATTTCCAACATACCGCTGACAATCCATAAACGACTCGTGACTCAGGTGTATGACGTTCCGCGGATAATTCGACCTCGGGGTGCCGATGCCGCGTAGTCTGTACACCAACCATAGATATTGTGATTCCCAATCACAATTTGCTACGTTCCTTCCAACGTAGCGATTCACTCCCAGCGGATTCCACTCTGAACGGATACACCAATCCGTTCCAGTACGTGGCTGCCGGATCACTCTCGTATATACGAAGCGGTGCTTTCGTGTACTGAGCAAGACACAACTCCAATGTGAGCGGGCACCCTCACGGCCCGTTCCCCACGCGTAGATATCTCCGGACTCCAAGTCCACTGCAGGAATACCAGAAACGTCCACTCGACTGTTCCCCAACACCCGTGTTGTAGTCAGACTCTCTCAGACGTATCCTGGGTTTAGGTCCTCTCCCAGAGGAACCGCAACCAACTCTCTTCTGCGACGTCCTGCAACTAACTCCCCTCTCAGAGATACTGTCCTCGACCTCTGCTCGTGATGAACCCTCGTGATGAACTTCCGTAATGAACTGTCGTGATGATCTCTCCTCGATGAACTCCCGTGATCAACTCTCCTCGATGAAGTCTCGGTAGTCAACTCGTGACCAACTCTCCTCGATGAAGTCTGGTCGTCAACTCGTTCTCCAAGAACGAGCTCGCCAAGCCAAACAAGAAAATCAGTTAGACTTTAAACCGGCCAATCAGATAGCTCGTCTTAACACTAATAAGGCTGGTTAATCTCGGACTCAATGGTAAGCAAGGATCAATTATACCGCCTAGTGGGCACGGAGGGAAAACAAAATATACAACACCATCTAATGTAAATACGTAATAACTAATACGAGGTACCATCTAGTGGTGAGGAACTAAAACCTCACACTACACCACATAATGATAAAGGCAAGGCATAATACATTCATGAACCTGATGTTAATTATTGAAATAATTATAAAAGGGAAAGGAGCAATTATGTATATTTTGTATCTCTCTCTTAAAAACAAAACAAAAAAATAACATAAAGAGCACGAGGTTGTATTCGAACGCAGGACCTCACGATCAAGTAACACAAATAATACTTTGTATTGTATTGTATTTATTAACATTCCATGGTATTCATACATGCTTACAGGTAGAATATGGAACAAGTCATAAAATTTAATATTATTATAAAATCTTAATTTACATACACAGTCTAGATGAAATATATATAGACGAGATTTACAATATAGTCTACTAGTACAACACAAAGTTTTAGTATCAATTTCAATTTCATGAAGTGTTATTGAATGTCATGAATTCACCTACACAATAGAAGGCGTGAGAAATTAGGTACTTCTTTAATTTGGCCCTAAATAATTTTATGTTCTGAGTTTCATTTTTATATCGATAGGAAGGCTATTAAAAACTTTTACTGCCATATAACGCACTCCTTTTTGATAGCACGATAGACTTGCCGATGAGTATGAAAGTCTTTTTTGACGTGTATTTATGCTATGAACTGTTGAATTAGTTACAAAGTTTTCACCATTACATACGAGGAAGATTATTAATGAAAAGATATACTGACAAGCCATGGGTATTATCTGTGGTTTTTTTAAAATAGCCCTACACGATTCCCTAGATTTGGCACCTACTGTTATTTTAATTACTCTTTTTTGTAATAGAAATATATTGTTACTATCTGTGGAATTTCCCCAGAATGTTATTCCGAAACTCATTACCGAGTGGAAGTATGCAAAGTATATTGTTTTTAAGGTATTGATATTTACTATCTTTTGCATAGATCTAATAGCAAAACATGCTGAATTTAGTTTGGGGGTAATTTCTTTAATATGATTTTTCCAATTTAACACATCGATTTTTAAGCCAAGAAATTTGGTTGTTGTTGTTTCTAATAGGGATCTATTATTAATTATTGTGCTAGAAATTTGCGACGTTGAATTTGGACAGGATTTAAATTGAATTATGTTAGTGTTGTTACAATTTAATACTAATTTATTGACTGAGAACTAGCCACATATTTTAAAGAGAATTTCCTCTGTTGAGGATTGGAATGTGTTGGAGTATTGGCTGTAATTACTATACTTGTGTCATCTACAAATAACATGGGATGACCTACATCTTTTATTAGGGGAGCAAGATCATTTATAAACACTAGATAAAGTAGGGGACCTAATATTGATCCTTGAGGAATTCCATTATTAATAGTTCCCCATGTCGATGCAGATTTCATAGTTGTATTGATTTCAACTTTCTGTTTCCTATCTATGAGATATGAGTGAAACCATTAGTGTGCAACAAATTTAATTCCATAATAATCTAATTAAGGGTACACGGGAAAAACGATCAAGGTCCATCAAAAATCGAAATTGAGTTAATAATGCTATCTTAGAGTGGAAAAGAAGTACTATCATGTGGTCTAGTTAGTAATAAGAAAAAATCGTTCTTGACATTCCACTACGTCAATTTCTATTAAATACACACATGACAAAGTATTAAGTGCTTAAACTTTAAAATTCGTTTTTCTCGAAACTTTCTAAAATGGATCTTGATCGTTATTCCCGTGTACCCTTCTTTTATCTAGCAGCATTTTATGATTTATACAGTCAAATGATTTGGATAAGTCACAGAAAATCCCTCCAACTTGTAATTTTTTATTAACTGCCTCCAGAATTTTGTCAGTTAAACTAAATGTTGCAGTTTCTGTGCCTTTATTTTTCCCAAATCCAAATTGTTCTGGGACTAAAATGTTGTATCTTTCTAGATGATGATATAATCTTTTATACATTACTTTTTCAAAGATTTTGGAGAAGACTGGTAGAAGTGATATGGATCTGTAATTTTCTGGAGACGTTGTTTCTCCCTTTCTGAAGATAGGAATAACCATTGAATATTTTAATCTCTCGGGAAATATACCATTGAACATTGAAAAATTACATAAATAACTTAATGGCCCAGCTATAATATGTGAAGTCGCTTTTAATATTTTGCTTGTTATTTCATCATACCCTGAGGAGTTTTTTTATTTTAAATTTTTAATAAATGCAATTATTTCTTGTTTGTTTGTTGGAAATATTTGAATATTTGGGAGTTTTGTCGGAAAATATTGTATTAAAGAATCTAAACTGTTAGTAACATTATCTTGGGGGATGTTGAGTTTATCAGTTATTGTAAGAAAATATTTGTTAAATATGTTTGCGATTCCATTTGAGTCTGACGTTTTTGTATTGTTAGATATTAGGGTATAGTTTGTTACATTACTTTTCGATCGTCCACTTTCCCTTTTAATTATATTCCAAGTTGTTTTCATTTTATTATCAGAGTTTTGTATTGTTGTATTATAGTGTAATTCTTTAGCTTTTTGAATTACTTTGTGTAATATTTTTTAATAATTTTTATATTGTTTTAAGTTTGAATCATTACTATTTCTGCTCTGTATGTATAATGACCTCTTGGTTTTGCATGAGATTTTAATACCTTGTGTAATCCATCTATTGTTACATATTGTTTCATTTTTATACTTTACAGGAAAACTGGATTCAAAAATATTTAGAAATGTTTTATGAAACTCGTTGAATTTACTGTTCATATCACTTTGACTGTATACTGATTCCCATGTTTCAGTTTTAAGATTTATTTCAAAGTCATTTAATGATTCCCTGTTAACATTTCTGAATCTCACTTTAGTTGGTTTTTTTTTTTTGATGATGTGTTAATATTTATACTTAGGAGTTGAGCATCGTGATCCGAAAGACCATTAATTATTGGGGTTGTTTGAGATATACCTATTTTTTCTTTTCCGATGAATATGTTGTCTATTGCAGTAGCTGAATCCCCTTGTATTCTGGTCGGAAAGTTTACTGTGTAAATTAAATTGAAAGATGCTAGCAATGAATTTAGTTGATCTTTCCTATTGCTTTCTGTTAGATAATCGAAAATGATGTCTCCGCAAATAATGCATTCACGTTTCAGTTTCTGTAAGTATTCTAGTGTCTTTTCCAATAAATGAATAAAATTTTCGTAGTCTCCAGATGGTGCTCTATATAGACATATTATAATGAAATTATATGTTTCATTTTCTAATTCAACAGCACAAATTTCTAAATCCCTGTCTTTGCAAAAATGTGAAAGATCAATATATTTTTTTAATTAAGGTCAGATTTGAGAAATACACTCACGCCTCCATCCTCAAGAGTTTGTTTCCAGTAACTAGCACCTAATTTATATCCTTCCGGTGAGAGAGACAATATTTCCTGTTGTTTCAAATGGAGTTAGGTAATACGTAGCACATTCGGATTTAAATGTTCGGAATCTAAGGATTCAAGGAGTTCATCAGTCTTATTTCTTATACTTCTTATATTCTGATGGAATACACTGAATGTTGATTGTAACACGATTTGTTGATTTTGTTTTTTATTATTATTATTGTTGTTATTTTGACTTTTTTTATTTATCCTAAAAAGAGACAAGCCCTATGACTTATTACAACAGGAATTTTATTGTCACACTTCCCATGGTCACATTGAAGACTGTCAGCAATGAGACGCGTTAGCGAGTCCTTGCCTCGAGAATTATAACACTGTAGATATCAGGCAACGTGATATAACAACATGTAATATCGCCTGTCTCCGAACTGTAGCGAAGATACCCGAAGGGAACTTTGCTTCTGGAGAACGGCCACTTTTTCTTTTGACAACTGTACACCGGCCGCGGAAGCCTACACCAACAATAAACAATACTTGTATTCGGTACCTGTGTCAGTTTCATATAACAGCAGACATGAACTGATCTTCTAAAGCATCAGGGTGCAGATATCCTTCCGCCCCCCTTTCTGAACGACTCTGAATGTAGAATTTGAAGTTTCCTGTGATAATTTGAATACTATATCAACCAACACATTGTAATAGAGTACGTGGTATGTGAATCGACAAATCATATCACAAAACTCCGGTCTCTAAAACATAGCAATATATGGAATCTTTGAAATTTATATTGACAATATTTTACATTTGTATTTTTCATGGAAATTAAACGCAGAATAAATATGGGAAATGCGTGTTATTATTCGGCTGAGAAGCTTTTGTCATCTAGTCTGCTGTTAAAAAATCAGAAAGTTAGAATTTATAAAACAGTTATATTGCCGGTTGTTCTGTATGGCTGTGAAACTTGGACTATCACTTTGAGAGAGGAACAGAGGTTAAGGGTGTTTGAGAATAAGGTTCTTACGAAAATATTTGGGGCTAAGAGGGATGTAGTTACAGGAGAATGGAGAAAGTTACACAACGCAGAGTTGCACACATTTTATTCTTCATCTGACATAATTTGGAAAATTAAATCCAGACGTTTGAGCTGGGCAGGGCATGCAGCACGTGTTAGTTGGGAGGCCGAGACGTAGATGGGAAGATAATATTAAATTGGATTTGAGGGAGGTGGGATATGATGTAGAGACTGGATTAATCTTTGTCAGGATAGGGACCGATGGCGGGCTTGTGTGAGGGCGGCAATGAACCTCCAGGTTCCTTAAAAGCCAGTAAGTAAGTATTGTTCATGTATGGTTTAGCGAGCTTAAATAATAAATTTTAAGGACAAAATATAAACACAACTTATTCATAAAATTACAACAAAATATCACAACTTCAGCTTTGCTCCTTAAGATTTCTTGTACAATTGTCGTTGGCTAATTTTCGTAATGTCTAATCGCGTGTTGGTATTTTTTCTGTTGTAATTGAATATTGAGTAATAGATGTTCCATGCATTTGCAGTCTTTAACTGGTAATCCGTATATCGTTAATATGTATTTGTTTGCATTGTGAAAAAAGTCTATGGTAAAAATACTTCGATGTTGATTATTGCTGAGACCTCTAGTCGAAAGAAGAGTAGAATACAGCAGGCTGGTCAACAGTTTTCTGTGTCTATTGATCCTGTCGACGTAAAAATATTGGAAGTACACATCGAAAACTGTTATTAATTTTTGAGAGTGCAGTCGAGGAGACCCAGTAACACTGTTTGCAACTGCAAATATCCAAACTCGGATTTGTTTTTTACTACAATTTTAATCTCACTAAAGCGTTACTACCTCTGGAAGAGATTACGTTTATTAGTTGAATGTCCATTTAATCTACTGATATATTTGGCAGTCCAATGAATTTTAAAGAAAATTTGAAAATAGGAATTACATTCTTTATTGTTTTTGTTTATTTTGTATCACTTGAACAGTTTATGAGAATAACAAATAGTATTAGAAGAATGAGTTATGAAGAGACAGAAATATGGGACTCCCATTAGGGAGGTTCGCTGTTCAAATCCCCGTACCGACCAACCTAACTGTGGTTTTTCCGTGGTTTTTCGACAATTACTTAGGCAAATGCCGGGTTGGAATTTTCATTGTCACGGTCCACTTCCCTTCCTCTTTCCTGCAGAAAATGAATTTAGATTTCTTATCATATCATTCATCTTCATCATCTCATTCCATAGGCATATTCAAGTCTTGACGCATGTCTTCGTCCGCTTGCAGGCTCCTCTCCGAAACCGTCTGTGGGTTGCAAGCCTTTCGCAATATCTCTCCCAGGATTAATTCTTTAAGAGTACTTCCAACTGCGCTTCGATACCTTAGAAGGGTTGTCGGAATAAATCCTGTGGTGCTTGGTCACTTTGGTGGTATAAACTAAAGTGGGGTGAGCGGGTGAGGGATCTCATGCGGCCGGTGTGCTGGTACACCTCATTCTCATTCATCCCATAATCCGAGGTGTACAATAGAACACCTTCGAGCTGACGTCCTGAAGGGTCGTCCCTAACCCGCCCCTAGCCACTCAATAATATTACAATACTATTACTTCTTGATAAATGAACAGCTAAGCGAAAAATCGTTGCAAGCGCCAAATAAACATTTTTACAGAAACAGAAAACGAAATACTTGTTTCTTGGCTTTGTGACGTTTTCCTACAACCTCCTAGGTTCTACAGCCTATATTAAAGGTTGTATTTACATTTTGAACCAGCCACCGGCGTGGCTCAGTGAGTTAAGGCGCTTGCCTGCCGGTCTGAAGTTGCGCTTGGACGCGGGTTCGATCCCCGCTTCGGCTGATTATCTGGTTGGGTTTTTTCCAAGGTCTTCCCAAACCGTAACGTAAATGCCAGGTAATCTATGACGAATCCTCGGCCTCATCTCGCCAAAGTGCCATTCGCTATCACCAATCTCATCGACGTTAAATAACCTCGTAGTTGATACAGCCTCGTTAAATAACCTGAACCATTGGAATTAATCATATCAAACAGAGTACGTGCAACGGGTTTATATTAAAACATTGCATCACACTCTCCATTCCTAAACACAGAACATCCTCCTACTCTTCATCTTTCACCGTCGATGTACAAATTGAGTTTCTTTTATTATATTCCAATCTTTAGATATGTATATTGCTTTCTTTTTTCTATCATGATGTTATTTTCATATTGTATAGTGTCGATTTTTTAAGCTATTATTTTTTGTAATATGTTAGTATCCTGTTCTTTAAATTATTGTTAAATTTTCACTCCTTGTATACTTTGTCACTTGGTAGAGTGTACGAGAAGGTCCTATGGTCTTAACTCTGCCAGTATAAATAAATAAGTAAGTAACTAAGTAAATAAGTAAATAAATAAATAAATAAATAAATATTGTTATTATTATTATTATTATTATTATTATTATTATTATTATTATTATTATTATTATTATTATTAGGAAATAAAATCTCGCTTGCAAAGTTTTTTCCACTTAGCTACTCAATTTATTTTATTTTATTGGGTTATTTTACGACTCTGCATTAACATCTAGGTTATATAGCGTCTGAATGAAATGAAGGTGATAATGCCGGTGAAATGAGTCCGGGGTCCAGTACCGAAAGTTACCCAGCATTTGCTCGTATTGGGTTGAGGTTAAACCCCGGATAAATCCTCAATCAGGTAACTTGCCCCGACCGGGATTCGAACCCGTGCCACCTGGTTTCGAGGCCAGACGCGCTGACCGTTACTGCACAGGTGTGGACTAGGTATTCAACTATGCAAAGAAAATGTCATATAAATTTAAAAAAAATGTAACGTGACTCAAAAACCAAATTTCATTGGAGTAGCGCTGTAGCAACAACAAATTCATAGTTTGCCGCGGTGAATCAATCTTTCCAGCTTAGTATTCTCTATTCATTTCCATCAATTTCTTGTTCGTCATACATCATAGAACTTTAATATTGCATTTAATCTTGCTAAATCTTGCACACCAAAATATCCTATGTGTGGTATATTATACCAATGTGCAATAACATACAACGGGGTTGAATCTGACACAGATGTACCTATTTATAATCGAAAACTCTAATTCCTGTACCTATGATAGAACATTTGTACCAGAGTGCTGCATTGGAGTTATATTGCTCACTTGAGCTCGGTCGAGTGAGATACGATCGGTCGTGATGCGCTCGTAATAAATAGAAGCACAGAACAAGGTCATCTCACCGACATGTCTTATCTTGTATGGAAGGCGACAGATAAGATACACATGTGTTTTGCTCACACGGTAAAAATAAGGCTTTACTTTCTGCTTTTATGACAAACGTTTAATGGAACAGACAATGCAACGTACCAAAACAGGAACATGAAAGTATAAGTCAAATAGTATGAAAAACTTCGATATACAGTTATTATTGCTAATTAATAATTATTCAATATTTGATTTCCCACATATATAATATGACAGGTCCATACATAATGTTCCGCCTATAAGGGTGTTTAAAAAATAAGGGGCATAATTTCAAGTATGTATTTCCCACATGTAGACAATCAAAATAGTTCATTAGAACATGTGTCCGGAAATGCTTCATTTCCGAGTTATGGCCTTCACAACATTGAAATTCACCGGAACGTTTTTCTTTCCGCAGGTCGTTGTCATTACAGAAGATGTTCAAAATGTCCACCTCCTGCTTGAATACAGACCTCACATCGATGTCTCATTGACCTGCGAATACGATCCCAAATTCCAGGAGTATTGCGTATGTCCACAGAACATGTCACAATTCGATTCCGAAGGGATTCCAAATCAGGCACAGGAGACGAATAAACCAATGATTTTAAATGGCCCCACAAGTAGAAATCGAGAGGGTTCAGATCAGGTGAGCGTGGAGGCCAAGCAATTGGGCCACCTCTACCTATCCATCGATCAGGAAACCTTCGATCCAAGTACCGGCGAGCCGTACGACTGAAGTGTGCAGGAGCGCCATCATGCAAGAAGTGAATGTGTTGACGATTGATCAGTGGAGTGTCTTCTAAAACATGAGGTATGGTGTTTTCCAGGAAGTTTGTGTACGCCTGCCCCGTAATTCTGTTTACAAATACATGGGGTCCAACTAATCGATCACCAATGATACCGGCCCACATGCTGAGGGAGAACCGCACCAGGTGATGAGATGGAAGAGTTGCACGTGGGTTTTCATACGCTCATACATGCTGATTGTGGAAATTTGTTATGCCATCTCGTGTGAACTGTGCTTCATCTGTAAATAATACTAAGGCAGGAAAGTTCGGATTTACACCACACTGCTGCATGAACCACTGGCAGAACCTAACTCGTGCAGGGTAATCTGCTGGTGACAGGGCCTGTACACGTTGCAAATGATAAGGATACAATTGATACTCTTTCAACAGTCTCCAGACAGTCGTATGAGGAACATTGACTTGCAACGCTACCCTTCGTGTGCTGATAGAAGGAGTCATGTTCACAGCCTCCCCTCCAGAATCTCCTCCTGTACTTCTGGAGTTGTAGATATTGGTCGTCCCCTTCCCAAAACAGGAGAGTTAAATTTTCCATACTCGCACAGACGGTAATGGAGACGTACAAATGTCTTCCGATCTGGACATTGTCGCTGTGGGTACCTCTCCTGGTACAAACGAAGAGCCAGCGCAGCATTGCCGTCCGCCTTACCGTACATGAAGTGTATCTCTGCCAGCTCTTGATTTGAATACATGTCGCACAGTCTAACGCCTACACAACACTGAATGTAACCTTCGCCTCGGAATGAACTGTCAGAGTGCCCTCTTAATGTCTCCTTTGACGGCAACGACCTGCGGAAAGAAAAACGTTCCGGTGAATTTCTATGTTGTGAAGGCCATAACTCGGAAATAAAGCATTTCCGGACACATGTTGTAATGAGCTATTTTGATTGTCTACATGTGGGAAATACATACCTGAAATTATGCCCCGTATTTTTTAAACACCCTGTATACTGCGACAATGTAAACACGTTTTACAAAATATTATTGATATAGCAGTAGATTAATAAGAATATTAGTACAGAGATAACGTCACAGAAAATATAATAAAACGAATAATCATGCTGCACAACTGTTACAAACGCAAAGATTGATACACTAATTATTATTATTATTATTATTATTATTATTATTATTATTACTAGAAAACTTGATACAGTTCTTGCATTATCGTGATAGTGTTCTCCGTTCATAATAATTACATCTACATCCAATAACATCTATCAGATGTGGCAAAAACAAAATCACTTCTGTGTGGGAAAAAAAAAAAAAAAAAAAAAAAAAAACATTTACCTACAACATTTATATAATATTTTAAAGCAAGTTTTGTAGTTGTACTATGGAGAGGTTAGTTAAACACTGCAAAGTTTTGAAATGATAAACATCTATGATGTTTCTACACAGTTCATCACTGTAACAAGAACGAATGTCTACCGTTCGAGGATTTATCGCTCGTGGCAATTTTACCCATCATGCATGTGCACTACCTATCGGATTATGCTATGAACTACTTGGTGTTAGAGCGAAACGTCCGATGCAGACCTCTGATGTGTACAGTAAAAATAAGTAATATGCTGTCAAAAAACATTTCAGTTATGACTTCTGATATCACGGAACGAAACTAAAAAATATGCAACAATTTAACAATAATAAAACAAATTTATAGAATTATTTTACTTCATTTTTACATTTACCTTTCAAAGCCTTTAAAAGCCTTCCTACGTAGGCTACATAAAATTCGGTTGAAACTGAAAGACGAAAGAAGAGAGAACATGACTGGAGACTTGGTATAATTAGGTTATAAATTGTCATTCATAGTTTGTCGATACTAGCTACTCTGGCATGAGAACGCTTTCTGTGAACTGTGTCTTGTGTTTTTATTAGATCGTTTCATGTTAAAAGTTCAAGCAATGTTGAAGAAAATTAAGTGAAGACCTATCATAACGTTACGGCAACTTTAAGAGGTCGTCTACTAGAGGAGGGAGCTTGAGAAATATTGTAATAACAATGACTCCTTTCTCGTCAGAATGGAACTCCGCTTTTAACGGAGACTTTTATCCATTTTTTAAAATTATCTTCACTTAAAGTTTGTCAAGTATTAAAACGAATATTATTCTTAGGCATAATAACTAGTAATTCATCTTCGTTGTGATCTAGGCAATACTTCTCCGACAATACAGTATCTCTCAAAGGAAGAGAGAAATTATTGTTTTTACACATTTTCAGGGTTTTTGATGTCTAGTACAAGTATTCTTTTGTAGCCTAAACTCTTTGTTGTTCCATTTCTGAATAAATTTAGTTCCTATTGATTATCTAACAGTCACATTCATCAGGTAATGATGTTATGGTAAGTAATAATAGTAATAATTTTATAAACGCAATAATGGCTTTTTATTTCAAATAAACAACAGATAATGATGCTTATTTGAGATAGTAACAGAACATTATTTCCGTGATATTACACCGATTATTGAGAAAAAATAAATACATGAAACGATTTGGTTTGCATAATACTGCAGTTTGCTACTCCTTGCATCGTACATAATAATAATAATAATAATAATAATAATAATAATAATAATAATAATAATAATAATAATAATAATTCATGCATAGTGTTCTGCCCAAGAGCAAATCTTTCAATGCGAACATACTCCAGTCTTTCCTAATTTCTGCCTTCCTCTAGATCTCCGCATATGATCCATATACTCGTATCTTAATGTCGTCAATTATTTGATATCTCCGTCTTGCCCCGAACTTTTTCTCCCGTTCACCATTCTTTCCAGGTCATCCTTCAATAGGTAGTATCTTCTGAGCCAGTGACCTAACAATTCCTTTTTCTCTTCTTCATCAAATTCAACATTACTCTTTCTTCAGCCACTCTTTCCAAAACAGCTTCGTTTCTTATTCTGTCTGTTCATTTCGCACCCATCATTCTTCTCCATAGCAGCAATTCAAATGGTTCTACTTGCTTCTCTTCATTTCGTCGTAATGTCCATGTTTTTGCCCCCATGCAATGCTACACTCCGCACAAAGCACTTCATTAGTCTCTTTCTATTGAAAGTTTCCTTTGCCATTGCTAATCTCCTTTTGACTTCCTGGCAGCAGCTCATGTTACTACTTGTAGTACAAGTTAAGTATTTGGTGCTGTCCATTAGATCTATTGCCTCATTTAGAATTCGCAAGTTTACCGTCTTTACTTTTCTTCTAATGACCATGGTATTCGCCTTCTTTGCATTTATCTTCATCCCATACTGCTCACAGCTGTCATTTAGCTCCAGCAGCAAATCCCTTAATACCATCTCTCTTCTACTAACAATGAGCGGAAACATATCAGCAAATCTTGTGCACTTTATTCTTCTTCCTCCTACTATCACTTCTCACATATTCTGAAAACAGTTCTTCACTAAATTCTCCAAGTCGATGTTGAACAGGGTTGATGATAAAGGGCATCCTTAACGTACTCCTATCC
Source organism: Periplaneta americana (assembly GCF_040183065.1). Classification (NCBI taxonomy): domain Eukaryota; kingdom Metazoa; phylum Arthropoda; class Insecta; order Blattodea; family Blattidae; genus Periplaneta; species Periplaneta americana. Next base: position 125,820,004 of record NC_091132.1, on the reverse strand, counting down.
CTATTTCCTTCCGACACTTCTTCTCCTATCCTCACATTGACTCGTTTCATAGAAACATTACTGAACAGCTTTCTTTCCTTCCAATCCACAAAAATTTTCTTTAGGAACCCCCATAATTGTTAAATCTATTTATCAATAATTGATTATTTAAAATAGGACCTTATATATATATATATATATATATATATATATATATATATATATACTTCAGTTTATCCATATCCACTCCGTCAAATGCCTTTCTAATTCCACAAACACTACATACACTTCTTTATTCTTCTCTAGATATCTTCCGCCGATTGTTCGTAGCAGTCCAATTGTATCTCTCGCACCTTTTTCATTTCCTGATGACATACTGATCTTCCAACTGTTCTTTCAACTTAGAATAAAAACGTCGATTCAGTATTCGCAGGAGAATCTTCGCTGAGTATCATATCAGGCTGATAGTCCTGAACTCATTACATTTCTTGACATTATTTTTCTTCGGCATTGGAATCAACACTGTCTCCGTGAAATCTTAAGGCCATTCGCCTTTCTCATATATTTCGTTGCTTAATGACAGAATTTCCTTCATGTCTTGACCCAAGCATTTTACTAATTCACAGGGGATTCCATCAACTCCCGTTGCTATCCCATTGTTCATTTCTCTAAAAATTTCGCCTTCTTATACGTGTGCTTCGTCTTCTATAGCTAAGTCATCTGGACTATTCCCTGTTTCATGTACAGTAAGTCTTCTACATATTTCGTCCATTTGTTAAAGTAATCTATTCCTAGCATATCTGTTATTTCATTTCCGATTTTGTTCTCTATCAACCGCATTGATTTGCTATTCTTACATGTGAAGTCCAAACATTTTACTTCGCGGTACATTACATCTGATTTTCTTTTTCGCTCTAGATCCTCTATTTCTTTACATTTCTCTTTCATGCAGTATAATAAAATCAAATAATAATAATAATAATAATAATAATAATAATAATAATAATAATAATAATAATAATAATAATAATAATAATAATAATAATAATTTATATGCCTAAACTGTTCGTGTCTGTGTCCTCAATTAAAGCTTGGAACTACCAGGAGTTTAATATTTCGAAATAAACCACAAATTACATGTACTTACAGCACAACTCTTACTTGAAACCAAAATTGTTTCCAAATCACAAAAAAAATATATATATATGTTAATATTAAGTAACACACTGCATAAACATAATATGAACATCTAATTTCCTGTACATATAATGTTCATTTTTAAGTTGTATCATCTAAATTATTAATTGACATTTTATTAGTGACAGATGATGAATTTCAGACTTTTATGAAAAATGACTTTATTCTCATCAAAGTGGAATTAATTGTTGGTGTAAAGTGTGATGAAAAGCATTCATGGGATATTAGTTTCAGCCTGTTGTAACAACAGTGGGGTGAACTACTGCTACCAATTACGCCCTTGGTCAGTCTGTATTGTGAGCAAAATTAATGAGCTGTGGTTGCTGTGACTGAAGCTCCAGCACAACGGCGTGCTGTCCGTCAGGGAACTTCGATAAGATACACATTTCAACATTTCCATGAAACTGGTGTGGTTCAGCGTCCGTCCAGTTTCCTGATTTACTACTTATTACTCGTATTTAATTCATATAATATTATTTTAGCATGTTTTTAATTAAACTTAACTGAATTCTGAATTAATAGTTTCATATTTAGGTACTTTTACCACTTTCGAATTTTCTAATTTATTTTTTCTTATACCCATATTTACATTATGTACCTCAATATAATGTATTTATATACATCATTCACCTAACAAAGACATACGAAGATTGCCATGACAACGAAGAAGGAAAAGAAAGACGAAAAAATATGACCATGAGGATGATGAAGAAGAGGGTCAAGAAAAGGAGAGCAAAGCAAAGAAAGCGAAAAAGAGGCCAAGGAATGCGAAGAAAAGGACGAAAAGGGGCGAAGAAAAGGACGTTGAAAAAGGTGAAGAAAAAGTACGAAGAAGAAAGTGAAAAAGACGAAGAAGGCGATGAAGAAAAGAGGACGAAGGAGGCGCAGAAAAAATGAGGACGAAGGAGGCGAAGAAGAAAAGAGGACGAAGGAGGCGAAGAAACAAAAGATGACGTAGAAGACGAAGAAGAAAAGACGACGAAGGAGGCGAAGAAGAAAAGAGGACGAAGGAGGCGAAGAAGAAAAGAGGACGAAGGAGGCGAAGAAGAAAAGAGGACGAAGGAGGCGAAGAAGAAAAGAGGACGAAGGAGGCGAAGAAGAAAAGAGGACGAAGGAGGTGAAGAAGAAAAGAGGACGAAGGAGGCGAAGAAGAAAAGAGGACGAAGGAGGCGAAGAAAAAAAAAGAGAACGAAGGAGGCGAAGAAGAAAAGAGGACGAAGGAGGCGAAGAAGAAAAGAGGACGAAGGAGGCGAAGAAGAAAAGAGGACGAAGGAGGCGAAGAAAAAAAAGAGGACGAAGGAGGCGAAGAGGAAAAGTGGACGTAGAAGTCGAAGAAGAAAAGACGACGAAGGAGGCGAAGAAAAAGGACGACGAAGGAAGAAGAAAAGGGGACGAAGGAGGCGAAGAAGGAAAGAGGACGTAGAAGTCGAAGAAGAAAAGAGGACGAAGGAGGCGAAGAAAAAGGACCACGAAGGCGAAGAAAAAGAAAAGACGACGAGGAGGTGAAGAAAAAGGACAACGAAGGCGAAGAAAAAGAAAAGAGGAAGAAGGAGGCGAAGAAAAAAAGACAACGAAGGTGAAAAAGAAAAGAGGACGAAGGAGGTGAAGAAGAAAAGAGGACGAAAGCGAAGAAGAAGAATAAAAGAGGACGAAGGAAGGCGAAGAAAAAAGACGACGTAGGCGAAGAAGAAAAAGGATGAAGGAGGCAAAAAAAAGACGACGAAAAAGACAAAAAAGATTAGGAAGGCGAAGTAAAAAACGACGAACTACGAGAAATGAAAGACAACGAAGAAGGCTAAGTAAAAGAGAATGAAGAAAGTTCAGGAAATGTCGAAGAAGGCGAAGAAAAAAAGAAGGAAGAAGAAAAGGAAAGGATGACGAAAAATACGAAGGACGGACGACGGAAAAAACGAAGAGTAAGACGATGAAGGAAGCGAAAATTCAGACGAAGAAGAAGAAGAAGAAGAAGAAGAAAAGTACTTCGATGAAGACGAATGAAGGAACTACGATCAAGACAAAAGAAATGCGACAAAGAATGTAAAAATAGATTGAGTAAAGAGACAAAGGAAATGATATCAAGGAAGACGAAAAAGGGACAACGGAGAAACCGAAGGAAAGTTTGATGAAGAAGGCAAAAAATGACGATGAAGTTGGGGAAGAAAAGAACAATGAAATAGGCGAAGTAAAGAGCGACAAAGAAAGTGATAAAATGGGAGAAATAAAGTGAAAACGAAGAATGGAATGACGAAGAAGCCGAAGAAAGGGATGACGAAAGAGGCGGGGAAAGAGAAGGTAAAAAGAGGAGAAAATGAACGACGACGACGACGATGAAGTAGTGAAAGCAGATGGCAGTATTGAAGTAGAAGATTGAGACGGGGAAGAGAACTATGAACAAGACAATGATGATGTTTATTACGGAGAATATATGACAACGGTGAACACGGCTTAGACAATGAAGAAGAGGAGAGAACGTTGTTGGATATGATGGCGATGAGAAAGATATAATTTATAAACTATTAGAAAGACAACGATAATACTAATGACGCCGGTGGTTTATGATGGGCTTCGTATCACTTGGAAATATGCACGGTTTTTTTAAATAGAAAAATGCCATATAACTCTGTACGCCGTAGAACACCAACTACTTAATTCAAAATTCCTACGCTCGGATATCAAATTGCCCATTTCTCTGTTACAACGGCAGTATTCCAACAATTGTATCTCTCTGCTCTCCACTTGATTTAAGCACCTGGGCCCATGTTAATTCTAGTGTCAATGTAATTTATTTGCTTTTGCTCTCGTACTGTAAGAATAAATCGCTAAAAGCACAGCTATATTTATGAAAATAAGTCCCTCTATATATCGTTTACTTCCTGTTAACAAGAATAAACCATAAATTATTAAATTCCCCAAAACTTTCCTCTCTATAATTTAGGAATACAAACATTTGAATGTTGTTACCGAGCTTCCCTGCGTGTATTTGGCGGCGTTTGGTAAATATCGGAGGTGGTTTTGTTAATGGTCAAAGTTTTTTTTATGTAATTCGTTTAACGACATAGTGGAAATATTAGCCAACGAAAGATTAACTGCCCCTACCGATACTAATACGTATAGTTCCAGAGCGCAGTTTACATAACCAGAATGGAAAAAACCGATTTATATTCTCGATATCGTTATACCCCCCACATTTTCTCTGATGATAACTTCAGGCTTGCGTCATATAGATACTATGATTTCGTATTCGTTTCAGCGTAAACAAAATACAAATCAGTTACAAGGGGTCCTGATACCTTGTTGAGACTTAGAGACCATGCCAGATAAAACTACTCTATATGAGCCATATGAATATCAGTGGCTCTCTCTTGCAGAGTTATTTGACTTAACAGTTGCAATCCACGGCATAAATATAACAACTCTGAAAGCAGTATCAACGTGCACAAAATACAGTTGTGCTAAAGATTTATCGGCAATATTTTATACAATGTGTCTACTGTTATCAATGTATATTGATACAGCTACAAGTATCTTTATAAATACAACAGGCTAACTTTCACTATTTCTATCGCTAGCACCATTTTTATCATTGCCAATCATATTGAATTATGCCTGCCATTTAAAAATGAAAACGATGTTGTAAGATTTTCATCTGTCTGAAAAGTGTATTAAGATAAGAGCGTATCCACCGCTATGGGGTAAGAGTTACCATGTCTGACCGTGAAACGATCCAGTCCGGGTTCAAATACCGATTGGAACAAGTTAGCTGGTTGAGATTTTCCGAGGTTTTTCCTCAACCTATTAAAAGCAATGGATCCTGGAGTCATTTCGCTGGCATTATCACCTTGATCTCACTCAGACGCTAGATAACCATAGCACTTGATAAAGCATCGTAAGATTATCAACAGTAATCTCACTAGAGGTTTTGATTGTATCGATAAATCTGCGAGTGGAACAAGAGCAGATTTTTGAGAGAAAATCAAAACTCGAGTGGGATTTAATTGACTATTACACGATTAGAAGAAAGTATATAAAGATTAGAAGTAACGAAGTACTCCAATGCAATTAAATATTAATTGACTTACGAAAATACAAAACTGTCTTCAAATTTCTACCATCTCAACATTACAAATATTACGCTAGTAGATGGCAGTAGTGTGTTATGATTTGCTGTTTTCTTGTTATCAGTTGTGCCAACTATGGAATCTTCATTGAACTCTGTGGACGATTACTGGTCAAAAAGGCTTTGTTGATTCAGTTTTATTTTTATTAAAACAGTTGCATTCCACTTCAATTATCCCGATCCCAGTAATCAACGTCACTTGACATGATTTTCAATAAATCTTAGTATTAAACAATCTCTGATACGTGACTATTCATAATACCATATAGCAGAAGCTATAACATAACCTAAATAACATAAACAAGTGTTATAAAAGTTTTAATTAGGGATGATGAAATAAACAAGACACGTTTTAATTAACGCTGATGAAATAAAAAATGAACATGAATAATTTTAAAAGGAACAATTATTGAAAGTACAATTTTCAAATTTGAAAGTTTTAGTGGTTGGTGGTTCAGTTGATGTTATATTGGACGTGTGCGTAAAATAAGTGGGACTCGTTGATGTACATGGAGTATTCCTCAACTTATTCAGGATTTCCAAGTGGTGCTCTTCATTTATTTGTAAATAGGATTTCTGTGAAGATGCATAGCTATGGCCAGTGATCTTTATTAATTCTTGTTCTTGAATGCCAATGCGAGTCATATTTGAAACTGCTGTGTATCGACTGGAGTGGTTTGTAATTTTCTGTTTTTTGACGTCCAGACGAATGCAGTTTGAAATGTTGGCAAACAAAGAAACAAATGCTAGGGTAGTGATAAAAATAAACAAATGCTAGGGAAGCGATAAAATTAAATAAATGCTAGGGACGCGATAAAATTGTGCAATAAGCAGCCATGATTGGTTGAAAGACATCCTTTCGTACCGTTTTATTGGTCAACAGTAGTATGACGTAGTAAAAGTGTAGTAGTCAATTTAAAAGATAACATATTTTACTGCTAATATCATATATTCCTTGCATATTGTCGAGGTTCACCTCACTCATATAAAGAATTAATGTCTGTAAATTAATAGTTTTTTAATTTTTCGAGTTATGTGATGAGCGATAACATTACGCCGTATTAAAAGACAAACTGGGAACGCAAAAACTTGTGGATGACTTGGATTAGTTTATAATACAATCGGTTCTAATGACTTAATATTTAAAAATATATTGACATTCAAAACCATGAAACGCTCTCGCCATAAAAATGTCATCTTATTTTATCTGTATAGATTATGTTCCAACCATAAATTCTTAATGTCTTCATGTTTTTACTAAGTTATTTTAAAATTGAAATCTTGACCTTCCTAATGACATACGTCAATGTGATAAATCTTCTAAATCTGTATTAATTTTATTTCTCTCTGGAGTTCTTACTACTAATTATGCTCGTCTATAAAAAGTATCTTTGGTCCAAAGATATTACGAAACTTTCCATTAACGGTATTCAAATGAAGCATAGATAGTGAATACAGAAATAAATGCAATTAATTTATAAGGAAATAAAGCCACAAATTACGATAAAAAAGTAAATAATTTTCACTAGTGTACGTGAATGCAGTTTTCTCCATTTCTTCAATGGACGGAAAAGTGTCTTTTCATTGGATTTCGTAACCACCTATGAGCGAAATATTAACATTCTTTTTTGATCTCTTTTGTACGAGTGAAGCATGCATTCAGTTACAACAGTTATTTTTTTAATATCTAACCTTGTGCTTGAGCAGAAATAAGTATTTCAATTTCACGTTTATACTACTGTATATTAAACTTAAAGTTTAAAATTAATGAATATACTACCACAATTCACATTACTATTTCCTCTATAAGTGAGAAGTACTTTTCATAATATCAGTTGAGATCAATACGCTAAGAGAACTTTTATTTTAAATATTATTACCACAGTTATAAAGTTGGTACTAAAACTGTTAAGTTGTGTGAGATTGGACTATATCTCTATCGAATGAAAAGTAGTGGCCCAGTTTTCAAAGTCAGTGAACCATAACGACGAACATGTACAGTCGCAGATAATCAAACATGTGTTCCAATCGTCCAAGGCCTTAAAAGAAGAAGATATTAAACGAATAATAAAAGAAACAATAACTTGTAATTATAACCTTCCTAACTAGCACATATAAATATATAATAATATAATATAATTTACCCAAATATATATAAAAATGACATACACAAAGTATACAATTATTATTCTTGCGTCATTATAACAAATAACAATTAACATTTTCATTTTATCAAACGAAATACTCCTGTTATGATCAGAAAAAAAAACAATATTTGTACTCTGATGATATTCGATCTACTTACAAGATGTTACTGGAGCAAATCTGAAATATGATACAGTATTTCTTGCTATCATCAGGTGAACAACTACTTTGTGAATCTAAGCGTATCTTGTATGTGGCACATAATATTAAACCATAGTTGTTTTCACGAAAATGTTTCACTTCTATGGTAATGACAGCTAGAAAGTTCGTATCGTAATTCCGATGTTGAACTTGGACTGTAACGCAACCGAAGACATAGCAGCACTAGACGTCAACTTTTAACGAAGAATAATACGGGAAAAATAAACGTGTTACACACTCTTATTTCCATAATTATTTAATTATAGATGATTTCACTTTTTTTTATATCACACATAATATTAACATTATGTTAGTAATACAATAATAACAGAACCCACAATATTGATATAAATTAACAATATTCTTCAAACTATTCACGATATAGGCTACACACTACATAGCTCCACAGAATGATACTATGCGTTGTTTATGTGAACTGCGTATCGTCCGTCTTTAGCGAGCGAAAGGAGGGCGAGGAGCGGGTGACATCCATACTCCTCGCTGTACTCAACTGAATTCTACTGTTTCGGTACGAACTTCCTACCTACGATTATTATGTAATCCAGACATTACTTTTATTGTAATTACGGACTAGTATCTGTTATTCGTGACAATATTTAAAACGTGGGTAGAAGATCCATACAAACATAAATTGCAGGTTAGAAGTAAATTAGTAAGCTAATACATAACTGAACTATCACACAGAACGAAAATGAGGCACAAATGTAGCTATTATTACCAGGAATATAAAGATTTATGAAATTTACTATAGAATCGTAAGAATTGACGTTATTAAGATAAACAATATAAAAAGGTATATAAATATGTAAAAAAACATATGTAAATAAACATATGAAAAGTGTTTTTTACCCAATGTTCCGCAGCTCCTAGAATCCTGCCGGACAACAACGCTGCAATGTCGGGCAAATTTCTATTCAGCCGTAATGCATTATTTCTGCAGAGTGGAATCTCGCGACCAGGGAATATCGTGTAAAACTGTAGGCTAAATGTCATATGAACAACAATACAAATACAAATACAAAGACTAAATTAAAACATGTAGTCAGTGATCATCTGAGTTGCAGTAAATTTGCGATCGATCAGCCAGTTTATTGAGTTAATATTTGTAAATAATTAAAAGTATAATAATAAAGAGGGCAATGAATAGAATGTATAAACAAGCAATATGTATACAGTGAAACTTCCCTTAACGGACACTTCCCAATAGCGGACTCCTCTCAATAGCGGACATTTTAAAATTCCCCTGCAAAATAACGTTGGCCCTTACGATAAAATTCTTCCAAATAGCGGACATTCTCAATAACGACGCGGACACTGAAATGTATCTCCCAACAACAATTAAAACTTCCAAATAACGGACAGCGTGAAAGAAAAAAAGAAACAGACGGTTGTAAATTAAACGGAATTCTAACGGAATTCTTTGCAACAATCATTATCGTGCATTTGAACGTTCTTGTACTTTATTGAAGGTAAGCAGCACAGTTGTTAGTTGTGATACTGTACGTGAGCAGTCCGTACTTTCTTAGTTTGTCAAGTTGAGTGTTCGGAAGTACAGTCACATTAAAAATGTCACAAAAACCTAAACGTTTGTCACTAAAAGAGAAAGTGGATATTGTAAAGCATAGTGAGAAGGAGAAATTAAGTGTTCGTGAGCTGGCCAAAACGTTTAATGTGGGAAAAACTCAGGTTAGCGAAATTTTGAAGAACAATAATGTTATTTTAAAATCATACACTGAGAATGCAATTCTAGATTTCTTTGTGCAAGGTGAAGTGATACAGTGACTGATGTTTATTTCATTTACAAAACATTTGCTGGTACGATTTCTCTCGGATAAATACTGTAAACAATCTCACACTCTACTGTACTGTACTGTAAAATATAGTGTTGAATATGTATGAAAAATTTTAATGTACTGTATACATACTATCGATTTTCTAAATAGCGGACAGTTCTCAATAACGGACATTTAATTTTTCCCCGGCGGTATCCGCTATTAGGAAGTTTCACTGTATAAGTCAGTAAAATATAATTTGTTACTGCATGAGTAAAAATTAAGAAATCATCATTATATGATGTAGTTATCTGTACTCTGGAGCAATCTCGTTATCTGCATCTACCATTTACTAGCAGCTAATGTCTGTTGTTATTCTTCAAGAACTGCATACACAATATTACGTGTGAAGAAATAGCCGCAGATGTTTATGCAAACAGTAAAATGGAAAACTGAATGTACGGGCGCCGTAGAGATTGCTTTCTGTGTTATTACAGTGGAGCTGTGTTGTTCAGCTTGAAACAATGGAAGGTACATCGAGTACAATACAAGCGCCATTACGTTTCCTAGATAGTTGGGTGACAAGCTCACTTTCAAATCCAGGCCACATTGTGTTTCTCAGACTAAAACGTGTCTTGTTTCAACACGCGATACACAGAAATTTCCAATTAAGACCACTAGGCCTCAGAGTGTCACGAATTCTGCAATTTAAATAAAACCAAACAAACGAGCTTATGTGTAAATTAAATTACCATTATTCGCCAGTGAAGAGATCTAAAGAAAGAACAAAGAAGAGAAGGCAATGACAGGTGGGAATTGAAAGAAGAGAGGGTAGGGAAGAGAAGAGAGGAGAAAGAGAAGAAAGTAGTTCATTTTCATTTCGGCCCAAGGGTAGGTCTTACACTGTAAACCCAGCTTTCTCCAGTCTTTCCTATTTTCTGACTTCCTCTTTGTTTCCGCATACGATCCATATATCTTAATGTCGTGTATCATCTGATATTTTCTTCTACCTCGTACTCTTCTCCCGTTCACCATTCCTTCAAGTGCATCCTTCAGTAGGCAATTTCTTCTCAACTAATGACCTAGCCAATTCCTTTTCCTTTTCCTGATCAGTTTCAGCGTCAATCTTTCTTCACCCACCCAGTGCATACATCCCTCCAGTTTCCTCACACAAGCCCCTCCAACGACCCAATCAAAATTCGAAGCTCGCGAAAGAAGAATTCTCTGCCAAATCTTCCACCTGCACATACGCACCATAAACAACACAGTTTACACTACGACAAAAACCAAAGCCACTCTTCACACATCTAAACAACATAAACAGGAAATACACACATTCGGCAGTAAATCGCGTATATACACAACACATCTTCGCAAATCCACCGAACACAAACAACAGAACAACACTGGAGAAACTCCTCTACAACTACCACCAGTCCCAACCACCAAACTAAAACACACAAACAAAACCGCAAACACGTGTTGGAAATTTGAATACTGTCTGAGAGGACACACGACAGCAACAGAGAGGCAGATCAATAAAATAACACTACACCATGAAAGTCTCCATAACCATTCAGACGCTTCTGCCACCGGAAGGGGAAACTTTAAAATCTCAACAAAAAAATATGTACGTAAATATGTATCTATGTATGCATGCATACATACATAGTGCTCTGCCCAAGAGCAGGTCTTTAACTGCAAACCCAGCATTTTTCAGTCTTCTCAAATTCTTTCTTTCCTCTTAATCTCCCCATAATAATACATTAACGTTGTCTATCAGGTGATATTTTTTACCCCGAACTCTTCTCCCGGTCACCATTCCTGATATGTACCATATGTATATTATATTAATACTAACTAGTCCCCTACAAATATAGCAAATCAACAAATTAGGCCTACACAAAATAAAAGGAATCAGTCACTGCACTCACACACCTACTGGCACTTACGCCAGAAATAGTTTCATATGTGTAAATATATTTATATGGTTACTTATGTACAATGGCTGGAGTATAAGACCCTAAATCGGCCTCTGCCTCAAAGCCAGAAGTGTCAATAAACAACAACAACTCTTTCCAACACAACTTCATTTCTTATTCTGTCTGTCCACTTCACACGCTCCATTCTTCTCCATATCCACATTTCAAATGCTTCTATTCGCTTCTCTTCACTTCGTCGTAATGTCCATGATTTTGCCCTATAAAGTAAGATAAACGTGGGAGATGAGGTAGGAGAAAGTAGGAGATAAGGTAGGAGAGAGAGGACACTAAAGAAGAGATTACAGAAGAGTGGAGAGGAAAGCGGAAGCGGAAGTACCCGAAGAAAATCTTCTACAATATCTCTTTTACCCATCATAAATTCCTCACTACCTGGCCGAGGGTGGATGAGAGAGCAGCGCTCTATGTAGCCCTTGAATCATGGACAAGGCAGTAATATTGGTGATAATGATGTGATAGTTGTAGTGTTGAGTGGGAGTAATGATAGTTCTGGTGTCGGTTTTAATAATGCTGGTTCTAGTATTGATTGTGATAGTGTTGGCTTGGCTTGGCTTGGTTTGGCTTTTTCGAAGATTGGAACGAGATGGATCCTTGCACTTAGGCTTTTGGCCTATTGTGCTATTTGTGTCCAATGATTCTCCAAGTACGACAGCTGGCTTTAGTAGCATTCGTGAATCCGATGGTGATAGTTGGGTCGTTCTACTAGGTCCCCCTCTTCAGATAAGTATCTGATAAATCCCAGGGCCCGGAATCCTAATCCTTTCCTAAAGCAGTTTTCAAAAATCCCTACTACATCCAAGATTTCAGCCTAGCCTGTTTTTAACCATTTTAGATGATACATGAAATGAGAAAGATACGGAATACTGGTGGAATGATAGAGGGAAGCGAAGGTACCTGAAAAAAATCTTCTGCAATATCTCTTTTATCCACCATAAATTCCTCACTATCTGACCGAGGGTGGAACTTGAACTGCCTGGATGGGACAGCAGCTCTCTATGTAGCCCTTGAATCATGGACACGGCAGTAATATTGGTGATAATGATGTGATAAATGTTATGATTTATTTGACGACGCTCGCAACTGCAGAGGTTATATCAGCGTCGCCGGATGTGCCGGAATTTTGTCCCGCAGGAGTTCTTTTACATGCCAGCAAATCTACTGACATGAGCCTGTCGCATTTAAGCACACTTAAATGCCATCGACCTGGCCCGGGATCGAACCCGCAACCTTGGGCATAGAAGGCCAGCGCTATACCAACTCGCCAACCAGGTCGACTAATGATGTGATAATTGTAGTGTTCGTTGTTATAATGATGTTGTGATAATGACTGTAAACTTACAAAATTTCTATTCCTTTGTGTAACTTTTGAATCCATGGAAAAATATCAGTTTTCTTGTTATATTGTTGAAAATATGAATCTAACCTCCAAGCTATTAGCACCAACACACACACACACACACACACACACACACACACCGGTACGTGCAGCGCCAGGCTTTTGTGTCTCGCCCGCAAATGAGACATATCGCCACGGGCCTCACGGTTCAGGGAAGTGAATAAATATCCAATTACTGACTTAACTTCACTTCATATTGGCGAGTTTAACAGTTTATACAGCACACAATTTATCAACCATGCTTTGCATAGCTATGCAGCTCATAAAAATTCGTTGGACACAAACAGCATTGGAGTTCATCCTACATACAAATTAAAAGTTGTTCGTGAATATGTTTCGGAACACGACACAATAAATTGCCAAAACTCATTTTTATTATGAAGTAATAATATACATGGTAAATAAAGCGCTTATAAATATACCATTAGCATGACTCGCATGAAAACTGAATATTTAAACAAAAATTGCTCAACACTAGCCATCTTTATTGTCCTCAACAGTAGCTCTAGTGCTAACGATGTGCCCTACGGCCTAGCTATATATTGTGTAATACTTTCTCTATTGGTATATGATCTATGATCTTGTCGGGACATATACAGGGACATCATTTTATTTTTACTAACATTTTTAATATTAACTTGCTTATACCTCTGGATCAACGCCGTTTCCTACTCCCTTCCAACTCTGGAGTTCGATGATACTGACGTAATACACAAACAAATCACTTTACTAGGTATAGGAGGGAAGAAAAGTAGTACATCCATTTACGTGGACTAGGAAATATTGCGCTTTTGAGTTTGATCATTTTCATTAAGTTTTTGTTTAATCAAAATACAGTACAGTATTAACAAGGAGTGTTTTTACTCACGAACTGAGCTGTCTATGTGGACGTATTCATTATGCAGTGTATATTATACTGTCTCAGCACATTAGCATACAATATAGAGAACGAAGTTAAATTAAAAAAAAATTATAATATGGATATTTAAACACATTTTTTAAAATGGTGGCCGTTCATTTCGATACAGGCGTGAGTTCTTTGTGCATATTATCGCACTATAGACTATTGTACCTAATCCCAATTACCAGTTTCGTTCTTCGTACTAGTAACTCATGTTGAAATAATTCTGTACCTACTCTATAAAAGAGTATCTTACGTACTGTAAATTCAATCTTCACTTCTGCCCGATCCGAAAATATAAAATTACTCAGACATACTATCTACTTTCCGTCCAAGTGGTTATGTCGTAGGGTCGTAGAAAGGGAGGAAATCACGTAACAGTTATTACTTAACAAGGCCCTTTTATTTAAGTTATTTTAAAGAGTTGTATAATATTACATAGGCATCCAATTACTAACAGAAATTAATGTTCTCAGAAAAGAGCTAAGACAGCCCAGCCACTAGCTGGCGAATAAAAGTTGGTGGGGGAAACCGGGATACGACGTAGGCAAATGGACGACAGTAGCTGTGCGAAAATGATTCAATATTGAAAACTCTTTCGTCACTGGAAAACGCGAACATATTTTTGCAACGTACTGTTTACTATGACCGTAACGCTACTATGACTGTATATGCGGTCTTGGTTCCATACGGCCCTCCACATACGTACGAATTCCAATTGATTAGTAAGGAATGTTATTAATTCTACTTCGTAAGACGAATTCGATTTAAATAATTTATGACTTTACAGGTGTTAAAACATTTGGATGTGCTAATCTGTACAGTGTGTTAATTAGTAGGCCTAATGGTGACGTTTAAATTTATCTTAAAACAAAAATAAATTTTTCTCCGTCCACTCATCATATGATGACGCAGAATTTGTGCACGGAAATATCATATGTACTTCGGTACATAGTAATAAAATATGATATGCGAAAAATAATCACTTAGTGATTTAAGACGGTGCTTATTCCGTCGGATCTCGGCCACTTAGTCACTCATAACGAGTGCACCTCTGCACATGTGTGGACATTGTGCCACTGTCATACGTCATACGAGGATTCAATCCGACATTGGGATGGGACTCTGGTGTGGCTTAGTGGATAGAGCGTCAGCACGTAGAGATGAAAACCCGGGTTCAAAATTCCGGTGGCCGAGAGAATTTTTCTCCTTTCCACTCATCCTTCTTCGTAATAATATTGTTAAATATTTATTTATTCTCTTGTATACTAACTATATATCATTCATATAAAACGATAATAAGATAATATTTTAATATTTCCATTAAATATCTTTTTTAAGTTAAAGGCACTGACCTGAGCCGTTTATTTAAAATCCATTTCCAAGTAAGAAACTTATTAAAAGGCCAAGCGATTATTGTAATGCTGCTTACTTTTTAAAATACAGACCAATAGAGGAACAATGAGTTGATAAATTTAGATATAATTCTTCACTAGCATCTCTTTGTACTGCAGATAATTTTTTGTAATTTAGTAAAAATATTATTTTTCATGACTATTACACTTTTACTACGTCACACTACTTTTGACCAATAAACCCATAAGAAAGGACGCCTTTCAACAAATCAAGGCTGCTTATCGCACAATTTTATCGCGTCCCTAGCATTTGTTTAATTTTATCGCTTCCCTAGCATACCTATGTTTATTTTTATCACTACCCTAGCATGTGTTTCTTTGTTTGCCAACATTTCAAACTGCATTGGTCTGGACGTTAAAAAAAAAAACAGAAAATTACAAACCACTCCACTCGATACACAGCACTTTCAAATATGACTCGCATTGGCATTCAAGAACAAGAATTAATAAAGATCACTGGTCATAGCTATGAATCTTCCCTGAAATCCTATTTACAAATAAATGAAGAACACTGTTCGGAAATCCTGAATAAGTTGAGGAATACACCATGTACATCAACGAGTTCCACTTCTTTTACGCACACGTCCAATATAACATCAACTGAACCACCAACCACTAAAACATTCAAATTTAAAAATTGTACTTTCAATAATTGTTTCTTTTAAAATTATTCATGTTTATTTTTTATTTCATCAGCGTTAATTAAAACGTGTCTTGTTTATTTCATCACCCCTAATTAAAACTTTTCTAACACTTGTCTATATTATTTAGGTTATGTTATAGCTTCTGCTCTATGATATTATGAATAGTCACGTATCAGAGATTGTTTAATTCTAAGATTTATTGAAAATCATCTGTCAAGTGACGTCGATTACTGGGATCCGGATGATTGAAATGGAATGCAAATGTTTTAATACAAATGAAACTGAATGAACAAAGCCTTCTTGACTAATAAGCGTCCACAGAGTTCAATGAAGATTCCATATTGGCACAATTGATAACAAAAAACAGCTAATCATATCACACTACTTCCATCTAGCGTAAGTTAATATTTGTAATGTTGAGATGGTAGAATAATATATTTGAATACAATTGTATTTTCGTAAATCAATTAATATTTCATTGCATTGGAGTACTTTATTACTCCTAATCTTTATATACTTTCTTCTAATCGTGTAGTCGACCTGGTTGGCGAGTTGGTATAGCGCTGGCCTTCTATGTCCAAGGTTGCGGGTTCGATCCCGGGCCAGGTCGATGGCATTTAAATGTGCTTAAATGCGACAGGCTCATGTCAGTAGATTTGCTGGCATGTAAAAGAACTCCTGCGGGACAAAATTCCGGCACATCCGGCGACGCTGATATAACCTCTGCAGTGCGAGCGTTGTTAAATAAAACATAAAAAAATTAATTCTAATCGTGTAATAGTCAATTAAATCCCACTCGAGTTTTTATTTTCTCTAGGTAAATCAAAACCTCTAGTGAGATTACTGTTCACAAAGCAATAGGAGAATCACAATATTCAAGGAAAGAAATCTTCTCTGAGAAAAGCCTAAAGAGAAGTGAACTTTCCTACTACACGGCTCGTAATTTTTTTCCACATCACATCGCGTATCCTTTTCAAAGATCCGTCTGGAATATCCAGTCTCAAACATGATCGCTATCTTCTTTTTGAATTAATGGACACTCGCAAATTCTAGAAACTGTAAAAAAGAATAGAACATGAGAAATGTAAGAAATATTAAGAACCTTTCTCTCTTGGATTTAAAATGCTGAGTTGCTAATGTTTTGTTCCGTCAAAGGCAGATTCCAGTACAATGCAATGAATCTCCCTTCGGATTATACGAACTTCCTTCACGAGTTCTTAGTCTTTGTGGCTTCTTCTATTGTTCCAAGTTCTGAATTTCTGTGTGGTATCATTAACGATCTACGTATAATACAAACGTATTCTTATATCTTAACTATGCTCTTATCTGTTACGACAGAAACGATAGTATTTGCAGTTTAAATTAGTGCCCTATTAGCTATTGATACTTTAATAAATATCCATCTAAAAACTCTGAAAGTGTTGAAGTTAATATAAAACCTACGACGAACATAATTATATATGAAGAACTTGAGCAAAGACAAGATCAAATACGAACTAATAAAAGATAAAATTGGTTATTGTCATAGCAAGTTTCCTTCAAACACTTTTGTTTCCTCTGCCGTTGTTCAAATGCTAAAACAACTCATCAGCATAATTATCACCTTCCTTGTCGTTGTTATCGACACGTCATTAAAGTGTTCTTGAGGAAAGTAACAAAAGAATGGCATCACTTAGATTTTAGTGCAGCTTATTTTCTAACGCTTTTCTAAAAAAATACTCACAAATAATTGAGGACCTAACATTCTAAGGTCCGGTTTTATAAATACGGTTAATCTAAAGATTATGTTAAACCTAAGTTAAATCTAACCATTAGTTTAACTTAACGTGCCGTATTACAGAGTCTCGGTTAAGTTAAACCATAGTGGAATACGTTTGGTATTACTGTTAGGAAAGAAAAGTAGAACATCGCAACTGTATAATCATATTATTGATTTAAAATAGCCGACGCTCGTGTAGAATTTTCATTAAGAAATATCTTTGTTCTTCGATATCAGAGAGAGTATCATAAAAAAACCTAAAGAGGACCAATACCGCGTACTTCAGTATGCTTGTCAGACTTAACCTCAAATATTTTTTTTTAACGCTGGCTACCAACCTTATACTCCCGAACACAATGCAGCCAAACTAAACCTTGCATGACCATCCGCGACGTAACTCCATACAGAATCAACTGAGTAATGAAGTAATAATATTAGTGTGCGTATTTTATGTGTTGTCTAGAATATTTATGAAACAGAATTCAGTCAAACAAAATTATTTTTACGAGTGTAGTAAAATTAGGTACTTAATATTATTAGTGTGTTTACAAATCAGACCCTATAGTAAATCTTACCAGGAGACTGTCTGCCACACATAGTACAATGCACATTAGGTTTATGATAGATTTATGGACACCTCCAAAATCTTCCATCGTTTTCAGTATGCCTATTATCAGAGGAAAAATAGCGCAGCGCAACTAGTAACTGATGCAGAGATTCAACAGAATATTTTCAAAAATAAAAAAGAAATCATTTATCTTTTCAAATAATCTTTAAATTCAAACCCTAAAACACATATTTTTGCACTTTCTCATTTTTCTGTTACATGTTGTATCCGAGTTTCAATTTTTCGAAACAATGTTAGGACTATAAGCCTAATTCTGAAGGTTAGGACATTCTGCTTCGAAAACCTCAATCTGTTTTAAAATTTATGTTCATTTATGTATATTTCAAAGTGATGCACTTTATTTCGAAAAATTCTTGGCCGCCCTGGTCCTTCAGTAATATTGATCACTCACATATCGACACTCATAAGTTCTTGGAAAACATCTGCAATATTGCGGGAACCACCATCTTGCACTGTTGAGCCTTGAACTGCAGTTTAAACGGCAGAGAACTTCCGATCAAGTTAAACTCAAGTTAACTCAAGATTAACTGGTAGTTAAGGTTTATAATAAGAAGCAGGACGAAAAACTTCAGTTTAAACTGAACGTAAGGTTTAAACGGCGTTTATAATACCGGCCCTAAATGTGCTAAGTGCAAAAAAACAACTTTTGAGATATTGATAAAAACACACTGCAAAATGCATGTTGAAATATCTACAACATCCTCTTTTGCGCACGAATGAGTCATTTACATTTGAATTACAACAAAGACAATTTAGTATGATATTCTCATATGGATGTTTCTGCCTGAGATTGAATAAAATGAAATTTGAAAAATTGGCACTTGCAATTTAAAATGTTAATCTCCAATTACCATAATTGTCTTTTATTACAAAACCTTTAAGTAAATCTGTAAGATTCATTCATTCATTCATTCATTCATTCATTCATAGTCTTCTGTCCAAGGGCAGATCTGCCACTGCAAACCCAAAATTCTCCAGTCTTTCTTATTTTCTGCCTTCCTCTTAGTCTCCGCATATGATCAATATATCTTTATGTCGTCAATTATTTGATATCGTCATCTGCCCCGAATTCTTCTCCCATTCATCATTCCTGCCACTGCATCTTTCAGTAGAGAGTTTCTTCTCAGCCAGTGACCCAACCTTTTCCTTTTTTTTTTCCTGACCAGTTTCGGTATCATCCTTTCTTCATTCGCTGTTTCCAGCACAGCCTCGTTTCTTATTCTGTCCATTTCACACGCTCCATTCTTCTCCATATCCACATTTCAAATGCTTCCTGTCGCTTCTATTCACTTTGTCGTAATAACTACGCCCCGGATTTTTATGTAATATGAAAGTGCGAAATATGTACATAAACATGTAGTAATTATCGGGGAAATATGTAATTAAATATGTAATTTAAAATCACTAGTTATTAATGCATTAAATTCACAAAATTGTTGTCACAATTTAACTGGTCAGTTTAAATGGGAGGATATAGCATGGAAAGTGACTTGCCATTTCTACCTAATTGTATAGCTCGCAAATACAATTTGTCTCTGCTACAATTTATGCTTTTTTTTTTCTTGTGCCTTAACATTTCCTAGAAAAATATTTTTCTTTGACACACAAAATGGTATTTTGAATTATCTGACACCCGAGCCAAACCCTTCGCTAATAGCCTGCTTTCAATTTGTAACATAGTTAAATGACCTGCGCACTTGACCATCCCAGGTTCTGAGGAAGCATTAGGGCAAATGTATGGAGTTGATGCATTCCGAACTACTATGTTTTACAGACAAAGAGTTGGAATCCTTAGTTATATGTTTGTTTTTTTTATATAAAAGAACTATTGTCTTAAGCCAGCTTTAGAAATGGAAGTATTTTCTAGAGTTGTGAACAAAACGTAACGACGTCAGTTCCGAGCCCTCCCACTTTACCAGCGCCTTGAACTATAGTGAGAGCAAAAAGCGGCCCTCCAATCGGAGTAATGGAACAGGGACGTTACGACATATGTCCAAGCATATATGAAAAAAAAAATTCAATAATTTACTCTGAAAAATAAAAAGAATTTAATAAAAAAATTAAAAACTCAGTAATTGCCTAGATATGTATAAAAATGTTACATTCTTTGCATAATATGTAAAATATGTAATATTACTAAGCATATGTAAAATATGTAAAATGAAACTCAACTATAACCATATCAGAACCACAAATCGCCGACATTTGTCATTTTCAGTAGTCTACAAGTAAAGGAATGCAATATGTAATTACATAAGAATCCGGTCTCTAATAATAACCATGTTCCTGTCCAATACAATGTCACACTCCCTACAAAGCACTTCACTAGTCTCTTCCTTAGTTCTTTATCCAGAGGTACTCAGACGATGTTCCTTTTTCTATTAAGAGCTTCCTTTGCCATTGCTATTCTCCTTTTGACTTCCTGGCAGCAGCTCATGTCACTGCTTAAGTATAGTACACCCCAAGTAGGCCTATTTGAAGCTGTCCACTTGCTCTACTGCCTCATTTAGAATTTGCAAGTTCACTTTCTTTATTTTCCTTCCTATGACCCTGGTCTTCCTCTTGTTTACATTTGTCTTCCTCCAATAGTGTTTACAGCTGTCATTTAGCTCCATTAGCATATCCTTTAGTATCATCTCCTCTTCTACTAACAACGCCATATCATCAACAAATATTATGCACTTTATTCTTCTTCCTCCTCTATCACTCCTCTCATGTTCTGAAAATATTTCTTCAATAAATCCTCCAAGTAGATGTTGAACAGTGTAGGTGATAAAGGACATCCGTCGGCCTGGTTGGCGCAGTTGGTATAGCGCTGGTATTCTATGCCCGAGGTTGCGGGTTAGATCCCGGGCCAGGTCGATGGTATTTAAATAAGTGTGCTTAAATGCGACAGGCTCATATCAGTAGATTTACAGGCATGTAAAAGAACTCCTGCGGGACAGAATTCCGGCACTTCGGGGACGCTTATATAACCTCTGCAGTTGCGAGCGTCGTTAAATAAACCATAATCTAATCTTTCACTAATTCAATGCCTTAACTACTCAGAAGTTTAACCAGCATCACCTGAATGACCTTGAGCGTGATTTGGATCTCTCTAAACATGCAGCTGAAGTGTTATAGCGTGTAGATTGCAAGAAAAGGGATTACTGAGCCCCAACATAAAAGTTTCAAACTTCCGAAAACTGGAGGAGGCTTTTCTTTCATATTGTACAGAGGAGAATACGTTTGTTTATTGTTATAATGTATCAAGTCTTCTACAGGAATTAGGGATTAAATTTTACAGTGCAAATGATTGGAGTTTATTTGTTGACAGTTCTAAGCGCAGTCTGAATTGTGTTCTACTACAAAATGGCTCAGTAACAAATGTGTTATATATCAATCAGTTTACGACTGTATGTGTTTCAGTTTGTATTACTGAAGAAATTTGGAATATATTGCAATTTAATGTTTATTAATCAACTAATTTTAAGAGAGTTTATGACTGTATGTGCTTCAGTTTGTATTACTGAAGAAATTTAGAATATATTGCACTTTAATCTTTACTGCCCTGCTACTTTTAAGACAGTTTAATCAAATATCTCTCCACATACGCTATGAGGTAAATGAGAAAAAATGAAAATTGAAATTTTGACATATGCCGATTGGAAAAAAACCAGAGCTTTCAGAAAAACACTAACCTGAGATCTTAAATCTGTACCCACAAATTACAGTAGTTAATAACAGCTGTTGATAAAATGCAACAAAAATTTATTGGCCAGTGTATTCTGTAACAGTGCATGCTACTTTTAAAAAAAGGTAATAAATATTTTATAAAAAGAAATGGAAGAGAAAATAGAAGTCCTTATGTCTAGTTTAATATTCACACCCAGAGATGTCACTCCACATTCTTTCACAGGTTCTTGTTTCGGTTGCTCTAGCAATCTGGGTAGGATACATGGACGGTACACATAAAATATTTGGAGAACATGTCACTTGAATTCAACGTCTTATTACTTCTTTCCCTACGGACCAACGTAACAAAGATCTCAAGTTAAAGAGGTGAGAAAAAGTTGCATAGAACAAAATTTACTTTCCTTACTGGGCTTTTCGTCGAACAAGCTTCGTCCATAGCGCTTATCGTCCAATAAGACATTTTGTCCATTTAGACATTTCGTCCATTTAGATATTTCATCCAACAAGCTTCGTCCATATCGCTTATCGTCCAGTAAGACATATCATCCAACGAGACATTTCTAGTTGCCTAGTAACGATATTATTCCATGTATTTCAAGTAGGCCTACCACATTCATTTTCATTCTTTCATTTACATAAACAATGATGCACAACCGAGCGAATTGGCTCAGACGGTAGAGTTTGGGACTCGCATTCGGGAGGTCACGAGTTCAAACTCTGTGGCCGACCAATCTGACTGGGATTTTTCATGGTTTCCCTTAGTCATAAAGGCAAATGCCAGATTGGAAATTTACATGTCATGATTCATCACCGCTTCAAATACCAATACGATAAACATCAATCAAAATCCATAAACAGTTAACGAACACAAGCCATCTACAACACACAATAGAAATAAGAACTTAACAAGAGTAAACGCGGCCTGCTGATATACCCACACATTGTAAACACGCGACATAACCATAGATGTTAAAGTGCGTATAAATGAACTTAAAAAAGGAGAAAAAATGTACAATAAGGCCAACATAAAAAATTGTTTTCGTACAAAATCCACTCTATATTTACATTAATTTGAAGTGATTTATTAAAGGATACATTGAAGACTAATTTAGAAAAATATTAAACGAATTATCCTTGCACCAAGAACGGATGTTCCCTGAACTTAATGATCCTATTTTAATTATTTGCATATAAAAACAAGTAAGAAACATCTTAAAGGAATTATCTTTGCAGCAAATGAGTACCTTTCTGGAGTAACATATTAAACGATTTTTCCTTCTATCAAACATGGATTTTCCCTAGACCAAATGTCCTATTTTAATTATGTAATTACTTTATATTTATTTCTAACAATTGCAGCGAAGCGCACGGGTATGGCTGGTGATTAAATAAACACATTTACTTCGCATCTAGTTTGAATCAAATACTGTAGAAAGGGTAACAAATTTGAATGCGTTTCTTTTATTTTGATTGTTTTGTAAATTAAATATTTCTTTTAGTGGGATTTTAAAAGTAACTGAAGCTTGATTTAGAACACAGGGGGTGGAGAAAGTAGAATAAAACCAGTGATTTATAAAAGTGGATTACTATATAAACACACTGGAAAGCACACATGTCTCTTTCCCACGATTGCAATGCACTATAATGCATTTCAGTTAAAGCTGTAATAGCAATGCTTATGACAGAGATAGCAGAGTGTTGGGTACGCGATGTCAATACGAATTTTAAGCGAAAGACAAACCTTACACAATAATATTTATTTCGTTATAGGCCTATTATTTTATCACAGAGACTTTACATTGGTATGAGATATCAGTATGTCTTATTTAACAATCTTACTCGGTACAATACTCTTCGTAATGATTTTACAGAGTGTTTTTCTATAGAAGATTAGGCCTAAACACAATAATTTACTGCAAAATTATATTCACTCATAACGAAGGCCGCGTATGCAGTCAAAGTCGCCTTATGGTCATAGTAACAATACTGAGTTAGTGAGTATAGTACGTTCCAGAAATATATTCGCGTTTTCCAGTGACGAAAGAACTTTCAGTATTAAATCATATTTTCGCACGGGTGCTGTTGTCCGTTTGTCTACGTCTCTCCCGGTTTCCCCCACGCGCTTCTACTCGCCCCTCTGTAAAGGCTAGTGGTTGGGCCCTTTCTATGTCCCTACGACAGAACCACTTGGACGGACAGTAAATAGCATTTCTGAGTAATTTTATGTTTTCGGATCGGGCGGAAGTGAAAATTGAATTTACAGTATGTAAAATACTCTTTTATAGAGTAGGTACAGAATTATTTCAACATGAGTTGCTAGTACGAAGAACGAAACTGGTAATTGGAATTACGTACAATAGTGTATAGTGCGATAATATGCACAAAGAACTCGCGCCTGTATCGAAATGAACGGCCACCATTTTCAAAAGTGTGTTTAAATATCCATATTATGATTATTTTTTTAATTTAACTTCATTCTCTATATTGTACGCTAATGTGCAGTACACAGTATAAATTACACTGCATAATGAATACGTCCGAGTGGATAGCTCAGTTCGAGAGTAAAAACACTTATTGTTAATTCAGTACTGTATTCTGATTAAACGAAAACCTAATGAAAATTATCAAACTCAAAATCGCGATATTTCTTAGTTTACGTAAATGGATGAACTACTTTTCTTCCCTCCTATACCTAGTAAAGTGATTTGTTTGTATTTTAAGCCAGGAATATTAAAAATGTCAGTAAAAATAAAATGATTTCCCTGTATATGTATAGTCATTTTTAATTTGAGATTGAGTTATTGACAGCTTACTGTATTGGAATCAAAAGCGGAAAGAAATGTATATAAGCTTATAGTAAATGTGGCTATGATTGTCGTGTCAGTAGTGGTAATTAATTACTGTAACATCCACGATAGTAATTTTCACGATAAGTCATCAAACTACAACAAAAATAATATTATGATCTTCGTATAAATAAGTCAAGGAAAGAAGTCAAATTCAAGACAGAAAGGAACAGATTGCACGTGATTTTGAAAGAGTGGCACATGTGTATCTCGTTTCGTTCTATATGCTATTACACCTAATTGGTGTAAAATATTAAAGTTTTGTATGTAGAGAGCTCATAGCTGTAGGAACTCAACCAAATATAAATATTTTGAAAAAAAATTATTTGGGGGCCCAAATTTGAAAAAATTATACCCAATGCAGAATTGTACTAAAACCGATATATCTAAACCGTTTTTAAAGATAGATTGAAACTTTTTTTTGCAATGTATTTGCAAACGCATGTTCTACAAACTATCTGGAACAGAATTTTGATATTAGTCCCTACGCTTGTAAAATAAACAATTAAAATTTAATAACAATTTTCTGATTTCCTTTCTTGCAAACAAACGAACGTATTTTTAAAATGAAATCAATTAACGAAATTCTGTAACAGAGAAACGTTTCCTAATAATCTAAAGCATGTGTGTTCTAAATTTCATGCATGTATCTTTAATAGTTCAGAAATTATATCCATTTTTGTCTGGCAATGCAAAAAAAAAAAAAAATGAAGCTACTGGAAATCGACAAAAGTGGGCGCGTGATTTAAAAATCCTTAGCGCAGGAAGCTTAAAAATGACGTCTCAACATCCGATAAGGGCACAAATACCCACGAAATGTTATGCTATGCATTCCAGACATATCACAGATTATTTTAAAGAAAATTTGTTTTTGAAAATTTACTAATTTTACACCAAAAAATACCATCCTCTCCCCTTAATAAAGTGGAAGCTCTTAAGTTCGACAGAAATCAAGTTCGACTGCTTACGTAGGAGAACTAGACACGTCTCTATAGGGGCACTAAGAAATGGGTTTGCCATTTGAATGGGAATTGGTCCTGTGTCTTGTAGTGATACTTTTGTTAAAGGAAAACAGGATATTTTATTGATTAGGACATCCATATTGATCACTGATTTTAAATTAATGAACTCTTTCTCTATTTGAGAATTGTGCCGTTTGTGAAACGGAACTGTCGAAACCCACTGTGGTAGGCCAACTAGAAGCGCATACACAAACCTCGGGGCGGGCATTAATGCATGTGCAGTACCGGTACTCTATTCGTTCATGGACAACATATAAGAATTTGTATTTATTTCACCTCCACATCCACTACCCTTATTGGACAGAACTTCCAATTCTGTGCTGTCGAACTTAGGAGAGTCCACTGTATGTAGTATTTTGACCTAGTGAACGTTCAATCGAACGGTAACTGTAAGGTCAACAGGCCAACGACGACGTTAGAGATGGTATTAACAACATTAGTTGCATTATTATTATTATTATTATTATTATTATTATTATTATTATTATTATTACTTACTCACTGGCTTTTAACCCTGCGTTACTCATGTTATAAATATTCTCACCATTGCTCTGGTGGGGTTTCACAAACCCCATTTTAAATAACTAATATATTTTTCCGCAAGTTTCAGAAATCAGATAAACGCAATTAAATATACTATTCTTAGTTCACTTGAACAATTTCTTAAGTGAACTCTTCTGGATGTGACTGAAAGGTATACAGATGCACAGAGTACACACTAGCTCCATCTCTTATATTTTCGTTGAAATATACGCACCGGGGTTTACCACACCCCACCTGAGTAATGCAGGGTTAAGAACCCGGAGATTCATTGCCGCCCTCACATAAGCCCGCCATAAATCCCTGTCCTCAGTAAGGCCAATCCAGTCTCTATCACCATAACCCACCTCCCTCAAATCCATTTTAATATTATCTTCCCATCTACGTCTCGGCCTTCCCAAACGTCTTTCTCCCTCCGGCCTCCTAACTAACACTCTATATGCATTTCTGGATTCGCCCATACGTGCTACATGCCCTGCCCATCTCAAACGTCTGGATTTAATGTTCCTAATTATGTCAGGTGAAGAATACAATGCCTGCAGTTCTGTGTTGTGTAACTTTCTCCATTCTCCTGTAACTTCATCCCTCTTAGCCCCAAATATTTTTAAGCACCTTATTCTCAAACACACTTAACCTATGTTCCTCTATCAAAGTGAGAGTCCAAGTTTCACAACCATAAAGAACAGCCGGTAATATAACTGTTTTATAAATTCTAATTTTCAGATTATTTGACATCAGACTGGATGATAAAAGCTTCTCAACCGAATAATAACAGGCATTTCCCATATTTTTTCTGTGTTTAATTTCCTCACGAGTATCATTTATATTTGCTCCCAGGTATTTGAATTTTTCCACCTCTTCAAAGGACAAATTTCCAATTTTTATATTTACATTTCGTACAATATTCAGGTCCCGAGATAAAATCATATACTTTGTCTTTTCAGAATTTACTTCCAAACCTATCTCTTTACTTGCTTAAAGTAAAATTCTCGTGTATTCCCTAATCGTTTGTGGATTTTCTCCTAACATATTCATGTCATCCGCATAGACAAGCAGCTGATGTAACCCGTTCAATTCCAAACCCTCTCTGTTATCCTGCACTTTCGTAATGGCATACTCTAGAGCAAAGTCAAAAAGTAAAGGTGATAGTGCATCTCCTAGCTTTAGCCCACAGTGAATTGAAAAATCATCTGACAGAAACTGACCTATACGGACTCTGCTATACGTTTCACTGAGACACATTAAAATTAATCGAACTAGATTATTATTATTATTATTATTATTATTATTATTATTATTATTATTATTATTATTATTATTAGCAGTAGTAGTAGTAGTAGTATGACTAACAATTCCAAAGACCAAATCATCTGCAGCAGTAGACCTTTAACTAACTATATCAATATCAAAGTGGTGGTGGTGGTGGTAGTGGCAGCAGCAGTAGTAATAGTAAGATTAACTATCCTAAATATTCAATTATATTAATAGTACCATGCCTATTATTATACCAATATGAAATTATCAGCAGCAATAGTGGCGTAGTAGTAATAGTACTAGAAGGAGTGCTATGACTGTAACTGTACCACATACTGAATTATCAGAATTACAAAATTAATCATTATAGTTCTCATTATCCATATGGGTAAAGTAAAGCTGAATGAAGCGTAATGTATGTATGCCATCTGTATAATTATACACATACTATATGTGGGTATATTAGAACATGTTACAACACAACGTATTTGACAGAAATGTGGACGGGAACAATCACAAAATATTCATTACTTTACATTCACACAAACAAATGCTGTATGGGAAATGCTTTACCTTTAAAGTTCAGTTATATACTTCATAGCATTCTTGAACTGATTTCGTAACATGAATCGGCAGACTCAATAATTTGGAGGGTTCAGTACGAACTAATGAAAACCTATAATTGAAGGCGTCTCTTTGTGAAAAACTGGACTTACAAAAATTGCATTAAGTGTTATTGTAGCATCAAAGCGCTTTTTTAAACGTATATGTAGCGAAATTTGCTTCATGTTATGTATATCCTTCCATCACTTCACTCACGTCTGTTAGAGACATCCAAATGACAACATCAATTTAGTTGATCATCATTATTTGTTGGTTCATTACTAAGGTTGCTCTACGTACACAGTATTATACCTTTACCAACATTATAAAGCTAATGTAAAAGGGCGATGCTTCGCAGCTACGGCACTTTGCACCACTAATGGAAAAACGTTTCGTTCCTGTTTAGTGGTTCAGGGGTCAAGTTAATGGAATAGCAATGCGGATGAAATTGCAAGCAATTAAATTAACTTCATTCTTTAGCCAACGTGTACCAACAAATCACATGCCTTTAAATTAAACATTGCTAGTATCACATTAGTGCTGCAGTCACTCCTTTGGCGTGAATTCTATAAAGTGGTATGTGTTTCTATATTTTTACATTTATAAATATGTAAAAAATATATTAATTTACAATAACAATTTTGCGTACGAAATAATTCCACCATATAATTTTATCAACATACAGACCACTTATGAACTAGCCAAAAATTTACTCAATGAAGTTCAGGTAGATATTTCTGATTTGATTTACAAAATAAATGAGAATGGTAAAACATCGATTTTTTTTTTCAATTTCTTTGTATCCATTACTTACTTATTTACTGGCTTTTAAGGAACCCGCAGGTTCATTGCCGCCCTCACATAAGCCCGCCATAGGTCCCTATTCTGAGCAAGATTAATCCAGTCTCTATCATCATATCCCACCTCCCTCAAATCCATTTTAATATTATCTTCCCGTCTACGTCTCGGCCTCCCCAAACGTCTTTTTCCCTCCGGCCTCCCAACTAACACTCTATGCATTTCTAGATTCGCTACGTGTTACATGCCCTGCCCATCTCAAACGTCTGGATTTAATGTTCCTAATTATGTCAAGTGAAGAATACAATGCGTGCAGTTCTGTGTTGTTTAACTTTCTCCATTCTTCTGTAACTTCATTCCGCTTAGCCCCAAATATTTTCCTAAGCACTTTATTCTTATTAACAGCAGACTGGATGATAAAAGCATCTCAACCGAATAATAACATTCATTTTCCATATTTATTCTGTGTTTAATTTCCTCCCGAGTATCATTTATATTTGTTACTGTTGCTCCCAGGTATTTGAATTTTTCCACCTCTTCAAAGGATAAATTTCCAATTTTTATATTTCCATTTCGTACAATATTCTCGTCACGAGACAATCATATACTTTGTCTTTTCGGGATTTACTTCCAAACCTATCTCTTTACTTGCTTGAAGTAAAATTCCCGTGTTTTCCTAATTGTTTGTGGATTTTCTCCTAACATATTCACGTCATCCACATAGACAAGCAACTGATGTAACCCATTCAATTCCAAACCCCCTGTATTTCTTTGTGCCCATTACTATTTAAAAGTTTATTGCTATGATTTTGAAGTACTTTTTTATCATCAGTTTCCTCCTGTCGAAAGCTGTAATGATTCAATTGCAAGAAACATGTCATAGCTATTAATCTAGTGGCGGAATTTACATGCAAAATCTGACAAATATTAAGCTCTATTCCCGATAGTGAGTTGTGATCTGTTTACTTTTCTTTCCTTGCATTATCGTACGAGGAAAACGTATACAGTAACTTTTAACTACATGACCAGGTAAGGAAATGAAGGAAGAAATACATAAAAATAAAGATGAAATTGAAATGAAGTTAATATCATAAAGATGATATACGTCTCACTGTGATTTAAATGTTTTACAACAATACAATACCTTTATGCTCGACCATGCCGAAATGTAGTAATTATACACCTGGTAGCAGCCCTTTAATTGACCTCATTAAAGTACACCTATTCATTAAAGTTCAGGTGTTCCACCAATCAGAACATACCATTGTAGGAATATGAAAGCGGTAGTATCGATTATTCTCGGATATGCAATCGAAAGACTAGACTCTCTAGATTATATCAAGGTCAATGTCGACATTTGTTTCTCGGAAAAAATCAATACTTTCGCGTCTGCGCACATCTCACAATTTACGAGGTATGGCATAAGGTCAGTTCCGCTCCTCAGTCAGATAAGAATAACATGAATACTTATGAATAATTTCGCTTGAGCTCGTTTCATAAACATACTCGCGTCTTAATTACTACCATTACAGGCTCGTTGCATAATGTACTATTATCGTACTACGAATGGTATTGCTTTATATACTTTGTCTTGTTTCATTAGTATTAAAACTTAAACACAGTAATAAACTTTACTATGTAACCGATACTCAAATTTGACGAAAATTTATTTTGTATACTTTACGCAAACTTGGCATTAATTTGAGTTCCAGAATAATACATTTCACTTGATTCTTATATTGCTCAAATTTGCATAAATAACAGCGTGTATTTTCTAATCATGTCTAATATATTTATATTTATAAAAATAGATATTGACAAGACGTGTTACAAATTCTAAAATGCATTAGATTATGCTGCAATGGTTAGCTCGAGCTTAAAAATGTGTTTATGACAAGGAATGAAAATCCTAACACAGCAAGGTTCTACTCACTAAGACTAGTGACTAGTGACTCTCTAACTGGCTTCTTGGGATATGAGGGTTTGTAAATCTTTAACAACATTCGCAAAGCAAAGTATCTGTAATTTTGCGCAATAGAATTTATTTCTCCCCAACATTGGTGTCTGGCAGCAACTGGGCGGCTAATTTTATTTACCACTTCAATTTTTGCGAGTATAGGATCGATTTCGAAAATATTACCATTTTTTCTTTTTGATTGATTGATTGATTTATTTATTTATTTATTTATTTATTTATTTATTTATTTATTTATTTATTTATTTATTTATTTATTTATTTATTTATTTATTTATTTATTTATTTATTTATTTATTTATTTATTTATTTATTTATTTATTTATTTATTTATTTATTTATTTATTCATTTATTCATTTATTCATGTATTTATTCATTTATTTATTTATTTAATTATTTATTAAGTATAGATACCATAGCCAAAAATGTAAATTGTAGCTATAATTGGCAAATTACAGAGTAAATATAACACTATGTTAGTAAATTCAATATACAGTATTATATATTAGGCCTAATAGGCTGAATTTATTTATTTAAGAAATTCACTACTACAGAACACGTGTTCCAATTAGCAGAATATCTGATTATAACGATAACTAACATATAACTAGAATTTAACATATCATGAAACCATTGCTGTATATAACTTTTTCTTGTACATATTGTACGATAACGAGAAATCTAAATCCTGTTTATTTGATAGATGATTATAAATTCGAAGCATTAATAAAAGTGGAGACATTTTATAAGATTGTGTTTTTGATGTCTGTAAATAAAAGAGAGATCGCTTTCTCAAATTTGATTTACCAATATTGAAACTAATTATCTGTAGAAGATCAAGGTTGTCTATTAAGCCATTTATGGTTTTGAACAAATATATTTGTTGTGCTCTTATCCTAAGACTACTGAGAGATGGAACATTAAATTCAACCAGCATGGATTCATAAGATTGGAATATGTTGTAACATGAATGTTTCTTAATATATAGCAGTTTTAGGATTTTATTCTGTGCGAGTGATAGTGAGGATTCCAAACTATAGACGCGTACTCTAATTTACTTCGTACTAAACTATTATATATTTTAAGACAGTTTCAACAATCCTGAAATCTTTTGAGTTTCTGTAGATGAAACCTACCAATTTTAAGGCTCTATTAGCAATTGTTTTTATATGTGTTAAAAAGGATAGGTCATGAGAGACACTCCTAAATCATTTACTGAAGTGACCCTTTCTAATTTTGTGTTATTTATGCTATACGTGTAATCCAGAGAGTTAGTATTACGAGTGAAGGTAATGTGTGAGCATTTCTTAATATTAAAGTTGAGTTTGTTAACAATGCTCCATCTAAAAGACTATTATAATTGAAATATATTTTTTAAATTATTACTAAAAATTATTACATTTTAAGTGAATCATTCCAGATATAGTGATTCGTAGAAACTCACTATAAACAAGTTCCGTATAGCATTTTGTGAGAAATCGCTGTAAACATACAGAAACCGAAACCACGTTTTCGGAAATTTACTGATAATGTATATTTATGTAAAACAAATCTCTGAATAAATATCTTTGCATCATAAAAATACATTTTCTAATGCCTAAATAAAAGGAAAGATGGGAAAGAACTGCAAGAAGGTAATAGAAAGATTATAATAAACGCATTATATGATTAATAAATTGAATAGGCAATTAAATAAAGAGTTATATACACGTAAATAGGCAAGCAGATACTTTTATTACTTTAACATACATAATACATATGTTAGCAACGTCAAAAAAGAAGATCATACTAAAGTATTTGCCAAGTTAAAATAATCATTGATATTATACAAACTATGCTCATACAATTTTCGTTTCATTACCGATTTATCATAATTTAAATTCCTAGTTGATTTCGGTAACCTATTATACAATTTCAGAGATATATGAGCTATTCCATCTCAAATCGACCGAAATATAAACAAAATTGACCTTACAATTTCTAAATACATTGAAACTTTTTTGTACGTAGAGAACTGTGATACAATGCTTTGTGCAAAGTTTGAAGGCATCAGAACTTCATAGTGTTTAAATTAAAAATATTTAAATTTATCGTATTTTCATAAAATTATCAACTTTAAACTGTTGTAGCTCCGAAACCCTTTCATCCAATGATCAAAATCATGGTTTATTTTGATGCTGGGAAATTAAAGTTTATATTGACATATAAACAGATTTTCTTACTTTTTATGGAAATTGAGAAATTTAGATTTTTCCTCATTAAGACGCCTTTGCCTAGGAAAAAATATTTTTAAAATATATAGTTAGATTCCGCATTGAAAGTACAAATAAACACATACTTTTTACTGACGGTATGTTGATAAGAAAGTATTGAAAATATCAAATAAAGAAAATAAATAGTACGCGCGTGAACTAACCAGCTGACTGTGAGACGGGCGCTAGCTGAGACAACCACGGCCAGGAGACATACACGTGATGTGTCGTCTAGCAATCATGGCTGTGGTAGCTTTATCACTGGTTTTCATAAACACAGGAGTAAAATGACGCCCAACGCTCGCTTATGTTCAGCTCTCGTCCAGTGCGTGCGGTACTGCGCCGTTCAGGTCTAGGCGTGTGAAAATAATCTATTTAATACCATCGAAACTTATTGCCGTGACACTAAGCAAACAATGTCGAATCCCTCTTAATAATGCAAGGGTTTTTCTCAATATTTTTTTTACATTTTTACAAATGGCCAAAAAGCCTAAAAGCAAGTAAAATCAGATTATCTGTCTCTCTGTGTACAATAAAAATAAGGATTACTTCTTAACATAACCTAGCAAATGTCAGCTTCAAAATAAGCTCTCGTTCAATGTTCTGCAGTAAATGGTTCCAGAGTTCTGAGCGCTGAAAGAGGCTTGTTTTTATAAAATACGCTAAATTCGTCGCTCAATAATAGGAAAATCGTTTGACTTTGGATAGTATATTTTTGAAAATGCACTCCCCTCAGCACCTTGTATAAGTAGGGAAAAATTAGAGTATAAAAAATGCGAGGATTTTTACTGATCGATTTCATATGGAATAACCAATATAATTAAAGTTATTTTGTGTTGTTGTACACCTACATAAGTCAAGTCTTATATCATTACAGTTCCTCGTATGATGTTCATGAAAATGCAAATGTATACTTTTTATACACTACATTACATAAAGAAAAGAAATGAATGAGTTAGAGAAAAGAATAGAAAGTAAAAAGTATAATGAAGTATTTAAAATGTATGAGGAAAGAGGAGGAAAAGACCATGGAATTCAGATAAACAAAAAACAGAAAAATAAAAAAGAACAGAAAGAGGGAAGTGTTGAAAAAGGAACATTAAGAAGAAAAGAAGACAGCATAAAGATATGATAAAAAGGGGAATAAATAATTAAAGGAAGGTATATAGTGAGAATTAAAGATGAAAATTTTGTATAAATTAAAAAAATATTATCTCAAGGAAGAAAATTAAATAGAGAAAGAATTAGAGAAAAGGGAAGGAAAATGGAAGGATTGGTTGAATTAGATAAATAAGGAAGCGAAGAAAAGAAAGGGAAGAAAGGAGATATGAATGAAAAAGGAGCAGGAAATTATGCAGGAAGTAGAGGTAAAGAAAGACAGAAAGCACAATGAAATAATAAATATAATGGATAAAAGGAGAAATAAAGAGCGAAAGAAGAAAAAGGGAACAGAAGAATTATAACAATGAAATAAAGGATGATAACATTGGAAAGAGGAACAAGGGAGGAAGAAAAAATATTAATAAATAAAACGCGGAAAAAAGAGAAAATAATTAAGGAAAATAATAATAAGAGAAAAGAGAGATACAAGAAAGACAAATATAAGAGAGATATATAATGAACGTTAAATTATAACAAAAGAAAATAAAATAAAAGAATGGAGGAAAGACAAAGCAAAAATGAAGGAAAGAATAATAAGAAGAGGAAACGAAACAAAATATAAAGTAGAGGGAAAAATAAAGAAAAGAAGTCTGATTAAATAAATACAGAGTAAAAGAAAAACTTAAGGCGAAACTTAAAAAATTAAATTTAAAGAAAAAAGTAGGAAATAAAAACAGAACATACAATAACTCTTAAGTTGCTACTTTGGTTCCAACAAAGCTCTCCAGATGTATTTCAATGTCAGGGAATTGCAGATGTGACTGTGCCGTATTAGAAACATCTCTTCGCTTTGACGCCATGATATGGTGTACCACAAAGCGATTTATCCGGTATGATGAGTGCGTGCTCTATCGTCACACAGACCATCTGGAAAAACGATATGACAAAACATGTGACAACGGGCATTCGTCACACAGCAAATTTCCTGCGTAGAACTGACGTATCAGCTGTCTCCACTACGACAAAATATCATTTTATGTTATCCCGCTTCACATTCTCCAAACTAAGATCTTTTTTTTCCAAATTTGTTTTGAAAATATATGACATTAAACTGTAGGCATATTGATTATTTTGACAACTCAAAGAAAATGGGACTGCTCTCCTCTCTCAAACTTACACCTGATGACGAAGATAGTTCTAGACACCTTGTGTACTGTAAATATTTCGTCAGTAATGATATAATTCTAATCCAATATCTCCTAATACCCTAGGTCAGTGATGTCAAAGCAAGCGCATTTTTCTGACCTTGACGTCGTGCGAGGGCATTAAGCGCTAGGTATGCTAGGGGGACAAGCAGCCTGTTGGATTAAGAAAACAGTGATGCACAAACTTCAAACGGAACGTCAAATTTTATGTCGTTATTTTTATATGGCTTCTTTCTGTTTATTTTCTATATTGTCTATAAATAAAAGTACTAACACCTATTTCTTAGCCTAATATTGCAGTTGTGTTGTAAACGTTAATAACATAATAAAGAGTAAAGAAGGAGTATTCACACAAATTCCATAATAACTACAACTATACTGTACTAAGCGAATTAAACACTTCATTCATAAAGAAAGTGTTATCCCAAAGAAAGACACTGAATATGACATGATATGTTGAAATCGATATAGATAGTATCTTTAGCCTTATACAAGTAATCAAAACAATTTTATAGTACAAAGCAAAGTTGTCTAGGTAGGCCTATATGTTTTAACTATATAAATAATATTACATAATAAAACTCTTATCGCATTATGCTTTTAGGTGATATTGGTGCGCAACTTTCTGTTATCAGAATATTAAATTATCTCGAAATCTGCTGAAGCTATAGATCTGACGTTTTACCAACACATACAGTAGGCACATATCTTTTGTTTGTGATGTAACAGTATTTGCTTTGTTAATTCATTTCCTTACAAACATTTTCCATGCGAATATTTTCAAACATTTTAATACACTATCTTCAGTAATACGTATTTACGACATATTAGATTTACGAAAACATTGTTTTAGTACCTGTAAAGCTACTGAACAAAAATATCTGAAAATTTCACTTTTTTTGTAAAAAAGTTGAGAAAATTTTCCTTTTGAATATAATAGCAAATTAATACTTGTGAAGAATGAGCATTAAAATTGAAACTTACATTCTTATAATGCACTTATTTTTCTCAGACAAATCTAAAAATTAACATGGATACAGTTTTAATAAGTTCTCTTCCCTTTATCCATTGAATCAGTGCTGGCTATCCCTGAATATAGCTCGACCAAGCGGCATATACTAGGCCTATCTCTTTCGTCTGTCTCTTTCCTTTCCGCTGTAAAGCGCTCAGGCTCTCCTGGGCACTAAAGCGCGCGCTTGCTCCTATGGGCATCAGTTGACATCACTGCTCTAGGTGTACAGCTTCGGATATTTTTAAAAACGAAATACTCATATGCGTTGTACAGTAGTAAGATCCAGAGAATGCACATACTATGTTTGTCTTCTATCTCTTGTTTAATTCTGTTGTTCAGTGCAAGAATCTGGTAACTAGCGTTTTTATAAGAAATTAGAAAAGATACTTTAAAGTTCAGGACTTTTTTTTGTAGTTTTGCAGTAAAAATTGTGCATGATTTAATATTACTTTCCTTCGTTTGAACTAATGCTTATCATCACGGTAAGTTAGTCCTCAGCATTTGGGTGATTGAAAGCCACTCCTTTTACTTCGAAACACAACTAACTGCTAAAAGAAAAATTTAAAGACATCATTTTCTTTGTTAAAGAAAACCTATACTATTTTTAAAGACATTTTATTTTCTGTCTGTAGAAAATACACCTAATGTAACATTGACAAGTATCAGCCTTATTATTTCACTATGTTAATATGATGGTACATCACGTTTTTGTTGCACATAATTTTTCATTTCATATATTGTTGAAGTGAATAAGGAACCACATTTTCAAATTTTCAAAGGAGAATAATTACCTGTTGCTAGAAAACACAGCCTTACATCTAGAAAAACTTCGTTCCACTTCTGCAGAAATGAGGATATATTTGAAATATTTTACACAAACTTTATCCATCTCAAAATCTGTATAATTATTATAAATTTCCTCATTTGAAATTGCCACAAATTTTACATAGACTTAAGTATCCATAATGTTTATCCAAGTTTTTTAAATCTTGTTTTCTACATTTTTTCCTATTTCGTGTGTCAACTATTCCATCACAATATCATTGACTACATGTTATTTTTTGTCTATAGAAAATACACCTAGGCCCGGTTGCAGAAACACCGATCAAAATATGATTGGCAGTCAAGGAGGGTTTGATTGGCCATCAGTTCTATTTCTGTTGCAGAAAGAACAATCAGTGTTTGATCGGAGATTAGACTTCCATCAGATTTGATCAACAGATTTTTGCTGGTTAAGTCACTGATCATAGATCAAGTAGGCTATTTATGTTGTTCTGTTTATAATGCAGTTACTGTAATGTATATAGTAAATAGTTATAGCGTAACAATATTTTTTGGACATAATGGATTCTTCTGATGAAGAAATTTTAGAATGAAAAATATATTATTAAGAAGAAGGCGTTTCCGTGATAGACATGAATTGTTTTTATGTATAATGACAGAGAATTAGAGCAAAGATTTAGGTTAAGTAAGGATTCGTGTGTTTTGTTATTTTCAAAAATTAATATATGCAGACAGACAAATCGAAACCTTCCACTTTCTCCTATGAACCAAGTTCTAATAATTCTGAGATTTTATGCTGTTGGAATTTTTCAGGCGGTCTTGGGTTATCTTATTAGTTAGGAATGTTACCTATGAAATTACTTTGTTATGACAGGGTCTCATAAATCCCCAAACTTCAAACACGGAACGATTTGAAATCCAGAGAGAATTTTCAGCCATGTCAGGATTTCCAAGAGTAGCCTAATATTAGTTGTATAGACTGCTCACATCCCCATCCAATCACCTGGTTGAAATGATGCCGAACTTTATCGAAATAGAAAAGGTTCCTTTTCTGTGAATATACAGGCAATATGTAGCCTACACCATCATTGAAATTCTGGAATGTTGTAGCCCGTTGGCAGGGTTCTACACATGACAACACAATATTTTTAATGAGTAGGTTACGAGCTCCATTCGTAACAGAGAGATGGGAAATGGAATTATTTTGGGTTATGGAGGCTATGCATATTCCAATATCTTGTCGACTCCCCTAGCAAATCCCACAACAGAAGCCCCCTCACGTTTTTTTTTTTGCTTCATTTTTTTTTTTCACTATATTGTAGTCTATATACAAATAGAATCCGCCTGTTTCCTTTCTACAAAAAGCAACAAAACAGCAAAGCATTCACTTGAACATTCACTTGTTTTCCTAGTCACCGCCCACTTGATGCATTCGTTTCGCGACTTTTAAAGGGCATCAAATTGGCTGTGGTTGCTAAATAGCGCTGTTGTCAAATGCATTTCTTTCTCAAATCAGCAATTAGTAAATTGAGACAAGTTGATTGGAGATTCAAGTTTGTGCAACGCAATGAACAATCAAATAAATCAGACATCAACTGATTGGCGATCATGGACTGATTTGATTTGCGTTTCTGCAACCGGGCCCTGATATGACATTGACAAGTATCAGCCTTATTATTTCACTATGTTAATATGATAGTGTAATACGTTTCATATATAGTGTTGCGGTGAATAACAAACAAAATTTTCAAATTTTCAAAGGAGAATGACTTCCTGTTGAATCAAAACAACAGCCTCATATCTAAAGAAACTTCGTTCCGCTACTGCAGAAAAAGTGGGGGAATATTTGAAATATTTCACACAAGCATTATTTTTCTCAAAATCTGTATCATTATTACAACTTTCTTCATTTGAAATTAAGTCTCAAATTTCGTCCTCGGCATTTTGCTATTCTTCTTCTTTACAGGACGTTGAATGTTGCCTGTTACGAATAGCAGTATTCGGTCGTAATGTAACCGATCAACTACAGTTCACCGCTCAACGAAACACACTGAAATCCCCCACTCCAACGCAATTACGTACCGGTACCTGAAGTCAGAGGTGCATGAAGCGCAATGTAACGGTATACAATTCTTAGCCCTAATAATAATATTAATAATATCAATAATAAAAATAATAATAGTAATAGCAACAATAATAATAATAATAATAATAATAATAATAATAATAATAATAATAATGATAATTTCTTTTTCAAATCTTAGACATGATTTCTTTTTTCTTAATTTTGTGCAGAGTATTTACAAGGAGAGGACACGCTCTGTATATCATCGAATGGAATAAGACTGTGTGAGATGAAAGTACAAGAAGTACTGTTTAAAGTCATACCTGGTATGGGTGGCCAATGATCCCTCGTTTTGAAAATATTGGCTATTGTTTGTGACCTACTTCCGTTAGGTGCCTAACAGGGAAGCATTATACTGTGTAACAGCGTAGCCCATATGGTTGGATGCTGAGTTGTTATCTAGACAACCTAAGTTCGAATCTTAACTGGTCCTATATATTTTTTTTCTTTTAATAATGATTAATATTGTGATCACAGTTATCTATTTACATATATCATATTTCTCAATGTATTGAACGCTTCATCATGTTTTAAAAAATTATAATTAACTAACATTGTATTGTAAAGGATAAACAAAGAAATATTACTCATGTAGGCAGGTAAGATGTGTCACTTATGTCTGTTCTGTTTCTGTAGCAGCTATTCCACTTCATTTTGTACCCGATTCATTATGATAAATGTTACAAAACACACAAAACATACATATTTCCTGCATCATGCACAGCAAATAAAAGAATGTTGTCCACAGTCACACACATTTTTCCGCACTTCTGCTGCGAAACAGACATCTTTCACATTCACAAACACTTCTCGTTCGTTTATCAATTTTGATGCATACCACGCATATTTCAACATGGCTTTGAATATAGGAGCTGATAACTGAAAGTGAATTAAGCAGTGAATTTTGAGGGCATTCTCCCTTGAAGCAATTTGTTGTCCAGTTTGTAAAAGGAAAGAGCTATTTTGAAAATATTTTGTAAAAAATCTTCACCTGTCTAAAAAAATTAATTAATTTTGATGCATACCTCGCATATTTCAACATGGCTTTGAATATAGGAGCTGACAACTGAAAGTGAATAAAAAAATAAATAATAATAATAATAATAATAATAATAATAATAATAATAATAATAATAATAACAAGCTTTAAAAAATGAGAAGGCATTATGATTCGAACTCAGGTTGACTGGATGACAACTCAGCATCCAACCAAATGAGCTACGCCGTTACACAGTCTAATGTTTTCCTATTAGACACCTAATGGAAGTATGTCACAAACAATAGCCAATATTTTCAAAACAAGGGGTCATTGGCCACCCATACCAGGTATGACTTTAAACTGTACGTCTTATACTTCCATGTCACAAAAATCTCATTTATTTCGGTGATATACAGAGCGTGTCCTCTCTTTGTTAGTATGTAATGTGCCTCATTTTGGGCATATATCTTTATTCTTACTCATTTCTGCAAAATCAACATAACTTCGGCATCACCATGTACACCACAACAAACAAGAGTAGCGCTACCGATATGTACATTATATGTCTAATATGGAAATGTACACTGAAATTTAAGGACATTTTTGGCACTCATACTGAATATTCTGGCTGTATAACTTCCACTATGGACTGGAATGAATTTTGAAAATAATCCATTTATATTCTGTGCTCTTGTAGCGATTGCCAATGGCAGGTAATTTTATTGTTGCTTTCTAAGCTTTGATTAACGGTATGGAGAATAATACATTCTGCTAAATTGAGAATGGGAATTACAGAAACACAGGTTGATCCCAGAGTGCTTAAACTTAATCTGTCAACGATTTGTATTTTTCTGTTTCCTATCGGTGCTTTTGTGAGTCATGTGAGTCATTTATTTGAAAATTACTGCAACATCGATTAGAAATGTCATTTATAGTCGTCTAGCAACAAATATTTAGGAACCGTTAAGTAGAGAAATCTTTAAAAGAACCGATTGAGTAAATTTTGTAATATATTACTATAATTTATTCATTCCTTCATTCATTCATTCATTCATTCATTCATTTACTTACTTATTTATTTATTCATTTAATTATTTACTTCTTTATTTATTCATTTAATTATTTACTTATTTATTTATTCATTTAATTATTTACTTATTTATTTATTCATTTAATTATTTACTTATTTATTTATTCATTTATTATTTACTTATTTATTTATTCATTTACTTATTTACTTATTTATTTATTCATTTACTTATTTATTACTTATCTATTTATTCATTTACTTATTTACTTATTTATTTATTCATTTACTTGTTTACTTATTTATTTATTCATTTAATTATTTATTTATTCATTTACTTATTTATTTATTCATTTACTTATTTACTTATTTATTTATTCATTTACTTAATTACTTATTTATTCATTTACTTAATTATTTATTTATTCATTTACTTATTTACTTATTTATTCATTCATTTACTTATTTACTTATTTATTTACTTATTTATTTATTCATTTACTTAATTACTTATTTATTCATTTACTTAATTATTTATTTATTCATTTACTTATTTACTTATTTATTTATTCATTTACTTGTTTACTTACTTATTTATTCATTTACTTATTTACTTATTTATTTATTCATTTACTTATTTACTTATTTATTTATTAATTTATTTATTCATTTACTTATTGACTTATTTATTTATTCATTTACTTATTGACTTATTTATTTATTTATTTATTTATTTATTTATTCATTTATTCAATCATTTATTCATTTATTTATTTATGTGCTGGACAACAGCCATTGGCCAATAAAAGTCCAGCACAGGGATACAATTAATACAATAAAATGAACAACAATGATACAAATTAAATAATTGAGATAACAACAAAATGAAGAACATAGATTACTTACTTACTTACAAATGGCTTTTAAGGAACCCGAAGGTTCATTGCCGCCCTCACATAAGCCCGCCATCGGTCCCTATCCTGTGCAAGATTAATCCAGTCTCTATCATCTTACCCCACCTCCATCAAATCCATTTTAATATTATCCTCCCATCTACGTCTCGGCCTCCCTAAAAGTCTTTTTCCCTCCAGTCTCCCAACTAACACTCTATATGCATTTCTGGATTCGCCCATACGTGCTACATGCCCTGCCCATCTCAAACGTCTGGATTTTAAGTTCCTAAGTATGTCAGATGAAGACTACAATGCGTGCAGTTCTGTGTTGTGTAACTTTCTCCATTCTCCTGTAACTTCATCCCGCCTAGCCCCAAATATTTTCCTAAGCA
Source organism: Periplaneta americana (assembly GCF_040183065.1). Classification (NCBI taxonomy): domain Eukaryota; kingdom Metazoa; phylum Arthropoda; class Insecta; order Blattodea; family Blattidae; genus Periplaneta; species Periplaneta americana. Next base: position 125,777,346 of record NC_091132.1, on the reverse strand, counting down.
CTTTATTCTCAAACACCCTTAACCTATGTTCCTCTCTCAGAGTGAGAGTCCAAGTTTCACAACCATACAGAAGAACCGGTAATATAACTGTACATATGTAGGTTGTATTGTAAAATTAGGTACTTTATGTTTTATTATTAATTGTAATTATTGTGTTAAATTGTATTGTGTATTCTTATTGTATTGTGTATGTAAGTGTATTGTGTATTGTACAGGGACATAATTTTATTTTTACTAACATTTTTAATATCAACTTGCCTATACCCCTTTCCACGACTGGAGTTCGATGATACTGGCGTAATATATAAACAAATCACTTTACTAGGTATAGGAGGGAAGAAAAGTAGTTCATCCATTTACGTAAACTACGAAATCTTGCACTTTTGAGTTTGATCATTTTCATTAGCTTTCTGTTTAATCAAAATATAGTATAGTATTAACAATGAGTGTTTTTACTCACGAACTGAGATGTCCATGTTGACGTATTCATTATGCAGTGTATATTATACTGTATACAGCACATTAGAGTAAAATATAGAGAATGAAGTTAAATTGAAAAATAATCATAATATGGATATTTAAACGCATTTTTTTTAAATGGTGGCCGTTCATTTCGATATAGGCTTCAGTTCTAATGTGCATATTATCGCAATATAGACTATTGTACCTAATCCCAATTACCAGTTTCGTTATTCGTACTAGTAATTCATGTTGAAATAAATCTGTATCTACTCCATAAAAGAGTACCTTACGTACTGTAAATTCAGTCTTCACTTCTGCCCGACCCGAAAAGATAAAATTACTCAGACATACTATCTACTGTCCGTCCAAGTAGTTCCTATGTTGTAGGGTCGTAGAAAGGGAGGAAATCACATGACAGTTAATTACTTAACGAGGCCCTATTATTTAAGTTATTTTAAACAGTTGTATAATATTACGTAGACGTCCAATTCCTAACAGAAATTAATGTTTTCACAAAAGAGCTAAGACAGCCCAGCCACTAGCTGGCGAATAAAATCTGGTGGGGGAAACCGGAATACGACGTAGGCAAATGGACGACAGTACCTGTGCGAAAATGATTCAATAGTGAAAGCTCTTTCGTCACTGGAGAACGCGAACATATTTTTGGAACGTACTGTTTACTATGACCGTAAGGCTACTATGACTGTATATGCGGTCTTGGATCTGTGTGCAGGACGGTTGAACTTCATTAGTAGAAGGGGTGGGAGTGAAGTACAGTTTCCCTAGAAAAGGATGAGACGATTGAATATTCCCAAGTCTCAGATGTAAGACACTGCGCATGATCGGAGACCAGAGCACTGATACACAGATAACGAATATTGAGTTACTTAAATTCAGGCTATTTCGTTTGTTACCAGCATCGTTCCGAAATTCATTTCAAAAACTGCAAAAATATGATAATATTACGTAAATAAAAGACAAATATATACATAAATCGTGTAGTTAAATCGACAATGGACCTTCATGACTAGATCGACACTCCGCACAGAAAGGAAAGCTTTCGTGTCGTTTCCGTAGCTCAGACTCTAAGACTTCTGCGTTTCGTGTAGAAGAGTGCGAGTTCGATTCCTAATCTACACAACGATTTTTTTTTGTTTAAATAGCTTTGAAATAGAGTTTGACAAGTTTTAAATGTTAATGATCACAGACAATACAAAATTACAAGTTATAATATTGTAAACGTTAATCTAATAAATGTATTTATACACACACACACACGCACACACACACACACACACATATACAATGTAAATTCATATATATTAAAAACTGACAATTAAAATGAAATTAAAAAATATTCCTAAGCCACACAGACTAACTTTTACAAAGGTTTAGAGTCCTTAGGCTATGTCATTTGTTGAGTAGTTATTACAATATTTTATTAGTAGCTTTCCCATATGTGTAAGAAATGCACTCGCACAAAAATTTTTTGTTAAAGTGTGGCTTTGGATTATTTCATTTTCACCACTTCAGTTGATTTTAACTATTTTATCTACGTGTTTGCAATAGTGTTTAATTTAATGTTCATTCAATTTTATTCATGTTATGATTGAATTGTTACAGTTATTGACTAATTACATATATTAATACTAATTATTAAGTGCATCCCTTAAATAACCAATTGCATTATCTTTTGCAAAATCTTGAATGTTTAAGTTGTTAATAATATTTCTGTACTATATACTATAAGACATTAAAAGAATTTGCAATAGATTTGGGGTCCTCTAGTTTATAATCACTGGTTTTAATGAAAAAAATATTTTATTTCTTAGAATATCTACAAGTTTAACTTCAATAATATTCCGAATAGCTTTAATTGCATTATCTGAATGTTGTACTTTTCTATTAGAATATATTCTATTTCCCTCTTTCATAATTTTTTATAAATTACACCGTACTTCTTGTAGTATTTAACTCATTACCAGGCCACGGATGTTCGGTACGTCTGTGTTCTCCGCGCGACTACGGCTTCAGATAGGACGAGGGGTTTGTGCTGGTAGTTTGCGTTGCAAATGCACAGTGACAGTCACAACTAATAACAAAGCGGGCACATACAAGTACAGCATACGGACGAGGTAACCGAGTCATGGCGAAGCCAATTACATTCAAAGAAGTGCAGGTAAGCGGACGTTTTGAGAACTCACAACATACGTGTTATTAGAAGCGGTGTTATAAAAGTTTAACAATACTACTTTGAATTGTAGGTGAATTGTTTCGTGGAGGAATTTGGAGGAGGTGAAATATTTTCTTCGAATGGAGAATTTATAATTTGTAGATTTTTCCGCACACAAACTAGAGGCTGGAAACGAGCATTCATTGAAAGACATTGCAACACAAAACAACATAAGGCAAGTGTAGCTTTATTGGAGCAGGAAGTAAACAAAGTTCCATCTACTTCTCTCTCAAGTCGGAAGTATACATTTTTTTCGGGACGTCTGTGAGATAATGGTGGGGGCCAACATTCCATTCCATAAAGTAGAGAATGTTTTTTTTTTAAGAACTTCATAGAAAAATATACAGAAAAACAACTTCCTTCCGAATCAACTCTTCGCAAAAACTATCTGCCAGATTGTTATGTAGATGTTTTAAATCAGATAAGGAAAGCAGTAGGAAATAATAAGATTTGGGTTTCTGTGGACGAAACGACTGATGAAACAGGGCGATTTGTAGCATATGTCGTTGTCGGAACATTGAGTCCTGATGGACCTGGTGAAAAGTTTTTGTTAACCGCAGAGGTACTTGATAAAGTGAATCATGCATCCATTGTAACACTATTTGAAAACTCAATGTCTCTTTTATGGCCAGACGGAGTTAAACGTGAAAATATCCTCATGCTAGTCACCGATGGCGCTGCTTACATGATGAAAGCAGGCAGACAAATAAAATTAAGCTACCCTAACATCTGTCACATGACTTGTCTTGCTCATTGTCTTCACAGAATAGCCGCGACTGTGAGGAGTTCCTATCCAGATGTGGACCGGTTCACATCAAATATGAAAAAAATATATTTTTAAAGGCACCTACTAGGTTACAAGTATTTAAAAATATAGCGCAAGAAATTCCCTTAACTACAAAGCCAATCATAATACGTTGGGGTACTTGGTTGGATGCTGCAAGCTATTATGCAAAATACTACGAAAAAATAGTAGACGTGTTAGCAGTGCTAAATAGTGAGGATTGTTCTTCAGTTGCCATAGCTAAAGAGTTAGTGTCGGAACAGCTGAGAGACCACATTATGTTTATTGAACAGAAGTTCAAGGATATGTCAAAATATATTAAGCTGTTGGAAACAAGTGCCATGGAAATATCTAAGTCTCTTAAAGTAGTACAAGACTTGCCCACAGCCCTAGATCAAGTCAGAGAGGGGCCCGCCTAAGCAGTGACACAAAAACTGAAAACAATTATTGACAAAAATGTTGGATATTCTGATCTTTGCCAAATACGTGATCAGCTAGCAAGTACTGAAAATCAAACACATAACAGTGACAGTGAATACATTCAGTATTTTAAGTTTGCACCCGTCACGTCTTGTGACGTGGAAATAAGTTTTTCGCGCTTAAAATCGGTTCTGACAATCGAAAAAGTTTTCAATTCGAAAATCTTCGAATGTACATAGTCATACACTGTAATAAAATGTACAGAGCACAACATTAAATTCAATGTATTTTCCAAGGTTATTAATAAAATATATGTTGTTCTAGACGGAAGTCACTTTTCAAGCGGATCTGACAGTACCTCCTTTACGGAAGCGGGGTTGGAATGAGTTTATGTTCACATTGAAGTCGGTTACTTACGTACGTGCAGCAAAACAAGTCTCCAAGATCCGGGCCTTGCTCATTACATATAGATTCTTCTTTTTAATACATGAGATTTTTAAGTCCCTGCGTTATCTACATGTTTTTACTTTTGAATTTTTTCACAATATTGAGTGGAGAATATCCACTAAAGTGATTCTGAAATTAAAGTGAAAAATACAATACATTTACTCTTATCAGTAGTACCAGTATAATATACGTTTTTCCAAGATTCATTTTGTAGACATAAATGTGAATAGTCACTAGATACAGCATTTACGACCCTTTTTTAGTTTTTAAATTAATATTTTGAAATTGTTCAGTGACATTGGAAACACTTAGGATTTATTTATCATGTTCAGACAAACCATTGATTATAGGTTCTGTCGAATAGGAATTCAGTCTAATTCTGTGTACAAAACTTTTATCAATGGCTGTGCTACTTCAGCTTGTATGCTGGTGGGAAAATGGCTCTACGACTAAGGTTTCCAGTTTCAAGGAGTGAATTTAATTTACTTTTAAGGAAAAGTTCCGAGAGATAATCTATGTTTATGTCACTACAGATCACAAATTCCATATGAGATTTATAAAGTCTTTTCTTTACAAATTCAATGTTGGCTATAAATATTAATAAATAATGTAAGAAATATGAATGAATGTAGTTAGATGTCTGATTTACATTATAAAAAGCAAGAAGTTACATTCCGCGGCAACATTCGAACTTTCGATGTTTGGTTTTGTCGTCCAACGCATAAGCACGGACCTATTCAATGCTTATGTTAATAACATAGAATTTAGCTGTGGGGTTTGTTTACTTAACGTAATTAGATTTAATTTGATTAGTTTCGCAACAATAATTGGACTTCCTGTTATATCCTGTTATTTAAATATTTAATTTAGGGTTGATTTATTAACTCTTACTGTGCAAGATGCCCCTTATTTCAATAATTCTATATCACGCTAAATAGTCATTGTCTACACTAAAGTATTATCGTCATCCCTCATTTCTCCATATTTTTCGACAAATTATACAGTCGAGGTGTCCACACCTGTGGAGTAACGGTCAGCGCGTCTGGCTGCGAAACCAGGTGGCCCGGGTTCGAATCCCGGTCGGGGCAAGTTACCTGGTTGAGGTTTTTCCGGGGTTTTCCTTCAACCCAATACGAGCAAATGCTGGGTAACTTTCGGTGCTGGACCCCGGACTCATTTCACCGGCATTATCACCTTCATTTCATTCAGACGCTAAATAACCTAGATGTTGATACAGCGTCGTAAAATAACCCAATAAAATAAAATAAAATACAGTCGAGGAACTCTGAACAAATTAATTACACCTCAATAAAAAAAAAAGAGTTTTACCTGGGATCGAACACGAAACATTTCGGTTATACGGTGGAACCGACACGCTACTATATGAGCTACCGAGACAAGACAGTGAGAGCAGCAGTCCAGAATGTAGATCCGATAGCAGGCATTTGCCATTCGTACAGAGAAGCAATGATATTTTGTTACCCGAGCTATGTTGTGAAATCGTGACCTTAATGGCTATCTTCTTCGTGATCCTTATTCTGATCCTTGTCCTTGTTGTGGTCCTTGTAACAATTCTTGTTCTATTTGTCATGGTACTTATCGTTATACGTCGATATCGAGTGAACCGCGCTGTAGAACTTTAACTTCCGACAACCAAGAATCGTCTCATTCTTTTTAAGGGTATCTGTACATTCAAAAACTCAGGTACAATAAAAATTGAAGTGAAAATAAAATGATATCCCTGTATAATTGTATTGTGTATTGTAAATTTTATTGTGCATTGTTTATGATTTTATTGTGTATTGTTTATAATTTTATTGTGTATTGTTTATATTGTGTATACCACTGCCACCGGGTGCTTGCCCACTTGCAGTGTAAATAAATACATACATACAAATAAACAGAAAATTAGTTTAATTTGTATAAAAATATTAACCAGGTATACTTACACATTCTGCCTTGGTATCTAGACGTTATTTAGTTCACTGGGACTGTAGGTGTGGGCATATTTTGTTTTTGGTAACCATCCCGCTTCCAAAACGTAGTCCTAAGTGATATGTGGAGAGAATGGTTAGTTTTTAAAAGGCCCCAACTATTTCGTGTCACAGGCGCAAACAGATACAATACAATGAACTGCCTGCAGTGCCTGGGCTTTATACTCCAGCAGCAGAATGTATTAATGTGAAGATAACGTCTTGATTAAGTGGACACGAACCACCCCACAACATTACGGTACGATAACTTCACTTGAGTAGAGCTATTGTTTTGAAATTCGTCCCACGTTACAGTATGATATGTGGAGTGCGAGAAACTCCCAGTCTTTGCATCTGATTTTACGGTCAAGCTCAGTTTAACGAACCATGCAGCTTACGTCGCTGCTGTGCTGGTTGCGGCGTAACAAGGCGGCTGCTGTCAGTCTACTACCAAAGCAGAGAGAACCAGATTATTTAACTTTAATTTTAAAGAACAAATTATTAATAGATGATTACATGACAAAGCGCATAACTCTCGACTTAATTCGTAGAATGTGTTTATCAAGTAAATTCCGTTCGTTAGCTAACGTTTCTCTTGAATTATTGATGTCATTCGAAGGTACAGAGTGTATAACATGACACTTATGATGATGTGATGATGGCAAATAATTGCCGAAAACGTTAATCCAATCAATAAATGTGACATAGTTAATAATATAAGACTACACATTACTTGATAAGCAAGAAGACGGACCCATTTAACCTATATTCACTTTATTATAAGGGCAGCTTAAAATAACATTTTTTAAATAATAGAACATTGGATAACCTATGCATATTCAATAATTAAAGAAAAAACTTTATTCAGTAACTGCTCTACTATAGCTGAATCACTTACATTTCTAAGAACAGGCTTTTTTTTACACCTTTTTCTTCGAAATTTTATTCACATATATTCCCAGAGAACACAAATTGCTGCGGGTTTCGATATAACCCTGTGAAAATTACAGCCTTGGCAAGCCCAGCACATTACTTGAAAGTACTCCTGAATAGAGGTTTGGAATTGACCTCGAGCCATTCCAATTCGCACTGCAGTGCAAGCTATTACCCGCAGTGTCTATCCTTCCAGTGACAGCGTCCAGGATTACCCATGAAACATGCTAATGGGGGCAATCGAAATGTGATTTGTGTACTCGATTTATAATTTCACTCTTGTCTGAAATGAATGGAGAGAAATGGGATATAATCCATCAATACATGTACGTAGTTAACAGTGGGCCAATAAAAGTCTGGAACAAAAGCATCCCTGCCAATGCATTATCATTTCAAAAAGCTGTTATCAGCTTAGTCTGTTCGTTTTTTCCCCTCTAATAATGGTATTTAAGCATTCTGGCATACGTACGTAATGTACAGTAGTTTTCAACACATCGTAGAGTTTTACACAAATAATCAATTGAACGAATTTAACCTATCAGGTCAACGCGGTAAACGACATTTGTAACCAACAATACTGATAACAGAACAACTTTTCCACTCCATTAATAAGCGGTGCAATTTCAATGGCACACACTTTATCATTGGCTATTTTACTCGGCACGGAATAGAATTATAATTATTTATTTAACGTGCTTTTGCAACAGAGACCACACACTACAAAGGCGATAAGAAAATTTCAATTTTAATTTGTTACTTAGCGCTTTTTAATCACAATGTCTACTCATAAATGATGAGATGGCAATTTTACTTTTTTACGTACCGGTAACATCATTTTTAAACTACAGAGGCTGTTCAGAAATCATAAGCTTGTAATGGTAACTATAGATTATTTAACTCCGCTTTCCCTTTTAGAATCTATACAGAGCATGACTGGATGATGAATGTTGACTGAAATAGCATTCCTTTATTTAAGGCGTTGTAAAGTTATGTACAATATTATCCACTCACAATAAGAGTTCTAACGGTTCAGAGATAGAGCTAATAAATAAATAAATAAATAAATAAATAAATAAATAAATAAATAAATAAATAAATAAATAAATAAATAAATAAATAAATAAATAAATAAATAAATAAATAAATAAATAAATAAATAAATAAATAAATAAATAAATAAATAAATAAATAAATAAATAAATAAATAAATAAATAAATAAATAAATAAATAAATAAATAAATAAATAAATAAATAAATAAATAAATAAATAAATAAATAAATAAATAAATAAATAAATAAATAAATAAATAAATAAATAAATAAATAAATAAATAAATAAATAAATAAATAAATAAATAAATAAATAAATAAATAAATAAATAAATAAATAAATAAATAAATAAATAAATAAATAAATAAATAAATAAATAAATAAATAAATAAATAAATAAATAAATAAATAAATAAATAAATAAATAAATAAATAAATAAATAAATAAATAAATAAATAAATAAATAAATAAATAAATAAATAAATAAATAAATAAATAAATAAATAAATAAATAAATAAATAAATAAATAAATAAATAAATAAATAAATAAATAAATAAATAAATAAATAAATAAATAAATAAATAAATAAATAAATAAATAAATAAATAAATAAATAAATAAATAAATAAATAAATAAATAAATAAATAAATAAATAAATAAATAAATAAATAAATAAATAAATAAATAAATAAATAAATAAATAAATAAATAAATAAATAAATAAATAAATAAATAAATAAATAAATAAATAAATAAATAAATAAATAAATAAATAAATAAATAAATAAATAAATAAATAAATAAATAAATAAATAAATAAATAAATAAATAAATAAATAAATAAATAAATAAATAAATAAATAAATAAATAAATAAATAAATAAATAAATAAATAAATAAATAAATAAATAAATAAATAAATAAATAAATAAATAAATAAATAAATAAATAAATAAATAAATAAATAAATAAATAAATAAATAAATAAATAAATAAATAAATAAATAAATAAATAAATAAATAAATAAATAAATAAATAAATAAATAAATAAATAAATAAATAAATAAATAAATAAATAAATAAATAAATAAATAAATAAATAAATAAATAAATAAATAAATAAATAAATAAATAAATAAATAAATAAATAAATAAATAAATAAATAAATAAATAAATAAATAAATAAATAAATAAATAAATAAATAAATAAATAAATAAATAAATAAATAAATAAATAAATAAATAAATAAATAAATAAATAAATAAATAAATAAATAAATAAATAAATAAATAAATAAATAAATAAATAAATAAATAAATAAATAAATAAATAAATAAATAAATAAATAAATAAATAAATAAATAAATAAATAAATAAATAAATAAATAAATAAATAAATAAATAAATAAATAAATAAATAAATAAATAAATAAATAAATAAATAAATAAATAAATAAATAAATAAATAAATAAATAAATAAATAAATAAATAAATAAATAAATAAATAAATAAATAAATAAATAAATAAATAAATAAATAAATAAATAAATAAATAAATAAATAAATAAATAAATAAATAAATAAATAAATAAATAAATAAATAAATAAATAAATAAATAAATAAATAAATAAATAAATAAATAAATAAATAAATAAATAAATAAATAAATAAATAAATAAATAAATAAATAAATAAATAAATAAATAAATAAATAAATAAATAAATAAATAAATAAATAAATAAATAAATAAATAAATAAATAAATAAATAAATAAATAAATAAATAAATAAATAAATAAATAAATAAATAAATAAATAAATAAATAAATAAATAAATAAATAAATAAATAAATAAATAAATAAATAAATAAATAAATAAATAAATAAATAAATAAATAAATAAATAAATAAATAAATAAATAAATAAA